>NC_060284.1:41046334-41646334 GCF_021613505.1 Equus quagga | reverse complement strand
TCCTCGAGAGCCCCCGGGGATCCCTGGCCCAGTTCAGGGGCTACATTGCTCTCTCCTTCTCATTAAAGGATAATCCTTCAATTTCTGAAGCTGCAGAGAGTCTGTGGGTGACAGCTTTAATATTATTCTTTAGTCCAAGCTTTTTTATGCATTTGAAATATTTCATTAAAATAAATAAAAGCAATTAAATTAAAAACAAATAATTCTCTTGGTGGCAGATTGGGGACCTGCTTCAGCATAGGGACATTTGCTGCTTCTCCCTTCTTTCCCCCACATAACGTTTAATGACAGAATGTGCCTTTTCTTGAAGACAAGAAGAACAGGGTATGGATGGGCACAGCTGGATTCTTTAAGGTCTGTGGTCTCAGGAAGCACAGTAGGCAGGGGGCACATGACCCGAGGGCATGGACCAGCTGCCTGGCACCAGGGAGGGAGCTCTGCCCCTTGTCTGCCCTCAGGAAGAAGCCCACCCCAGCCCTCGCTTCAAGCTGCCCGTCTAGAGGTGGGAAGGGTCCCAGGGTTGTATTAGGAACAGGCAGGAGTGGAGGCTGCTTGTGGCAATGTGAACAGAGACACACCTAGGCTTAAATCAGAAAATGGGAGGACCAGAAAAAGACTCCTTGGCTCTCTTTAACCCAACTTTCTCCATCTACCTCGGCCCCTCCAAGCCACCTCCTGCCCTCATTCTTATGGGGGGAAAATAACCAATCTGAGGGTCTTCTAAGTATTCCATCTAATGGGAACTGGGCATATAATTTCTGCCTATGACTATAAACTAATTCAGGGAAGGGAAAGGGTTTCATGCCACAGGCCAGTGCTGACTGATCAGAATGGCTGCGTAGAGAAACGTGTTGAGACTGAGTCTGAAGCCATCTCTGTGCTCAGTGGGAAGGGGTGCCAGCATTGACTGGTGATGTCTGCCGTGAGTTCAGGATGGGAAATGTTGGCACTGGTGCCATGTATTTTCTAACCAAGGGACTCTACTCAGAAATAATCCAATTACATTAGAAAACATCTTTGAGATAACAACCACAGGTTCAAGATCAAAGGAGTTTCAACTCCTAGTGGGAGGCCCTGGCTGTGTGTTTGCCTCTGATCACAGAATTGAATTCTAAGAATGCCTTTAGCCTCCTGGTTCAGGTCACCCAGTTGGAATCACAGTTCCTTCCATCGAGAGCTACGGTTTGTTGGTGTTGCCAGTGGGGTTAGGACTCGTCAATGCTTCCCCCAGCCCTAGTTGTTCATGGAATAAATTTTTTTTTTAACCTTTTGGCCAAGAGGCCAGGGATGAACCCTAGAAAGGCTGCCTCCTGGGATGCCCGTCCTTTCTAGGGAGGTCACCCACTTTGGCCATCCTGGACAGAAGCTATGTGACACATACACATGGGCCAAGATGATTCCTACAGGCTCAGCGGGTCCCCCCCAAACAATGAAATAGTCTTCATTTTTCCTCAGTTAATGTTTACCCTCTCAAAGTGGTTCTTTTCAGCTCTGAGCTGAAAATAAGACCTAGCACATTCAGGTCTCAAGGTCAGTGGTTCAGGTCTCAAGGTCAGTGGTTCCCACCATGCCCATGCAACACCACTTTGAGAACTGTTTCCCAGATGCCAATAACTAATTCCCTTCAGGAAAGAGGAGCTGGAGTGGCTGCGAGGGGTCAGCCATCCTAGCAGGGACGTGCCTTATCCTCCACATACATCCCTCTGGTTCTAAATCGACTGTGGAGGTGGAGGGGGCCACGCTGCGTTTGGGAGTGTCCTTCTGGGAAGGGAACTCTACCACAGATGGGTGGTGCTGCTTTCTCTCTCTCTTTCTTTCTCTCTCTCACTTTGAACAAGATAACAGGCGCAATCTGAGTAGAGTTTGGAAGATTCACAAAGGCAGTATGTGGCACTTGCAAAGCAAGCCCCTCAGGTACAAACCAACTCAATCTGCTGGAAAGTTCTTCCATGCCCCCCTAGGGTGCAGCCCAGAAAAGCCACATGTGACTGGACAGAGAAGAAAAGAAAATTGGGTAGAACCAGCCTTGGATGAGAGAGTTAATGAGCATGGGACTGAAGATCATTTATTGATGTGGGGAAATGTTAACATTATATTGGGGAGTGGAAAAAGCTGGAGGCAAAAAAGAATGTACAACGTGATTCCATTTTGCACATGTGTGGCTATGTGTATGTGTGCCCACACACACACACACACACACACACACACACAAAGATTAAAAAGAAAGGAACTGAAATGTAAACGTTTTGTCCCTGTGAGGAGGAATAGCTCATGACCTTGGGTTTGACTTCATTTATGTGTTTGTCTTGCTGGTTCTTTTGTCTTCATACATTTCTGTTTTCTAAGTTTTCTGTTTGAGCATGTGTTTTCTTTATAATAGAAAATGAAGTAAATGCTATTTTAAAATAATTATAAACGGGTGGGAAAGGGAAAAACAAAAAAGAACATGAGTATTGAGATTATTTAGAACTATGCTCAGGTCCTCATTCTGTCTCTTCTTAGTTGGTATACTTGGGCAAATTATCGATCTTCCTCGGGCCTCTGTTTCCTCTCCCTAGATCACCTAGACACTGCATGCTCAGAGAAGGCAGACCTATTGTTTTACGGGGGTTGGTTGTTTTCAGAGCAAGGATGCTTAGCAGCCAGCAAAAGATGGTTGTGGTGCCAGGAGCAGATTTTAGGTTTCCTCTGCTGAGACTGAGGGCCCTCTAGGACGTGAGGCAGCCTGCGGGAACCCAGGAAACGTACAGCTGGGAAGCATCCACACTTGCCATTCACATGCCATCCACATGCCCACAACCCAGGCACGGGGAACACAGAAACCAGAATCCTCTGGGACTCCAGTTAGCAAGATTCCAGCCCTGTCTACGGCCACAACTAACGTGAGCTGACCTTCAAGAGTCTGGGACGCCAACTCCCAACACAGCCAGCAGACATGTTCTTTAGGAAACACTGTGTAAGCGCCTGCAAGTGAAGAGCCAAGCTGGGCTGGGACGGGGCGGATAGATGAATTCGCCTGCAAGTTGGTGAGACCCACAGCCAAGTAAAGTGGCTGGACCTCCATGGTAGTGGCACAAGAGACATGGGGACACCAGAATGGGGCTGAGCATGGCTCCAAAGGACTTTGGGGACATTGAACACCATGGGAAAAATAGTGGCGACATCCACAGTGGCACAGCAGTGCCTGCCAAAAGGAGCAGGCCCGGCTCCATTCTGTCGAGTAAATCTCACCCCAAACACTCAAGTTAATTTCAGTGAGAGCTCCCTAGAGTTGCCAACTGGGCACATAATTCCACCTTCTTAATGAATCACCCGGAGTCCTTCTGTCCTAAGAAAAACAAGAAGAGGAACAGCCAGAATTTGTCAAGAAATTAATTGAAAACAGCAATGAGCATCTTGTGAATACATAATAAGACATTAATTGGCTGCTTTCTCAAAGGCAGACCCGGAGGTTGGGGACCTTCCCTCTGGGACCTGCTAACCCAGAGCCCTCTTCTTCTGGGAGGAGACTCTCCTGCCACCAGCTAACAGCAGCTGTTCCCTCTCTAGCAAAGCTACAAAATAACACGTCCTCATCCACCTCCCAGCCCAGAAGCCAGGGCCACAGACGTCACGTGGCATCAAGGGTGGCTCTTGCAAGAAAAAAATGCCTCTGTGTATTGCCTGCTCCTGAAAGAGGCTCTTTCGTTTATTCACAGTAAGTTTCATTTATGTGTTTGCATCGAGTAAATCCTTTTTTGTGCAGATGATGAGACCAAACTAGAATCCAAGCATTTTCGAGCTGGAAGGAAGCCCAGAGATTAGGCAGCATCCCCAGCGCCCAGCATGGTGCCCAGGACTTAAGCACAATGTCATCGTTTGATGGGTGAGCATATGGAGACCCGGAGAAACGACAGGACTGGTCGCTGTCACAGACACAATGGAAACGCAAGTCTGCTGCTCCCAACTCGCTCTACCACATTGCTCTTTCTCCAGTTTATTCAACAAACCAGAGCACATAGTGAGGAGGCAAACATGAATAAGACAGAGCCCCTGCCTTCAAGGGACTGGTGGGAAAAACAAGGACGTAAATGACTGTGATAGTAAAAATACTACTAATAATCCAAAACCTACAAATAAGGCCACGAGAAGACAGCATGTCCTTCCAAGGTCATTTGGTCATTGTTCCACAAGCCCATCCAAGGATTGCTTAACAACCTAGGGGAATGCATCTCTGTTTGGCTTGGCTACTTACCATCAATTAAGGACTCAGACTCTGTGAAGTTACATGTTAACTTGTAGATTGTGTCCACTAAAGGTATAAACAATTCCTATCCAACAGAAAAGACAAGACCAAAGGTAGATTTTTAATTGCCCCATAGGACAGTGACTAGTTCTGTTTTGCTTTTTAATCATGGTAAAATACATGTAACATAAAATTTTACCATCTTAACCATTTTTAAGTGTACAGTTCAGGGTCAGTAAGTACATTCACATTGTTGTGCAACCATCACCACTATCCGTCTCCAGAACTCTTCTCATCTTGCAAAACTGACACTCAACACCCATTAAAAAACAAATCCCATCCCTCCCTCTCCCCAGCCCCTAGCAACCACATTCTATTTTTTGTCTCTATGAACTTGACTACTCTAGGTACCTCATATAAGTGGAATCATACAGTATTTGTCCATGTGACTGATTTATTTCACTTAGCATAATATCCTTAAGGTGAATTCATTTTGTAGCTTGGGTCGGAATTTCTCTCCTTCTTAAGGGCGAATAATATTCCATTATGTGTATATATCACATTTTGTTTATCTATTCATCCACTGATGGACACTTGAGTTGCTTCCACCTTTTGGCCTATTGTGAATAACGCTGCTATAATCACGGATGTACAAATGTCTCTCAAGACCTTGCTTTCAGTTCTTGTGGATATGTATCCAGAACTGGAATTGCTGGATCATATAATAATTCTATGTTTAATTTTCTGAGGAACCTCGATACTGTTTTCCAAAGAGGCTCTACAATTTTACATTACCACCAACAGTGCACAAGTGTTCCAATTTCTCCAGATCCTTGCCAACACTTGTTATTGTCTTTTTGATCTAAAAAGCTAGTATCTCATTGTGGTTTTACTTTGCATTTCCCTAGGGATTAGTGCTGTTGAGCATCTTTTCTTGAGCTTATTGACCATGTGTATATCTTCTTTGGAGAAATGTCTATTCAAGTTCTTTGCTCATTTTTTAAATCAGATTGTTTTGGTTGTTGTTGAGTTGTAGGAGTTCTTTTATATATTCTGGATATTAACTCCTTATCAAGATACATAATGCATAATTGCAAATGTTTTCTTCCATTCTGTGGGCTATGTTTTCACTTTGTTGATAGTGTCCTTTGATGTACAAAACTTTTATATTTTGATGTAGTCCAATCTATTTTTTCTTTTGAGGTCATATGCAAGAAATCATTGCCAAATCCAATGTCATGAAGCTTTTCCCTTATGTTTTCTTCTAAGAGTTTTATAGTTTTAGCTTTCACATTTAGGCCTTTGATCCACTTTGAGTTAACTTTCGTATATGGTGTAAGGTAAGAACCCAACTTCATTCTTTTGCATGTATATATTCAGTTTTCCCAACACCATTTTTTGAAAAGACTGTCTTTTCCCCACTGAATGGCCTTTGCCCTTTTGTCAAAAATCATTTGACCACATATGTGAGGGCAACCAGTTTTGTTTTTAACCTAAAAATTTTACTCAAACATTTTTTTAAGTGCTTATAAACACCCTGTTCCTCAAAACGCTCTTTGACCCAGCTTTGTCATCTTACTGGTTCCCTCATTCACGAGTTACTGAATCTTTGACAGCTGTCCAGTCTATATTTTATGAGAACCATGTTTTCAAACCTTTGAACACTACGTTTTGATAGTAACGTGCCAAGTGTGTGGGGGTCAGGGTGAAGATCACTTCTGGTTGGGGGATTCAGAAGCCCTTTCACTTTTGAGATTGGCCTTATGATTAATGGGTGGACGTTTGGAAGGTAGAAATGGAGGTTGGAGGCAAACGTTGAAGACTCCAGGAAAGGCAAAGAGCGCTTCCTTCCAATTTGCTTCCTTTCTTGGACATCTTAGCCAGCAAAGTCCAATGGCCAGCACAGATAGGATACTTTTACACGAGTAAGCCTAAGAAAAAAGCTTCTTACCTCTCTCATATGTTGTTTCTCATCACAGCCCTTCACGACAGGTCCCTGCTACAACCCCAGCTTAGTGCAGCACCTCCCAAGGCCTCCACTTCCCCCTCAGCCCCTTCCCCTACCCCACAAAAAGTTAGAAAGGGTCTGGGCCTTTCCATCAACACTTTCAATTCATCTCCGATTCTGCCTTAACTAGAGAATTGCATTTCCTGGCTGTCTCCATCCCACCACATGGGGCATCCATGAAATATCTCCCTGACAGACTCTAAATGTTACCAGCATCAATCACAGGGATAAACAGCAAATGAGCCCGAGACAGAGCAGCCATCTTTGTTGGATCCCAAGCGGTATTAACTAGAAACTTACTTCTGGCCACAGAGGATGAAAACTGCAGTCCTCGAGTGACTTTTGCTTTGGCAGCGTGTGTCCCCAGCCAAGGCTGGCAGTGAAGCCCCTCTCGTGGGACTCTCTGATGCATGCTTCTGGATGAAGCAAAAGGTCAGAATTTAACGTTGAGACTCATGTTTTCTGAGGATCTCGGGTGTACACATTCTTCCTTGGGTTTTTGAGATCACATTGTTGTGGTCCCCAGGCCTTCCTAACTTGAACTTCCCATCCCAGGGCCACAGACTTTTCTCAAGCTCCCAGTGGTCACAGCAGCCTTCACTGCAGCTGGACACTCTGGATGTCCTGGTTCCTGCCTGGCTGAGACTGTCACTGTCCTCACTTCTCCTCCGTGGCAATTCATGCACAGCAGTCACCAAGAGGAGTCTCAGCAGAGCCTGAGCCCCGCCTGCTGCTGAGACCCCCAGCCTTTGGCTTGCCCACCCCTCCACCCCTCCTTGAGCCTCTGCTGTCCAGACACCCTGACCAAGGTCTCCAGGTGTTCCCACCCCTCAGCCTTGGTTCAGCCTCTATAACTTGTAAAGGGCACATTCCCCTTTGGGTCAGCAGGTCTCCCAAAGAGGCTGACCAAGGAAGGAGGGAGTGGAGTGCAGAGAAGGCACGATGGTCTCGAAGCAGGGCTGTCTGGGCCTCTTGTCAGGCTGAGTAACCTGCACGTGCTGGCTGTGGTTGAGGACAGGCTCAAGGGCGGCCAGCCTGCACCTGACTCGCCCCCTCACTAGCTGAGTAACCTTGGGCAAGTACTCAACCCCTCTAAGCCTCAGGGTCCACATCTGTAAAACGGTGCTAACAAGAACTCCTCATAAAGCTGCTGGACAGTAAATATAAAACAGCTAGTACAGTACCTGGCAAGAATCAATCCTCAACACATGTTGACTCTTTCTTGGGGCTCAGGGTGGATTCTGTCCTGTTTGTATGGGTGTGTATATATAAAAAACAGGAAGTCTTAGGGAAAGGACAAGTGGAAAAAGGGCCAGGGAACTTGCTTCTCACTTTCCTAGACACTCTCTTTGCTGATCGATGCTTCTACCAACTCATCAACAAGGTAAGTCCCAATTTCATATTGGCTTGTCCAGAGAGTGATGAACTGTTATCTCCTTAAAGTAATCCGTGCTGCTTTCAGAGGAGCCCTTCTCTACCTTGACAGATGGGATTAGATTCATCTGACTTCCCTTCTGGCAACTGGAAAGATCAATGAGACATTAGTCTCTTGCCTCTACTTTCTCCTAAGGGAAAATGCTGATGGTCCAGAATTAATGTGGAGTTGATTTACTGTGTGGTGGCCAAAGGCACGTGGACAAGTCCTCCCACTGCTGGCAGGGCAGATGGGGAGAAAGCAGCCCTCGGCCACTTTACGGGACTGGCTCACAGGCCTGTGTTGTCTAACCTGGTTGAGAAGACAAGAGCTGCAGAGGGACTGACTCACCTGGGATCTATATCCTGGAGAGTGGCGGGCCCTGGCCTTAAAGTCCCAAGGCCATGACACTTTCAAATTCTATGACCGTGACAAGTTAGTTGACCTCTCCAGACCTCAGCTACTTTATCTAAAAAATTGGGATAGAGATCCTTCACAGAATGACTGCGAGATTAAAATGAGAACGTGTATGAATGGATGTGCTGGGTAAATGTTAATTTTTCACCTTTAAGTAAAAAAGTAAATTCAAAAACTTACCTTTTGAAAAAGTTCTTGAGAAGTTAATCAAGTTTACAGATATTAAAACTGAGGCCTAGAGAGGTGAAATCTGTAGCATCAAGTAAGTTAGCAAGACTGTCCACTGCTGTTAACACTGGTTTCCCCCATTTCAACTGGTTCTTGGGAGCTAGGATATTGTACAGATGAAGGGTTGGAGGGGCTCAGTTTCCTAAGAGATTTCCACAGGGGATTTCTTCACTACTAGAACGGATATTTATGAACATCTTCAGTGTGCCAGATGCTCTTCTAGGCACCATGGAGGGTAAAGACACAACTGTCAAGTTCTGAAAAGACCTTGACCCTGAGGTTTTGGTTTCTCTTTTCATCCTCCTGTCTGTCTGTCTGTCTGTCTCTCATCTTCTCCTTCCCAGAAGCAGCTCTGTCCCTGAAAGGTGTGGGGAGGGACCGATGCCTGCCCCACTGAGTCCTCTCCTTGGAGTCTGGTACCTGAAAACACAGTGCCTGGCCCCAGGCTCCAGGCAGGGACAAACGTGCAGGTTGTTATTGGTAATGACCACTGGCCTGAAGAGTTTCTCTTATCCAAAATAGGACTTGGGTTTGTTTTCATTCTCTCTAGCTTATTCAGAACACAAGCCCCATGACTGAGGAAACTCTGCCTGATCCACTATTGCTCCCAGCATAGAATTTGGCAAATTAGGAGTGAGAAATCGATAAAGAAATGGAACTGGAGATCTACAGTGAGGCCACAGCATGACGTTGGTGGACAGGCAGACTCTGAAATGCACTTTTACAGCCCTTATCTCTAGGAGCACAAAGCAAAATGACCAGCGTTCTCGAATTCCATATACACTGGGCTCCCGCAGAAGAGAAAACAGAAAGCACTGCCCTCCCCTTTGCAAGTTGCTGTCTGAGCTGTGGAAAGGCTGTGGCTGTCCTGCCCAAGAGTTCTCCCTCACAAAAGCAAGAAGCCTTCTGTAGAGATGCTTGAGATGCTCTCCTGCTGCCCCTCGTGAATGCCTTTGCTGGGTTCAGGGCCCTTTCAAAACAGAGAAAGCAGAATGTTTCCTCCTCAGCCTCCTCCTCCTTTGCAACTAAAGCCGGGCACGTGATCCAGGCTCCATCGCTTAAATTTACCTTCACAAGACCTCAATTCAGAGGCTCCGAGAAAATCCCACTTTGCTGGCCAGACAGCGGCAAAGGGGTGTGGCTCCAGGGGTGCAGTGGTTACGGCACTGGGTGTACGGCAGTCAGGCCGGCAGCAGGGTGTTTTCTTCACGGGAGTTTGGAGCTTTGTCGCTGGAGGCTTAGACTGAGCTCTCCAGCCCTCCCAACAAAGGAGCAACCATAAGCTACCCAACGTCATTTTAAAACTTCCTTTCCTACCCCATAAGCCAGAGTCAGCTTCTGTTGCTTACAACTAAGAACACTTAATGATAGTCTAATTCAAATTTGCCCCAGCTCTCATTTCTCGAGGTCCTAGTAACAACAGGTCTCATTCGTTCAGTGCTTGCAGCGGTGCCCAGGGCTGTGCTAGGGGCTTTTACATGCATGTCTCATGGAATTCTCACACGCCACCAGGAGGGAGGTACTATTCTTATCTTCACTGACAGTGAAAAAAACTTGAGCTATGAAGGCATTAGAGGACTTGTCCAAGGTCTTACCAGAAGTTAATTAAATGTTGTGATAGAAGATAAGCTTTTGAAGCTAAACATGGATTCCAAGATAGATGGTGGCAGTCAATAAGAAAGCTTTCGCTCTGCTCTCCATGGCAGGATGGGCAGAACTAGGCAGGTCATCTTGTCTTCACAACATTCTCTACTGTGAAGCAAGGGCCAGTGACACTTTACTAAGTTCACAGATGGTGAAATAAAGACACGAAGGTATTTCACTGTCCAAGAAGGATTTTTCCAGGACAATGGCAGAGATTATTGACAATGGTACATCTTGTGACCCCACAAGCATGTTCTCTGAAACCCACCAAGGGCTAAGGGGATGCATGCCAGGTAGACAGTGAGACATAGCAAAGGAAGCTGAAATCTGCATTTGACTAAAAGCATCAATGCACAGACCTCATTGCAAATACATTTTAATACAGGTAATTTCTTTTCCATTCATTTTCAAGCACTTATTTCATTTACTCAATTCCAAAGCCAATAAATCTCGGCATTAAGGCTGATTTGATGTGTGATGCAGACAGTCCAATTAAGGATAGGGTATTTTATCAGCTCCTCTAAATTTTCTTTTCCCTAGTCTACGATCTTTTACACCGGGTTGATCTTTTTTTTATTCGTAAGGGCTTCCCTCCCATTTGTCACGGCTGCATTAACGGGACATCTAATGAAGACTTGGATACAGAAGTCTGCAGCTCGTTTATCCTCAATAGCAAAATTATTAAAGCAGCAGGAAAATCGCTTCCTGAGCTGGAACTTCTTTAGCCAACCCTTAGTCATCTAGAATATATTTTGCTTGTGTCTTCCAGAATTGGGGCTCAGCTGTAAACTTTAGGAGGCAGTGCCTGACGTCAATTTCTATCCACTGACAGCCTGTACCCTACTCCCCTGCCCAGCTCACTGCTTGGAGAGGCTTGGATTCGAGCGGCCAGCAGCCCATCTGCCCACTCATTCCCTCTATACACAGTTACTGAGCACCTTCTGTAGGCCAGGCTCAGGGATACAAAACAGACTCGAAAAGATCACAGTTAAATGGGTCATGCCACCACTGTTGGCCAACGGAAGGAAAATATCTTAGCCAAATATCAACGTCGGGAGCAAGCTGCAAAGATTATCCACTCTACCCTTTTGTCTCTGGGAGGGCGACCCTCTCAACCAGTTTTTCTATTATCAAGGGCTGCCAAATGTCTGTGATTATCACAGACACTGACTTTCACCCCTAGACTTTGTGGCTTAAACAACAGAAATTTGTTGTTCTGGAGGCTAAATGTCCAAAATCAAGGTGTCAGGAAGGTTGCTTCCTTCTGTGGGCCAAGGGAGGGAGCTGTTCCAGGCCTCTCTCTTTGGTTTGTACATGGCCATCTTCTCTCCATCTCTTCACATTGTCTTCCCTCTGTGTCTCTGTGTCCAAATTTCCCCTTTATATCAGGACATCAGTCATATTGGATCAGGGCCCACCCTAATGACCGCATTTTAACTTATCTCTATAAAGACCCTATTTCCAAATAAGGTGACATTCTGAAGTACTGGGGGTCAGGACTTCAACATATGAATTTTGGGGAGACATATTGAACCCATAACAAAGAACGTCTCTGAAATTGGTTTAACTAAAGCTCTAAGATAGCCTCTGGCAGCACAATACAGTTAGAACTGGATAGGAGATTAAGGATCTGAAATTAAGCTCCAAACTAGCCACTTCCCCTCTCTGAGCCTCAGATTTTTTTCTCTACAGAGTGAGAGGTCTGGGCTGGGCCTCCAGATCCCTCTCACATTTCTAGAACTGTGTTGCTGACGAAGTGAGAGGAGTTGATCTTCTGAGCCTGAGGGGTTTTTTTTAACTGTAAAAGGAGAATAGTGACAGTAGTTACTCCAAAAAGGTCATGAGGACTAACGAGGCCTGGGAATTACCTGGCGCGCAGCTGTCGCTCTGTGTAAACGATATTACTGCTGTTACGATGATGAGGAATCAGGCTTTGCATGGAGGACTCAGCTCTCAGGTGGTGTCCACTATCAGAAGGCAGGGGTATGTCCCCCGCCGGGGGCCTATCTGGTAGCTCGCCTGCAGTGAGATGCTTTAGCTGGCAAGATTCTCGTCAACCTTGAGACATGCCTTTCCCCACCTCCACCTCATCCAAACCCTATCCCATTCTATGCAGCTCATTCACATTCACGTCATTAGGGTTAGAGCGAGGACTTCAGGTGATTTTCTTTCTCACTGTAGTTTATAATTTTTATACCATAGAAAAGTGCAAGAAAACATATTTAATTATGTCATTTAAGACAGCTTTATAGAGCAGCTGTGTAACTCCAGCCCTGTGAGCTCACGCCGGCAAGAAGCCTGGATCGCCTGAGGTCTGTGGCAGGCATTCAGCTCTCACCTTCATCGAACTGTTAGTTATTTTCCAATGTGTGTCCTCCCCAAGACTGTAAGCAATCTGAGGAAACAGACAGGTCTTCTTACTCAGATTTAGCAAAGTTTAGTTATGGACTCCCACAATGCACCAGCCCCTCTTACACAGAACATCTCATACAGTCCTCCCCACAACCTGAGGAGGCAGGTAATGGTACTCCCATGTTACCAATGAGCCCCTGAGCCTGAGGTCACAAGGTTAGGCAGTGGCCAAGCCAGGATTCAATTCTGCCTCTGACTCCAAGGCCACCAATCTCGCATAGTGCTATCCTCACCAAGCTGTACTCAGTAGACTCTTGGTCCCTTTCCCTCATCTAGGATCCTCCAGCCTGAGCAGAGTTTTCCATGGCCGTGGTGCCCCCTGGTGGCACAAGAAGGCCCATTTCCCAGCCCAGCTTCAGGTCTGTGACCCTAAGCACTTGAAAGAGTGACCAATGGGGCCGGTCCTAGGGTAGCAGAGCTCTCTGTACCCAAAAGAGAGCTAGATTCTCTACGGGAGTGGCATTTCTTAAATCAATCCTCCAAGAGGATTCTGCTCCTGAGAGGTCAAGGAAGAAGGGTTAGGGTCTCAGGCCAACAGCAGTGAGATGACCTACAAGGTCTGGTTCCCCCTACACAGCTTCTCATCTCCCACTTCTCAGTTGGGACATGTGGGCATGGGCATTCTCTGCCAGACTCGCCTGGGATTTTCATTTTCAAGAGCTTGTTTACGGAGGAGAGGAGAATAAAGAGGATAAAGGTGATTAAAGTTCAGGACTTAAAGGTTCTTTACATCACAGAGTCCTTTTCCCAAAAGACCCATTGAGATTCTTCAATAAATATTTACTGGATCCTTATTGTGCCCTGCAGCAGTCAAGATGCAGAAATGGAGAAGATGCTCTTCTTGTCCTTGAAAAGTAAACATATAAAAAATTACAAGACAAGGACACAAGTACTCTAATATGGGTGTCATGAGACTTTTCCGGTCACCCAAAAAATGCTTATCAGTACTCAAAACTGAGACCAAAGAATCATCAAATACCCTACAAGCTGAAGACAGTAGAAAACTAGCGGTCAGCCACCTCCAACCATCACCCCAGACCCCCAGCACTTTCCCTGCTTATATAAGTTACCCTGCTCCCTCTGCCTACCTGGGCAGGGGCAAAATAGCCGCCGGGCAGAGAAACAGCGATAGTGTGAAGTAATCTGTGCTCCCACCTCCGGGACAGCAAGGATGTGTGGGCCAGCGGTCATCCTCTTCCTGCTTGCACGTTTTCCCTTCAGAGGCTTTCCTTACAGTTTGAAAAGCAATGGTCTGCTTTGCTCAGAATCTTTTGGTCACTGATCTGGCTTTGAGATAATCAGAGGTACCCTGGAGCTGCAGTAGCCAACATAGGAGCCACCAGCCACACGTGGCTATTGAGCACTTGAAATGTGCCAGTCTGAGTTGAAATGTGCTATCAGTGTAAAATATACACCGTATTTTGAAGACTTAGTACAGACGAAAAAATGTAAAATATCTCAGTATTATTTCAATTGATTACATGTTGAAATAATATTCTGGACATATTATTTGAATAAATAAAATTTATTAAATTAATTTTACCTGTTTTACTTTTTTGGTGTGGCTACCAAATCATTTAAAATTACAGATGTGGCTCGCATGACACTATTGGACGTGACTGCCCTCGTGGTTAAAAAGCCAGAGCTGAGTCCTAGCCCTGCAAAACTTTACACCGCGTGGGACCACAAGGGGGCGGTACTGCAGTGCCGCCCTTTCCCCAGCAGGACTTCGGCGGGAAGGAGGTTGGCTCTCTACGTTTTCTAAAGCTGTCTTTTAAGGGTAGTTTTAAACTGCTTTTTCCAAAATTTAAATGGCCCATATTGTTATCCCTAAGTTAAGATAAATAATTTTTCTAGGGCAGGAGTCTAAAACTCCTGAATTACAATATTCAAGCCTAGAATTTTAAGGAAGCTGCAAGTTTTGCCATCACAGCCAGGGAATGAAGAGAGACTGAATTCAAGTCCAGAGAAGCCTTGAAGCTCGGCCCCAGACCAGAAGGTAGACTGTGAGTAAAAGCTGGAGGTGAGAGGGTCGGAGAAAACGTAGATCTAGGAGCGATGTCAGGAGGACTTAAGCACAGGGAGCGGGTAGAGGCTTCTGGCGGCTGGGAGAGCCTATGAACATACTCCCATTTGCATTAAAATGCTACCAATCTGAGCGTAAATTGGTACCACCTTTCTGGGGGGCAATTTGTAAGTGTATATCAAAAGTCTTGAAAATGTCCACATCTTTTGACCCAGTAATTCCATTCTAGTAACTTATCATAATGAAAATCTTAAACTGCATAGATATTTAGCTACAAGGATATTCACCTAGCATTTGTAATAGCCTCCCCTTCAAAAAAAGCTATAAGCAACCCAGTTGCACGTTAATAAGGGGTTGGTTAAATCAATTAAGGTACAGCTATAATATAGAATATTTTGTACCTATTACGAAGGATGTAAATGAATACTTAGTGACGTGGAAAGACATTTCTGCTCAATTCTGTGAAAAACGCCAGCTACAGAATTGTATGTCCAGTATCTGTGTCAATTTAGCTTAAAAAAGAAAAAACATTAAAAGTATACATTTGCAAAGACAATGGGCTGAAAGGATACTCTTCGAGAGATTAATAGTCATCCTGGACAGAGACGATGGGTGGCGTTCTTCCCTTATTTTTACAACTGCTTTTATAATTAACTTTTTTAAAAAAAGATTTTTAAGTAGTCCTACTGTCTTCTTTCCAAGTTCACCTAACTTCCCAAAATTTCCCGCGCCCCCGCCAAAGGAAGAACAAAAGTCTTCGTTAAAATCCCGACACTTTCCCGATACCCAGCTTGGGTTTTAACCTTGTTCCATCCCGTCCTCCAGGCCCTGTGTGCATGTCTTTTCCTCTACAAGCCTGTGGACCCCTTCGCCGGGGTCCTGTATCTTCTCTGTCCCGGCCCCACCGCGCGGATCAGACCCTGCCTGACCGGCCGGATTATTATAAAACTTAAGATCTGGCCCGACGTTTCGGAGCGGGTTGAATCGGAATCCAAAGGCTTAAGTCACCGACACAAAGTGACAGGCCAAGCCCCGAGATTCGGCTGCAGCCCCCTCTCCTGGGGAACAACCCGCGCCTCCTGGCTCCGGAGCGGATCGGCGCGCCAGCAGCGGAACTCGGCCCTGCTCGCGCGGCGGAAGCGGAACGACGTCTTCCCGTATTCAAAGCGGACGCTGCCAGGCGAAGTTTGTCCCTTTGGAGGCGCCGTCCCCGTCTGCGCCCCGCTCGTATCATGTGACCGAGGAGCGCTCGGGGGCCTGAGGCGGTGGACGCGAGGAGCTGCGGGTCCTGGGCGAGGGCGGACGGCGGGGCGGCATGGAGGCGACTTTGGAGCAGCACTTAGAGGACACGTGAGTAGGGCGGCCTCCTGGGCCTGTCCTGAGGTCGCGCGGCGTCCCCCTGGCCGCGGGGTGAGATGGTGATCCCTGCCCCGCCGTTTAGAATTAAAATTAAAATCCCGCCGGGCCTCCGCCCCGTCCCGAGCGAGCGACCCTCCGCGGCCAAATCGCCTGTCCTGTTGTCGAGATTGACTGTATGGCCAGGGTCGTTCTTCAGGAGTTTCAGGAAATGGGTTAATTTAGGGGAAACCACTCGCGCAAAGTCGAGCCTTGCGATGTAAACATAAACACGCTCACGTATTCCCTTCCGTGCGTAACCAGTACTGGGTGCTTAAGAAGATGAAAGACATCCCTTAAATTTTTCGAATGAGTAATATCTACGTAAAATCCAAAACTGGAAAAGTGGAAGAAGGCTACAGGGAAACGCCTACCTCGCACCAGTGCCCCTCGCTTCCCACTTCCTCTCCAGGAGGCAACGCGTGTACTTAAGTCTTTCAACAGTTTTAAATGACTTTGTATGCTAAAGCATGCCTTTTTAACGAGGGCAGCAAAATCCTCGATATTGCAGTGTTTGTGGCCCTCCAAAGCTCAACAGTACCTGATCGTCTTTTCTTTCATTAGAGAAAAATTAGTTTAACTGTTTAAGTTGGCTAATTAGAATTTAATTTTTGTCGGGATGGGGGCGATGGTGAAAAAAGATGGAGAAACACTGATTGAGAGCACTTTTGTGTGTGTGTGTGTAAGATGGTCCCTGAGCTAACATCCGGGCCAGTCTTCCTCTACTTTGTATATGGGGTGCTGCTACAGCATGGCGCAATGAGCTGGTGTAGGTCCGCCCAGGATCTGAACCTGCAAACCCCGGGCCCCTGAAGCGGAGCCTGCGAACTTAACCACAATGCCATCAGGCTGGGCCCCTTGAAAGCACTTTCAGCACTGCCTGGTCCGTAGAAATCCTGTATGTGTTGTTATAATCATTTAAATTCATTTTCTCACGTCATCTGCTTCATCCCTCCTGTGTTCCTGGAATTAGAATGAAGAATCCATCCATCGTTGGAGTCCTGTGCACAGATTCACAAGGGCTTAATCTGGGCTGTGAGTATCTCACGTCAGCCCTTTGGTGGATTGCACAGCATTTGATGTTGACTGGGAGCCTAGTGTGCTGTTATTCTCTCATTTTTATTTCTTGTTACCCTGCCACTTTCTGGGTACTTTGGTGAGAGTAGAGATTATCTCCAGATAACAAGATCAGAAACTTAAAATTTCTCCGTTGGTATGTGTGAAGGTAGGAATGTTCTGTGCAGTTCTAGTGCCACACAGTTGTTTCTACTAAAATAGTGTTGGAGTCACTTTAAGTTGGATCTAGAAAGGACTTCAGATAATGACAACAGTTACCATTTACTGAATGTATGGTATATGCTGCGACTGTTAGGCGTTATATACGTTATCTCTGATTTTCACAGTCACTCTGCAAGATGGATGGTGCTATTTTTCAGTCCAACTACACTTAACAGTAAGTGAGTAGGCAGTAAAAACAGGGACTTCAGAGTTGGACAGCCCTGGGTTCAACTCCCTGCTCTGGCATTTCTCAATAGTGTGAACTTGGACCAAAAAGAACCTTTCTGAGCCTCAGTTTCTTATTGGTTGTTGTTTAATAATGATAATAATTATAGAATTATATTTATTGAGCTCTTACTATGTGCCAGACACCATACTAATGCTTTGCATATACTAAGTAATTTAATCTTCCTAACAACGCTGTGAGGTCAATAAAGAAATTGAGGTACAGAGGTGGAGTACCTTATCCGCAGTCAGACAGCTAGTTGAGCTGGGATTTGAGTCTGGCTCCAAAGCCTCTTAATCACAATGCTATAAGATTATATAATATGTGTAAAACACCCAGACATAGTATTCAATCATTGGGAACAATTACAGATAAGGAAATAAACCCAGAAAGGTAAATAACTAAAGCATTCGGCCAGTTAATGTCAGGACTAGTAAAACCAGGACTCCTTACTCCTACTGCAGGGATTTTTAAAGCTCTGAATTTCAGCTGGGAGGGTAACTGAAGGAGGTAATCCGTGTAGCCAGTTAGGTTTTACACACAAATCAGTTAGTTGGGAGAAAAAAGGCAGATTTTCTTTTGAGGCGGTTGCCCGGTTCACTAACGGAAAGGCTGAAATTCAAGTGTGGAGGTCTAAAACTAAATGAGTTCCTTCCAGAAACCTTCAAGGCCTGAAAGACTGCACTGGATCTGGCTAGTTAATGTTATCTATAACACTTGCTATCGATTGAATATTACCTATAACACTAGTTATTGATTGACTCTGCCATAGTGGCGTGTCTGTCACCTGACTCACCCTCAGGCACTTAGGCTTGTCTTGCCTGTATATATAGAAATATATTGTGGAGTAAACTTAGTGACCACTTTTTGTAACTGGACTCAAGATTTAGTTATTAGCTACAGGCTAAAACAAACATTAATAAAAAGCCAGTTTTGTTGACATTTGAAAGCAGCCAGCTTATTCTAGTGGAAGTAATTGCTCACAGAATATTCCCATGTGCTGTCAAGGTGATCTTACAGCTGAACTCCTGAGGAAAGACTTTTATATCCTTTGAGGTTGAGTCAGTAAAAGGAAGTCAGATTTCCCATGAGGAATTAATTTGTTTCAACAAGCGTCTTGCCTTTTTTGACTGCTTTTTGTCAGTCACCCCTGAACTTCTTGTTGGTTTCAGTAAGGTTCCTGTAAAATGAATTTATGACTTTCAAATTGATGTGAATTACACCTTCCTTATATGCGTGAGAAGGTGTTTAGAGATGGTGATGAGAATGACTTTGAAGATTGAGTGTCTGTTATGACTTTATTGATTTAAGAACTGTTGTTTGGCTTTCTTACTGATGTAACCAGCTGTATCAGGGCAAAATCATTTCACGTCAGTACCTAACCTAAGAGACCATGAACTGAACCTTCTTTTTGTGAATACTTCAATGAAAGATACTACTATAGCTCTATAATCATTTTTGGACAATCAGGTGGCCTCATCTCATCTCTGTCTTCCAGGCCGTGGGACCCTATCAGATGAGCATGCTGGGGTGATATCTGTTCTAGCCCAGCAAGCAGCTAAGCTAACCTCGGACCCCACTGATATTCCTGTTGTGTGTCTAGAATCAGATAACGGGTGAGTAGATGTCAGCAGATCCCTTCCTTTCCTTTTTATTCAGGAAAATCCCTGGGAAATTTGACTGGGGCCTGCCCTGTGTTCATCAGGGATTCCTCATTCAAAGTACTTTGAGGGAGGGTCTTCACCCTTTGGACCACAGGAACAAATAGATTGATCTCTGAAGCTACTGTGCTTTCACATCACAATGACATTTAATGAAGAGTAAGGATTGTCATGACATCAGTCTATCAAGAAAAAGAAAGTAATAAATAGCACAGAGGAAGACTAAACAAACAACAGAAACTACTTCTGTAGTAATAGAAATACCAAAGATATTCTAGGTGAGGGTCCTCAGAATAATAGTAAGTGGAAAAAAAGCAGAATACAAAACTAGGCACAGTATGATAAGTTTTGTAAAAAGAGAAAAAATGTATATTACATGCAGATTAAAAAACAGGAAAGTATTAGTAGTGGTTGTCTCTGATAGGATTATAGGATTCATTTAATTTTTATATTTTACACTTTTCTATATTTCCCAAGTGTTTTGTAATGTTCATGTATTGCTTTTATACATAGGAAAATGATAAATATTATTTTTTTAGTTGTGTTCTAAACCAAACAGCATCTTTAATCTTGCACTGACTCTCACATAGAACATTTTACTGAATATCTTCCACTTTGCCTTTCAGGAACATTATGATCCAGAAACATGATGGCATCACAGTGGCAGTGCACAAAATGGCTTCTTGACGTCTCCTGTCAGTTCTGCAGCAGCGTGTCATAG
The DNA here is from genome assembly GCF_021613505.1 of Equus quagga. NCBI lineage: Eukaryota > Metazoa > Chordata > Mammalia > Perissodactyla > Equidae > Equus > Equus quagga. The sequence goes on along the minus strand of NC_060284.1, from coordinate 41,626,679 downwards.
GCACTTGATCCTATCTGTGTTAATTATCTTATAGAACATTAAAGTTCCAGTAGTTAAGCCATTCATTTAATGTACATTGAGCACTTTTCTGTTAATTTTAGAGTAAGCTGCTTTTTGACACTGTATGACTACTAGTTAAGAAAGGATCATGTTTTGAAGCAGCAGGTCCAGGTCATTTTGTATATAGAATTTTGTTATGTTCAATAAATTTGGTTGGAGGAAAGCTTGTTAAACTCTTATCAAATGTTCGTTTTTTCAGTTAACAAATTATAATTTCTTTTAAAAAGGTCCTTGCACCAAACTCTTCTCTTCTCTTTTAGACACTTCCTGAAGTACATATATTCTCACAGAAGTGTCCGTGGATATTTAAAAGAAATCAAGCATACTTGTACCCCATAATAATAACATAATAGGTAATATCATTAAGTACTTAACATATGTCAGCAACTCATTTAATTCTCATTAACAACCCTAAATAGTAGGTACTGTTATTTGCCCCATTTTGCATTTGTGTAACCAAGGCTAAGGGATTACTAGAGTCACCATTTGGACTTAAGATTCCAGCTCAGAGCATGTACAGTCATGTGCTGCATAACGACATTGATTGACCACATCTACAACAGTGGTCCCATAAGATTAGAGGCATATAGCTTAGGTGTGCAGTAGACTGTGCCATCTAGCACTCTGATGTTCCCACAATGATGAAATCGTCTGGCAATGCACTTCTCAGAACATATCCTCGTCGTTAAATGATGCAACACTCAGACCACTACAGAAATAGGTATGTGTAAGCCACAAAAAAGTCTTCTACCATTTGAAAGTATAGGACGTTATCTTCTCTTCATTGTTTGTAGTTTTCAACAACAGACTGATGCAAAAGCAGTCACAGAAGACTTCATTTTGTTGAATTTGAATGCAACTCCTGTTGCTCTGTAGCAATTTAATATTTGACAGTATTAAAAAGTCTCCAGAATATTATTTATTCAAAAATATCAAGCATCTACAAATATAAGGTGCTATGTGAGGAAACAAAGATTCTGAATAAGACCTGGCTCCAGCCTTTGAGTTTGTACTTTGATAGAAGGTATATGCATGTATGTTTTCACTGTACTTACCAATAACCCAACATATATATATGTTTGTTTCATTATCTGTCTTCCCCACTAGCATAGACGCTTTGAGGGCAGGAGCTTTGTCGTATTCACAGATGTATCCCAAGCACCTAGAGCAGTCCCAGCATTTAGTAGACACTGCCTAAGTACTTGCCAAATAGCTAAATATATGCAGGAGAGTTTTGTGGTATGAACTGGGCCTTTCCAGGCAGGAGGAGGAGCAATGGCAAAGACAGGTCAGAAACCAAAAGGAATATTTATGTAATACTAAATGCTTTAGTTTGGTCAGGGAGGTAGGAGGTGAAAAAGCTGGACATTAGGGCAAATACCTCAAGGAACTGGAATATTGCTTTTTAAGAATCCTAGGCCCTATCCTGTTAACAAATGGAGTTTGGAACAATTGAGAGTCGAGGTTGAGCTTTAAGATTAATCTGAGGTACACAGGGCTCATTTTTTCAAGAACTGCTTCCTCTTCTGTAGGTATCTGCAATTTGTAGCACAAGTAGTAAGTCAACCTTTAGTGAGTTCTTGCTACATGCTAGACACAGGGTAAGCAATTCACATGCATTTAGCTGATTTAATCCGCTTAGTCTTCTGAGGTATGATCCCCATTTTAGAGAGGAAGAAGTAGGCTCAGCAAGATAATTAGCTCAGGATCAAATATGAGGGACAACTGAAAGAACAAATTGGTAGAAGAGGAACAAAAGAGAATGAAGAATTAAAGATCAATTGAATTGTCTAAGTGATAGGAAGAACTGAGTGTCTTAGAAAGAAGCAGTCAACTCGGAAGAATTACAGAGAAGACAGGATTGGGTTTGACTTTAGATATGTCGAATTTCTGATACGACATCCTGGTGGTAATGCTTAGTAACAAACATGTCCTGGGTGCTCACTGTGTACCAGGCACAGTGCTGAACTTCCCTTCAGGGACCTCCCGTTGCATTTAGGACAAAATCTGAAGTTCTTAGCATGGTCTCCCAAGCCCTGCATGATCCAGCCCCTGCCCACCCTTGTGCCCCATCATGCCACCCTCTGCCTGCACATATCCCCTCTGTCTAGCACAGTGCCTGGCACAGGAGGCACTTGGATCGAATGAAATGAATAAATGAACGTACTTCCTCATTTATTCTTCGTAATAACCTTTGAGGTAGGGTGTAGTGCACCCAATTTTATTGATGAAACGTTAAGACTTGTGCTGGAAAGAGCTCAGGGCTGGAGAAAGTATTTTCTAGTCTGTACAGAGCTGAACTATAGAGCTAAAGTAGGATTGGATGGGGGTCACCCAAGACCACCCCTGAGATGGTTAATTTTATATATCAACTTGACTGGGCCATGGAGTGCCCAGATACTTGGTTGAACATTATTTCTGGGTGTGTGTGCCACGTTTCTGGATGAGATTAACATTTGAATCAGTAGATTGAGTAAAGTCGATTGCCTTCCCCAATGTGGATGGGCTTCATCCAATCTGCTGAAGTCTTGAATAGAATAAAAGGCTGAGTAAGAAATAATTCTTTCTCTTTGCCTGTCTTCCAGCTGGGACACCAGTCTTCTGCCTTTGGACTCAGACTAGAACTATACCATTGGCTTTCTGACTGCAAATCTTAGATTTCTCAGCCTCCATGATCACATGAGCCAATTCCTTATAGTACCATATAGTATCACCATATAGGTACCCTCTCCCTGGAGTTTGCTCAAAATTCTAAACTCCCACAAGGAAAGCAAGTGTTCAGCATAAACCATATTGTTTGTACAAATACTTTAGGCACAGTGATCTACTCATAATTTAGGGAATCATTGGAACCCCCCCGAAATCTTAACTTTTCTGCTCAAAGATTGAATGAGGACAGGGGAAGATTCAATTAAAAATAAAATCTCTTAATTCTAGATGTTAGTGCTGCATTATACTCTTAAGTCCCTGTGTGCTAAAAATTACAAGCTTTATTTGACAGTGGAATGAGGGTGATAGTAGTGACTTAGGAAATTGTTCTGCATTCTTGCTGAATAGCTTTAGGGACAAGAGTTAGAGAAGTAGAGGTTGAGGGAATTATTTATGTTTTGTTAAAGACTTATAAACTTTATTAAGTTGATTTGGTACAGATGCCAAAATGTTAACTAACATCCCAAAAGTGGCTTAAGAACTCTTTGCTCTTGATATTAGGCCCCACCTGATTAATAAGAACCATTTTTTGTTTTGTTTTGTTTTGCTGGGAAAGATTTGCCCTGAGCTAACATCTGTTGCCAATCTTCCTCTTTTTTTTCCCCTCCCCAAAGCCCCAGTACATAGTTGTATATTCTAGTTTTAATTCCTTCTAGTTCTTCTGTGTGAGCCACTGTCATAGCATGGCTGCTGACAGATGAGTGGTGTGGTTCTGCACCTGGGAACTGAACCCAGGTCACTGAAGCAGAGCATGCTGAACTTTAACCCCTAGGCCATCAGGGCTGGCTCAATAAGAACCATTTTTAATGAACTAAGTACCAATAGTGGGTCTGTTAATGTGCAGTCACCTTATATATATAGTTAGTCCTCCAACAAACTTGCAAAATGATATTAGCCACATTTTATAAGTTTGGAAACAGAGAGGGTAACTTGCCCAGAGTCTGCAGGCTTAAAAATGGCAAAGTTAAGATTCTAACCAAGTCTGTATTTTCCACTATGCCTCAAAGCCTATTGTATGAAAGATACGCTTCAAGGTGCTCATCTCTGAGGACTTTGCAGCCCTCCTAGCCTCTATGAATAACTCCTCTTTCTGCCACATTTCAAACCTGACCCCGGTCCTCAGCATCAGAGTTCTCTACCAATATAAAGCCCAGCCTCATCTCATCCTGTGATCAGAATCATAGAGACAGCCATGCTTTGAAAGAGCAACAAGCACCCACACACAAAAAAATCAGTTCTACAGATGTTTACTAAAAAATGCTTTCTAGAATATGTTACTAACTACAAACAACCCTCTGAAAAGCATTCACCTTCTCTCTTTTGGATGTTTGCCTTCTGCTGAAGGTTTCTTTGATCCTTACCACCAGCATCACATAATTGCATAATCTTTTCCACCATTACACTTATAGAGCATCTTCCCAAACCACTAAGTTGTGGTTCTGCTAGCACTTTAATCAAAAGGTATTATAGAGTTTGGTTTTAAAAGCCTGAGAAGCCCTTTACTCTTTAAAAAGGAACATGCATAAATATGTGCATATTTTCCAGATAAAACAAGAAAAACACACTTTGGCCTAAAATACACACTAGTTTAAAACTTGGAATGTTGGTGCTGGGGAGATCAAAGGCAATTTCCCATTGACTTTCTTCTTTAATGTGGAGGGTGGAGAAGAGGAAGGAAATGGGATAAGAGAGCTGAATTATCCCAGTAATTTTCTAGGAGACTCAGCCTTAATCATTTCCAAAATGCAATAAGAAAAAAAGTTTCATTAAAATCACAAGTATATACCTTTCATGGAAGGTGTTTGGAGTTACAGCAATCAAGTGTAAAAAAATGCAATTAAAATGGGGCCTGTAACTCCAAATTACCAACCTGAATCTTTAGTCAATACACAAAAGGTCATACAAATAGGCTGAACTTACTGAAGATTGCCATTTGTAGCCCAGGAAATGTACCTCCCAACTCTGGGAGAGTTGTATATTTTCTTCTGTAAAATAAGCATGTCCCGAGGACCTCCTGGAGGAACAGCAGAGGCAAAGGTATCAGGATTCTGGTGCTCCACCCCCTGCCTTAAGCATACTGTTAAAAGAGAAACTGAAGCATATTAAAAATGGTAAGAATTTATTTGGGCAAAAATCAGCTTGAATTGGGCGGCACCAAACCAGAAGTGGTTAGGAGTGCTCCACATACAGGAGCTTGGGGAGAAGCTTTATAGAGAAAAGTGGAAGCAAAGTAAGGAAATTATTGGTCAGCTGTAACTTAAAGCTTAGTTAGCTGTTTGTGATTGGTTATCCTTAGGTTTCAATTTCGTAACCTTGAGGCATTTACAGGCTTAGATTTTGGTTTGCTTATGTAGGCCACTACAGCATAAAGCCAACTCAGTCTAATGGTCTCTTGTTGCTTTAGCCATGTGGCTTGTTTAATTTCTTATATTTGCTACAATACCAGAGGTGCTGATCCAGGTACAGCAGGAGGTACTTGCTATTGCACAGACGACTCCTTGTTCAGCCAACAAGTGATCTAAAGCAATTCTATTATCTAAAAGTGCCTTAGCCGGAAAGCCTAGAGACTTTTGTTATGTGGCTATAGCCTCAGCAGTAGACTCAGTGATAGTTGCCAGAGTTCAGGAGCACTGTCTTCCTGTGCATTAACAGAGAGAGAAGGCAAGTACTGAAAAGACAAAAGGCATAAAGGTTTCACATTAGAAATGAAGATGTTGATCCATGATCTCGGGAGAGCTGTCCACCCTCAAGATGTTGTCTGCTTTAGGGAGGAACCTCCCTAGCCAATTTTAATTTTAGATCTCCAGATGGTGTGCAGTTCCAAGAGTCCGGAGGAGCCCTTTTTAATTGGGAGATGTGGACCCAAGGCTCAAGCCCCTGAAGTTTGGCTGATGACTTGGTATGGTCTGTTCCAAAAAGGTTCAAGGGCAGTCTTTGTTCTTAGTGATTTCATATCAGAAGGCTGGGAGAAAACTGGAAATCTTAGTTTGGAGGGTAGCGAGATATTTGAGAAAACTAGAAGAATTCAGGATCCAGTCTGTTTTACAGGTATATAACAAAACCTCAGAGACAATGAACAAGACTAGAATCTGATATCCACAAAGTTGTGTTATAGTTTTCTACTGAATTTTTTTTCTCTACAATCACACTCATTTCTCTCAAAGATAATCACAGTAAGACTAATTTGTTTGCAAAATAAGTCTAATCTCATTAAACTTGGCCCAATTATTTACATAGGTGCTGTAAGAATAGTGATTGACTGTACAGTTTCTTGTTAAATCTGCTTGGTGGAACTTTTCTTAAGGAATCTTAAATGGGACTTTTAAAGCCTCTTCAGACTAAGAAGGCAAGTCATGGACTCACCATCAGACTCTGCCAGGAATACTTGTAGATTTGGGTTCATTCCTCTCTTCTCAAGGTCCCCAAGATATCCTGAGGTTCCTGGGCCTGCTGAGAAGTAACCTTCATTACTCACCTAGTAAGGATGCTGGGAACTCTATAAACAAGGTACTAGACCAGTTTTTCCAAGGGCCTTTATTGGCTCCATAAAGTCAACCTTATTTCCTTAAAACTGTCTCGCCATATGTGATTTTATGCATATTTGCATATTCTCAAATATGACGTTCTAGTCAAAGCCTTGGTAATATAACCAACATTTCCAATTGTGTCCTGTTTAAGAGTAGATTCTTATTGAGTTTATGCAAATAACTATATTGTCATGAAAATAAGAATACTCAACAAATTTCTGAATTTCAAAGGTACCAGGTAGGGAGAAAAAGTAAATGTTCCAATTCTGTTTACAAAGATATACTATACCAAATTGCTTTAAATCATAAATTGCTTCAGAAAAAGATTTCCTTAAATCTAGAAAATGAAACATTGAGGAACCAGCAATGTTTCAAAGTAATGTTTCAAAGAAAAGTTGTAAAAAAATTATAATCATCCTCATTAGTTCATTTAATCTCATGTTATTAATTCTTGTTCTGCTTGAATCCAGTTTTTCTATTAAATCTGGAAATTCTTACCCAGTTCAGTTTTATGATCTTAAAGTTATCGGAAACCTGTATTCTAGGGTATTTGTCAGAGTCCTTTCCATTACTCTCTGAAGATGAAGCACTTTTACAAAAGCATCAGAATAAAACAACTACTGTCTGTAAATGACAAAAAGACTTTAATAAAAATATCCTTCACACCTTTCCTTATCAAAAAAACACATTCTACTTTCCTTACCTACTTTTCATACACAGTTGTTTCTTTCACCCTTATATTTCTAAGTAGTATTAATTCTATATAATGATTAGAATTCTTAACCTTTAGAATCCTTAATTTCTAGTGAAAACTAAGAAGTAAGCAATTATGGACTGTTACACTGGTGTTCTGTGGATTGGCACATTTAGAAATACCTTTTATAATTTCTAGAAGTATATTTTTCTTCAGTAAATTTTTCAATGTGACATAAAACACATTTACCAATAGACCCAAATGTCTTTAGTTTTTCTGTAATAAGAAGCCAAAAGTAGATAAACGTATCAAATAATTAATGTTTCATTATTTTATCTTATTTGGAAGTGACCTAGATATTCAATAAATATCCAGCACTTAACTTAGTATAATTTTTGCCTAATTTCCAAGTAGCCTCCCCCCCCCCTTTTTTTTTTGTTCTTCTGATAAGAACTACCTCCCTGAAGTTTGCATTTCAAAGAAAAAGCTCCCAGTTCCAGAAAACACTGGGTAGAACATTCACATCTCAAAGGCACAGAGAAAGGATGTAAGATCCACCCAGGAGGACTCTTATTCCCTAAATCCAGATGTTTTACAATATCTGCAAGCCTTTTCAGATGAATAGGGGAGTTTGGGAGTTGGTAAATAAAAGAGATGGGCTTTGAATTGTTTCTAGAGCTGCATTTACATTCTGTCAAGATTCTATTTGTAACATAAATACAGTTTTTAATTCCTCAACCTGAATGATATCAAGAGGCTGACTCTCTCACTCAACTACACGATCTTCAGTTCCCTTCTTTATATAAAGGAGATTTCCTATGTTCTATATTTAGAACTGTGTGTCTTTGTGATTTAGTAAATCTTTCACAGTGGCTTCAGAATGTTTCTCTTTCCCTCTGGGTACATAGTTTCATTTCAGCTTAGAGAAGGCCTTAGAAAGAGTTCCTCTGAGGCTCTGAATATCAGCTGCCAATTTGGCCAACTTCTGACCATAGAGCTCACTAAATAAATCCTTTCAAATATCTTATTAACAGGTTTTAGGTGGGACAAACAGTAAATATTCCTGGCAGTATTGAACAACCTTTTCTTTTCTTTTTCTTTTCAACCAAAGATATCCCTAACAAATGACTCAAAACCAGTAGCCTTTTATGGCTTAACCATGGATGCAAGAGGCATCCCCAAGAGGGTGCAAAAGAGCCACAGCCATTTCCAAAGATAACAAAAGAAAGAAAGACTTGGACAATTCCCCTGATAGCTGGCAACAGTTGGTAGGACACTAGCCACAAATGAGGTGCAACCCACATTTCTGTCCAGACACATTTTTGGAGCCCCCAACCTGACAGCTGATCTGCCTGTACCTAAAGAACTGACAACCTGAGTGCCCCAACAGACAGAAAGCCAAGCCAAGTTCTCAGGACACAAAGCAAGACAAATGAGAAAGAAACAGCTGTCACTGGGAGAGAAAGGATGGATAACCAGTGGATACCCAAATGCAAATTCATGAGCCCCAATTCAAAGATCTAATTCTTACAAATGGTTTTCTCCTGCCAATCCAAATTTGGAAAGGAAGAGACAACGTGAAATTTTACCTTCCTCTCTCAACCAGGCACCATAGATAGAGACCCAGGAGAGCTGACTTTGGTAAAAATTTTCACCCTTTGTGAGCTTCTGCCAGTTTTCTCAGGATCCCATCTGTAGGTTCTGGAGTGAGTGGAGTGTCCCAGCAGGTCTCATCCTGGTCACCAGAAACTGGAGAGGAGGAAAAATAATTTTCCCTCTATCCTTTACAGTAAGCGCTTGGCTGAGACTCCTTTTTCTCTAGGACACCTCATAAATGGATAAACTTACCTAGGTTAAAAGTTCTCCACTGTGGCCACTGTAATTTAAGATTAACTTTGGTAAGGTTAACTTACTTGTTCAGCCTTAAAACAAAATTTTATTCACCTGAGCCCTCACACTGGCCCCAGTCCAGTTTAAGTTGGACCCAGTCTGATTCCAACTGGTTTCTGGATCCAGTCTGGAAAAAGAAATGCTCGAATAAAGTCTGAAAGTTCATAACGCAAAACCTATGGAGCTAGGATCCAAGAAGGATTACCCAAGACCTTCAGAGGCAGCGAGAAAGCAGCAAGCTCAATGAACTCAGCGGGTACCTACACCTGGTTGCTCATTCTTCCTGGGAGTCGTCAGGGGTCTCCCTCCTTTGTTCCCTCTTCTGACACCAGAACTATTAACACGTAAACTGAGGCATATTAAAAATTTTAAGAGTTTCTCTGAGCAAACATCGATTCAAATTGGGCAGTGGCAAACCGGAAGTGGTTAGGTGCCCTCCATCAACAGGCACTCAGGGAGAGACTCATATAGAGAAAAGGCAGAGGCAAAGCTAGGAAATTATTAATTGGCTGTATCTTAGAGCCTAAGTTTTTTTTGTGATTGGTTGTCTTTGGGTTTTGGATTTCATAACCTTGTGAACTTTATAGGCTTAGATTTTGGTTTGCTTACATAGGCCACCATGGCATTAGAGCCACCTCAGTCTAATGGCCTCCTTGTTAATTAATTTAACAATAGTTACCAAGAGGATTTTCTACTTGGTTTACTCCACTTGCTTTTGAGCCTGTGGTGAAAAATTCTACCTTCTGAGTTAGTGTGGGTGGAGAGGGCCTAGGATGATGTCAAATCACAGTCTTGCCTCCTCCCCTCAGGAAGTAAAGTCCACTGGCAGGAATGCCTAAATTGGCTCTAACCTTCCCAGCTCTTACAATGCTTGCTTGTTTTCACAGTACAGCAGAAGGAAACACCTTGGAAAAAGAGTAACATTCTAGAAAATTGTACGATTTATTTTTCTTTCCAGATTCCCTCATCTGTGTAGGATTCCTTTGCTGAACACCACATCAAAGGTAAGATGAAAACGGGATTGTGTGTTGGGGTTGATTTTCTATAACGTTTTGAATGACCGGCATCTCTCCCCCCATGGCATGCTCACCAGACGGCCATTCCACAGGCCCTGCCAGCAATTTCTCCTTTCCAGTAAAATACAGCCTGCCTCCCAACCTGACAGTGGGAAATAAAGAATGCTGTACCCCTTTCTCAGAACATTCACATTTGCTTTTTGCTATTTCTCTTCATATATATATATATATATATATATTTTTTTTTTACTGAGCCATTTGTGAGAAGGCAGCAGACTGTAACTCCTGGATACTTTTTAGTATATATGTCCTAAGAACAAGAACGTTCTCCTACAGAACCACAAGACTACCATCACATCCAAGAGATTTAACCTTGTCTACTATACAGTCTATATTCAAATTTCTGCAACTGACCTCCCAAAATGTCCTTTACAACTTTATTTCTGGTCCTGGAACAGTCATTGCATTTTGTTTTCATGTCTGTCTAGTCCCTTAGAATATTTTCATTTTAGCAAGTGCTTTGTAAAGGGAATTCCTAAACCCATGGCTCCCTGGCTCCTGCTCCCTTTTTTATTTTTCTGAAGTCAAGAGCTCACCCAGAGGACCAGAGGGAGGCACAGCTTCCCCTACCATTTGGCTTACAGGCCTGGGAGGAGGACACAGAGGATGGCGCTCGGAGCAGCCACCCCACAATCAGTGAGGTCAGGCTTTGCAGCTAAGTCCTTTGTAATTCCTGCCTTAAATAAACTGAGTGGTCACCTTTTAGATGCCATTCAAACTGGTGGAAGAGAGATTTCTTCGGTAGCTTTGATGTTCCTCAAATCACAGCCTTTCATTAGCTTTTCCTCATCTATCCCATGGTTCTACTTAGACCATGATTATGGAGTACACAGAGCTAAGGGGGACATTATGGTGAGGCAGCCCTTGTAACGAAGGGCACGCTCCAAGAAAACTGGCAAAGCCATGTGACTTGCCAGGTGAGGCCAGGCAGCAGGCCTCCAAAAAAATCCCAAAGATGGTACAAAGCTCTGCTTGCCTTTTTGAGGTTGAGATCAGAGAGTCTATAAACAACTTACAAACAAGAAGAAATCATCTATTTTTAATAGAGTGGGCTAAAAACAACCCCAAAAAATACAGTATAAGTGGCTTTACACTACAGAGAAAAAAGTTTAAAAGTTTAGATCAGTTTCTTGTCAACTGAACCAACTCTATCTTGGATTTGTCATAGGGATCTTCCGCATTTAAAGCAGGCGACGTATCATGCTGAAGAGGGAAGAGAAGGTCCGACTTTACACTAAAACCCCAGATGGAGGTTGGGGATGGATGGTTGTATTTCATTTCTTCCTGGTAAGAATTTACTTTTCTCTTTCCTACTGCCTGAAAAAGGGCTCTCTGGAGAAAGGCTCAGAGCAGCCTAACAAGATCACTTATGAAATCCTTAGCATCTGAGCAAGGCCAGGAACTGCCCATAGCTGCTAAAGCCAGCAGCCTGCACTGAACCCAGGAGAAAATTGAAAACGTCCCCCTTGAGTGACAGCAGGAGCATTCCCATCCATTTTCCTCCTTCTCCTCCCTACCATCCCTTAAGCCTGCCGAGTGATCCAGTCACTATTGGCAGCTCTGCCCTGGCTGCATGACAATTAGGATTTGGAGGCAATCATACCTTTAACCATCCCAGAAGTGGCACTGGGAAGTGCTAAAAAGTGCTTTAGGGGTGGGTTCCCCAGCTCAGCCCAGCATATACAGAGCACTGCTGCCAGCAACCTCATTCTCTCATAGAAGACGGGGCCATTTCCTTTATTCTGCCTGCTGTCCACTTCCCAACCCATCCCTACCAACCATAACTTATGCAAGAATTAGGCCCAATGCATATTTCTGATATGTCTGGAAAAGGAGAGAAGGATGTGGATTCTGAAACTGGAGCCTGATTTTTCTCTTTCATCCCTAAGCAACTGGACTAGGCACTCTGGTTTTTAATTTCTTTCCCTCATCCTCCCAGAAGCTCTTGAGGTTCGTATGTAAGATAGTGGTGATCTGAGTCACCAGCATGGCCATTCTAGGATACTAGTGAATCCCATCACAGCTATGCTGCAACAACCCTGCACAGAGTGGCACCAGCTCCACAATTCCTCTTAAGAGTTCCCATGTAAGTTCTGTTAACATTGAGGTGTACTCACAGACACCCTTTCTGCCTGATCCTCCTCCCCTGCCCAGTCCTACAGTAGGAAGCTCAAGGGGAGGGGAGTGCAGGTCCTGGGGACTACTAGTAATCCTGTAGTCCACCACGTGGATAACTAAGAACTCTATAAACAGACGATGGGAAAACATCATGCCTCCTCCCCAGTGACACAGAGAAGGGGAAAGTAGGGGCAGAGATCCTCAGCTAGGATTTATGTAAGGCAGAACTCCTAACCAGAGGACTGTTTGTTAAACATTAGCTTCATTACCAAAGAATGTGGAACCTTTTTTTATTTTCTCCCAGAAATGTTACTAATAAGGAAACTAAGAATGCTCTAAGTCTGAGAACACTTCCTGTGGCTGGGCTGCCACCTCAAATCGTAGGCTTTGCAGAACTGGCATTGCTGGTGAGGATCTTGAGTTCTCCCACCTTTTCCCTAATAACCACCCTAATTTTCCTATATTATCCTCTGAGGATAGGAAGTTACTTGACCAATTTATTTGCTGGTAAGACAAACTGCCTAATAACCAGATTAATAAACAATGTCCCACTTTTTTGGGTGTGATGCTGCTTGTAAGAGCATAAAAAATATCATGGTCCTCAAAGTGTTAACTATTAATTCAGGGGCTAATCTCTCACAGTGGTTATATGGATACATAGAAGACTACGTATGCTTTTGTGTCTGCATAGTTACAAGTACGCTTTTCTACAATAAATGAACTTCTGAAAAGGGGACTGAAAAATCCAATAACTAAATGTTCTTCAGGAGCTCCTTACTTTCAAAAACAGGCCTCATTATAATGAACTTACCATACTTTATAACTATATATTTGTATGACTGTTTTCTGTATTCAGTGTCTCACTGGACTGACTGCTCCCTGAGGGCAGGGACCATGTCTGTTTCTCACCACTGTGTGCTCAGTGCTGAGCCCAGGCCCCAGCACACAGCCTGACGCACTGTAGGCACTCAATAAATTCCTGTTGATGGATGGAAGGATGGATGGATGAACTGACCGGATATACTTATGTATAAATAAATAAGGAAGGTAGTAAATGATGAAATTGGAGAGAGGAGCAGGGAGGGATCTTGTATGACATGTCAAGAACACTGGTTTTTATATTGAGGCTAGGAGGAGCTAATGAAAAAAAGCAAGCAGGGAGCAAAGGGATCAGATTTCTATTTCAGGAAAACAGCTTTGGTTGCAGGGTGAATAATGGATTGGTAGGGGATAGGCCTGGAAGCAGAGTGATCCATTGGAGGGATGTTGCAATTATCCCAGTGAGAAAACAGTAAGGCCCTAAATTAAGGCAGTAATGATAGAGATGGAGAGAAAATACAGATCTGAGTGATAGCGAGGAGACAGACCTGTAAGACTTGGAGAGTGACTGGATGTCAGGGAGAGGGGGAGTCAAGGAGTCCTGGGTTGTTGGTTTGGATCACTTGGAGGATGATGAATGCCAGTCACTGAGCTGGAAGACATAGGAAGAAGGGGAGAAAATCTTAAGATGACTTGGATGGTTTAATTTTGGACACTGAGTCTGAGGGGCTTGTGACATAACCAATCATGCATCCAGCACAGTCTGTGTGCATCTGGAGCACAGGATCTGCATATTGAAACGTGTGAGTCATCAGCATACACAGTGGTCTGAACTCTAGGGCAAGGTGGGTAAAATCACCAGGGAAAGAAGAGCGCCTAGGACAGACCCTGGGGAAAATCTATGTCTAGGGGACTAGGGGAGAGCAGGCCCATAGAGGAAACTGAGAAGCAGTCAGAAAAGTGACAATCCAGAAATGTAGTGTCACAGAAGCTAAGGCAGAAATGCCCAGGAGAAAGTGATGAGCAGGTACTGCTGAGGTCAGATATGAGAGAAATGACAATGGGCTATTAGTTTAGCAACAAGGAAGTCTCTGATAACCTTGATAAGAGCTGGTACGGTGGAGTGGTGGGATGAGAGAGTGGAGATAACCTAATAGACTATTCTTTAAAGAAGTCTGTCTGTCAATGTCAGGAAGAACTAGGGTGATACTAGACAGAGCCCTAGGGTAGAAGAAAGTTGTTTATTATTAAACAATAATTTCTGACAAAGCCTGATGTTCGGTATTCAAAAGGAGCCACTGAGGCTGATCCAGCCCCCTTTCCTTAGACAATATTCTAATTAAAATGATCTGGTGAGGGAGCTCTTGTGGGATGAGGGAGGAGGGAGGAGAGGCATACTCTTAAACATAAAAAGGAAATGAGGGGGCTGGAGAATTTCTAGGGGCTTTTATTTTGGGGTGAGCCCATTTATAATGTCTATGTGGACTCTGGGACAGGACTGAAACCCACCAACCTTGGTCCAAAGCATGAGATGTAGTAGTATAATATAGATTTATCTGTTCTGCTGAGTTAACTAAAAGAAAATCCAGACCTTGCGAAAAAGAATTTTAATATGAGTCAAAGCAGAAACAAAGTTGGAAGTTAAGGGAGGGAGGCAGCATAGATGCAAAGGCTGTGTCCCTGGCCTTCTTGATATACACAGCGGAAGACACAGACCCAGTGACTAGAGACAAGTCACATCCATTCACTGCTGCTATGCCCAGACATCAAGGACAGACCCAAGAAAAAAGTTTCTGAATTGGGGGGACCAGTAGCTAGCCAAATTCAGGTAGCTAAGAACGTAGAGGTCAGCAAGCAAGGAACTCATGTCCACAGAAAAAATGGAAGGATTTTTTTAGACTGATGCCTCATTATAGTGTTCCTCCTCACCACCTCCAACTTTTGCAACCTCAGAGCATCACTACTGATTCTTAATCCCTTACTCCAGACGAAAAATACTAGTCTCAAAATAAGTGCCTGTCTATGGGGATGGGGGGGGAAGGTCTTGATTCTTTAGTAGGTAGGGGCTGAAGAAAGGAGGCACCTAAGAGGAGGCAGGTCTCTGACTTGGGTGAGTGGGTGGATGGTACCAATCAAAAGAGAAATGAAGAGTAGATGTGGGATAAGGGAAAGATGAGTTTAGTTTTGGATAGTTGAGCTGAGTTAGAAAGATATGGTACAGTTATATAAATGAGTCTGAATTTCTTAGGAAAGCAGAATGGTTACACAAGTTAACAAAATTATAGTTAATAGTTTGAGTATTAAGTGCTAAGTATTAAGTACTTTACCAGTTTTCTCAATCTTCACAGTCCTATGAGATAGGTAACATTTACTTCATCTCCACTTTACAAAAGAGGAAACTTAACTTCTGCAAAGTAGTTTGCCCAAGGTCACACCCGTAGTAAGAAGCGAAGCCAGGATTCAGGCCAAGGCAGGGTGACTGCAGAACAGTCTGCAAACTACTACACCATGAGTACAAGAGTGGTAATTAAAACCTAGAGAGTGAATGTTGTCTATGGAGCAGGTATAAAGTGAAATGAGTGCAGAACCAGAGGGGGAAACTATTTACCAGGTAGAGAGAGAAAGTGGAGTCAGTGAAAGGGAACCCAGGGTTCTGTGGTTCATGAGAAGCAATGCATGGTGGCCAGATTGAAAGCAGAGAAAGCGGCCGTGAAAAACCAAGGGCGCTGAAAAAAGGAAAGGAAAAGCTAGGAAGGCCCTGAAGACAGCACACACAGCTCTTGGGCTTTGAGAGGGACTGCAGACTCTGGCTGGTTCCCCTTCGAGCTCCCGCTCCTGACCCCTGCACACGATAGTTTGGCTGGTAAGCAAAAAGGGAGAGGAGGAGGAATGGCTCTTCACTGCCCCCAAGCCAATCAGGATTCCAAGAAACAAATGTTAACACTCTATAGAAGGGAAACCTGACCTCAAAAGTAGTTCTCCTAGTGGAAGGGAGGAGGATAGTGTGGACAAGGAGTTAGGGGGGACAAAAGAAACGGATGGGGCACACTGACCCAACTGCAAGGTGACCACGCATCCTGGCTTACCCTTGCTGTCCTGCTATAAATTACTAGCATTCCCTTTCACTCTCAAATGTTTCAGTTTAGATGATAAACTACATGGTCACCCTATTTGTATACCAAGTGAGGGAGGATACTCAGCTCAAGAGCAGTTAAAGCAAAGCTAACCTAGGAAGTGATATGAAGACTTCTTCATCTTTTAGACCAATGAGCCTCTCACAAAGGTAACTGGAATTAGCTGTCTTTAACAGAAGCTATTCTAACAGGACAGTAGAGTACTGGTTGGTCTGGAATCTGTCTGGATTCAAATCTCAGCTGCAGCACCCCCATCTTGAGCAACTTTTAATCTAAACCTCAATTTCCTGATCTCTAATACAATAGTGATCCATAACCTTGTAATGAGGATTAAATGAGCTGCTTAGATGCTCTAAGGGGATGATCGCCCCATAATATATAACAAAGAGCCACCAAATGAACTGGTAAATACTGGTGAGCCAGGGGAATCATAACCTTGAGCAGCTGTACCCTCCTCTGTATGGCTCACTCGCCACCTGACTTGGACTCTGGTCTGCTTTGATTTAGGTAAATGTGTTTGTGACGGGGATGACCAAGACTTTTGCAATTTTCTTTGTGGTTTTTCAAGAAGAATTTGAAGGCACCTCAGAGCAAATTGGCTGGATTGGATCCATCATGTCATCACTTCGTTTTTTTGGAGGTATAAACCCAGCAATAAGTTCGCTGTCCAAAGACCACAAAGGGCAATTGCAAGAAGACTCATCTTTCAGTCATTCAAGACTGAAGCGTTGCTATAACTCAGGTTCATTTATTAATATGTAAAGCTGAGAAAAGTAAGGACTTGTAGTGTTTAGCCTCCACTTGGCAAAACTGGAAAAATTAGGGTTCAGAGTTGAGGAATCCAAATATTTAATTCCATGATTCAATTTTTCATGCCTTGTTTCTTTCCACAGTGCCTCTCAACTGGAAAGTCATGCCATGACGTTTTGATCTGATTATCTAAAAGTACACTCAAAACTTCCTTTAGTTCCCTTTGGAGCTATCACATGGAGGAGTAGACTAATGGTCAAACCTTGTTCTAGTCATAGGTCACTAGATGCAATCTCATTTTGTGGAGGTTTTAGAATGCATTTTCAATAAGCTTCCCCTCCAAGCCTACTTATTTACAATACTCTTTTCTTAAAAAAGAAAAAAAAGCAAAAACCAACTCTTTTTCCAAAAACTGATAGTGTGGGACTGAGAATATTAAGAAACCCAACAGAGATCTTTTTGAAGGATACACAATACTCCAAAGTAGAGTCATCTTGTTTTCCTTCAGCTGCTCGTATAAATTGCACTTCAGAAGATGAGGTGCCAGAGCACATTTACCTAGTATTTGCTTTTCTTTCCTTTCCCAAGGTCCCCTGGTTGCCATTATGTGTGACATAATTGGAGAGAAAACTGCCTCCAGTCTTGGGGCTTTCCTTGTTTTTGGTGGATATCTGCTCAGCAGCCAGGCTACAAGCATTCCCTTTCTTTGTGTGACTATGGGACTTTTACCTGGTGAGTCCATTGTAAAAATAAGACTATAAAAGATGGAACTAGCAACCTTCCTTTTTACTGGTCATGGTTCCAAAAGGCCTGTTATATCATCTCAGGTCCAGGAGAATATCTACCTGGTACCAAGCCACTTCAGGTGAGTGATTCCTAGGTATTTGTTTTTCTTTTTAGGTTTGGGTTCCGCTTTCCTATACCAAGTAGCTGCAGTGGTAACTACCAAATACTTCAAAAGACGATTAGCTCTTTCTACAGCTATTGCCCGTTCTGGGATGGGACTGACGTTTCTGTTAGCACCTTTTACGAAAGTCCTGATGGATCTGTATGACTGGACAGGTGAGTCATTCTAAGTTTATGAACCGTCAACTCTGCAAGATTGAATTTTCATCTTTCTCTGTCTGATGACTAGAAGTGAAGACTTTTTGAGCTAGAGGAAATGAGCATGATTTCTACAGGAAACATGCTCTTCTTCCTTGGAGAATACATAGCAGAAGAGATGGTGAACTACTGGCAGGTTTTGCCAGCCCACACAGACAACTCAGAGCTCACCACAGGGTTCCTGTCTGAGGGGATGGAGGGCATGCTGCGGCTGGGGTGACACCTTGCAGGGAAAGCAAGGTGTCACTCTTGAGGGAATGAGGATTCTCCCCTCCTCCCCTTCCACAACCAAAGCATTCTCTTTTCACACTGTCCCTTTAAGAAAAAAATCTGCATTAAAAAAAAAAAAAAAAGCCTCCTCGGACCAGGCTGTGGCACCAAGTGGTTAAGGTTCAGAGTGCTCTTCTACCTCCGAGGCCCTGCAGGTTCAGATCCAGAGCACAGACCTACTCCATTCATCAGCCATGCTGTGGAGGCATCCCACATAGAAAAGAGAGGAAGACTGGCAAGATGTCAGCTCAGAGCTAATCTTCCTCAAGCAAAAATAAATAAAATAAAAATGCCTCAATCCAACTCACTAAAATAAACAAAAGCATGGGTAAAAAGAGGATTATGCATTATGCTCCTCAATACTTAACCTTTTATATACTGTCAACTATAAATTTTCACAAATGAATAAAAACCATTCACTCCACAATTTTCTTTGTACCTGAGATAAAATATTTGGATTAAAATAATCTTAAATTACTGGGAAAATATATGTATATGTACATATATACAAATATATATAAGCCTATTTCTACCTACAGAGCAATTTTGTTGAATCTCTACTTTCCTAAGTAAAAAACTACCAGTAGTCTCATGGAGAACAGGACCAGTTGACAAATCCTTAAGACAGGATAGAAGAACCTCCAGCCAGTTCTCTCTCTAGAAGCAACATACACACATCACAGCTTTGGTAAGGCCATGCTGAATCAAGCAACTACTCACCTGCAAAGGCAAGACTGGCATGTCTTCTTTCAAGGAAATTAAAAATGTAAAGAGATGAAAGGCTGTCCCCTCTTCTAAGTCAGTTCCCACATGATCCCATCATCTAATTCTGTATTTTCTGTAGCTAAATCTACACTCTCACTTCAGGATATTTAAAATCCCTATTTAAAAACACACTGTAATTTTCTAAGATTTAAAATATACTCCATGCCTCCCCCCGACCCCGCCACCCAAACCTTATTCTTTCTTCCATTACCACAAACAACACGCTCTCTCCTTCCATATCATCTATTGGTGCAGCTTTCTGGTCTTCTACCTCCAAAGAACACCCTGATTTCACAAGGATACAGCGATGTGTATGGCTAACAATTAAGTTAGCAGATTTAAAATACTTTCAGTAAGTAGTGTTTTCAGGAATTATTGCACTATGACTTAATATTTAGTAGTGGGGCCTCTTCTGAGCCTAAGAACAGAGTATTGTGAAATGAGAGTGGTAAATTTTTAACTTCTCAATTTTTCTCTCCTATTTAGGTGCCCTTATATTATTTGGAGCTATCACATTGAATTTGGTGCCTTCTAGTATGCTCTTAACACCCATCCAGATCAAAAGTGAGAGCAATTCTGATATTAAAGATAAAGGGAACAGTTTGCCTGCAAGTGGTCCAGACGCAGGGTGTGGGCCAGAAACAGCATCCTGCCGTGAGATACAAGAGTCTACCACGAGGGACAGCACTGTGCAGAAGGCTGGACAACCCAGCACAACATTAACGGTTTCACAAAGTCAAAACAAAGAGGTCAACAATGGGCCCGAGAGAAACAGACTGTTCCTAATAACTAAGGAAGAAAGTCACAAGAAAAAGGCTATGTCATGGAGCTGTAAACAAAAATTCTTTGATATTTCTCTTTTTAAGAATCCTTTCTTTTCCATATTTACTTGGACTTTTCTCCTCAGTCAGTTGGCATATTTCATCCCTACCTTTCACCTGGTAGCCAGAGCCAAAACACTGGGGATTGACATCATGGATGCCTCCTACCTCATTTCTGTAGCTGGTAAGAAAGCCTACTTCAACCTCACACTCAAAGGAAAAATGAACTTAGTTTTACAAAAATGTATCAAATTTTATTTAAAAGCTGAAGAAAGACAATTCTTTAAAAAAGGAGTTGTGAAGGACCAGGAAAAGTAAGATTTTCAAGGCTGGTGAGAGCACCAGCCATTTCCCCCAACAGATCTGTCACTGCACCTTGCACACCGGATCTCCCTACCAGACAGTGAACTTCCAAACCAAGTCTTATTCATTTTCAAAAGTCAGTGTCTGTCTGACACAGCAGACATTAAGTATTTGTTGGAAAATACTAAATCTTAAAAAGCTGATGCTCAGTGGCAATAGCCACTCCAGGAGACAAAAAAATCCTAGGTAGACAGCATAGTGCAGTGGCTGAAAGGATTGGTTCTGCAGCTAGACTTCCTAGGTTCAAGTTTTTGCTCTGTATTTCCTAGCTGTGTGACCTTGGGCAAGTTACTTGCCTTCTCTGTGCCTCAGTTTCCTCATCTGTAATAGAGATAACAGTACCTACCCTTATAAGGCTATCGGGATTAAACAAGTAACGCATGTACAATTTAGATTAGTGCCTGGACTATCATAAGCATTCAATAATATTCTATTAATATTTGTAGCTAAGTATTTCCCCCCTTAAATGCATAGTAAGACAGGTAAGTATGCATGTTAAGGCTAGGCACTAATGGATTGGCTGATATTTAACTAGAAATTAAATATTTAAATTAGTATGTAAGTTAAAAATAAAAAGAACCATTTTAGTTATTTATAAAAATGTATGGAAACAGAATGCTTCATCCAGAAGCTATGGGTTCTCTCAGCTGACCAAATAGGGAGCCTTAAAAAACTGAAAAGGGATGAAATGGAACTGGTTTGCTCTAATTATCTAGAAATCTTTTCTCTTGCTAATTTCTTGAAAAGACTATTTACCAAGTGCTTATAAAACTGACTGTACCCTATTTCCAATTGCAAAGATATTCTGCTTCAGTCAAATAAAGCTTGTGTATACAAGAAAAAGCTACAGAGCTAAACTAACTGTTTTCACTAAAATGTCCGGTAATATCAATTTAGATGAGATTAGGGCTATACGAGTGGACCAAAGAACGTAGCATAAAGCCTCAAGATGTAGCCTGGGAAGTAACTGTAAAAATAGATATAGAAATGGTGGTATGCCTTTTTCATTCTCCTTTTTGTTTGTGGAGCAATTTATGTTTGAACTATAGGAAGGATTTGAAGTACAAAGCAACTGCAGCTCATGCTTCTCTTGGTAAAAATCTTTCTTTCAGTATTTAACTGCTACATTAGCTTATAATAGGATAAAGGATACAAATGTTCTGTTGTCATAAAACTGAGTGAAAAATGTGGTTCTTAAATCTTATTTAGGTTACACCATAGCTCCAATGTTCAAAATATGACTGCTCATTACCAGACTTCCTACACATTTTCAAGTTAAGCATAATAACCTTTCAAGGACTTAATTACCAAAATCTCATATGCAATTACAAGAAAGAGTCCCAATAGCTATTTTTTTTCAACATAAAACTTTATTATTTACACTCCAATCTTCCACTGTATGACCTCCCCAGGACACTGACCTGAGGTCTACAGTCTTTTAGAAATCTTACTTTCTCACCTGCAGGACCTCTTCGAGGAAGCCTCCTGAGCCCCGGGTCCTCTGTAACCAGGCATTCCCAGTTTGGTGCCATGAGCTTTCCAAACACAGTCAGAAAAACACCTAATGGGTCTTCTTACCCAACTATGGAGGAGCTTTTTTTGGTATTTTATTAGGTGTGTTTGAAATACATAAGTATATATTCATATACTTAAGTATATATCATATACTTACATATTTTTGGTATTTTATTAGGTGTGTTTGGAATATATAAGTAAATGATAGAATCTATTGACAGACAAATGAAATCACTTTTTTCTCCTATGTCCTAGCCTCTGGATGAAGTCATATTACTTAGGAAAAGATGCCTTATGCATTTACATTTTTCAAAAGGGCTAGGAAAATGGAATTAGGATTTCATAAGACCTTTTCAATCTGTTCCAGGTATCAGTGAGACAGTCAGTCAGATTATCTCTGGATGGGTTGCTGATCAAAACTGGATGAAGAAGTATCATTACCACAAGTCTTACCTCATCCTCTGCGGCATCACTAACCTGCTTGCTCCTTTAGCCACCACATTTCCACTACTTATGACCTATACCATCTTCTTTGCCATTTTCTCTGGTGGTTACCTGGCATTGATACTTCCTGTACTGGTGAGTAGACACACTCATTAACATTGTGAAACAACTGAGTAAAAGCAAGTATTAATAATCATCTCCCCCAAAAGAAGACATATTTTGTATTAATTTTATAATTTAAAAAAATCATACCCAAGGCCTCAGAAACCCTGTAGCTATATCCTGTCCAGTTATTCATCTTACCTTGGGGGGAGGGATGATGAGAGGACTATCCACATGGGACAGGAAAGAAATGAAAGCAAGAAAGGGATCAGCAGGATTCCACTCTGCTTATCAGTTTCCTAGGTTAGGCTGTGTTCACTTCTTTCCTTCAGCTCCAGAAATTTCTTTGGCTCCTTCTACAACACAATCTTGAAGAGTTCCCTGAAAGAAAAAGGGGCTTCCTGACCAGTGTGGCTTCTCTCTTAAGAAGTTCCGCGTACTTTAATAAGGACATTGTTTTTTTAACTCTCCATTTTTACCCCAAATTGGCTTAAAGTCCTGGACTCAAATGGAACTGAAATACTTTAGATACTTCTGGATTCTTCTTGTAACCCCATGGGTTCTCCTTAGAACTAGGTCCCCAATGTACTAGAACAGAATCCCTGGGAAACTTCTGGTCTGATATCAATATTAGCATAAGTGCTACAGGTTATTATATGAGGCTTAGGGAAAAACCAAATTTTCTAAAGTTGAAATCAGCTCTTTGTGATGTCTTACCTTGGGGGGAGGGATGATGAGAGGACTGTCTACATGGGACAGGAAAGAAATGAAAGCAAGAAAGGGATCAGCAGGATTCCACTCTGCTTCTCAGTTTCCTAGGTTAGGCTGCGTCCTCAGCCATAGGTGGATTCAAGAATACCACTGTCAGGTCAGACTGTAAATACCATTGCCTAATAGAGAAGAGCAGTGAGGTTCAGGGAAAAAATAGTACCCCTGAATCATCTAAAAGATCAAAACAAAACAAAAACCAATGTTCCTTACTAATAAAATGAAAATATTCCCCACCCAGTGAAACTACCGTTTCCTATTTGCCTCAGCTCTTTCATAATTTGAGCGCAAAAGGCCATCCAAATCACCTCAGAAGTCAGCTGTTCACAGTTTGAGATGATATGAATAGTATTTGTCCCTTTGTAGGCAGAGGACTCTACAGAATTTCACCCTTAATATGGCTCACATTGGATTCTAATTCCTACAGGTTGATCTGTCTGGGAATTCCACTGTACACAGGTTTTTGGGACTTGCCAGTTTCTTTGCTGGGATGGCTATCCTTGCTGGACCACCTATAGCAGGTAACAGCTTAGCCACATTCTGAGCAAACTGCAATAGCAATGAAAGAAAACGCTGATCCATGATTAAAGGTAGCATGTAATAACAATATCAGGTTAAAAGAAACTGACGATATCTTTACTGTTCCTGTACCAAGTCTCATACTCCATCACCAATCCAGGAGAATGTAAGGGTTAATTCAACAGATGTGTACTAAGCAGATTCTTATATTGTCTTGGGAGTTTCAGAGTAGGGATTGTATGTCTACTTGTCTGGGGAGACAATTCAGAGTTTACCAGATTCTCAGAGATGCTTTAAAAACAAAAACAAAAAACCACTAGTATCTTTTATCTAAACAGGAGTCATTATAGAGTTTGAAAGCTACAAGCTCTTCAGATGTACCATAAAGCTGCCCAGAGTTTCCGAACATCTCTTATTTCCAAAGAGGGATGGAGGCCCTTCATATTCTGTCTCTATCAAAGGTGGGAGGATACTTGGCTTAAAGGCCAGAATCTCTGTGGGTTGAATATGTGGGGCCACTGGTGAACATTAAATACAAGTACAGTAAATTTGGGGAGTTCTGATGATGTAAGTTAGCTTTAAGACTGAAGTGCTATTTTACATTCACTTTTTACCTAACTGGACATTTTGTGCTTGCTGAGCATTTAATCTAAGGCTATCAAAAGATTGATGACTCACAGAAATATTTCTAGGAAACAGACTTAAACTTTAGTATTTTATACACTATAGGTTCTCAATATATCTTAATGTACAAATTTCAACACCATTTCCAATCAGCCACAAAAAGGAACGCAGCCTAAAACTTACTTTTGTTTCCTTCAGTCCTGAAGTGAGGCAGAAAAAGGATCTGATTTGCCCCACTATCATTTTTTAAAAATGAAATTTTATAATGACATTAGGTTTACACCTTTATAAACTTAAGACTTAGAAAAGGCAAATATCAAAAGAAAAGTAGAGAAACTTAAAAAGAAAAATTATTACTGGAAGGGAAAAACTGCACCGCCATCTGAGGTTCATTTTACGTGCACCTATTCTAAAGGAAAAATGTATACAAACATACAACTAACTCCTTATCTACATTTGTGAACACAGTTCTTCCCATGTGGTCTAACTAAGCCTGTACTTCATACTTGGAAAGCAGGCTAGAATTTTAAAGTCAAGCCCAGAATTGTTATATAGGGACTGGTAAAAGGAGATCAAACACCAGATGTACCTGTCAGAGCTCCTCTGTGGCCAGTGCCCAGGTCAGTGAGATACAGAAAACAGAGCTGAAATACAGTTTGCTGATGCATTTTTTCAATCTTGATCCTTCTTCACTGGCTGTCCCAGTGATACCTTGGAACTTTTCAAACCTATTAGGCCAAAAGTATAGGGAGGTAACAAATACCAGGGCATAGACTATCTTATTCAAATGATAAAGGCAAGTAACAAAACTGCAGCATGTTTAGAGATTTTACGTTCTCTATGTTTTTGTATACATCTTGAAATGTTTGAGTTCAATATATGAGAAGACAAGGTGGGGTCTGTGAGGACTATTACTCGAAAGGAAAAAGCTATAGATGTGTGTATTTGTCTTGACATCAATTTGTTGGTTCATGGTCTTTTTTATTTATGAAAAAGGACTACAACAGAGCAGATTAGAAAACAGTGTGCATCACTTTATTGTGAAACTTTTATTTCATACACACACCTATGTTAATATAAAATTTATGTGATGTAAAATACATTTCTTCCTCTCAATGGGTCAAAAAAAGAAATGACAAGCCTTTTATTACCCAACGTCTACAATACCCTAGCACTGTATGTAAGGATAAAGAGAGCTCACGATAGAATTTTTACCCACTAATTCTGAGAATATTATTTAGGCAATCATAAATTCCACAAAAAAGTTAAAGGAAGTGATAAGGCTGTTGCTGAAAGCTTATATATAGATTATCAATCTGGGAGTTGCTCACAGTATCTTAAGATTATAATAATTAATACATAATTCAGTTAAATTTCCTTTTCTATCTCCCACAGACTGCAACATTGTGCTAAACACCTTGTTGGAGAGAAACTTCAGGATAGCCCTTGCTCCTGAAGGTCATTCCTCTGTGAAATGACAGACAGGATTTTACAAAAGCCATTAGATTTATTCCTAACTTCTGACTCCAGCAGCAACTACCAAAAAAAATCAGAAGTTTTGATTTACAGGTTCACTCAGGTCTCAACAAGTATGGCAGTTACATTATTGTCTTTAACTTTAACTAAATTGAAAGGCTTACTGGTTCTAAAATATTAAATTCTCAGCCAATCTTAGATCTTCAAAACTGTATGAGATTCTCATTTTTTACTTACCTAGATCTGTTATTACCAAATTGCAAAAGCTGAAATTCCTATAAAAGATTACAGGCATTTTAAATTAGGAATCTAGCAAACAGTAAAACTTTTCACAATAATCCTCAATCAAAACACTAATTAAAAATGGTAACACTGATTACATGAACAATATTTTTCTCCTTCCTGTATGGAAATGAAAAAGAAAAACAAGTTAGTCTTATCTAGCATATTTTAATAATTCAAGGAAAGAAAAAAAAAACATAGGAAATCCATAGGAATCATATAACAGTTTTTAAAATATAGACTTTTCTTTTAAAAGATGTAAATAGAGAATATGGCAAGAAAATTATACACCTTTTTAAACTGTGAATATGGTAAGAAATATATAGTAGTAACAAAGTTGTTTTTATCACATCTTTGCTGAAACTGACAGGGATTGAAATTGATAAAAGTTAAAAATGACCCTCCCACATGCACACCTCCTCCACAAGCCATTGCCCTGCCCACTCCACCCCACAACCCGTTCTATTCCCTTCCAATACTCAGTGACAAATTCACTTTTAGTTAGTAATATGGCCTGCTTCAGACTAGGTCAGTTTTAGGGTTGTTCTAGGTTTCCTGACCTCGGGTGTCAGAAGACCTAAGTGAGGGCCGAATGTCATCACTCATCCAAACCCAAGGGCTGTTTTTTGCTGGTAGATGGCACCCAGAACTACAGGCTGCCACCAATATGGAAGCTTTGGAAGGTCATGAAAAATAAAAACTATTGATATTTTAAAACCTTATTACATTTCTAGTAGATCACTGTTAACAAAAGTAAACCTGCAGAAAGCAAACAGAAGTACAAAAATAGTGCCTTGGTCAAAAAAAGCAAGTATACAATCATATTCTCCAACATACAGGTCAGATGTAAGCTACTTATATGAAATTCCCATTCCTGTCTCCAAGGCATTTGACATGTTAGCTCAAAATGCTAAAGGCTCAATTTCATTTAAAAATAAACCACCAAGGGCCCATATTAGTTGCCTATAAAATGAAACTAAATGCAGTTCCCCTCTCCTCCATATAATCTCAACTGATAAATGCATATATTATGCTAATATATTTTATATATTTTAATCAATCACAAATATCTCCCGAAAACTCCCTTAAAACATGATAAATAATTATTTGATTGTAAGTCAATATATCCATGCAATAACTATCAAGCAACTTATTAACAGCACTCTGCTAGCTACTATATGGGACACAGAGAAAACAAAAGTTATTTCTTAACGTTCTTTCAGAGTTTATTCAGTCATGTCATAGCACCCACTCTGCCACGTACACTACCAGGACTTCATACTAAGTACTTAATACTAAGTTAATATTAACTAGTTAATATTAATACTAACGAATATAGTCTAAAACCTCTAAATCTGAGAATTATTAGAATCTACATTCTTCTTCCATTTCATTAATTGAAAATTTGGGTAAGCCACTGTCACCCATGTCTCCATTTTCTTACCTTTAAATAAAGATATTCTGAGCTATGGTATAATAAAAATGACCTTAAAATATTATTGAAGCTTCACTCAATCAAGCAGGTCGTTTTACAAGTTATTTTTTTCAACATACTCAAGGAAAGCCATTTCTAATCCTGAATAACTATAAGTCAATTGTACTCCAGAATAAGTTAAAATTAACTAGCTCTTGGAGAAGTACATCTTTCTCTTGCTATTATTTGCCAACCTCACACCACATCAGAAATACCATGGAGTGAAACTGGTCAATTTGCGCTTCTTCATCTGTGTTTCATAAAAAAAGACAACGGCTAAAACGGAAATTCATTCATCTTAACTTGTCTCTACCCGTTAACACAGATAAATTATTCATCTCCTCACGAAATGACAGGCCATTTCCTATCTCTAGTCCATCTTCATTTCAGATACATTATTAAACAAATATTCCACCTGGTCCTTACTCCACCTTTTACCAACCATGCCATCTACAGTTTTGACCTATCAATTGAGAGTTTCTCCAGGGCCTGAAATTCTATTTGCAAAACAAAACTACTCAACCTTCTGGTCTGATGTAAATCCATTTTGGAGGTTGGGGATAAGTAGAGGACAAGTGAGAAGGCAGAGCAAAGTTCTCTGTCCTCTAAATCCTGAGGAA
Organism: Equus quagga; assembly: GCF_021613505.1. Taxonomy (NCBI): domain Eukaryota; kingdom Metazoa; phylum Chordata; class Mammalia; order Perissodactyla; family Equidae; genus Equus; species Equus quagga. The sequence goes on along the minus strand of NC_060284.1, from coordinate 41,598,755 downwards.
TATATTATACCCTGAAGAGGCAAAAGCAAATAATGTAAACCATTTATTTATCCAGTGATTATTTTTTTTTAAGATTTTATTTTTTTCCTTTTTCTCCCCAAAGCCCCCCAGTACACAGTTGCATATTCTTCGTTGTGAGTCCTTCTAGTTGTGGCATGTGGGACGCTGCCTCAGTGTGGTTTTGATGAGCAGTGCCATGTCCGAGCCCAGGATTCGAACCAACGAAACACGGGGCCGCCTGCAGCGGAGCGCGTGAACTTAACCACTCGGCCACGGGGCCAGCCCCTATCCAGTGATTATTTTCCCCATAAACAACAAAGCCCCACAGAACTTTACTTTGATTCAGTATTCCTAAGATTGATGAATACCTACAAAGACATCAAAAATAAATTCCAAATAGCTCTCTATTGTGCTTTTAAAAAGGAGAAGAGTAGTTCTTCCTTTGAAAATACGTTCCTTTGCATGGCCAAGGAATCAAGCTTCAAAATCCTAACATAGACCACAATCCTTCTAAGAAAACTCACAGCACAGAGGCAATTCTTAAAGCACTCCCAGTAAATATTACTGCAAACTTCTATCATAGGGCCTTTAGAGAGTTCCTGTCTTAAAAGAACTTGAGGTTGAAATTTGCTAAGCCATGTTTCCCAAGATTTTTCCCATCATGGCACATATAGAAAATATTTGTACAGCATATCCAAAGTAAAATGACAAAGCTGCTAACAGCCAGCTGGCAGCTCTGGTGACCCCAGGGATGAGAGAAGATCACTGTCTCTGTATACCCCAGGAGTCTGCCACTACGCTGCAGCCCAACAGCTGGAAGTTCTGGTTCAACAATGACCAATCACTTACAGAATTCTCAACCACTAACTTGAACCAGCATCAAGGAACTTTGGAATTAAGAGCCTTCAGGGTATTTCAAGTTTTAACAAGATGACCAACAATAAACTTACAGTAATATTCCCAATAAAAAAAGATTCATAACTCAGCTCGACAGTCAAGTTCTGAGATATCAGAGGTAAGAATATTTTTTAGACAGGATGTTAAACTCATTTTTAAACGTGTATGGCTTAACCCATAAAATGATGTAGAATAGTTTAAAAATGTTGACATTTAAATACATGAATTCAGGGGCCGGCCCCGTGGCCGAGTGGTTAAGTTCACACACTCCGTTCGGTGGCCCAGGGTTTCACCAGTTCGGATCCTGGGCGTGGACGTGGCACTGCTCATCAGGCCACGTTGAGGCAGCGTCCCACATGCTACAACTAGGACCCACAACTAAAATATACAACTATGTACTTGGGGGATTTGGGGAGAAAAAGCAGGGGAAAAAAAAAAGAAGACTGGCAACAGTTGTTAGCTCAGTTGCCAATCTTCAAAAAAAAAAAAGAATTCAGAATCTTATATTACATATCAAACTTGAAAGATTATTCTAATCCCTTTTTTATTGACTGTAAGAAAACTGGTGTGCAAAACTATTTAAGGAAGCTGAACCCTATTTTCTTAGTTGTTTTCAATTATCATGGGAAACATTAGACATTCCTGCCCAAAACAAGGGTCACACCCATAGACATAAGGAAATAATGTGGACAACAATTTTATTGTGTGTAAGAATCAACTGAGTGCTACCTAGGATGAGGTATGCTTGAGGGAAGCCAATGAATCTGCATGATTAACATGCATCCCAGGTGAATCTGATGCAGGTAGTCTGGACACACTGAAGAAATGCTGACAGGGGACTCCAGCTTGGGAAGTCTGCACCAGTTGCCAGGGTACTCCTCAGTGTTGCCTACATACAGTAATGCTCAGCATGAAGTGGACACTCACATGCATGCACACTCTCCTGGATTGTGGCTGGTATCTAATCTCGTCTTTCTCTGTCATTCACAATGCTTTGGCTATGACCACAAAGGAACCCAGTCTTTTGAATGTCAACTTATATGTGTGTATCTATTTAAAATGGTTAGAATACAGTGGCTTCTGAACTACCAACAATAATTTCTTTTAAAAAGAAATAGAAGCATTAAAGTGTTTAGGGTTGAAAATGCATTTGTATATAGCTTTTTTATACTGTTACCAAAAAAAGTACAGAGATCTAATAATATCAGACCAAATACACAGTCTTCTTTTACTTTCAGTGGTGGGGAAAGGCTAATAATTTCAACCCAATAGAGTAGATGTTTCAATACCAATGAAGCTCTGAATTTAACTTTTACCTAGTAGCCACTTAAATCTAAGCTTTATTATGACAACTAATACTTTCATAAGACAATAAATAAGATATAGTCTGCATCCTACATTTTACCTTATATTTGCTACTATAAATAGCATCCTAAAAGCAAATATTAAACTGTACATTATTATCCTACTGAATGGTAATTGGATCGTAATTAGAGAGAGGAGTGAAAAAATACTAATATCTCAATTATCAAGTATGAATGGGAGAAACAGATTTAAAACAAATTATTTCATTAAATTTTGCATGGAAATAACATGGAAACAGTTCTAAAATACGCTAAATGATTGCCTGCCCTGGTAAGAAAATAAAATATATTTTAATCTTTAATGTTTCAGAAACAACATTTTGACTTTAAATGTATGTATGTGTGTGAAATGAAAGGCTTGTAAGCAGTTTTCTCTTAAACTGTTTTAGTCCCTCTGAGATTTATAAAGAAAACAACAATCCATTTTCACATTTTTCAACTGTACCCTCCTGATCTTTCAGTAGCACTATCTCCTTGTCCAAGAATTTCTAGTCTTTTCCCAGAGTGTCACTTCTAAGACCCCTGTCTTAAAATTCACAGGTTACGTATGTACTAGTAAATTTGCTGTACTGGTGGGACTAAGGCAAGAATGAAAGTAACAGGGGGTGCTGCTTCTTTCCACACTCCCTCCTTTCTAGAAATTTTTAGATGAGTTGAAAGACTGGTCACCTATTTCTTAGCTATCTAAAAGTCAGTAACAATCAACATAATAAAAAGACTTGTCCTAGTTGACCCCTTTGCTTAACTACAAGAAACATTTGAGGTCACTGATCAAACAAGGAGTCAATAAGTAAAAAGCAACTTAAAGTTAGCTGAATTTAAGAGGCTATAAAAAATTCCATTCATTTATTACATTAAGAACAGGAAACATAAAGCTAATGAAACAAATAAAAAAATTAAAAGTCTTTATCAGAGCCAAATAAGAAAACAGAAGACAGGAGACAAAGACACAATCAGACCAAAAAATAAAAGTGTATACACATCCAGTGAGAAATCATGTTCCAAGATATAAATAAAAATCAAAAGACACAATGTAAGCTCCATGAAGGCAGATATTTTCATCTATTTTGTTCATGGGTAGGTATATCCCCAGTACCCAGAACTGTGCTGGCAGTTTTTTGGCACCCCATTTTGAATAAGTGATCAGAATAATAGCTCTAATTTTTTTAAGGTTTTTTAGGATTTTTTTTCTAATTTTTTTTTTTAAGGATTGGTACCTGAGCTAATATCTGTTGCCAATCTTCTTCTTCTTCTCCCCAAAGCCTCCTAGTACCTAGTTGTATATTCTAGTTGTGGGTCCTTCTGGTTGTGCTATGTGGGACGCCACCTCAGCATGGCTTGAGGAGCAATGCCATGTCCGCACCCAGGATCTGAACCAGCAAAACCCTGGGCCACCAAAGCCAAGTGCAGGAACTTAACCAGGTGGCCACAGGGCCAGCCCTTAGGATTTTAAACATAAAAACTTATAAAAGCCATAATGTAACTTTGCATTACAAACATAATATGTATATGATACTCTAGAAAAGAGGTTCTCAAAGTGCAGTCAGTGGATCCCCAGAGGTCCCGAGATCTTTTTAGGGAGTCTATGAGGTCAAAACTTTTTTCATAATGAGACATTATTTCTCTTCTTCACAGGGTTGACTTTTGCCACCATATTTAAATGCTGGTGCCTTGCACAAATATTCTTCTATACCACACTCTCACAATTCAAAAAAAGGTGTTTCATTTAAGAAGTTCTAACATGTGCCATTAGCCAAATGATTTTGAGGACCCTCCCGTTTTTGCTTTAAAAGAGCATTTTGATTTCAGGAGGAATTAGTCATCAGTCAACCCACTTGACCAAGTGGTCAATTCCTTTTTATATGTTCTCATAACTTCCTGAATCTTCCCTTCATCGTCCATATCACATGTGTAATTTATGTCACCATTAAACTGTACAGTCTATGAGGGCAGGGACCATATCTGTTTTGGCTCATTATTATAGTCTTAACACCTAGCACATTGCTAGGAACATAATAAGTACTCAATTGTTCGTTCAGTGAAAAGGAAAAAAGATAATCAGCTCTCTCACTTTTTTCTTTGGAGAACAATAGTAATTCATGATTATTTTCTTTGTAAGAATAGTGGCCTTCTAATAAGATTCATCGTAAAATGAAATGGTATTTGTCCCTCATTTTCTCCAACTTCCTTTATAAGATTGAAGATGAGTTCTGGGACCACAGTGACTTTTCTCTCACAGCTTTTTTCAGTCCCTAACTCAGGTGGAACTGATTTAACTTCATCAATGGAAAATAAGACAGATAAGTAGCTTGACCAACTTTCTGATGGGTCAGAATACATAATACAGACCGGTAAGTACAGGGGGCTCCTTCCTTCGAGGAGGAGGTCATGGCTGTGAACCACTAATGGAAAGGTTTGTGTCACTAACAGAAATCATTTCTTCCTTCCAGGCTGGTTATATGATTATACCCAGACATACACTGGCTCCTTCTTCTTCTCTGGCATATGCTATCTCCTCTCTTCAGTTTCCCTTTTCTTTGTACCATTGGCTGAGAGAAGGAAAAACGGAGTCTGACCAGAAAGAAAGAGGACTGCAATCAAGCGAGAGCGTAACAAAAGAAAATCTAAACTAATCAGTCATTGGAAACAAAAGCTAGGAAGAAAACAGTTTCCTCATTTGTAAAATGAGAAGGTGAAGCAGACAGTTTTTAAGTTCTTTTTGCTTTAGCATTCTGAGGAATCTAACTGGCAGTAAGAAAAGAGTAATAGCAACTTAAATTAAACTGTTAGTAGTTAATCAAATAGGCCAACATTTTTCATTAGCAGAAGCAGCTACCTTAGGTATTAAATGAAAATCAGAATGTGCTTTAACAATAAATTAATCAAACTCTCAATTGTACCATAGTAATTCAATACTAAAATATGTGAAGATGGAAAATAGTTTTTCCTAGTTTAAAGAGTTACTAAACACAGCCATTGGTTGACTACAACTCTGGAATCTGAATGCATATTAACACCTTGCTTAGTGACTGGAACAGTATACACCCCCCCCAAAAAGTTTATCCTTGTGTATTGATTAGAAGTAATCTTTTTTTTCTTTTCATTATTTTGTTTCTTAAACTTTCTATGATAAACATGTATTGCTATGTAACAAAAAATAAATAGGACTTGCTAAAAAAAAACCCAAACAAACCATAAACCTTTATTTCAAGATCATTTGAACAGTATTCCTGCCCATCCAAACAGTATTATTTTTTCAGTACACCTAATTATCTAAAATATCAAGCTAAATATCTAGATGTGTCTTTAGAACTACAAATTTTATATGAATGGTGAATAGGTGCTTTTAATGGGAGATAAACTTAAATTAAAAGAAGTTTCTTAAATATGGAATAATCATGTTAACTAATTAATAATGTCACTTAGATTAAGCAATTACATGTGAATAGAGTGCTTCATCACCTGGGTGATTTTAAGAGGAAAAATAACCAGCTAGAGTTCTCTGCAACACCAACCTCCCTGATGATCTCCTTCAGAATGCTCCTTAAAACTATTATTATCATTCCACCCTTCCGTTCCTCTCTGCTTTAAAATATCTATTGATTCCCTATAGAGAAAAATCCTAAACCGAAAACTTGGTTTTAGCTCCAAAACGCCATACCCTCCATTCCCTAGGTATGCCTTTGTGCGAGCTCTGCCACCAGCTACAATCCCAAAGGCTCGCCTTTTCCCACCTGGCACAGTCTCACTGATCCTTCACAACCTGACTGACTCAAAGGTCACCTTTTCTGGAAAATCTTCCCCAGCACTGTCATTCTCTCATGTGGAATCCCATCTAACTTTTAACAGAGTACTATATGAGCTTACATGTCAATCTTTCCCATCAGTCTGCAAGATCAACAAGATGAGTAATGTTTTATTCATCTTTGTATTCCCCGAGGCCCATCATAAACTTTGGAACCAAATTAATCTGTGTTCAAATCTCAGTTATCTTTAAAAAAGTAATGGTTCTATTTAAAATGTATAGGTTTTACATTTAGAAGTACGTGTCCAACATTCTTTTTACATTTTATATGTAAGATAATATGAAAAAAAAAACAGAAACACTACCCCCCTTACACACACAAACAGCAAAAATAGTTAATAATAAATCCAAGCTCTGCCACTTGTTCCCACGTGACCTCATGAAAGTTACTCAACCTCTCTAAGTCCCAATTTCCTCCTCTGTAAAATGAGGATAATACCACCAACCTACCTCACAGGTATATCGTGAGGATTAAATGAAAATATACTTGTACTAAGCAAAATACCCTTCATACATAGTAGCTGCTAATTTCCTTTCTTATGCTTTCTACATCAAAAAAGAAGATAAAGGAAATCAATGATTTACTAGGAACTACTCTTATCCATCCCCCCTTCCCTTCTGAGCAATAACTGTTTTCAAAAGACACTTTAACTACCTACAGCAACTAGAATTTTTCCTCCTATGAAAGCAAACTGTACATTTCAAGTAGGACCAACTAAAGAACTCCAAGTTGAATTCTGATTTAGACAGGCTTTATGAATCTTATACAAGAGAGTAGTTCTTCATCCTACTTAGTGGTAATAGCCCCTCTAAACCTGGGTGGTGTGGATTAAGAAAGTCTGAATCCCTAGCTAAAGACTTCTATAACTAATGTAGTCATTGTATTAATATTAACTTACAATGTTTCTATTCATTTACTACTTTTGGGGGACAATATTAGAAGATGTCAACACATTTCTAAGAATCTGTAATCTAGAACTACTATCCCAGATTTATATAGGATTTCAAGAAAAGCAAACTAGTACACTGACTTTCTTTCTCCTTCCCATCAAGAGATCCCTACAGGACAGAGAGGACACAAATATCAGACTTAGGATATACAAGCATGTGTGTTTGGAGTGGTAGGGTGGTGGATTAAAACTACTTCAACATGTAACATGTATATAGCAGTCACTGAGGTCGGCACATTTTGCATATTATCTTATGTAATCTTCACAGCCTCTAGAAGCAGATACTATGATGCCCATTTTACAAATGAATAAACTTAAGGGCAAAGAAATTAAACACCCAGCAAGTAGTGGAGTCACAATTCAAACACAGACACACAAAACCCTATGCTTTCCCCTCTAGATCACCCTGACTTCCTGGCAGTACCATGAGATTATGAAGTTAATTTAATTGAAAGCAGTTATCTTAGAATAAATGTGTTCTAACTCAAATTGGCATAAAATTTTAATATCTAGATTGAAATGAAACGAAGAATGCAAAGTACCCAGGAACCAAAACAAACAAAGCCACAATGCAAAACAGTGTAGCTTTTAAAATAATTAATTTTTAGGTCTTCCAATATTTACTGAACCTGACCAAAGAATGTACTGCCCAAGTATAGGCCACTTATAATTCCTTAATACTAAAATATTAGTTGGAATGTTTATAATGATAATTTTCTGATATTTTTCAAATAATCTAGGAATATTAACATATGTGATGCTACGTTTGTTTGCAAAAACTTAGCTCCTTAGTAAATAAACTCGCCTAACTGTAAAATCAGCTTTATCCATATGAGAAAAAACACACCATGTATTAATATTTGATTTTAATTGTTTTTACGAGAGATGTAATACAAAACTTGGACACTGGTTCCTCTGAAGACCTCAATATAAAACCAAAGCCCAATACTTTTTAAAAACCTTGAGTGTTTCTCTTAAGCCAAAATCAACTTGTATGAGGCTTTACGCCTACATATTTGCCTCATGTGGCTACTCATTTGCCACAACTATCTACCCAATTGTCTCACCTATGGTCTTAACATATAAACAGAAACGAAAAATAATGAAAGTCCTTGGAATCAACTTTTACATAAACCAGTTTAAAATTCATGTTTTATTTCTATGAGAAGTAAATTGGCATTACTTAGGATAACTGAGACAAGTAAAACAATCATTTCTGAAAAAGAAGAACCTAATCCCTGGTACATTCTGACAGAAGCTAGTATATTGTGAAATCTCCTTCTATCCAAAATGATAATCAATAACAACCTAGTGAGGCTTTTTTGGGACGCAGAGAATAAACTAAAAGAAGGTGACCAATTGCCTGGGTTTGGCTGGAAATGAGGGAGTTCCTGGGAATGTGGGACTTTCAGTTTTAAAACCAGGATGAGTTGTCCACCCTTACTAAGGAGTAGAGAACATGTCTGGATGTCTGGATACTTGATAACATGCAGTTAAAACTAGTTTTTTTCTAGTTACCCTCCCCCCAAATCACAAACTCAATTCTATTTTTACCTCATTCGAGCCCCAGTGAACAAACAGAAACTAATAAGATACACATTAGTAGTTAAGGAAGGAAGGCATACCTTTTTAATGAGAATCCACCTTCAGGCATTAAACTGACCAGGGACTTGTGAAGTGAAATTTTAAAAAATGAATTCACTTTTCCCTACTGGAAAAACTTCCAATTTTTGCTGCTTATACTATTTTTATAACACTGATGATTTGAGCTGAAACAAAGCCAAGATGCCCCATTCTTTGGTTGATGTCAACAAACATTAATTCCTTTTTGCAGGAAAAGAGAAGTCTATCCCTTAAGAGTAGTATGTCAGGACCAAGGAAATGACATAGGAAAGTTTTAAAGAGTAAGAGCTAATATTGTCTTCCTACCAGCATCTCAAAGCTAGTCAGAGATCAGTATAAATTATTTATATACACCAACCTGTAGGTCAGAAGAGTTTATCAGACTTGATTAAACAATTTCAAGCCTAAATGTCCCAGCTGTGCAACATAGCCCTCTGAAGCCATACCAATAAGATGACTCACCAATTGGCAGGTATCTTAGGTTCTACGAATAACGGATGTCTGCCTGGATGAGAACAAATGCATGTGCCCAACAGACGACCTCATCCTGCTTGGCTAAGAGAGGAGACAGGCTAAAAAACTGGTCAGTAGTATAGTACTTATTTTATAATGGAAAGAATCAGACTTTGCTCTAAAGAAGAGACTTATATAATTCATGCAGATTTTTAAAATGTCCTTTGTACATATTTTATATTCCAATTTTCACTTACCAGAAAAGTACAACAGAATAAGATCTAAGAGGATAAAAATCCATTTTATGACCCTCAAATTAGAAATAACTGAAAGTAAGAATCATCATACTGAGTTCACTACTTCAAGAAACGTGAAGTCAGAGTCATGAGAAAAATAAATCCATATTTAAACCCTCCTATTATATTTAATGACTTGATGTCAGTTTCCACTCAAGTGAAAATTAGTAGTTCACATTTGAGTTCTAGTTCACTGATGTATATCCTTATGTGAAAACTGACACCATGCCACAGTTAATAAGATATGGGTTTATAAATATGGAGTTTAAAAGAAACTTACCCTTTCCCTTTGTGCAGCTCTGACTTCCAACCCAGTTTCTATAGAAACAGGAGGACAAGTGCCAGTGCCAGAAGTCTGCCAATTAGAACTCATCTTTTAGTTGCTGAATAATAAAGCCATATCCCAAAGTCGGCTATAGGTTTTTGTCAGTAGTTCCTAAAAAGAAACCCAGGAGGAAAAAAAGACGTTTAACCAATTACTATACTTAGAAATGCTCCCTCCATTAAACTTGGCTATTAAAAAAAAATAGAGGAGTAGATCAAATACCATATGTGTTAAAAATTGTTTTTAATTAGGGCTTCAGACATCTCTAATCCTAAGGAACAGCAAACAGAAGAAAAGGTGTCTTTGAAGGTTCAAAATACCTTTAAACCAATACATTAAAGAAAAAACCCACTGATGTATCACAGAAATAAAGTATTTTCAACCACCGAACCTTAAAGTTCAGATGAATTCACTCTTCATGTGGAACGAATTTTCAGTAAGATTATAACACTGCAAAGGGTAAACTTCACAAATGAAATAAATGATGACATAGGTAAGTCTCCACTAAAAACAAACCTCTCATGTCTCAAGAGAAATCTATAAATCACAAATGAATCTAGAAAAGTTTTCTAGAGATGCTGACATTGCTGTGCTTGATGAAAAATCCCCCAAAACACATATGCCAATTTACAAATTAAAAAACTGTGAAATGTGAGAATAATCTGGCTGCAATTTTTCATTTCATATTGACATGGTTGCTTGGTGAATGTATTTTAGAATGTTTGATCATAAAAAATTTCACATTAAAAATATCATTCCAGGGGCCGGCCCCGTTGCCGAGTAGTTAAATTCGCACGCTCCGCTTCGGCGGCCCAGGGTTTCACCGGTTGGGATCCTGGGTATGGACATGGCACTGCTCATCAGGCCATGCTGAGGCGGCATCCCACATGCCACAACTAGAAGGACCCACAACTAAAAATACACAACTATGTACCAGGGGGCTTTGGGGAGAAAAAGGAAAAATAAAATTAAAAAAAAAAAACATTCCTGTATCAAAATTGATATACTGCAATTTAGAGTATTCTCTGAACATCCGTACTGGACCATTCCCTTTACTATATATGAATCTTCATATTTCTTTTATTATTTGTCACTGTGAACTTTAGTATGAATTACATTCTTGCTTCTTGGTGCTATGCGAGGAAAATCAGTTTATTTATGAAGTTAGTATCATATTACAAAAAAAAACAAGGGCAATTGGGAATCACTCCTCAATCCTGTCCACAACCATCCTACTATTGAAAGCTCTAAACCCAGCTCTACCAAACTTTCTAAATTGTGGGGCACCTATCAGCAAACACAGCTGCTCAAATGTTCTCATCTCTACGTATAAAAAATGTGTTCTGGGGCTGGCCCCGTGGCTGAGTGGTTAAGTTCGCGCGCTCCGCTGCAGGCGGCCCAGTGTTTCGTTGGTTCGAATCCTGGGCGCGGACATGGCACTGCTCATCAAACCACGCTGAGGCAGCGTCCCACATGCCACAACTAGAAGGACCCACAGCGAAGAATATACAACGATGTACTGGGGGGCTTTGGGGAGAAAAAGGAAAAATAAAATCTTTAAAAAAAAAAAAAAAAAAAAAAAATGTGTTCTATCTCGCAATGAAAAGAGAGGATTAGAGAGACAAGACTCACTCTAGACTGCGAAAGAACGCACTTGCTGAACACAGCTTTCAAGTAGCTGTTTAGGAACATCTTCCTTTAAGAGTTTTTAAACTTTTCATTACAGCTGAGACAGAATCTCTAGAACATCCATTCAATGAAAGAACACTGTGGAGAAACGCTCTTGCTTGTAGACAGAATAGGAAGGGGAGAAAAATTATAAGCATAACAAAATAAGCAAGAACCAACCAACTAGGATAGGCAATAGTAACCCCCCTCACCCCATCTTGATGGGAGACCTCTAGTAAATTCTCTGATTACCGGAACCTTACTATCTAAGAACTTTTTTGTTTCTACTTTTCTTGTTGAAAATATTCTTTAAATGCTTTAAAGCAAATGTCATTGACTAATGCACAAATCTAAGAATCTTATGCACAAGGGATAAGATTCTAATCATCCATTGTATTATACAGAATATTTAAGCATCTACATCTTAAGCAGTGCTTCCCAAACTTTAAAGTACATATAAATAAATCATCTGGAGATCTCCTTCCATTCAATGGTCTGAGGTGAGGCCCTGCAATTCTGCATTGCTAACAAGCTTCCAGGTGATGCTAATGGTGCTGATCTGAGGATCACACTTTCAACAGCACGGATTCTAGAAGACCGGGCAATATACATACCGCACTGAACCCAAACTATACTCTGAAAGTTTTTGGTTTTGATTTTCAAACAGTCTTTAAGAGGTTGAATGTATATGTGTTGGGTATGTTTAAGATTTGTCTCTAAAGCGGTGGTTCTCAACCCTGGCTACACATCAGAAACACCTCAGGAACTTTTTACTTCTAATAGCTGGGACTCTCTCTCAGAAATTCACTTAAATTGATCTAGGTGAATGGGACTCTGCCAAGGCCCCAGTATTGTTTTTGTTTTAAGCGCCCAGGTGATTCTAATGTGTAGCCAGCTTTGAGACCTCTGCTATCGACTGCAGAAAACTTCTAATTAAGGAGTCTAGTTACTCAAGTGTTTCTGTATATAAAGAGTATACATAACTAGATGCTTATCTTGGGATCAAGTTAAAATTACTGACAGTGAATTTCTATACACTAAAATACAAATTTTGTGGAACATCAATTTTCCCAATATGCCTTAAAATACGTAATAAAAAATATACATGTATATAGCACCTCGAAGTGTTAATTTTGCCTGTAAGGATAGTTCCACTCTGGACATAGATGTAATAACATACTTATGCATAAAAGTTTTTTAGTAAGTCCTTTTCCTGGGTAAAGAAATCTGTTGGTCACCTGAGAAAGGTCAGATACCAATTTAGCACTTAAAAATTGTATAGTTATAGACACATGTATCTGATTTGCACAGAATGACAGCCATTTCACAAAAAGACCCTCTACATTGAACTTTTAGTATGGAAGTTTGGTTTGCCACTGCGAGAAAAACTGCAAGTTATGAAATATAGAAAGCATGGTCAGTGAGTTATAGCAGAAACTATATATGACTACAGTAGAAACTGTTATGACAGTTTGCTGAAAGCAGAAAAAATAAGAAATGACATGTTGAGAAAATGAGGGGGTACTGGGAGGAAGACTGCTTTGAAACCTAGGATGGCCAACAATTATGAGTATGAAGAAGAAATAAAGTCTCTATTACTGTACTTAAATACAAGAACACTGCTGATCTCTGAACAAGAACATATTCGCAGTCTTACAGAGAATCTGAAATGCTAATTTATCTTCGAAGGAAATATTATCTTTGACTTGCAAAGGGTTGAAACGTTTCCTATTTTGAATTACTTATACTTCGTTTGTCTTCAATTAGTGTAGCTAATTAATTCTTCAAATATTTGGGTACCTATTATATACCAGGCATTATTCTAGATCTTGGGAATAAGTGAAGGAAGTTTATATGTTACTTTCCTGAAACAGGTAGTCAAATCTTGATCAAATCACATCACTCCCCCTGCTTAAAAGCTCCAATGGCTTTCCATTGCATTCGGCCTTTAGAATAACTCCATACCCTTTGTCTTCGGCGACAAGGCCCTAACTTGCAGTTTACTATCGTCCTTCTTCCATCAGAATGTAAGCTCCACAAGGAAAGAGGAACTTCTCCATTCTCTTCACCAATATACTCCCAAGATCTAGAATAATGCCTGGTATATAACAGGTACCTAAATATTTGAAGAAATAATTAATTAGCTACGCTAATTGAAGACAAATACAGTATGGATCATTCAAAATAGGATATATTTCAACCACTTACAAGTCAAAGATATACTCAACTTTATAATTCCATTCTGTCTCAATTCTATTAGTAACTTAGCGAGTATTAGAGCTAGGTGATGGTTCATTCATGGAAAACAAATTACATGTGTACATACATACACACTCGATCCTAGAATCATTTTCAATTTTAATGTAAGATAGACTACAGTCACATTATGTTTAGAGTAACATCTGAAAACTCACGGATATCTCCATCAGTTCTGGCAGTGTCCCTTAGCCAAGTCACAGAACTTTTCTGGTATCCCTACAGCATTTCATAAACTAAACAGTGGCCCTTCTTCACAGACTGTTACAAGGCAAAATTAACTAGGCTGGATTGAATTCTTTGGAGAAATAATTACATGACTATAAAACTGTTACTTAAGTGACAATTTCAAGTGATAAATTCCTTGGCATTTGCAGTTTCATTCTTCTTGTCTCTGCAACAGCTTTGAATTTATCTTCTGGAAGCTCCTCCTTTCAGCTTCAGAGACAGAGACACTATTCTGGCTCTCCTACCTGGGCTTCTCTTCCAACACCATCCTCCCTTCCCATGCTTTAAATACATTACAAGTTTATACTTCGGCACTCTACTGTCTGTGGGCCAGTATTGCTCAACATGTGGCCACTGACCACAGACTACCTCACAATTACCTGGGGAGCCTGCAAAAGAACAGACTCCTGGGAGATGCTGGCCCTAACAAATCCCAGAATGCCTGGTGTTGGAGCCAAGGGCCTTTACCTTTACTAAGAACTGCAAATGCTGATACACTCTATTGTTTGAAATCCACTGCCCAGATATTTTCTCAAGATGGCAGCTTTAATCCCATTCCAGCCTCTAGAAAAAAGTAGTGAGGTACAACAGTACAGTGACCACAAGCCCTAGCCGGAACAAAAGCCTGATTCGAACCCTGGCTCTATCACTAACTAGCTGTCAGATTATGGTCTGTGGTGACACTTACATAAGACAATATGTGTACAGGACTTGGCAGAATGCTTGGTCTGAAGTGGGTATTTAATAAATGATTGCTATTATTAGTACTGTCGCTTTGTATCAACATGCCTCAACAGATTATCCATCCTCACTCCCCACCCTCCTCAAACTGGCTTGCTCTTCAGGATTCCCTATTTTTGTTGACCCAACCATTTTACTAGTTTTCCAGGCTTCAGCCTGCATCTTTTCCATCAATCAACAAACTGCTACACTATTATTCATGCTTGTCTGCCTGACAGCTCAATCCCAATCTCCCTCCATCATTCCACATCCTACTCCAACTAACAAATTATTTTGTAAAGCCTTTCTTGACCATCGCGGCTTAGAGGAACCTGTTCATATACTCATTCATATACTCATATCACCTGTAAAAATTCATTAGCAATTCATCAAATATTGGCTCATAACATCTTTCCTATAGTTGTCTTAAACTGTGAACTTTTTCCCTAAATTTAATTATTTACCTGTTTATATATCTAGTTTCCTCCATTAGAGTATAAATTGCTGACAGGTAGAGACTATTTGATACTTTCCTCTATATGCTCAGTACCTTAGTTCATAACAGACAGTCAGCATTCAAATGATTCTACAGAAACCCTACCTAAAAGCTTAATATTATAGCATTCAGACAGAATCATGTTAAGTAATTTTACCTTAAAGTCAAAATCTCTTCTTGGTTGTTAAGAACAATCTTGTCTGAGGGTTGAAGGAATTTTGTTACTCACAAAATTCCTCTGCTAAGAATTTAAAACTAGCTTGTAATTCAACTTTTCAAGAAAAGGGTCTTTTTCCTATGGAAATTTAAAGAGAGTAAATTGGAATGGAAGATGAAGGTGATGGTTAGTTAAGCCATAATCAGATATCCTAGTGCAAAAAGAAAAATAGATGCTGTACAAGCCATAAGCACTAGATTTATTGCCTCAGATAAACAGTTTGTAAACAGTAACGTGACTTAAGTTACAGAAGTGACAATATATAAAATGTAGCTTGTTTCACTATAGTCAGGCTAATTGCTATTTTCAATTTTAATACTCATAGCCAGGCTTTTCAAAATGACCACAAGTCAATTCAGAGATGTTCTTGGAACCATTTCCTTTATAGCAGAACCCCAAATTTAGATAAGAAACACACCGACAAACTACACAAATAATCCAAAAGGGCAGTTTCCAATTTATAAAACCAGAACTCTAGATCTAACACTCAACCCAATGAATAATTTTTCCTTCATGGTGCAGCTAGAAATAAAAAGATTTCATGAATAGTTTCAAAAAACTGTCATGCTGTGTACCTTTCCATTTTGCATGATATGGTTTCATATACAAATAAACAAATGCCCTGTTTGCAACACCTTTTTCTTGTTCTTGAGAGATGAAGCCTGGGACCTCAGAAAGACACTAAAGATGTAGAGATAAAGTGTAACATAATCTTCCACAAATCATCATAGCTACCTAAAATACTTGCTCACTAATCAGAAAAAATACTTAACGGGCTTTCAGTGTGGACTAGCCAGAGAAAGAAAATATACCAGAAACTGACATTTCTAAAAGGCATAAAATGCTGAAAGAAATACAGGTGAGCAATCATTTAGCAAAGCTTTAGATGGCAGCTAACTCATAAGCAGAGGTTTTAAAAACTCTTGTAAATGACACACTAAGAACCTGAAAAAAAATCACTGTACTTCACTTTTCTCCTTTGGAAAGAGATGAAAAACAAAATTTTCATGAAAGAGTAATTCTTATTAAAATTTTTTGATCCCATTTAAAACAAAGCAAGGGAACCTAAAATGTACTATATACTTAAAAAGTTGTGCTTGCGTTAAGCTGCCAAAGCTTCACACTTGCTTGTCAAGGAAAGGGGCTGGAAGGCCTCAGAAGGCTAGTAGGACTACATGGACAATGAAAATGGTAAGAGCAGACAAAAGCTAGATTTTTCTCAACATTGCCTATTCACTTCCCTAAAGTTGTAGTTACCTAATTTTATAATTAATTAATCTCTCTGTGGGATAAGAACAAAACAAACTTTCAGGTAGATTATCTATCATTCTCAGTCTGATGGTACACTTTTTTTTTTTTGCTATATACCATAATGTTCTTAACTTGGAGGTTTAGAAGTCAGTGTTTGTAATGAGCAACATTTTTACAGGAGCAAGTTCTTCCAGCACCATTAAATCACCACTAAGGGTGAGGGCCACAGTTAATGGAAAACGTCAAAATGTTAAAGGATTTAAGGCTGTAGGTCCCGAATCCATAACCAGGACTTTACTACTTTGGCTCCCACATTAAAATATTTTTTTCATGTTAAAATAAATTTAAAAATAAAAATACCAAGTAGAACAAAAGTTCTGGCCTGGAATTTCATAAATACAACACTTTAGTGAGGTGAAGAAGCTAGTAACAGCAGCAGAGTCCCTACACACTTCCAATCAGAGAAACATATACAAAACATTAAAAGCCCTCACCCTATTAATTATAATGCATTTTTGATCTCTAAAAACCCTCTTACCTGTTTACAAGAGTTTATACAGCTGTTTGCCACTGGAACACCACCTTGCAGAGTATAACCGTGGCATCCTTTGTTGATAATCACCTGTTGCCTAAGTAATCATCATCCCGCATGGAGACAGACAGCACTAGGGCTCTTCCATCCGAGGTTAAAATTCAAAACAAGCCCAACAAGCCTGCATTTCAAGGTGGTCTTCGTCTGCAACTAGTTACGTTTAAAACTGGCAAACAACAATGGTGTCTGAAGCCAATGGTGCAGCACTGCTGGCTTCCTCTTGAACTCCAGCGTTGTCACTGTGCACCGAAGTCTCCTGCTGCAAACAGGGGAGTTGTTCTCCTGTACTGGGAACAGCTTCCAAAACTCAGGAGCCCCTGTACAGGATAATGCAGGAACTAAAGGCAAACACTTTTTCCTCCTTAAGGATGCCTCCATTTTTTTCCTCACAATCTGTACTACCAACCGAAGTGACTGGGCCTGAGTGTGCGTTCGTACCTATGAAACCGTCACGGTGCATGCACATCCAAGGCATGTGGAACCACAGGTCAAATAAGGCACAGATACCAAGTAACGGTTCTAATTACAAACGCTAGCTCTCAGGAACTCTTCATCCATTCAGAACTAAACCCATCACTGCATAACTCTGGTAAGAAGCCCCTGGAGACGGAGGAGCTCCTCAAATGTGTCAGGAAAGGCTTTATTAACATCATCAATAACATTTAAAAAGCAAACGGAGCATTTCTCCTTCTTTTGGCAATTTGGTGCAAAGGTTAAGTGCAAGATAAAGCAATTTCAAACTTTTCTTCAAATTAAAAATGAAACTAAGGCCAAACGTGATGGGTGAACAAAATAAATCAAAACTTAAATTTCAGCAACTCCGGCTCTTCAAACCAGCAAAGCCCCCGACTCGTGCACTGTGGTGAGGCTTACGGTGCTTGCCCCGGCTTCTTGCGTGCCAGCAAACAGCACCATTTCCTCATCAAGTT
Source organism: Equus quagga (assembly GCF_021613505.1). Taxonomy (NCBI): domain Eukaryota; kingdom Metazoa; phylum Chordata; class Mammalia; order Perissodactyla; family Equidae; genus Equus; species Equus quagga. The sequence continues at coordinate 41,580,685 of NC_060284.1, read as the reverse complement.
GAGGACTGAGAAGCAAATGATCCCCTTCACTGCAAACAAAGGGGGTCACGGTAACACTAGTGATCCTTCAGAATTGACACACCGTGATAGTCAAAATGATGGTCTCCCTGCTTCTTGCTCAAGACATACAAGATCTGAGCAGCAGCAAGTACCCCCTCAGCTGCAAACAAAGGGGTCAAAGGTTTGCCGTCAATTCACTTCCAGGCAGAAAAACATTTTCCTCAAAAGAAACAATTTATTTAGAATAAAACAAAAGCAGCTCAACTGTGAGCGCACGTTTGAGTGACAGCTACTTTTAAGCTGTGTGAGCCATAAAAAGGGTTTTTCTTTACTTTTCCAGAAATCTTGTGTACACAGCACAAAGCAAGAGGTCATTTTTTTTCCACTTAAAACACCGGCATTGGCATCACAATAGCAGATACACAACTTTAAGCTGCCATTTTAGTAAAATGCACAAATACTAAACAGATTAGCTTTCTTCCATCAAGAGGCCCATGTAAACTCCACATAAGCCACAACTTCTCTTCAAAAAGGTCCATTAGAGCTTTGAATTCCATATCTTCATCCGCTGTTCACCAGTTTTGCTTGCGGGGGGGAAAAAAAGGTTATTCAGTACAAATGTTTACAATATTAAAAATATATATATTTCCCCTATGCCATTATAGATGAACATAATGTTAACAAGACCTTCCTGGATAGTCCATCTTGACTTCAAAAAGCACCAATAATACCCACTGGCACAAACTTTGAAATGAATCTACTGTATGAATAGACAAATAACAAGTAGAACAATAGGGTGGATTTTCTTAAAGACTGCAATTAAGTGAGGATTATAGGCCTGAACATATCCTTTACACTCATGTAACTGAGTAAAACACATCAAAAAAATTCATAAAAAAGCAAGTTTATAATCAATATATTCTAAATATAACTTAAAAAAATGAAACTATAAAAAGGTGGAGTTTAGTCAAACTTTTACCCCCTCGATTTTCATTCTGTAATTTATATGGAGCAATACAGAACTACTCTGTTATTGTAGAAAGGGGTCAGGATACAAAGCCATTTAAAAACCCACCTTCATCTGTGTTACCAAAGACAGCAGCTGTTATTTTCTTTTAAGAAAATACTCATACAAACAATTGCTAAACAGCCAAAGAACACTTTAGGACTTTTACTTTTCAACTCAGTTTAAATCATACATATAAAATTCTTCATTAAGCAAGACAGTTCACTGTAGTTACCTGAAATTATTTTCTCCCTTTAGAGACATCACTATAACCAGAATGTTAACAGGGTGAGCTCCACTTCTCTTGTTTTCATACCTAACTCCTACTCAAAATCAAACACTGTGGCACAGACAGAAAAAAAAATGTCCAAAAATTCTCTCCAAAAATTTAACATGAAAGGTCATTAAGGCCGTCTTCTCAACAGGATTTCCTAATTCTGTTACCACAGAGTTTTGGGTGAATGGTTCCTCTGTGGATCCAAACTGCAGTTCAAGCTGTACCTGCATAATGAGCAATTTCACCATCTAAAGAAGGTGGACTTAAAATTAAGGGAAAAAAAGCACTGTCAGTGAAAACTTGCTCATAAAATAGTTTTAAAATAAACCTAAACAGTGTTTGACTCTGAAAGCAACAAATACACGCCTAATTTTTACCACTGTACCTGAAATAATCTAATTAAGAAGGGCCAAAGTTCTATTATCTTCAAAATATGACAAAAGCTTATACCAGCCAGAGGATGGACATTTTAAGATATAATCATTAAAGAGAAAACTCTACCTACTCTCAGTTGAGAGTCAAAGTATGTACCTTAAAGCAGGAATTTAAATTTTTGTGTGGAAAACTCTTTATAGTAATCCCAGTTACAACCAACAAAATAATATTAAAAAATTAGCTAGGAGCTGAATGATTGCTTAACTTTCCACAAAGTTTGCAGTTATGATTTACAAGTCTTAATTAGCGTGATGTTTTTCACCAGTAATACTTTATAAGTCATTAAATGATATAATGAAGAAATTTTCTTTCCATTCATTTGAATTGAGTTCCGGAAAAATCAATTAAACAATATTTAAAAAAAGAAGAAAAAATTGGTTGTTATAGGGAACACCCAATGTTGAGATTATGAAGTTCTGGCTAATCAGAATGAGAACCAGATAGTTTTAGACTTTTGCTTTCATTCCATTCTGAAGGTTTAAGTAGATAGTTTACCAATATTATGAACCTGCACAATAGAATGGGCAACACAAATAAGAGAGTCATCTAAGTGATAGCACTCCATAGGTAAGCACTGAACTAAACATAATTAGTTATTTATAATACATACATTTAGAAATGGTATCAAGCCATTGTTTCAAAAACAGTGAAGCACAAATTGCCCAGATCTAACAAAAGTCACGATGTCAGATAAAGATTCAAATAAACACGGAGCAAAAACCACAGTACTATTCAGTAAGCTGTTGCCATCAACATAAAAAAAAGAAAAGAAAAAAGAAAAAGGGGAAACCACACACACTTTGGATTATAGTAAAATTAGATGTGATGGACTTCACTCCCTAAAGGAGTAAATCTTATCCAGCCATCTCATCAAGATATTCAAAAGTTAATGGTTAGTAAGATTATTTAAACTGGAAAAATGTATCTAGCCACAAATTGTACTTTGACCCCATGTATAGAGAGACTACACTTGCATTAGTTTCTGAACTATTTCATACTAGCATGCCAAGTATGGCTTTTTAAAAGCAAAAAGCACCAAAAGTCTTAATTGTAGAATTTCAGGCATTTTCCTACAGGCTAACCAAGGACCTTTGCGCTCACAGCCTAGTCCCATCCTTCTCTCAAATGGCTAGTTTTTCCGGTTTAAAAACAAAAAACACGAAAACTTCCAAACTTAAAAAGAAAATTGATAAATGCACAGTGAAAACCAAAAAGGATGACACAGCAGTGATGAGGCTTTCATGCTGACATGCATTAGACACCTGTCATAACAGAAAATAAAAAACTATATGACGTTTCCCTGGGTTATTATTGGTGCTATTTCAAAACTACCAGCTTTGATAACAGAAAGAGAACAGTTGGGTTCTGCCAGGCTTTCAATAAGTCATTTTCACGGAATAGAAACATGACCATGATCCACAAGGTCCTAAAGTTTCTAATCATAATTAAAGATCAAGGGCCTTAGCTAATGTCCTCAGCATTTAAATCAAGGAGGGAAATATACTTATTAATGACCTGAGAAACTAGGGGTGGGGCAGAGGGGTAGATAAAAAAGTAAGACAAAAAAGAAAATGATTCATCACTGTTAAGCAGCAAAAGCCCTTGTTAACAACCAGAAGTTGATATAATCTTCAGTTTTGAAAAAAACTGTGAGTGGATTAAATTATTCTGAATTAATTCCAGATGTCTGGGAAAATAAAACAATAAAAAAGGGTTTTCCTACAGTGACATTTCAATTCTCTGGTTAGAGACCAGTGAAAATATTAAACACAAAATTGTGAAGATATTCAAAACATTTTCAATAATGTACTGTCATCGCTGCTTAAATATGAAAATAAAAATACAAGCAAAATTTAAAAAGACCACGTCAAAGGCATTTTATGATGACTTTAAAAAATTCTGCAATCCAGATATGGCTGATTAATGCCCATTGAAACAAAAGGTGACACACTAGCCTGCAGACAACTCTTCTTTCTATTATTGAAATCAGAAATTTGAATGGATAAAAAACCAAAAACTCATCTTTGATGAAAAACACAAGTTTTGAAATATGCACAAATTAGAACTGTACCTGCTACACCTCTCTGAAAGTCAGTAAAAACATCCACCACACACCAATAACTGACCAAAGAATTCTGATTTTCAAAGCACCTACTCACTTCTTGCATACTAGTGTAAGCATAAGACATATATGGTTTGTAACATACTCCTCAATTTTTACTGAACAGTTACAGCTACAAACCAAAAGTGCATATACGGGATACAGAACTCAAGAACTAATGATAAAAATGCGTATATTAAAGCAAACTCTCTGGGAATAAACCGTGTACTTTAAGAGAAATACTCAAATACCTGATTTTAAAAATTACATTGCTACACAATTCACCAGCTTATACTTTTGAGATCCCTGATCGAATTTCAGCCACACAAATAACATTTCTGGTACAGGAATTACTCATCTACATACCAATGAAGCCATCTTTAGGTGTCTATTACCATCTTTATATAGTCAGTGGGCTCTTCTCCAAATTCTGACTTGTCAAAATTTTGGTTTTGTTACTTTGAGGATTTTTTTAAGCTCAAGGTTAAAAAAGAAAAAAAAATGAAGAAAAAGAGGAAAACAAGTTACTCATAAGAGTAGGAACTCCTAATTAAAGTAAATCCACCTGCCTGCTACCTACAAGGGCATCCCTTTCACTTAAAATAATAGCTAAAGTGTCTTGACTTCTATTTTAAAGGTTTATAAAAATATAAAAAAGAAAAAAACTACAACTAAACAACTAATTAAAAAGAAAATTTCATCTGATGCTGTATCCCATTACACATCACAAAACAGGAACCATGTCAAAGTATTAAATACACGTTACACATGGACTTTAGGACGCACCACGGACAATGATCATGACCAGGTAATCTTCTTCAGATTTGGCCAGTGCCTTGGCAGGGGAATCCAGGAACTGCTGGGAGAACTCACAGGGTGGGAAGGCATGAAGGACCCCGGTGTTTTCTTTGTCTTTGTTGCCCCCCACAGGGAGGCTGATCACCCCAGCGGCCTGCTTTTGCTTTAAATAGGACACAAGGTTCCTAAGTGGCCTCTGAGTAGAGGTGGCAGTGTCTGACGTGGCGGAGGAAGAGGAGGATCTGCTGTCAGAACTTCCAGGCACAGCCAGAAGAATGGCATAACCATTGGGCCCTGCCACTTTGATGCGTCGAGTTACTTCATCCAACTTGGGCTGGTCCAAACGAAGACGCTGAGTGATCTTGAGCTGAGCCACTTTGCCTCCAGTCGAGCCCTCCACAAGAAGACTACTAGCCACTTGGAGGTCTCCTTGCAACAGATGCATGTTGGAAGGAAAGTTGCTGTTCTTCAATAGAAGCATGCCCTGCCAGGCCAAACAGAGTTTGGGAGAGGCTGCTGCTGCAGGGGCTGTCCCACCATCCTGTTTCTGGGAAGGGGACTTCAGCTTCGACGAAGCAGTGCTGGTGCTGGCTGCACTCCCATCAGACCGGTCTTCTTTTTTCAAAGGACTTTTTCCCTCAGTGGGAGCAGCTGTCCGGTGCTTCCTATCCCGTTCAGCTGATGCGGAGTTTTTACGGTCTCGCTTGTCACCCTGGCTCTTCTCCAAACTACCTCGTCTGTCTCTGATTGGAGAGGGCCTTTCCAAGACAAGACGCGAGGATCGATCATTGTCACTGTTGTAGCGATCCCGGCTACTGCTCAATTCTGGACTGCGGTCAGGAGAAGGAGCGCAGTGACGTTTTCGTGGACGGTCGCTCTCAGGGGACCTATCCAGATGCCGCCCACCACTCTCCTCTGGCAGCCTTCGCTTCCTAGGCTGGTCTCTGCTGCTGGGCAGATCTCGCTCACCTCTGTCCCGGTCCAAGGACCAGCCATCCCGCCTGCGATCCAGGCTATCCAGTGGCTCATAAGCAGGTACAGCAGTAGCTGCAGTCCGAGTGCTGCGTTCACGGACTGGGGGTGGGGGTGGCACCCAATCAGAGTCAGCATAAAGGTCTCTATCACGATCTCTGTATAGTAAGGGTGGCGTCCTATCCCGAGCCCCCCTCAAAGGGTCAGGTGCCCGATGTCCAAAAGCATCTGTTACCAATTCATAATGAGTTAACGGCAGGGGCTGCAGATATTGCTGCTGGTAACGATGTTCTGTGTCTGCAAAGTCTACTCTAAGGCGACGATCTGGGCCACCGAGGGGGAAGCCCCGCATATGGGTCCAGGCAGCATGAGCTGCATCCAGGCTTTCATACTGGATATACGCCCAACTATCACCTTTGCGGTAGTCTATGGTACGTATTGTGCCAAATCTGTCAAACTCTCGAGCCAGGGCAGCAAGAGGCACCCAAGGTCCCAGGCCACCTACCCAGAGGCGGGTGGTGGGTGTTGCTTTACCATAACCAATTTTGATAGGATTCCGAATTATAATTTTGCCAGACATTGCTAGTTTGGCCCGGTGAGACATGTCTAGGTTCTCAAATTTGAGAAAGCCATAGGTACTGGTCTGGCCCCGAGAAGGCCTTTTGATGTCTACTTCTGTGATGACTCCAAAGCGGTCAAAAGCCCTTCTCAGATCACTCTCTGTCACAGTGATGTCTAGGTTGCCCAAGAAAAGCGTCCGGTTAGCTCGCTGATCATCCTCGGGTGAGATCTCATCCACTTCTCTGAAAGGAGCAGCACCTGCTCCAGCTCCCACCCTTGGCTCAAGACTGTATGCTGGGCGCACTCTCTCATAGAACGGGTAGTCTCGCTCCCTCTCTAGCTCTCGGGGCAACGGTGGCGGAGGTGGAGGAGGCAGGCGGCCAAGAGCCAATTGCTGCAACCGGTAGTCTCTGTATCCCAAGGCTGCGCCACCAGGGGAAAGTGATCTCTGGCCGCCACCACCTCCTCCAGGCGGGTGCCGGTGACCACCTACAGAGGCCCCGACCACGCCGGCTGACGGGGGATAAGCATCTTTGTCTAAAGGGGAACGGCTGCGGCGCCGGCTCACATACACCGCTTCTATCTTCAGGGGCCGGTCATAGAGCACCAGGCGGCCTCTGGCATGCTTGGCCGCCCGCGCGTCCTCTGGCCGCCGGAAGTTCACAAAGGCTACTCGCTCATCCCCGCTGCCAGAACCCGAGAGATGACTGATTTTGACACTTACATCACCGAAGCGTTTGAACTCGTGAAACAGTCCGTCCTCCACAGCTTCGTCACTCAGCTGGGACCCCAACTCGCTTATCTTCAGCGTCTTGTATTCCCCGCCGTCCCCGCCGCCAGGAGCTGAGGAGGCGGCCCCAGAGGAACGTGACTCCCCGCCTCCACCCCGGGAGCTGCTGCGCGACTCGCCCCCGCCCGAGGAATTTTTGGTGCTCGGGGAGCTGTAACTGTGCAAGCGGCTACTGGAGCTGCCCCCACCGGTGTCATACTCGCGGCTGCCCCCTCGGCTGCTGGACTTGTCCAGGTGAAGGCTGCGCCGCGACCCGCCGCCGCTGTCGGTCTTTCCGCTGCTGCTCCCATTGCTGCCACCAGAGCCCCCTAACTTCTTGCTCCGCTCCCCGCGGGAAGTCGAGTCCTCGCCACCACGCGAGCGTTTGGGCTTGACTGGGGAGCGCTCTTTCCCCTTCATTGTTGCGGGTCGCCGGAGGTCGTCTTCGCGGAGCTGGTGAACCCGCCGCCCCGCGCTCGCTTCACACAGCGGAACCGCACGCCGCCATCTTGGACTCCGCCGCGGCAAAGGCTCCCGCCCCGCAGTCCTCATTGGTCAATTAGCACTTCTCCTCTACAGTCTCATTGGGAAAACTGTTTGTCTGTCTTCAGATCTCCCCGCGCTCGGGGAAGGCGCCCGCCCGGCCACTGTTATTGGGTTCCCAACGTCCTAGTCAGAGTACCTCATTGGTCCTACTCGTTGTCCATCTTAACGGTTCCTCGCGCCAGGCTGTAGCTCCGCCCCTTGCACTCTATGGTCACCTGACCCAAAGTCTGGAGGCGTTGATTGGACAAAAAGTCTGCCCCGTAACGGTACTTCTTGAGAGGTGAAAGCAGTGATCCCACCTCCTCATCCCTTTCATTGGCTTGTGACCCTGTCTTTTAACCCACTATTTGGGAAGTCGGGCCATCTGCTCTGGCGTTTTTTCCTGAGAGGCCGGCTCACAAAGATCTCGCGAGAGAGAGAGCGCTCTCTCTTTCGACTCCCTTCTTCCAACTCCTCCGGCGGCCGAAAGAAGTTTAAATCTGATTGGATGTTTATGAGGAAGTTGATAGGCTGAAATAAGTGTCCATCACTCGCTTAAAGGGGTAGGCCCATATACTGAAGGGACTGACTGAAGGTGAAAAAGCAGAACACGCGCCTGCTGTGCGACGTCACTTAGACGTCGCGAGGTGGGGTTCGCGAGTCAGCTCCGCCTCTCCGCGCTTTCGGCGTTCTCTCTTCAAACATTGGTTCGGTCCCGTGGTGTACTTGGCTGTGCTTCGACCCTCGGAGCTCGAAATTTCTGGGCTCCTCGCTTCCTACCTGTGCGGGAGAAGGGACTGGCTGGCCAGGGTCTCCGGCCGTCAGGTCCGCGAGTCTCTCAGGCAGCCGTCCCGGGCACCCACCACACACCACCTTGGTCCCCCGGCCCCAAGGGTGAACAGCCTGAAAAAGCCCCTGCGCGCCAGGGCGCCGCCCGCGCTCCGTGGGCCTGCAGGGCAGGCCCGGCCGGGAGGTCACGGTGCACACCAGCGCCCCGGGGCGGTGCACACGCCGGGCGCGGGCTCTCGGGTCCCGCGGCTAAAGCCGCGCAGGCCAAACGCAGCCCTCGGCTTCTGGGCGCTCCCAGTTCCCGCGCAGACCCAGAGGAACCGAGGGGAGGGGCCGACGCTCCCAGCTTCGCCGCCCGCGGGTGGCTGGGACTGTAGGGCCACCACGAAAGTGTATGTGGGCTTCCTGATTTACGTTGCGAATTCAAGTGGACTTTGGATTGTGTAGTCCCATAATATATTTATGTTCGTTTTTTATGTGTAATGCCTCTCCTGGTTATACAATCGAGTGAAATTTACGCTCCATGCATTTTTTTCTGTGGCTTCTTGTCCCGCCCGGCACCTCCGGTTATATTCTGTATTAGAACCCAGTGGCACAGCCACCCTGCTGTCTCTAAATCCTCTTCTTTTGGCTCCTTCAGTCATTCGCTTCAGAACCCAACTTTCGTTCTTTCCGGAGACCTTTCTCGTGTCAGACACAAAAGCACCTGTGCGAGGTGCTGGTGATACCGAGATTAGAAGGAGTTCATCACAGCGGTTCCAGTCAGGCTTTCTGCGGGCCTCCCAGGTGTCTCCGGGCGGAGGTCATGAGGGTTCTCGTATCGATCCTCTCCTCAACCTCTCACGGTCTGAGAATGTGAGATGTTTTTAAACGTGACGTTTTTCAAGATAACAATAGTGTCCCAAAGGCTCAAACCGAAGCTTGAAAAACGTTTTAAGATTAGGGACTGCAACCTATTTAGCCCTCCCTTAGCCATCCCTCTCTTTCTAAATAATCTTGAGGAAGGTAAAGATGTGGGCTTTTTATCTCTTAATTAAATCAAAGAAGCTTGAAAGAAGCCCGGTATGTAAAAGCATAAAAATCCACGGTATTGTAGTGTGTAGACATTCTCATTGTATTAAGACTAGCTATTAACATCAAGCTTCGTCAGGCATAGATCGGTGTGTAATATGCTATCATTTGTGGTATTTACAAATGATATATATGTGTATGTACATGTGTTCTTTTTATTTATTCGTAGAAACTTCATGGAGAATATTTGGCAAGTTGTTACTAAGATCAGGCTAGGAGTTTGAGGGTCTGGGTGAGAGAGACAACTTTTCATTGAATACCATATTTATGCATTATTAAAAGAAAACTTGTTTTACTATGTGCATGCTATTAGTTTCATTTTTTTAAAACAAATTACTTTTAGCTTTCCTTAAAGACTTTTTTATGGAAAAAGTAAAAAATATGCAAAAGTAGAATACTGTAAAGAACTCCCATGTGCCCAACACCCAATTTCAACCATTATCAACTCATGTCAATCTATTTTCATCTGCACTCTCTTCCCACTCTCGCCCCTCTTCATTATTTTGTTCCCGGCTTATCTGGTACATTTCTTGCTCCAGACATGGATTCAGTCATTTCTCCAAGGAGCTCTGGTTCTTTTTAGTGGGAAATGATGTTTAAAGATAAAAATCTGGATGCTATAGGATAAAAAAAAACCAACAACTACCAACACATTATTTGTAAAAGCAAAAAACACTCAAAGAAAAACCTTTACGTAGTCAGGAGGATTTAATCTATTTCAGGTTGTATTAATACAACACAATTAAAGTTAATCTATTCTTTTATTGTAATGGCCAACGCAAATAAATCAGGCTCCAGGGTGACAAATTTTGGCCTAAATTGGCCTGCTGAGGTGACTCACTGATCAAATAAAAAGATAATGACCAAACCAGTATAGTTTCCCAACCTCATGATAAGGATTAAGGGAACACAAGAGCTGAGGGAAAGAATTCAGAGAGCTGGTACCAGTATGTGTGGCAGTGCCTGAAGCTCTGCTAGGCTTAGTGGCTTACCATTTGAAATACCAGAGAGCTTGATGGGAGCTACTGCCCATAGCTGACTACAGCAGGAAGCCTTGCCTAAGGGCACTGATAGCGTGTCTTGTGTCAAGAGGACTGGTAATATAAAGTGTAGACAGAAAAGGCCTGGATTCCATTATCAGTCGTGGAGCCAAAATATAGCCTGTGATGTGTGTGTGCGCGCACGTGTGTGTGTGTCCATGACGGAACTGAATAATGACATAATATGTTGATCCATGCTATAGTCAAAATAAGTGATTTATTTTTTCATTTCTTTGTGTTCTTTAAAGTGTGAAGCTGCTTAGTGAGGTTATATCAGCCTATTTTCACACATGTGCCTTAGAGAGGCTGGGAGAGGATAAAAGTGACCCATCGTTTAGAGGGCCAGGACTTGGAACCCATTCTCTGGTGCTGCTGATGGACTTGTTGAGGTCCAGTCCAAGCTTTCATCTGATATCCTTGTGATCTATGGTCAAGTTTGTGAAGCCAGCTGACCTGGGTGAGGAGGATCTTTCAGTAGTTGTGGAAACATGTTTAAGCTACCAACAGATTCCCTGAGCATCCTAGCAGCGTGCTGATCTCTTCTTTTAGTGCCTTGTCAAAAACCAAGAAATAGCATTGAGGAAAAGCTGCAATAGCCCATTCTGGTGTCAGTGTTGGCCCCTTGGAGCTGTGCAACTTGAAGCCCCAGAGGACTCAGCCCAGCAGGAGAGCAGCCACAACTAGGTTTCTATATGAAGTGCTTGCTCCATCTCCTTTAAAATCAGTTTTACATTTAAAATGGAAAAGCAAAATAAAATTTGTGCACAGGGAAGAAAATTGAGCAATTAAAAGATATCAGGGGCCGGCCTGGTGCCGCAGCGGTCAAGCTCACACGTTCCGCTTTTCAGTCGCCCGGGGTTCGCTGGTTCGGATCCCCGGTGCGGACATGGCACTGCTTGGCACGCCATGCTGTGGCAGGCATCCCACATAGAAAGTAGAGGAAGATGGGCACGGATGTTAGCTCAGGGCCAGGCTTCCTCAGCAAAAAAAGATGAGGACTGACAATAGTTAGCTCAGGGCTAATCTTCCTCAAAAAAAAAAAAAAAGATATCAGTATGTTTTCAATCAAATGTCTTCTTTCTACCCTCTTCCTTCCTAGGTTTTATTGTTTGTGTATCCTCAATATACACGCAGACAATTATGATTGCAACATGACATTTATCTTGGGAGCTGGGAGCTATTTGATTTCCTGGCAGATGCAAAAAGGCCTGAAGCTGGGAATTGAAATTTTTTTCCAGCCCCAATAGTGGATTAAAATTTTCTATTTCATCTTCTTTCATAAAGGGAGCGGTCTCCTGACAGTGACCTGCAGAAAAAGTGTGTATTTTACCCACAGGCTTATATGAAATCCCTAAAATAGCAAACAATCATTTAGGACCCAGTTTGCATTATAAAGTCACTTACTTATTTGTGGTTGGTGGGGGTTTTCTTAACAGCTTTGTTAAGATGTAATTTACATACCGTAAAGTTCATCCATTTAAAGGGTAGAATGCAGTGGTTTCAGTATACTTAGCAGAGCTGTGCAGGTGGTTCATCCCTTAACACTGTTACAGAAGCTCTCTGCTATAGCTTGCCCTACGTGACTAAGCCCTACTATAATTCTCTTTCATTTATTTAGACATTTTAGAGGGCAGTGGGTAAGAGCAAGGACTCTGCAACAGCCAGCCTGGATTAAATCCCAGCTCTGCTGTAGGCCTCAGAAGAGTTACTGTTAATCTCTCTGGGCCTTGATATTCTCATCTATAAAATGGGAACAATCATAGAATCTCTTCACTGGGAGATTAAATGGGTTAAAACATATAAAGAGCTGAGAACGGTGCCTGGTACACGGTAAGGACTATATAAATGTTTGCTATTACCAATATATTTTCTCTTTAAATTTAAGTACATAGAATTGGATTAATCATAATCCTTAGTTCATGATACACAATCATCAGTGGTCCATCCATGGGCCTTTAAACTTTTCACTATTTGTCAAGAACATAGTGAATACCCATGAACCTATCGCTCAATCCAAGAAATAGAAAGTTACTGATAATTTACATCTACTAAATGCTCCTTCCTTATCCACTGCCTATCCTCATAGGTAGCTACTGTGCTGAATCTGGTATTTAGTAATCCCTTGTTTTATTTTGTTTTGTCTTAAGAACTTGAAAGAAGTTTTTAAAGAAGTTTTAGAGAATTTGTATATATGCATGTGTGTGTGCCTGTGCGTGCATGTACATGCATATACATCACCTTAAAAGTACATTATTTTATTTTTGCTTGTTTTTAAATTTTATACAAATTTATATTTGAACAATACAGTATTTGTAATCTTATGAGACTTTCATTTTTCATCCGTAGTGTTACTATGATTCCTCCATGTATTCATATGTAGCTGTAATTTATCTATTTCCATCACTGTACAATATTCCATTGTATTGAATAACCACCATTTATATATCCATTCTTCTTTTGATGGACATATGGATCATTTCCTGTTTTTGTGCTTTGATGAACAGTGCTACTGTGAAGATTCTTATTCGTGTGTCCTCAGGCACACAAGCAAAAATTTCTCTGGGATAGGATAGGGAGGTGGTGAGTAGGGGATACCTAGGAGTGGAATTACTGGGTTAAAGGGTACATCAAATGGTCAATTTTACAAGATAATGCCAAATTGTTTTCTAAAGTGGTTTTTATCAATTTACAGTCTCACCAGCAATGTATGAGATCTCATTGATCCAGTCATTTGCATTTTATAACTTATTTTTTGCCAAACAAATGAGTATCAAATAGTACCTCTCTGCAGCTTTGATCTTTTATTTTCCTGATTACTAGCGAGGTTGCATATCTCTTTATCAGTTTACATATAAGAAGCATATAAGCCATATATGTTTCTTTATCTTTGATATATCTATTCATGTCTTTTGCTCATCTATTGAGTTATATCTTTCTTATATGTATAGGAGTTTTCCATATAGTCTTGATTCTAATCTTTTGTGGTGTATATATATGGAAAATATCTTTTTCTCATTTGCAGCTTCTCTTTTCATTTAATTTAAATTGTTTTTTAATAAACAGAAGTTCTTAATTTTAAAAAGTTTGAATTTAACAACCTTTATTAGTTAGCACTTTTTGTATATTGTCTAAGAAATCCTCTTCACTTCCCCCAACCCTGCCACCAGTATTTTCACTTATATTAAAGTTTTGTTCTTTCTTATACATTTTAGAATCACTTCATTCATTTCCATGAACAGCTGTCTATGACTTGGGTTTCATTAAACCTATTAATTCATTTAGGGAAAAGTGACATCTCTATGAAATTAAGCCTTCCCTTCAGTGAACAGAGATATCTTTTCATTTAATTAGATCTTATTTAATTTCCTTCAGCAAAATTGCTATACTTTGATGAGTACTCTTGCATGTGTTTTATTATGGTTTGTTGCCATTATTAATGGTATCTTTCTTTTAAAAAAGTTATGCTTTCTATGTGTTGTTAGTGATTTGAAATACAGCAACTTGCTAACCTGTCCTGTTACTTATGTTAATTTAGTGTATGGATCACTTTGAGTTTTCTGTGCAATCATATCATCTAAAAATAGTAAGAATATTTCTTCCTTTCTAACCCTTATAATTTTAAGTTTTCTGGTCTTACTGTGCTAACTAGAATCTTTGACACAACGTTAAAAATAGAGTGATAGTGAGCACTCCTGTATTATTCCTGATTTCAAAGAGAATGTTTCTTTTTTGAGGAAGATTAGCCCTGAGCTAACTACTGCCAGTCCTCTTTTTTGCATGGCATGCCAAGCAGTGCCATGTCTGAACCTGGCATCCGAATCGGCGAACCCCAGGCCACTGAGAAGCAGAACGTGCGAACTTAACCACTGCACCACCAGGCTGGCCCCTGACTGTAGGCAGCTGAGAAGCAAAAATTAGGTGTTTTGCAAAGGATATGGGGATTCATGGACTCTCAATTACTGGACAAAGCTTCTAAAGTCAGAGGCAGTGAAAGCTTAATTTGCTACTCCTTGTTGGGTATTAGGTAAAATCCTCTTGTTCTTCCCTGTGTTGAGTGGAGATTCCAATTTAAAGAGCCCTTGCTAGTCTTTTCTATATAGTCTTCCTATCTTTCACATGTCAAATTCTACCCACCTATAAAAACTGGTGAGGTTATAAAAGTTAATAGACTGTGAGTGCTTCTGTCACCAACTGTGTTTCAATTGGACAAAAAGTTGCAGATTCAGATATTTCCCGGTGTGTTTAGTACATAAAGTTTCTCATATAAATGCAATTAACTTCTGAGATTTCACAAGCCGTCTCTGTGAGCCCACTGTTAGTGAAAAGAGACCAGCTTTGAGGAAATGCAACCCCTCAACACAGCTGTGAATTATCTAGTGGAAAAATGGACTCATGCAAATGTTTGTGTATATGTAGCATGAATATAAACAGTATTTTCATGACATTTAAAAATTATGAGCTCTTTTAACTAATCAATCAGTTAATCAGTATTAAGTAAGCATGTTCTGTATGTCTAGCACAGTGAAAATACAGGAAGACATTGTATGACACGATTCCTACCCAGAATTTTCTTGGATGGGAACAAAAATGAGTGACACTCAAAATTAGTCAATAAATTACTAAAATGTAAAATTTTAAAAGTTAAGTCAAGTATAAAAGTTTAGTGATAGGTGAGCTCAGTACGGGCTGTGGGGGGGGTGGGGATAATCAGGAGAGTTATATGTGTTGCTTGTAAAATTCCAGACATAACAGAATGCACAGTGTAGAATTCTGATTAAGTTCCAAGCCATGTTTTCTAAGCGGTGCTGACCCTAAATTTCCTTACTGTGTGACCTTGGACACATCACTTAACCTCTCTGTAAATTGAAGCTATTTTAAGGAAATGAAATAGTATGTAAACTATGAGAATGTAAGGAATTATAATGGGTGAGTTGTGAGATAGTGTTTAAGCTCTAAAGACCCCAGAGGCTTGGGGACAGGATGAGACGGCTATATCTGGGATCCTAATAGGTTAGTATAATTGGGGATAGAATGAACTGACTCTTTTTTGCAGTGTTTTCAGATACGTAGAAGGAATCCTTGCATACAGTTGAGGGTGAAGATAAGCTCTAAGATTCCTCCCAGCTTTGAAATTCCCAGATGCTGAGAAACCAACCTGTCGTCACATAGAGTAAAGGAAAGGGACCAAAGAACATGGTTACAGGTAGGGGCTAGACTGGAGAGAGAGCCCTGGGGCTCTTGGATCCCAATGGTGGATGCTCTAGACATATCTAATCCTAGGACAAATGTTTCTATACAATGCTTTACTTGAATGAACTGAGGTGAGAGCAGACCGTACCCTTACCAACTCCCCAGTCCCTCAGGTACAGAGGAAATATTTCTGGTGAAGTGGATGCATGTCTACATGTTATTACAAAGCCAGTTCTGTGTAGATTCAGCTGCTTTGTAGAAGAGGGACTTGATCTAAACCCATGAGAATGAATTCTTTTCAGCTTCTCTTCCACCACCATCATCATGGGCCAAATTACCATTATCCTGAGCCACTTCAATAGCCTTCTAAAGAGTCCATGTAGACCCACTCTGGCCCATCTCCAATCAGTTCTCCATTCAGCAGCTTGAGTGATCTTTCCAAAACACAAATCTGGTGGCTTCCATTGCTCCTCAGATAAAGACAAAAATTCCTACGTGGTCTATAAGGCCCTGTGTGGTTTGACCTTTTCTCCCATTCCAGCCTCATCTTGCTCCCCATCCCCCACTGGCCTTCTTTCTGTCCCACACATTCCCCATCCCAGGACATATGCTCTTCTCCACCCTCATCACCACATCAACTCCTACTCATACTTCAGAGGTCAGCTCCAGGTCACCTCCTCAGGGCAGCCTTCTCTGACCAGACTGAAGTCCCCTATTATAGGCTCTCATTTGGCCATGTGATGTGCCTCTCCTTCATTGCACCTGTTACAATTACAATTTTACATTTATTGTGATTATTTGATTTACAACTTAGTGCATTTGATTCATGTCTATTTCTGCCCAAGTCTTCATAAGGACAGCCCTGTGTGTCTGGTTACTTATCATTTTACCCACAGTTCTCAGCACACTGCAAGGCACATAACTGACGCAAAAATTTTTGTTGAGTGAATGAATGAACATAATCTGTGGCATTTCCCAATATCCTATAAAATGATCCTAAGGAAAAAAAGTCAAATGAGTTTAGAAAACACTTTATATCATATTATCCAAGCCTCTGCCCCAAACCCCATACATCTTTGCATATAAAAACTCTGGCAAATCCTGCAGTAAAGAAGCCCTCAACTTGCTTTGACCACAAAGTATAAAACAGGATTCCCTAGAACATATTCTTGGCAATGTTTCTACTCAGGGAAGATATGCTAGCATCTTACCCATGCTGGTGATGTTTCTGGAGCAGCAAATGGCAGAAAGAGTTCTAAATGTTTCCTAAGAGGGATTTCCCCAGAGGTTAAGCTGCCCTGGGAATCCAGGCAAGTCTAGGATTTAAAATTCAAAAAATGGAGCGAGGAGCACAAGCAAGCTCTACAAATAGAAGCTGCCCCATTAGCTGAAGAATGGACTCTACTCAGCACAATTTGTAGCACAATAAATACTAGTTCAAAGAAAGAATGGAGGGAGAAATACCTGGGGTGATAACACCTCAGCCAGTTGTCCCATCTCTTCATAGAAAGGAAAATTGTATGGTTAGTCTTAAAATTCAAGTGTGAGTGGAAGATTTTAAGCTCTGAGAGTTAATGTGTGGGCGTTTTAACTAGCTGGTCAGTGAAGACTGTGCATAATAAACTACAGAGTTCAAAGGATATTACCCAATTACTGGATCTAAAGAGGTACCACTAATACTTTGAGGGTAAATAAATACCGGTCTTCACTTGATTTTGTGATAAACCTTTTGTCAATTGCTATTTATGCTAGGATTTAACATTGACTTTCTTTTTGTCAAATCCAATGTTTCTGGGTCTTTTTCTTCCCACCATTCATCCTCTTTGATCTTTTGGTATCCTTTTTGACAGTATTCAACAACCCCTCCTTCTTGAAATTCTCTCTGCTCTTGGTTCTGTGAACTGTACTTTCAAATTCAATTGCATTTCAACCAATATTTATTGATAATCTGTGATGTACCAGACACTGGACTATCATCATTCGTTTATGAACTCATTCATCAACATTAATTGAGTTCCTACTGCATGTTGGTCACTGTGCCAGTAACTGAGATGCAAAGATGAACAAGATACAGTCCCTGACCTAAGAAGCTGCACAGTCTAGTGAAGGAGACAGCTAACATATCACGAATGATGAGGCTGCAAGACAAGTACCAACGCCGGGGCTGTGGCCCTCAGAGAAAGAATCAATTGTTTCTTTCTAGGAGGGGGGCTATATTGCATAGCACAGTGCCTGGCACATGCTAAATCTTCAATAAATATTTATCAAAGGACAAAAGCCCTCCAGGCAGACAGAATAGCATGAATAGGGGAACTTCAGGGAGCCCTATTGGCTAAAGTAGTGGTTTTCAACTCAGTGGCGCAGAATATGAGATTCTTTGGGGGCACGGAAGGATTGGTGTTGAGGATAATGTTTATCCAAAAGAGATATTTTTTCCTACTGTTTCTATTTAATTTATAAATGTTATGTACACACATATTGAAAATGACGTTACGTAAATTATTAATTTACAGATTCAGTTTTATACATTTATATATCAAAAATGAGAATAAAATTGTTTTCATAATACAAATTACAGAAATTAAAGCTCAAAAACTAAGAAAGCTGGTAGATAAATATAGAGGATACACAGGTTCTGCAGTAAAGCCGTTGTCCTGTTGAGGGTAGTGGTGAGATTTTTATGTTTAACAAAAGTGGGAGTGGAATATTGGGTTGTGAAGGACTATATCCTGTAGGTTAGGGTTGGTCAACCAGTGTTCAGAATCAAAATCACCTGGGGATTTCATTAGGAAAAGCAAATTCCTGGATTCCACCTGTATTAGTCAGGGTTCTCCAAAGAAACAGAACATAGATGTGTGAGAGAGAGAGAGAAGTCCCAAGAGGTTCTAATCAGAGTCCAAAGGCCTGAGAAATAGGAGAGCCAATGCTGTAAGTTCCAGTCTGAAAGCCGACAGCCTCAAGACCCCAAAGGAACCAATTTTTCAATTCAAGTCCAAAGGCAGTAAAAGACTAACTTCTCAGTTTCAACTAGTCAGGCAGGGGGACTTTTACTCAACCTTTTTGTTCTATTCAGATCTTTAATTGATTAGATGAGGCCCACCTACATGGCAAGGGGGGTGCAATCTGCTTTACTCCGTCTACAATTCAAATGCTAACCTCATCCAGAAACATCCTCACAGACACATCCAAAATTGTGTTTGACCAAATGTCTGAGCACTCCATGGTCATACAATGAACCCCCACAGCACCTTATAATACATACTGAAATTCTAGGACATTTGCAGGCCATTTGGAGCCATGGAAGTTTTTCAAGAAGGGCAGTGATTTGATCAGATTATCTGGGCACCATTTAAGAAGGCTCCCTGACAGCTATGTGGAAGGTAAGTGGTAGTGTGGAGTAGGGTAGGTGAGGCAGGATACAGTGCAGTGGAACAAGGTGGGAGGATGGGAGCTCGTTATGCAGGACACAATGATGAGGTCCTATTCTCGCTGTGCTGATGAGCCCTGTTCCCGTCACCATTGCAACCTAACAATGTAGAAGAGCATGTGGGATGGAAGATATTGTGGCCATCTTTGGAAGAAACAGTCTGACATAGGTCCCAAATCGACCTCTTCCATCCTGACTTCTTATCTACTCTCTTGTTTTATATACACAACTGCCCACAAGATATCTCTACCAGGAAGTCTTGTTGTCAACTCAAACTCAAGTCTAAAATAGAATTTATGACAACAATCCTCCATCCCAAGAATCTTACCATTTTGGTAAAAAAGGCAACGTAGACTAAAGCTTTTATCTTTGATTTTTCTTTCTTTGAAAATAACCTGCTACCAAATCCTGACCTTGCTTCCTTCTTCATATCGGCTCTTAGATTCTCTTCATCCCCTGCCATCACCCTGGTCCAGCTCCTCCTCACCTCTTGGTCCCCCAGCTTGTCTTCTCACTTCCATCCTCTCCCTTGCTTCTATCCATTTTACATACCCCAGCCTGGTTAGTCTTTCCCAAATCCCACATCCCACTTTTCTACTCAACATTCTGGAGTGGGCCACTAATGAACATCCATTTATCTAACTTCCTGATAATGGGTTCCCGGAAAGTGAACTCTGAGACAAAGTTTAGCTTGCAGGGTGTTTCTTAAAGAGTTACTGAGATCGACACCTGTGGAAGGAAGGGGAAGGAACTAGGATTCAGAAGAAGAAAATGTGAAGCTGCAATACAGACCCAACAACAGCCTCAGCTGACCCCATGAGGAGCTCTGCAGTGGAGTTAGAATGTCCCACTAGTTAGTGGCCTTCAGAGTTGTCCCGAGATGGGCTGAGATGGCTGGACCTTTATATTTCTGCATTGTTCAGTCATTATATAGGCTACCATGGAAAGTAGCGTGACTTCCGGCAAAGCCCCTCTCTGCAGTTGAGGAATCCCCTGAAGTGGCTGACAGCTGCAGGCGTCCACTCACAGCACTCCCAGGAGCTGGAGCGACAGGTCCTTCCCCAAAGGGGCAGCCTGTCCCAGAGTATCCCCCATTCACCAGCGCCTTTGCCTCTTCAGTCACACCACCCGTGGCACACCTTATCCTTAGTGCTCCCAGGCTCAACTTCAAGTCCTTCTTCCATTCGACCTTCAGCAAACTCCATTCCTCTCTCCGTTTTGGCTTACCCTCTGATTATTTCATTTATGTTATTTGGCCTCCTTCCACCCCTGCTAGGTTATGCACTCTGAGGGAAGGAATGAGGCTTACCTTTTCCCCCAGGATGTTCAGCATAGAGATAAGTACATACATACATTTACAGTTGGAGCTCAAGAGATGCTTGGCGATCCATTAACCAGACCCTCTGGTTAATGAAGAGATCACTCAGTGTACTGTTTTCAATTCCATTTCCATAGTAGAATGAATGGTTTAGGAAATCACCACCTCATTGTCTTTCTGGAGGAGAAGAAAGCTAAAACCCTTGCCACAGTCCAGAGCAGGAGCAGAGCCTGGGAACCAGTGCCACCCTGACATGAGCCATAGCTCAAGGTTCTGCTCCTCTCCCTTTGTTCCTGCCCGCAAAGCAGAGCCAGGGATCCTTCTTGGACTCACAGAGTGCTGTGTATATTTAACTAATTAGTGGCTGTAAAGTGCTGCCCAAATGCCAAGTGTAATTATGGTGAGTAATTATTTTTGCCCGGAGAGGCAGCATTCCAGCCATTGTCAAGATAGGGAGATAGATGATAGTATGTTCTCTGGGAGCCTGTTTTCCTGCCCTGGGAGGATTAGGAAGCTGGATATGGCTTTCTTACACCCAGGGCACACCTGGGCAGGAACCCCCCCATAGGGTCATCTTTCTCTTTGTACATTCCTTACTGCTTTGGGGACAGGGAGAAGCCTTCCCCAAGTGCACTGCTGGAAGCCTCCACCAAGGCAGCTGCCGCGTGTGCTTGGATTCTGAGGGCCACTCACAGCGACTCCTCCTCCCTTGGACCTCAGAAAAGTTGTGGGCAAAATTCACTTGGGGTTTTCCCGCCACCACATAGTGCCTAAAATTTAACAATAGCTTCCACAGTCATAACAGTAAATGAAAAATAAAGCACGTTGGGGCTCCCTAAATGGAAGTTTCCACGTGGTTTTTATGTTTAGAGTGCTGTTTCTCCCTCCAGGTAGATTTTATAACTAACCTTTGGGAACGCCAAATGGAATTCAATTCCCATATTGATTCTCTTTCTCTTTCACATAAGAAACACCAAGTAGTTTTATGTCATGTACATAGAAAAGGAAGGAAAGAAGAAGCCAAAGTGTTGAGACAACTTAAGCAATGTGTTTATTTAGAAATAAACTCAATTCCATCATATTTCTTGAGGTAAATACAGATTCATCCTAATATCCTAACCTTGCATAGTTGAAGTCTTAGGCTAACACTCATCAACCTGCCATGTGTCCAGCATGATTCTAGGGTGCTTCAAAGGCATTGTCTCATTTACTTCTCACATTAATCCTGGAGGTATCAATCATTCACCTATTTTACAGGGTAGGAACTGAGGCCTATGGGAATTAAGTAACTTCCCCCAATCAGTGTGACTCCAGAGCCAGTGCTCCTCACAGTGTCACTCTGCTACTAAAGGTGGGCATACCCTAAATGTGTATGAACTGTCATTTTTATAAAGGAGAGCTGGGGCGCTGTAAGGTCCTGGGATCTGGGATCACAAAAATACTTTCAACTGGACTCCGGAGAAGTGTGTCTCACTCTCTTCACCCACCTGGGGACTGCACAGCCTCGGAAGCCGTCTTGGCAGTGCCCCCCTGTGTCTGGACCTCTGAGCCTCTGCCAAGAGGTAGAAAGTAAGTACTAAGCCTCTTTTCTCTGGGTGAAATTTGAGTCCATGTCCATTGTTTACACTTGCTCAGAAATAATCTTAAAAAAAAGATGTTCTTTCATATGAAAAAGCTTCATTGACACACTCAGAGGCAAAATTTTTCCTGCCACGTGCCCTCTTCCCCACCAGGCCTGGGCAGGGCCTGGCCCCATCATATACTCTCAGAGCATCCTGGACTTGTCCTTCAGAGTGCTCATTATGTGGAATTATATACTGGTGTAACTGTTTGTCCAGGATTTCTCTACCTTACCGGATGGTAAACTCCATGGGGCAGCGACTCAGGCCATGTCACTCTGTACAGCATCCCCAGGGCCTAGTACATCACCTGGCACAAAACAGGTACCCAGGTACTGCTGGAGGAATAAAGGATGCTATCCATAGACCAGCTGGTTCTGAAAAAATGCTGCCACAAGCTGTAAGAGAAACCTGCTTCTCTGAAACCTTTAAAGATCCAGTTAAATTTTCAGACAAAATAAAGAATTTTTCAATGCACAATTTCAATCATTTTTGAAATGACAGTAATGACTGGCTTTCCATTGTGATTAAGAGTACTTGTTCTGGAGTCAGAGGGTCTGGTTCTCATCCTCTGACTTGAATCACTACTCACTGCATAATAATGGGCAAGTATTTTAATCTCTCAGTGTGTCCATTTCCTCCTGGGTAAAGTGAGGCTCATACTGATGTCAAAGCAATGATATAAAAATTAAATGTGTTAACATAAGCGAGTGTTGAGAATTGTGCCTGGTGCAGGGGAATCCATAAATGTCAGCTGTTATTATCAGTGTAGTTATCAGCTTAGAACGCATACAGATTTGTATGCTGCAGATTTGCATCATTCCTAAGAATTGACAGGATATGAAACCCGATTGAGGCCAGGTGTAAATGCTCTGGACCCTATATCCCTGCTGTCAAGTTTCCTTAAGAGGCCAAAGAGACCCTCTCCCCACCCAGCCTCCCGAGTGTCATTTATTTTATTGCAGTTGTCCCATGGTCTCAGGAAGCAGGGAATTCCTGATCTTCTAAGGCCTCTGTCTGAGTCTGGAGACTCCTGCCTGCTCCACTGCCTGGCTGGATTAGAAGCCTCGGAAAGATCCTTTTAATTCAGAGAACCCGTGACCCCATGAAAAATGTCCCACTGAATATCATTCATGTCCTCCATCATTCCCCTCCCGCCATGTGCTCTCCGGCTCCGGGACCCTTTCCCTATATGCTGGCACAGGATGCCTCTGCTTTAACCCACCCTCCAGGCTTCTCCCCAGTCACTCCAAACAGCCAAAGTTTCTGATTTAATAGTAAAAATTCACTGCTCTAAGCACTTTTCAAAAATGTTAACTCATAACTCACAGGCACACAATGGGGCAGGTGTCAGTGTTACCTCCATTTACAAATGATGAAACTGAGGTGGGGAGAGGCTGACCGACTTGCCCGAAGTTGCTCTGAAAAGTGCAGAGCCAGGATCTGAACCACCCTCTAGGCTCCCGATTGACTATCGCACAGCACTGCCGCAGAAGGAAGGTCTCCCCACCCCTGTCCCTAGGGAGCTCTCCTTGAACCTTCTTCTCAATACTATCGGGCAGATACGTGAGAGGACAGGAGAGAAACAAAGCTGTGTGCACAAACTCAGGCAAGCACAGAGAGGTGCGCGTTGTGGTTAGAAGTGCTGGCTGTAGAGCTGGACTGCGTGGGTCAGTACGCTGGAGTTTTGACTTACTAACCCTAGTAAGGAAAATGGGAATAATAACAATAACGGTACGGGGCCAGCCTGGTGGTGCAGTGGTTAAGTTCGCATGTTCCGCTTCGGCAGCCAGTGGTTTGCCAGTTCAGATCCCGGGTGCGGACATGGCACTGCTTGGCAAGCCATGCTGTGGTAGGCACCGCACATATAAAGTAGAGGAAGACGGGCACGGATGTTAGCTCAGGGCCAGTCTTCCTCAGCAAAAAGAGGAGGATTGGCAGACGTTCGCTCAGGGCTAATCTTCCTCAAACAAAAAATTTTTAAAAATTTAAAAATAACAATAATGGTACATATCTTATACGCTTGTTTGGAACATTAACACATACATATTCAGTACTTAGAATAGTGTCTGGCATATAGTAAGAACTTAGTACTTTTTTCCTGCCTTTTTTTTTTTTTGGTCTTTTTACATTCTTAGGGGGCAGAAGCAGGAATGAACACTTTTGTGGAAAGAATGGTAGATTTGCGCTCAGAAGTCAGGGTGAGTGCCAGCTATCTTTTGCTTACTCTGTGATCATGGGTATGACATTTTTCCTCTCTGAGTCTTCGCTTTTCTCACCTGTAAAATGGGTATGAAAATAATTTCACTCAGCTGGGATAGTGCCTGTGAAAGAGCTTTGTAAGTTCTAACTCTAAAACTGTGCAAATAGTGATTAAGGCATTATCCCATTTTGTTATTTAGGGCTTCTCCTAGGAGTAAGCAGATAGCTGCCTTTCAGAAAATCGTCAGACTAAAAGACTAGAATTCCCACTGGAGATTCATTATCCGTGTCTCCCAGGATTTCTGGTTTTCAAGACTCCTCTATTAAGGAAGTCTCAGGAAGTAGAGAGCCAAGCATGTTTGAGGGGAGAGAAGAGAAATCTTGGGGATGTGACTGCCATCTTTAAGGAGCTGAGAGTCTGTCACAGTGTGGACAGGTCAGACACTTCTGAGTGACTCACCCAAGAGGCAAGAACTAGGTCTCTGAGGGGAAGTGACAAAGGGCAGATTTAGTCTCAAGAAGAAAGGAAGACCATTCTTTGATTATAGTTCTCAGAAAGTGGAAAAGGCTACTCTGATAGCGAGTGCCCTGTCACTAGAGGCCTTCAAGCGGAGACTGCAGACCACTCAAGGGGGATGTGATAGAGGAGACTATAATGAGGTAGGAGAGGAGAAACTAGTTGACCAGGGCCTGGGAAATTCTAGTTCCTCTTAGGAATGCAGCATGCCAGTGAGGGAGGAGCCAGAAGGACACGCAGGAAGGGAGAAACAGACTGCCAAGGGGGAGGCTGATGGGAGCGCAGGCTCAGCTCGGCTGAATTCACTGTTTGGCCAAGATCACTCCCTGTCTCCACAGCCACTTTAGGCCCCAGAGCCTGGAACTGTAAACAGTCAACTCACTCATTCAGTTAATTCGGCAAACATTTACAGGCCTGAGAGTCAATTCCCCCAGTGGCCCCTGTATGGGATGGCCTGCGCTCCAGAGCCTGTTGCCCGGTGACCGGCAGAGGGCAGGAGAGACACACAGATGCCAAACTGCGCAGCCGGCTAGCTGAGCTTCCTCACTGGGGAAACTGGGTCACTCAGTCCTGCCAAGCGGGAAACAGTCCAAGGAGGGTGGGCACATTGGGCTTCCCAGCAAGGGCTGTGAGGTCCCAGATGCCACCTGACAGGGCCGTTGGCTCTGGCCTGGCAGAAGTAACCCCTGCTTGCAGAAGGAAGGATGAGATTGATAACATGGGATGGCTCAGGGCTGGGGGAGAAGGCTGGGGGGATCTTGTCCCAGCCAGGGGTTTCATGGAGCTAGACACATCCCAAGCCATATACTAGTGAAGACAGGGAGGGAGGGGCAGGCCTTCCAAGGCAGAGGTGGTCAGGCGATTTGCTTCAGAGGGAGCCTGTGACACAACGAAGGAGTCTGAGGCTCACTCCGGCTGGGTTGAAACCTCCATTTTGGACGCAGAGGAAAGAGCTAACTAGCTGGAATGTGAATCAGTGGATGAGAGACTTGACAGCTCATGGTTAGGAGTCAGGTTTGGAGTCAAATTTGCTTTTGTGTCCTCGTTTTGCCACCTATAGGTTATAGGACTTTGGGCAAGTCATTTTCCAGACTTAGTTTCCTCTTCTATAAACTGGGGGTGCTACTCCGAAGATTAAGTGGAAGAACGACTTGAGCTCACCAGAGTATTGTTCTTTCTCCTCCTCTCCTCCTCCCACCCTGGCAGGCACCCTTCCCCAGGGATAACAGTGAAAGCAGAGGCCTTTTGAGCAAAGCCGTGAGGAGGGGATGCCCACTGTGCGGTTGGGTACAGTCTAACCAGGTAGGGTGAACTCATCCTGCAGGGACGCTGTTCTGGAAAAGCCCACAGGGCCGCCTCTCCCCACACTCCTCTCCATCCCACAGCACCTGCTACAGAGAGATTCGAGGGCTGGGGAAAGCACGTCTCTCTCCCCCCACCAAACCGTGATCTCTTGAGGTCTTTGAAGGTTGAGAAATCAGGGAGGGGGAACAGACCTGGAATGAGAAGGGGCCTGGGGGACGGAATGGGGAGGGGCCACCCTGAAACTCTGCTCCTCCCATGGACCTGTGTAGGTGGAAGGGCCACTGGAACCTGAGGTCAAGGACCTGTTTATGCGTTCTTCCAGACTGTTTTCTCCACTCATCCAAGCAAGGACTGCGCTGCCCCTTCCTCTCCAGTACAGGGTGGCAGGCGCTGATGCTTCCACATGAGGGCTCAGCACAGTGCTCAATGCTTGTTGGTTGTTAATGAGGAGGGAATCTTGGAGAACTCATTTGAACCCCCTGTTTTACTGATTTTTAAAAAAAGCCTAAAAAAAATGGAAGCTCAGAGAACAGTGGGGCCAGAGAAAGGAAAGTTCCTGCCCTTTTCAGTTACTTCTAGAATCTTCATCTGTGACTGTCTGGAGAAAGTGGCTGGATCCCGACAGTGAGCTGCCCAAACCCAGGAGTCTCCCCCTCTCCTTGGGGAATTCTCTGCACCCACATCCTCCCTGCTTGACCTCTGGCCACTGCTTATATTCCCCAACCTCAGGTATGAGACAGACCGAGTTCTCCCAGCCCCAGGCTGGCCTCTAGGGCTCCAAAGATCAGCCAGTGCTTCTGAGGTTGGGGACGACTGGGCAGCATAACATGGTCAAGCCAGTTGCCTGAGTTGGAATCCCAGCACTGCTGTGTACTAGCTGTGAGACCTTGGGCAAGGTACTTCACATCCTGAGCCTGTTTCCTCATCTATAAAATGGTAACAATGATAGTATTTTCCTTACAAATACTATTCTTTCCAGTCCCTCTTAATCTGAAATTGGAAACAAGAGTAAATGAAACAGCCTTCTTTTTCTCTGAGAAAGCCAAACAGCAGGACCCAAAAGGAAGGAGTGGAAGCTCGACTTTGGAATCTTCCAGTCCAGGCACTAGGAGCTTTTGGGTGGTGGAAATAGCCCAGGCTGAGGAACAGGGTGGTGGCCCAGTGCATCTCTGCTCCCAAGTTGCATTGTGACTGTATCCCAGTTGCTACGCCTCCTCAGCCCTTCATCTCCTCCTCTGGACAATGCAGAGGTTCAGCCTGGCCATCTCTAAGGTCCCTGCAGCCCTGTGCCCCCTGAGAATCTCAGCCACAGAGCCAGGCCCTCCTTCTCTGGGATGCAGCCCAGGCCTCACACAGCCAGAGCAGCTAAACAGACAGCACTTTGCTGGGCTCTGGCCCACTGCCCAGAGGAGGCCACTCCGCCCCAGGGAAGCCCCTGGTTTGCTGGTTTGGATGCTGTGAAGGGCCAAGCAACAGGGACTTTGGCCTCTTGGCATCCAGTTCCAGCCAAAGCTTAAAGCTTTTCAGGGAAGGATGAGAAGGAGCAGTAGGGCTGGCAGAAGCTATGAAAAAACAGCCTGGAGCTCACGTTCTGTGGCCTTGCTTTGAAATCCACAAACTCAGCCACCTGGGAAATGATGAAGACCTGGAAGGAAACAGTGGCCAGGGGCCTAGGGGAAGTCTCCTATTTGAAAAGGCGTGTGAGGGATGGACTCCTTGTGAGGAGGGAAGTACTGGGAGGAGGAGGCTCTGCAAAGGCAAACAGGCAGGGGCCAAAGAGGCCTCTGATCCCTGACTCAGTCAGTCCATAAGCAGTGATTCTGCTGTCCTCTGCTGGTGGGACCGGGGAGCAGCTCTGGGGGTGTCATCAGAGGGGTCAGACAGGGCTGGCTTTGAGGGCTTTATGATGCATGAGAAAGGTAGATGGTGTGGACCATGAACATGTGGTGGGGCAGGGCTGTGGGGGTGGCAGAGAAGTCAATCCTAGGGGCTCCAAAGGCTCCCAGAGCTGTCTGCTCTCTTTGGTCAGGCAGGAGGTAGGTTGGTCTTTCTCCCCTGGGCAGTGAGCCATCCCGAATACCCACTTCATTCATTCAACACGACAAATGCCAGGTGTCCCTGACTCTGTAAAATGCCCCAAGCATTGACTCACTGGCTCTAGTGACCACTCTCTGGAGTCACTGGAGGCTGGTGTGATTATGATTATTCTTGTCTGCAGACAAGCAACCTGAGGACTAGTCAGAAGTGCCCCACCCAGGTCGCCTAGCTTCTGAGGCTTGGAGCTGGGATTTGAAATACTGTGTATGCAACTATTTCCAAATCTTGTGTCCATTTCCAATAAGATACCAACTCCCACTGCCCTCCTATTGCCTTGAAGCAAGAATGGACAACACCCACCCCCCAACCCCCATCCCATGAAGACTGGGCAGATTTTGCTGGAAATGTAAATATTTCTGAGGAAAATCAGCTGCTCTGGTTGCCTGTACCCACTGTAAGCAGGAAAACAGCTCAGTGTTTGCAGGGTCACCAGGAGCATGCCCAGTGGCCTTCTTCTTCCACAGATACTTGGGCTTGGGACCTGATGTCCTTTGAGTTCCCCCTGGATCTTGATGCCTCCACTTCCACTCAGCAACTCCACTCCAGGACTTCCTGGTGACTTGTGCAGAGGGAAAATCATGGCCTTGCAGAGCAGGCAGAGCCCACTGGAGTCCTGGTGGAGGCCTCTCAGTAGCCAGATGACCTTGAGCGAATTTCAGAACCCTCTAAGCTTGGGATCTCTCATCTGTTAAGATGATGACAAGCAACCATGCCAAATAAAACTTGTAGCTTGGTTCTGAGAATTGAATGAGTTAATTCACGTGAAGCCACCTAAGTCTACGAAGACACTCGATAAATTCTGTTCTTCATGGGGTAGCAGTGGGGGGACTTTGTGGCAAGAAGAAAAATTGTGGGAATGATAATCATTGAATACTTAAAACATATGAGTTACTATGCTCAATTCTTTATTTGTACTATATTATCTCAATTAAGCCTTCTGACACTCCTATGAGGCAGGTAGTATGTATCTCCCCATTTTTCAGATAAAGAAACTGAGGCTTCAAGATGTTAGGTTACTTGCCTAAGGCCAAAATGATCGAGAATCTGACCCAGAGCCCAAGAGCTAAACATCTAAGAGGCTCTGCAACAATTCCCACTTTCCCGCGGTGCCTGGAGGATCCTTCCTGGAAATATGCTTTCATTCTGTCTTTAGGTTTTTGTTTAGATAAGCAAGGCCCTCCTGAAGGGGCCTTCTTGTCCCTCACACTAATAGTTATTCCTTCTCCTAAGTGTTCAGAACACTGTGGCTATGTTTATCCCTTACACTTTCCACGTATTATTTGCATTTGCACATCTGTCTCTGGCTCCAGGCAGATGCTCTCTGAGGGCATGGACAGAATGTGGTGTAATTTCTCTTTATTTCCTCTCTAAGTAACTGTCACTCCTATTGCTTTGCATGCTGTGGGCTTTTGATAAATGTTTGTTGACTTGAGATGTGTCAGGCAGAGTGAGTAGAAAGCATGACAGACCTGGGTCAGAATCCGTACTTCCACTGACTCTGTGACCTTGGGCAAGTCACTCAACCTCTCTGGGCCTCCTTCAGTTTCCTCAACTCTAAAGTGAGACAATAGTATCTACCATCATGGGGTGTTGTGAGGATGAAAAGAAAAAATGCAGGCAAAGCATTTACACAGTACCTGGCACATGTTACACGCTCAGGAAATTACATGTATTATAACACCTGAGGGGTGGAGACTGGCCAATGTGGATGGTGGTGAGGTGGAAAGAAAGAGGCAGCCCCATGAGACATGCAGAAACAAAGATTCTGCTAATGACCAAACTTGCTTCCTTCTTAGGGGATGGTAGAGTAGAGACTGATAAAAAGAAAGAAGTTATTTTAAGGAAAGTTCAGTAAAATGGAGAGGAGCCAACAAAATAAGTGTAAGACTGCTGGGACAAGAGGGGGAAAGAAATTGGCTAGAGGCGAGAGAAGCCTGGAGCAGTGTCCCAGAGACTGTCCAGGAAGAAAGAAGAGGCCTGGAGAAGAGAGAGACGCACCCACCCAACCAAAATAAGACGAAGGCTGGGAGTGGGGGTGGGGGTGGCAGAGAGGATGACATCACAAACTAAGGTGGCAGTGGAAGGAGCAGTTTCTGTCTGGATCCAAAAGAAGGATCTGAAAGCCAAAAGGAATGAATAATCCAGGCATCGGGCTCAAAGAGGGAGGCAGCTGTTCATTTACGGCTTGATGAACACTTGACTCAGCCTCTTCAGCTAGTATGACACTCCTTCTAACTCGGTTTAGACTGAGATGGCTTCAGCTGGAGCACGCGCCTCGCTGAAGACACCTCCCAGGAGGGAGCAGAGAGCAGTAGAAGCAGAAGGACCCCAGACCCACAGACACAGTCCATGGAGACTTCCGCCTGTTCTCAGCCCAGGGCGGGGCAACAGAAAGTTGCTAGAGACAGCACAGAGGAAGGCCTCTGCCGGCAGTGCACTGCGCCTCTTTGTCCAATCAAGCAAGGTCTTTCTGAGCTTCAAATCTAATCTCTGCAACGTGAATCAAAATTTGCTGACACGGAGGCTTCTACCTGCAAGAGGTCAGGGAGGGAGGAGGTTAGAGGCCTCTTTCCATAATTTAGAAACGGGGGCTGCTCTCAACTAGAGGCCTTGCTCCCTCCTCTGACCATCACTCAGCTCATTTCTCCACAGCAAGAGAGGCAGAAGCTTGCCAAGTGGCGGGAGCCAAGTCATTAACCAGCCTGCAGGGGCAGAAATGGTCTTTCTGGCCTCAGGACCCAAGTGAGATTGTCCAAAGCAATTTGCAGACTAACTTGAAAGGTGACATGGGCGGGGAGGTGGCTGGGGAAGTAAAAGTTCCTTCATCCACACAGCCTCAAGGCAGACATGCCCTGGCTGTTTACCAGAAATAGGACCGGGAGCCAGAGGAGCACCTCTAGCTTCATGGGAAGAGGCCCTGTGGACAGATGTGTGCCTGTGTGAGTGCCCCCTCACTACTCCAGGCCCAGGTTGGTGGGGTGGGGTTCTGCAGTTATTCAGGGGCCCAGGTGGTCCTGGTTTTGCCATCTCTAATACAAGGCTGCCCTGCCTTCCAACACCCAGCTGATAGGGAAAAAACCATGAAGACTGTACCTGGGACATCTTTATGGTCAGGCCTGGAAGTGGCGCATACCACCTCACGTGCCATTGGCCAGAATTCATTCCCAAGGACACAACTAAACTGCAAGCGATGCTAGAAAATGAAGCCTCGCTGTGTGCCCAGAAAGGAGATGCAATGGGTTTGGTGATCTGTCAGCAATCTCTGCCGCATGCCCCAAATCACGCAGGACATTTGATGACAGAGGGTTGGGAAGAGCCACCTGAGAAATCAACAGATTGCAGAGACATGGAGGGCTTGGAACAACATCCCACCTTGGGGTAGCCTTAACAGATACCTCTTTCCTTAGCCTTAGGAGAGGGGCCCTGTAGGGAGACATGTAGGAGAGTCAGGTTAGAGTCCACTAGGACAGCTAGAAGAACTGGGCAGCTCTGAGCCTGGGGGAAAGGATGCTCTGGAGGCCTGAGAATGCTCTGAAGAGAAGGCAAGGGCCTGGTCACTCAGGGTGAGCTCTGGGCTCAGATGAGGCAGGTATAGGGAGCCCTAGGTCTGGCCAGGGCACCAGCCCAGGACACACCCCACACTGCAATCCCATGTGCAATTCTCCTGTGCCCCACCTGTGTGCAAGGAGAGCCAGGGAGCCAGGACCTAGGAGGAGGAGACAACCTGGAGGTCAGCAGGCAGGAGGGGTGTCACTCCTCAGGAAGGTCTGGGTGAGCAGGGAGCCCAGGCATCTGAGGAGGAGGGACACAGAGCAAGGAGAAAGGGCACTACAGGAGAACAGAGACGTGGAGCCAAAGGACCCTCTTTGGTGCATGGTATAAGAGGTGTAGCTCTCGGTTTTAATGCTGATGTTGTTACTTTAGGGTGTTACTGAGCTACCCAATAGAATTTTCTGCAATGACGGAAATGTTCTCTCCCTGTGCTGTCCAATATGGTAACCACTAGCCATGTGTGCCTATTGAGCACGTGAAGTGTGGCTAGTGTGACTGAGGAACTAAATTTTAAATTGTACAATTTTAAGGAATTTAGACACAAATAGCCATATGTGGCTAGCCACTACGGAATTGGACAGCATGGTTTCAGCCCAGGGGAAGCAGGGAGTGGGTTGTCGGTAACCTTAGCTGAGAGACCTCTCTCTCTGCCTATCACTACACCTGGGCCCTCGGCTCCAGCCCAGCTTTGGCCTATGATGAGTCCTGGGTGGACAGCAGGTTGAATTCTACCCTCGGGTTAGACAGATTTGGTCCTCTGAGATCATTTGCTTTCATCCTTGTAGGTCTCTGAGACTGACCAGCAAGACATGGGGAAGAGATTAGTCAGGGTGCCAGGCAGCCAGGAAGCATTACCAAATCTTCATAGTCCTAGTTTTAGAGCTCCGGAAGGGGCTTGGAGCTAGTGTTCTCTGGCCTTGGTTTCAAGGCTTTGGGCTGAAGGGTCTGAGCCACTGAGGCTTGGCAGATGCACTCCACAAGATGCTCAGGGCAATGTCGCAGCTCAAGGATGGGAGACGTAATTGCATCTGCCACTCACCTGCTGCGTGCCCAGACTGTCTAAACGATGAACGCTTTGATGCCTGCTATTCCCCTCCCCCAACTATGCCCTCCCCGCTTCACTTTGAATCATCAGCACTTTGTTCCTTTCTAGCACATCCCCTTTCCTGGTTCCAAGACCAGCTAAACCAGCTCTGCTTCGATGCCTATTGTCACTGTCTGCCACACTCTCATCACTTCAAAATGCTGAAGGGGAACATTATCGATAGACATGGCTGTTCATCTGGGTCCTGAGGGACCCCCAGGCCAGGGCTGCTTTGTCAGTGTTCAGAGCAACGCCTGAGTCCTGCAGTCTGCTCTACCCTCAAGAGTGCCCCCTGACCACCCCTTGACCCAAGCACAAAGCTGGAGGGGCAGGACCTGCATCAATTCCTTCCCCTCTCTCGGCACAGTTCTTTCTCCTCCCTCTTCTCCTTCTCTATTCTCCTCCCCTCTGGGGAGAGCTGGTTTTCATCCTCTCTACAGGTTACAACGTTGGCTGGTCCCAAAAATACTATTTGAAGGTGGTAGGGGGATGTTTACAGGAGAGAGATGGGGCACAGTGTGGCTGCAGGGCCCGTGGGCTGGAGTCCAGGTGGCGTCTGGTCTGCTTCCTGCCCCCGTACCTGGGGTCAACTTTTCCACAAGCCCAAGCTTTTCTTTCTGCCTTGAAGGCTGCCCCACTCTCCACAGGCCTGAACTGAAGCATCCTCAAGTCCCGGCTCAAGCTCTTCCTGACTCCCCTGCCTCTGGTCTCACTAGGCCTCCTCCTTACAATGGGGGCCAGAAGGCTCTTTCTAAAGGGCAGAGCTAAGGTGTCTTGCACTGTGTAACATCTTCCAGTGGACCCTCAGTGGCTCTCCAATAAAGTCCAGACTTCTTAGCATGACTTACAAGGTGTGTCAAGACCCATTCCTCTTCTCCAGACCCACACTCCAATCAGGCCAGGAAACTAACCTTTTTTTCCCCCTCTTGTTCACACACGCAAGGCATGATGGTCCTACAGAAGGCGTATTCCTCTGGGCATAGCCAAGATTATTCACAGTTCTCTGTGAGCTAGCTCTAAATCCACTCATTTCTCTTCTGCTCAAGGAACGCCCTCACTCTGCATCACCTTTCAGATCTGCTCGGGCACGCAACCCCTGTAAGATATTCCTTGTCTCCCTAGTGCCAGACAGCTGGCACTGGTCCTACTTGGTTCTGTCAAAGCACCTAGGTGAGGTTTTGTAGTTTTATTTCCTTATCTATCCCCACACCTACCCCTAGCACCGAGCGCCCAGCTGGGCTCATTCATATCTGCTGGTTGAATGGAATGAAGCCCACCCTGACTCGCAGCCTGGGAGGCCTTCTCCCTGCCTGAAGCCAGATTGTGAGTCCTGGTTCAGAACTGACAGATGAGAGAATGAATGAGGAGACCTTCAGCTGACACCATTTATCAAGTGCTCCTCACGCATTGCCTGGTGCTGAAAGCTGTCATTTTCCACGCATGACCTCTACCCCCAACCCTCTCCTCGCTGAGGGATGGAGACCCAGGTAGGGCTGGTAGAGTCTCTTTCACAGCGCAGATACTCCATAAATATTTATTGGATGATTAACTCCCAGTGCTCAGCTCTCAGGACGAAGCTGAGCTCAGATTAAGTTGTTTTATACTTTGTTGTTTTCTGGACTACGGGGAAATGCAAAGGATAGTCTTAGGGACAACTGATGTAAGCCACTTCTCCCCACCCACTGCCCCCATATGAATCTAGAGTCAGAGATTTCAAAGTGGGGCCAACAAGCTCTCCCCCATCTCTGGACTGCTCTCTTGGGCCCGGCTTCCCACAGCCTCCCCCGTCCCTGGGAACAGCCAAGACGTCTTATTCACGGATGCTCCTTCTGTGCAGGGCTTCGGCGGTGGCTGCTCTTCCACCACTCTGCCATTCGCTCAGCCAGGACCCTGCCAAGTTTCCTCCTCCACACCTGATGGTGTACCTGGCCGGGTTCTCAGCCTCACTGGGATTGCTGTCTTTGGTTCCAAGTTGGGCTGCCTTTTCCTTCTTCTTTGAAGGAACATCCCTGCTGCCTGGGCTAGCACCAATTGATCACCCAACTCCTTTCTCTCCCTTGGCCTCCTTCCTGGGTGCATCTCCTTACACCATCTTTAGCACCAAATCACACTTGGCCTCCTTGAGCCTCAGTGGCGTGGCTGTGCTTCACCTCTCTCCGTCCTGCCATGGATTCCTTGAGAACAGGCTCAGGGCCTCAGCACAGCTTTGTAGCCTCCCACATTCTCCACATTCCCCCACAGGACCTTACACATGGTAAACTTTAATGCTTCTTTATTGATTGCTCAGAAGTGGATGCCCATTAAGGGGTTTGTGGAACTCGGGTTCTCTTCCATTAGGTCAATGGAACTAGGGATCTCTTCTGCTAGGACAATGTTCCCCAACATGAATTCTATGGATTGCAGGATATTAATAGCTGTTATAGGATAAAGAGACCCATGACCAATTAAAACACATTTCTTAGGACCCTTAATATGTTAATGTACATTGTGATTTTCCAAGAAGAAAGATGTGGGAGCCTAAGACCCGCATGGATTTTTTGGTCCTTTCGTTTCTAAGGCATTTCTGGGCATCTATGCCATCTTGTGAATCTCCCAACCTTTCCCTGGATGGTAAGACTAACATGGACACTGTCTCCGTTGTACAGGTGACAGAAGGCAGAGAGAGCACTGGGATGGAGAGTCCTGAGACATGCATTTGAGATTCTGCTCTGCCAGTTCCTATATGTGGAATATCTGTCTCTAAATGGGAATATCTATCTTACAAGGTTACTGACGTGATGAAATGAAAATGTATGTCAGAGTACTGTGTAAAACCCATCACTCCAATGTGTATTTATTCGACCTATGCTGTGTGGCTCTCCATCCAGAATAGTGTCCTTTCACTGGGACCCTACTGGGTGTCCTACACAGTTCTTGGCACTTTCTATATGCTATTTAATATAATTCTCACAATAATCTTGTAGGTTCGGTTATTACAATCACTATTTTATAGATGAGGAAGTTGGGGTTCAGAGATTCGAGGAGATTTGCCCAAGTTTACATACCTAGAGTGATGGTCAGAACACTTGAACTGGGAGCCAGATCCAAAGCTCACGTTCCATGCTTTTAAATGTTAGGCATTAAGATGCTAGTTCTAAAAAAATAAAAAAATAAAGCCTACCTCACATGCAAAAACAAACAAAAACAAATGAAAAAGATAGTAGTTCTAGGCGATGCTGTATGTGGTTCTATATAATAACAATTAATAGTATTAATGTTAATCTTTAAAATTAAAAGAAGTAAATTGGTATTAAAAGAAGTGTGTTCAAAGCTTAGTTCCAGGAGTTACTGGTGAGCAAGTCTCTTTCCTCTCAGTCTCCCATTTTCCTCCTCTGGAAAACAGGGGAAATTGCCACTATTTCCCAAGGCTGTAGCAAGGAGTAAATTGACCTAGAATATGCGAAAGCAGCTACAACAGTGTCTGGCTCTTGGCAGACACTCAATAAGTGTAGCTGAATGAGATTCTTTGTAGTTTATAATCTAGTGATGACACACACGAACATGCTGTAGATATACTGGTTTTTAATGCTGAACAGAATACTGGTACAGACATCAGTGCTCTTTTTTTTTTTTTTTTTTTTTTTTGCTTGAGGAAGATTAGCCCTGAGCTAACATCTGTGCTAATCTTCCTCTATTTTTTTGTATGTGGGACACCTCCGCAGCATGGCTGGTCAGTGGAGCAGGTCCACGCCTGGGATCCCAACCCGCAAACCCAGGCCGTCTAAGTGGAATGTACAGAACTTTAACCACTGGGCCACGGGGCCGGGCCCAGTGCTCATTTTTATAATTGCATTTTAACAATCAGGTGGTAAGACATGAGGGCAAGGCAGGAGCAGGAGAATAACCTAGGTGTTGAGAGCACCACACAGCCTGGTCAAATCCACTTACCAGCCCTTGGGAAAGTTACTCATCCTCTCCACGCCTGTTTCATCATCTGCAAAATGACAGGGTGATTGTGAGGATTAACAGAGTGAATGTATGCAAAGCACTTAGAACTTTGACTGGCACGGCGTAAGTGCTATGTAAGCATCCCCCTCCCCCCACCAGCTGTCTCTCTCTCTCCTCTGAACCCTTGTAACTCTCATAAATGCCAAAGACAGGTTTGTATAACTTTCATGCTTTGATATTTTTTTAGTGTGCACATGTTTTATCACTCCTACTGGATCTGAGCAATTTGAGGGCAGGATGCTGTCGGATTCAGCCTGCACGAGGCTTACCCCAAAGTAAGCTCCGAATAACTGTTTGTGGAATCAGTGAAAAAAACAATGAATTAGAACAGCACCTTGGGGTCCAGTTCTGAAGACCCAGAGCCGTGTGCTTCTCCCACCCACGCAACTCCACGGCGGGGCGCATCATAATGGTGCCCCCAGGTTTCTCTGCTTCTCTCCTCTTGTCCAGGCTTCAGAGGTCCCAAGAAGAGCCCCTGTGCTCTGAAGGGGTTGACTGTGGCCACAGGGGTTTAGCTGCCCCTCCCCATAACTCTTTGGGCAGTCAGTCAGCACCTGAGACCACAGACCTGCCTGACAAGCTGGCAGATTAAGTGCTCAAAAGCACCTGGGCATCGTGATGTAGGAAAGTGCTCCCCCTACCACTGAGACCCCACTACCGCTCTCCAGGTGCCCTCTGGGACACACCTGAGGGAGGATTAGCACACAAAGTCATTAGCCACAAGGCTATCTGCAGGTCAGGGTAGGAAAAGTGATCAAGGCCCCAAGGGAGCAGGATGGGGTAGAGGAAAGGAGCAAATTCCTGGAGCCTGGGAAGCAGGATTGTTCCCTCCGTTCTCCAAGGTCCTGGTTGTCAGGGTCTGGCTCACAGGGTATCAGAGGGGAAGGAGCCCCAGAGATCCTCAGTATCCAACCCTCTTGGGAAATGACCAGAGATGGCAGACCATGCAGTTCACACATCTGTTCCAGATTCATTCGTCACTCTTGTCTTCCCATTCTATTTCCAACTACCTCCACTGATGTTCAACACATGGGCCATTCATCTGGGAGCCCACCTGGCATGGCTGCCCAAGCTTGGCCTTTAGGAACAATCAGACCTGATTTCAAATGAGGACTCCACCCACTACTGTCTGTGTGATGCTGGCCATGTTCCCTAACCTCTCTGGGCTTCAACTTCCAATATCAGTAATGTTACTATTCCAACATTACTAATTTCATGATATTGTTGAAATTGATGAGAGTTAATTACACTAAGTCTCCAACGGTACCTAGCTCATAGGGAGTGTTTAATAAGTTATTATTGGAGGGAGACAGTTTCAGGTCTAGTCTTACCATACAATCCCCTCTTCCCTCTGTTTTCATCCAACTGAAAGCCAGCCAGAGTCACAACAAGGCACTAGGCAGCCCTAGGGGTGATAGGAAAGCAGGACAGTCCTTCCTGTGGTCTGGGTGACCGGGTGGAGGAGGGCCAGGACGAGTTACAGGCCAAGTATTGAACTGAACCTCATATCTGCATGTGTGTGCTGGGCAAGGGTGTTTGTCAACCAGGCTGAGCCATCCGCCTGCCCTGAACCCCTCCCCTTGGGATTTGCTGTCTATCTCTCCTCCTCCCATTCTCTATTGGCCTTTCTCTAGTAAAGACTTTGGGGTCTCAGGAGAGGGGTTGGATGTTTGACTGGAGAAAGAAACACAGGGACATTGCAGCACTGATGACAGTAACGATGAATACCAACAGCAAACTTTGAGGGTTGACTCCGCCTGGTATGTTTAGTGCCCACTACATTTCATTATCACAACCCTAAGAGAAAGGTGTTTTTATCATCCACATGTTATAGATGAAGAAACTGAGGCTCAGATAGATCCAAAAACTTGACCAGGGTCACGTGATTAACAAGAAGGGGCTTGGGGTTTGAATTAGTGTGACTCCAAGGTCCACCTACCATGAGCCCAATACCTTACTAGGTGACAATTTCTAATCCTCACAACAACCTTATGAGTAGGATCTTCCCTTTTTACTGTTAAGAAAACAAAGTTAGAGAGGACAAGTGACTTGTTCAAGGTCATGCAGGTGGTAGCTGTGGAGCCAGGGTCCAGATCTGAGCCTGTATATTTTCTCCGTTCCACTCTGCCCTGGTGCCTCCAATTCAGCAGAGCTTGGGAGAGGGGCTCTGAAGGAGGGGAAACTGACCTTGATAAGCACCTAGTATGTGTTTGGCACTTTCCCACAAGGCACCTCATTTAAGCCTCACAACCACTCCATTAAGAGGCTATGATTAGCCCCCAAGAAGAGAACCAGGCTCAGAGAGCTAGTGACTTGCCCAAGATCACACAGGCACAAGCAGTGAAATCAGGATTCATATTGTAGATGGAGTGTAACATCTACCACACCCCCTCTGCTGGCTTTATGATTTTGCTTTGCTCCCAACCCAAGACCCATTTTCTGCCTGCTCTGTGCTTTAGGAGATGGATCCCTGTGGATGGTGTCACAGGGCTGCCTCGCTCTCTGCCTTCCAGTTTGGGTTAGATTAACAGGAAGCTTTGGGAGGAGATCAGAAGCAGTGAGAGACTGGTTGGAGTATTCATTCTGCTCACTCCTTCCCTGTCTGGCTTTGATTCTACGACCGTAGTTCCTTCTGGGCAGCCCCATGCATGGCTCCAATTCTTACTCCAACTCTTACCTTTTTGCCAAGCCCCTCTTCAGGCCTGGGGCTGGGAATAGCTTCCTGCTGTGGCGCATCTCCAGCCTCCTCAACAGTCCTTATTGATTCCCTTAACCTTGTCACACCTCTGCAAATGGCCCATTCATTCACTTACCTTCATAATCCCAGCTGAGTGTCTTTCTGTTTCCTGCTGGGGCCTGACCAAGCCTCCTAACGTCCATCTGAGCCTGCTCCTCTTGGAGATACTTGGAAGGAAGGCCACTGGCTTCTTTGCCAGTCAGACAGGTCCAGGGCTTTCCCAAGCTAATTGTAATAGATAGGACAGTGCCCAGGGCCTGAAGGTGGGCTCCTGATGCTGTCCCCGTCTCCATCCATTTGGAGCTGCAGCTTGGGGCAGCTCAGCCTCTCCACTTCCTCATCTTTAATATGTGGGATACAGCTAGAGGTTCTCTCTACTCCCTCCCAGCCCTGACACCCAGAGAGGGTAAGGGACTTGCCAACCCTGCACAGCCTGGCAATGATGTGAGGACTTGAACTCCTCGATCTTAAATCAGTTGCTGGTTCTCTGCTTTACCCTGCAGTGTTTTCCTTCACAGCTTGATAAATATTTCATCAGTGGTGACTCAAAATAATCGCCTCCCCCTATGCCGTCCCAGACAGCTTATAAGCTAGAAACTGTCACTGCTCTTTGACACATTCTGCCGCTTTTCCTACCCCAGTCCCCAGACTCTCACCAGCCTTTGGCTTTTCTCACATGAGAGAGCTGGTTGAAAGCCACCATTCCCAGTTATGAACAGAGAGAGGCTCGAGGAGAAGGGATGCAGATTATCTTCAGGTTGAGAAGGGCAAGCCGAGCTGCCTCTCCCCACCTGTATAAATACCAAGAGAAGGTGAATGTGACACTCCAGGAGATCAGCTGTCTTCTGGGAGAGAAATACCTTCGTTGATTAAATACATAGTCCATTCTGGAAAACACAGTCCCTGGAATAGCTCTTAGTGGATCCTCGCACTGGCTGTGAAAGATAACCTGCCTGTGACCCCAACTCATCCCTCCTACCTGGCAGATTCGGAGGAAGAGCTGGGGAGAGGTCGAGGAGGAAGTGGGGCTCAGGACGTGGCTGGGAAAGGGGAGTGGGCTGGAGACAGAGCTCAAGAAGACGTGGTCAGGGGCTTATACCTCTGACACTCTCGGGGTGGGGACAAATAGAAGGACCCATGGGGGACTGTGCAGGGGCTGAAGAGATGGGCTCAAGGTCCCAGCCCTCTGGGCCCAGGCACCGTGAGTGGAAGGAATTATAGCTTCCACAGTGCCTCTCCACTTCTCTCTTGAAACTAACACTCTTCCCTATTTATGCGTTAGAAGGCCGTGTCTTGAGGAGGTGGAGAGGAGAACCCCCAGCAGCTCAGCTAGGAAGCAGGGGGAGAGAAGA
This sequence comes from Equus quagga, assembly GCF_021613505.1. Lineage (NCBI taxonomy): Eukaryota > Metazoa > Chordata > Mammalia > Perissodactyla > Equidae > Equus > Equus quagga. The sequence goes on along the minus strand of NC_060284.1, from coordinate 41,539,954 downwards.
TCAGTCAGTGTTCCTCGGGGAAGTGGGGAGGGATGTGCTGTAGACAGCTGGGAGGTGCAGGCAGACTGGTCTGAACGTGGGGCCTTGGGAGAGAAGCTGCTGGCAGAGGGCAAACGGAGTAAGACGAATAGGGGCAGCTGAGCTTCAGGTATCAGAGGAGGAAGCACTGTTCCTCCATTTCCCTTTGTGCTTTTGCTTTTTAACTGAGTAATTCCTGGCCCTGGGCAACTCAGAGAATTTCTCTGGCTTGCACTAGAGATGTCACTTAATTGTCTTAAGATCCTGCTTAGGGTTTTTCCTTCTGAGTTTCCTCAAATGGCCCAGCTTCACCCTGAATGCCATTTTAGTGTGTTTTGTTTTCTCTGCCACCTAACATCTCAGAGGTCCCCAGAAGTGCACACCCTTCTGGAAGCCCTAGGGCAGGCCTCCCTCTGAACGTCTGGGCTGGGGAAGATCCACGCCTGGGCTGTGATTGGGCACCTCACCCCCACCCCTCCCCACATGCCCTCCTTCCTAGAACACAGACTCTCAGGCAGGGTCTGGAATGCCACCGAAATGGAGAGAGCTACTGGTAATTCCTTGGAAGAATGTGTAGGCTCCTCTTTAGGCCTTGGATTTAAAGTGCAGACTCGAGGGAGGGTAAACTGCTTGCCAGTTTAGGGTGAATTTGTTTGTTAGGTAGCTTTTATCCTTGAAGAGAGAGACTGATCTGACAGTCCCTGTAATCACCTGGAACCGCTCCACCTCTGAAAACTCAATTTCACACAGGCCACTGTCTGGCTACAAATCTCCTGTCCTTCCAGCTTTTCCCTAAACCTGCCGTTCTTCCTCAGGACCTTCAGCCCTAAACCCCTCTCAGTCTATCGGCCCCTCTTGACCTCACTCCTCTCCTGACTAGGTCTCCCCTCCTTGGTCGACCATTTGACCCAGCCTTCACCAGCCTCGTGTGGTCTGGCCCTGTGTTAGTTTCCCAGGGCTGCCCTAACAAAGTACCATAAGCTGGGGGCTTAGAATAGTGGGATATGTATTGTGTTGGCAATGCTGCGCTCCCTCCAAAGGATCCAGGGGAGAACTCGTCCTTGCCTTTTCCAGCTTCTAGTGGCTCCCGGATTCCTGTGGCTTGTGGCAGCATAGCTCCAGTCTCTGCCTGCGTCTTCACACGACCTTCTTTCTTGTATATCTGTGTATCTGTTTCTTTCTTTTTCATTTTTCCCCTGAGGAAGATTAATCCTGAGCTAACATCTGTTGCCAATCCTCCTCTATTTTTTTGCTTGAGGAAGATTAATCCTGAGCTAACATCTGTGCCAATCTTCCTTCACTTTATATGACTGTTGCCACCACAGCATGGCTGACTAGTGGTGTAGGCCCGTGCCTGAGATCCTAACCCGCAAACCCAGGCTGCCCAAGCAGAGCATGCCGAATTTAACAACTATGCCAGGGGGCTGGCCCCTATTTCTGCTTCTTATCATGACACCAGTCATTGAATTTAGGGTCCACCCTAGTCCAGTATGATCTCATCTCAATTCTTACCTTTATGACATCTGCAAAGACCCTATTTCCATAAGAAGTAACGTTCTGAGGTTCTGGGTAGACATGAACTTTGGGAGGAGACTCTTCACTCCACTGCAGACCCCCTTCTTCCTTCTACTGCACCTGCCTTCCAAATCCCCAGGCTTGGCTCAAGACCACAGTCAGCATTTCCCTTTTGACTTCGGGGCTGCTGAGCCCAGCTCTTAGCTCCTCCTACTCTTCTCTGCACTCCTGGGGCTCCTCAGCCAAAAGAGGTCCATCCACAGCCTCTTCTATCTCCCTCTGGAACCAGGCTTCACAGAGATAATGGAGATCAGTGGGCAGGAACGCCCTCGACTTCCAACCCTAGAGCCCTACAAATGTATCCATCTTTTCACCTTTCCCACCTTCCTTCCATCCCGTTTAAGGCCATAGATGTCCTTCCTCTTCTTGCAGGCTCATTCAGATCCTCACAACACTTGCCTGGCCTACAGTAAATTATCCTGACTGTATTTTTCTGCTTCTACATTCATCCCACTCTTACGTCTCTCCTCTCATACCACTCTGCTGCTTAAAAGCCATTCGTTCGTTCATTCACTTATTTACTGTGTGCCTACCATGTGCCAGGTGTTATGCTAGCTCCTGCTTACCACTCCGGCCTCATTTCTCACAACCAATGAAGTCATTGCCTTTTCAGAGCTTACAGTGGAGAGAGAGTTATCCACGGCTGTGCTATAGGATAAAGTTCACATCCTTTAGGTTGTGGATAATCCCCTTAATACCCGACCCAACCTACCTTTGATCTTCTAGCCAGGCCAGGCAGCTCTTACACGTCCAAGCATGGTGCTTTCCCTCTGGTTGAAATGTGTCTGCCTGGAAAACTCTTAGTCGTCTTCAAAGATTCAGTGCTAAGGTCACCACCTCTCGAGAGCCTTCCTTGACAATCCTGTCCTGGACCACCTCTTTCTTGCCACATAAATCTCTCACTGCATGAATCATACTGCCTTGCAATGATTCGTTTACACGTCTGTCTCTCTTTTCCTCTTAAGTCAAGGACAATATTTTATTCATTTTTTATATCCTCCATATGTGGGATATGTAGATGCTTAATAAATGTTTAAGTGTTTAATAAAAGAGGTGGAGGAAGACTCAATTTAGCTGAGAGCTGAACCTGCCTGGAAGAGTTGGGCCCTCCCCACTGACTCCATCCCCTGCACCCGGCCTCACTGCGCGTGCTCCTGCGCTCCTCACTGCCAAGGAGTATAAAATGGGGCAATAGAGGTGTTAAGGGTTGAATTGCGCACCACCCCCCCATTCATATGTTTAAGTCCTAACCCCCTAATACCTCAGAATGTGACCTTATTTTGAAATAAGGTCTTGGCAGATGTAACTAGTTAGGATGAGGTCATACTGGAGTAGAGTGGTCCCTACTCCAATATGACTGGTGTCTTTACAAAAAGGGGGAATTTGGACATAGACTCGCACACATGGGGAACGCCTTGTGAAGACGAAGGAGGAGATCAGGGTGATGCTGCTACACCCCACGGAACACCAAGGATTGCCAGTGAGCCGCCAGAAGCCGGGGAGAGGCTGGAACAGATTCTTCCTCACAGCCCTCAGAAGGAACCAAGCCTGCTGATGCCCTGATCTCAGACTCCTGGCCCCCGGAGCTGTGAGACAATAAAATTTTTGTTGTTTAAGTCACTCAGTTTATGGCATTTTATTATGACAGCCCTAGGAAACTAACCCAGGAGATAAAAGTGCTCAGAGAAAAGAACAGCTTTCATTTCCATAGAAAGCCCCTCATCTTTCACACCCATGTGCCATTTGATCCCCACAGAAACCAGTGAGGGAGGGTCCTTAGTTATTACTATCCCCACCCTACGGATGAAAATACTGAAGCTCAAGAGGGCGAAGTAATTTGGCTACGGGTTTCCCTGTTTTTTTCATGTGCAGAAGCAGGCTTCAGTTTTGGTCTCTTTCCACTACCACATCGGGCTGCCTTAAGGCAGTTTTGAAAAGTCTAAAATATTATAAGGTTTGTGAAGCTATTATAATTTTTCACGAATAACACAAAGGTACGCCTTCACCAAGGGAACCCCACCTCTGTGGCTTTAGCCCAAGATTCACGCAAAGCAACTATGTAGGTCCTCTAGGACCCTGCTTTCCAGGGCACTGTTGGGCCATCCGAGCTCCTGGAACCACTCGCCTGCCTGCCCTGCCCCAAGCTGAGGACTCAGGGAAAGGCACTAGCCCTGGGCTCCTCTCGCTCTTCCCTCCTCACACCCTTGGCAGAAGAGCTTCCACTGAGGGTGGCCATTTCTCTTTCCTCAAGGAGCTCTGGAGACCAGCCCAGGACTACTCTTTTGCCTTGGGATCCTATCTCAGCCAGAGACCCCCGCCATTCCCTCAGGCCCAGCGACCCTCCCCCAGTGAGATCTCCTTTTTAAGGCTGCCACCACCCACTCTCATCCCCTGCGCCTCTACCACCCACCCCACTGGCTGCAAAGGGAGCAGCCTCCCCAGAGGCTCCTTCCTTTCTCCCCTAAAGACAGGCATGCAGGCCATTTTCCTTTTAAGGCTTTTACTGTGGATGGCTGCAGGGAAAGAGAGGGGAGGGTGACAAAAGTAACAACCACGAAGATGTTTCAAAGCTTTAAAGACTTTCCTGACCTTCAGTTGGGCCCCAGATTTTCTTGCTGGGCTGACAGCAGCAATCCCCCAACTAGGAATCTTGGTTTTATTCCTTAGCATAGCCCCATCAAACTCACTTTTTTATAAAGAGTGAAGATCTTTTATGAAGACGCCATCAAGGCAGACCACTAGCTGCCAGCCATGGCTGCTCCAAAGGCCACCTGTCTGTGGGGACATGTGAGTTCTGGGGCTTTCCAGACTGGGTCACACTCACCTCACCTGTGTCTCTGAACTTCTCCAAACACCGCCGGGGATCCACAGTGACTCCCTTGAAACACAACAACCTGGTGAGGCCTATGGACCTTTCTTAGAATAACATTTCTAATGTTTAAAATAAAATAATAGGATTATAAAGAATATCAATTCCCTTGAAATAGTTATCAAAAATGTTGAAAAATTTTGTGATATAATAATATATATGTTTCATTACTGTTAAATAGCATGATGTAGTTTCAGAACTAATAACGATTACAATTTTCAAGTAGTGGTAAAACATAATTCAAGATATCTAAAACAACTGTAACGTGTTATGAAAATACCCATAATTTCCATTGGTGACAAAGTCACCAGGTATTGATAATACTTCTATGACTTGCTACCTACATCCATAGTTTAAGTAAATGCTAAATTTTGGTTAGTGATTAGTGAAAATAATGGTATGTTTTAGTCCCCATTTAAGTTCATGGACCCAGGTTAAGAGTTTCTGCCTTAGATCTGTGCTTTTCAAACTTTCCTGTGCATATGAACGAACCACTTGAGGATCTTATTAAAATGCAGATTCTGATTCAGCAGATTTGGTGCGGGCCTGAGGCTCTGCATTCTTTACAATCTCCTGTGATGCTAGGCTGCTTGTCCCCAGGACAGGGAAGCACTCTGGATAATGAGGTTGTTGGGGAGGGGAAATTCCCCCTTCCACCCTTCTTGTGTTCTTATGGCAGGACTACTAATAAAATTGACACAAGACCAGATTAACAGGAGAAAAACCCAATTTAATATGTATGTATTGGAGATCATAGAGAAATGATGCTCAGAGAGTGAACAAAGCAGGCAGTATATATATCTTTTACAATAAATTTGTGAGGAATGACATGACAAAGGAACTTAGGTTTGAGATACATATGTGATAAGAGAGGAATTTAAGCAGAGTTTAGACTTGAGGTAGTAAATTAGCAAGGTTTGTTTATATAGGCTTCATGGCCTGAATTTCATAGCTCTGAATTTCATAGCTCTGATAAGGATGTCTCTCTCTGTCTTCAGGTACAGGGAGGGCAGCATTCATATGGGAGATTTATTTCCTGTTTTCAGGGAGACAAAGAATGATTAGAGTGTCCTGTTGCACCGGCTGTTTCTTAAGTAATTTTAATTCAAAATAATCAATATGCCATTGTGGGATATTTTGGGGTGGCCTGCCCTGGCCCCCAACAGGTGCTTGGTGATGGTTACTGCTCAGGACCATTATCAGGAACCTGAAAACAGGAGCATCAGTTGCTCTGGGCCTGAGGGTGGGAGGGTGGTGTCAGGGCCTCAGAACAATTCTGTGAACTATCACTTCCTTGTCCTATGGTGACAAGGTCGTGCCAGCATATTTTCTGAAGAGAATGCAGAGGACACTCTGCCTGGCAAAGCTTCAGGGCCCTTGCAATCTCTTTGCACTTGCAATCTCTTTAATGCTCCAGTTCAGCCTGAGCTCAAGCTTTCCCTTTGCCTGGCAGAAATTAGGCTGGGCCAGTTAGATAATGCTTGACTAAAGGAATAACTAAAGAAGAATAAATGCAGACAGTAAAACAGGACTGGGGAACATAACTTCAAGACACGCTGCTCACCTAGTGATGGGCTTCAAAGACAAGGTCTTGTGCCTTCTCTGGGGCTGGGCCTTTCAAAGCGAAGCCCCATGGGAGAGGCAGCAGTCACTGTCAGAACATCCCCAAGGGGAGCATGAATCTCTGAGTCAGCCACAGTGAGGCCCCGCCCCCTTACACACTAGTTTTGAAGGTCTGGGATTTTATTAAGGGAGATGGCAAGTTTCCCCAGTTCATGGCCCCTGCCCCTTCCTGGCTGCTTCAAAACGGTGGACACTATCTTTGCACCTGCCTTCCAGGAGGCCACCCCTAGATGGGGAAGTCCCTCTCTGCATTGGCCGAGGGCCTGCTTCCTGAGTGCTGGTCTGAGAATCCTCTTTGTCCCCGTTACGGGTTCTTTCATGACTGTTCATTCTACTGGGGAAGATCTCCTCTCCACCCACCCACCCCAATGTTGCAGTCTCAATCCACAATCATGTCTGAATACAACACATCAAATTCAGTACCACGCAAGAGAGTCACCCACACCCAGTGCAAGGGGGCCAATCTGTGCCAACCTTGACTTTGCATTTGTAATCTATACCTTTCTGGAGCTGTGCTTGAGAACATGAGCTTTGCAGCCACTCAGACCTGAGTTCCAGTTACACTGCGGACAAGCTGTATGACCTTAAGGAATTGGATTTATTTCTCTAAACTTCAGTGTGCTAATCTGCAAAATGGGAGTAAAGTATCGAGGTCATTGCACTGTCGTATGGATTAAGTAAGATTATGCTTGCAATCAGTACTCTGTCTGGCACTCAGTAAGTTTCCAGTATTATTTATCAATGTGCTGTCCCCACCTCCAATGGTAAAGTAGTTATCTCAGCTTAAGAACACTGCTTCTATCAGGGTGAGAACCATGCTTGTCACATAATAGGTGCCTGATAAATGCTCTTTGAATAAATGAAGTAAGCATGTTCCCAGGACTATTCCTGTTTGCGAAAGCATCGCTTCAGGCTCCTGACTGATAACAGTCACAGAAAGGAGGATTGCGATACTGTGATTTATAATAAGAAGTACATATTTGGTTTTCATCCTCTTCCTGGCACAGAGCCCCTAAAACCCTTGGAATTTCCTGAGATGAGAACAGTAAAGGTATCTTTGGTTACGTTAAGGAGGTGACTTTTGGACGCACCTAAGGATGGGGGCTGGTTGCCAGTAGAGTCAACTTTATGATTAGAGGGTTGGAACTTTCAGTCCCACCCCCATCCCCCACCCCCACCTCCAGAGAAGGGAGAGGGGCTGGAGATGGGGTTCAATCACCGATGGCCAATGATTTAATCAATCACGTCTGCGTAAGGAAGCCTCCATGAAAATCCAAAAGGACAGGGTGCGGAGAGCTTCCCGGTCGGTGAATACGTGGAGATTCCAGGAGAGTGGAGGGCTCGGAGAGAGCGTGGAAGCTCCATGTCCTTTCCTCATACCTTGCCCTATACATCTCTTCCATCTGGCTGTTCCTGAGTTACGTCCTTTTGTAACAAACCGGTAATATAGTAAGTGAAATGTTTCTCTGAATTCTGTGAGCCTCTCTAGCAAATTAACCAAACCCAAGGAGGAGGTTGTGGGAACCTCCAATCTATAACCAGGCGGTCAGAAGCACAGATGACAGCCTGGACTTGTGACTGACATCTCAAGCTGTCAGGGAGGGCAGTCTTGTGAGACTGAGCCCTTAACTTATGGGGTCTGATGCCATCTCCAGGTAGATAGTGTCAGAACTGAGCAGAATTCTAGGACATCCAGCTGGTGTCAGAGGAGAATTGCTTGGTAGAGTGGGAAAACCCCTACACGTCAGAATTGGTGTTAGAGTCAGAAGGACATGGTCCATCCCATCACGTGACTGTGATGCAACACTTTACTGTCTCCCTTGAGCCTCACACCCTATGAGATCATTGTTATATCCCCATTTTGTCCCAAGGAAACCAAGGCTCACGGAGGTTTAGTAACTTGCCCAAAGTAACACAGGTGGCAGGTGGATGAGCAAAGCCTCAGACAGAGCCCCAGGTGCGCCCTGAAACAGCGTAAAATCCTATCTGAAGTCAGGTGGCCTAATTTACAGGTCATAACAAGGACACTATGCACTTAGGGAGCTACTGAAAGATATTCCCAGAACCTGGAGCTTAAGTCACTTTCAAGAAAGTAAAACAGGTAAAAATTAACAAAAATGAATACATTTAGCTATTTATAGAAAAGATCCGCTCCAAACGATGCTTCGAAAATGTGTAATGAAGAGATTGGGAAATACTGGAGACCAGAAAAGGTGACGAGGACTCAAATGTAGCTAAGCAGACCTGCAGCCCAATCAATAGTTCTCGAACTGACTGAAGAACGGCTGCGGCAGCTGAAGCTCTGGGTCTGTCTGGAGCCCAGGGAGGGGGCAAAGGATAGAACCAGTCACTGTGTCTCCAGGTCCACCTGAAAGAGACACCCTGGCTCTGGAGAGAGAGACTCTGCTGCGGGCCAGGCAGAGGTCGTCATGATTCTCTAAGGTCGTGACAAAATGTCTCTGCCCTGTACTCACTAAGCAACCTTCTGGGTGTTAGTTTTCTGTGTTAGCTTGATACCAGAAAGGGGCTACCTGGTAGGAACTGTCTTACAGTTACCTTGAGTTCCTCAGACTCTTAGGAGTTTAGTGATTGTGAGTCAATCGCTGTTGAGCTCCGTCCCCCAGTTTTATACTGGCCTCAGGTTATCAGTGTCTTATGAATTTAGTGATTGTAAGTCAACACCTCTTGAACTTGCACAACTACAAGCATGCTCATAAATCCAATGTCTGGAACAGCAAAGCAGAGTAAGGGCCATCCCCGGGTCCACAGCAACCCTGCAAAGGTGCACCTGACCTGGGAGACACCCCCAACCTGCACACAGGATATCTGTCATGAGATGCCTCATCCTTCAGCCTCTGGCCACACACCTGCCAAGCAGAGTGAGGGTCACAGGTCACTTCAGGATGGCCTACTGGGCACCCCCCACCTGTGGGAACACAGGGCTCCCTCAGCAGAACCAAGAGCTAAGGGCGGCCAAAATAACACAGGCTTATTGGAAGAGAACAATATCGCAGGCACTCAAGGACCCCAAGCTAGCAAGAAAGCAACAAAGAAAGCTCTGATCTTTTTTCCTCCACCCTGCTCCTCTCCCTAAGAGGAGAAGGCAGCAGTGAGGCCACAGGCTGAGGTAGAGTTTGGGGGGTGCAGGAGGATTTGTAAATACTGGAGGCCGTCTCTCATCCAGGGAAGTCGCCGGAGGGGCAGGGTCCTCCTCCTCCACACAGGGGACGACAGTTTCCTTTTATCTCCTTCTCCCCTCTGGGATTCAGAGAGTGATTGAGATAATTTACCATTTAATGTGGGCAGATGGCCTAATTAAGCTAAATCGAAAGGCATTCACAGCGGCTCTGAGTGTGTGAATGACTCCGGGGTGGGACCCTGGGAGCCGCCTGCCAGATGTGTCCTCGCCTTCTGCTCGGTCTCCTGCACAGCCCCAAGGTGCTGGGGTGCAGGGCACCAGCAGGGTGAACTGCTTGAAAATTCAGGATGCTGACTTCAGAAGCAGGTTCCCCCTGCAACCTCTGTCAGAGCAGCCTGGGCAGATCCTGGCTCTTGCTTTGAGAAGGGCCTCTGGTTTTGTAGGCAGTTGCCAGGTCCAGGGACAGCAGCCACAGAAGAAGCTGGCATTGCTGAACCCTCCCCCAGGCTGGCTAGGTCCTGGGTGCTCGGTCACCCAGGGGATTGAAGCCAAGATCCTGCCTTCAGGGAGTTCATAGTCTGATGGGGATACCAGACTCCTCAGCCTCCGAGACAGGCAAAGCCTGAGAGACCCTAATCCTCCTAAATTTTACAGATGAGCACACTGAGGCCTAGCCAGGGGAAGCGGCCGGCTCACCACGAGCAGAAGAGGCATGAGAACCCAGTTCTTGTGCTGTGAGCACATGTGTACACGAATGCGCCTGTGCACAGGCGGGTGTGTATGTGTGCATGTGGGGGTGGGGGATACAGAAACACAGCCCTCTAATTCCCCCTCCCTCCTCCTGGCCCCTCTCCCATCTTCCTCAATTTATGGGGTTCCTGCCCCCCGCCAAATCCTTCCCGTTCTCTATGGTTGTGTCTGAAGGGCGGGGTGGGAGACCCCCAACAGGCAGTGGGCTTGCAGCTTGCCCCTGCTCCAAGCCTGGAGCTTTACAGCCTTAGGGAACAGGTCCCAGATCATTTCCTGGGTGAATTCTGCTTCTGCAACTCATTAACTTATCCTGTCTGCAGTTGGCAAGTCTGGGGGCAGAAACTGACAACAAACCACCCTCCTCTAAATCCTCCCTAAAACACCTTAAAAAGATTGTTTTGGCCCAGAGCCAGGGAAGTGATGAAGTTTTCCTAACTGCAAGGCAAGATGCTTGGCTCATTAGCTTCATTATTTTGTGGGCCAGAAGCCCCCTCATCACCTCCACAGGGAGCCTGAGTCTGTCACCTGAGCCTAATGCCCCCGGAGGACCTGAGAGACTTGGGCAAGCATACTTAGGGCCCTGTCCTCAGGGCTGCAGCTGTTTGCTTCAGGGAGGGCTCTACAAGAGGCCAAGCTGGGTATAGATCACCAGGCCGCTCTGGACAGGGGACATGGCACAGAAACTCAGGGGCCTGTGTGGGGCCAGGAGTGTCCACTGGGACTCATAGGGCAGTGGTGCAGCGGGTGGTGGGTCAGTAAACCTGGAGTTGGTGGAACAGTAGACCAGGGTGGGGCAGCAAGCCAAGGGATGATGGATAGAATTGCTACATAAAATACAGGATGGCCACTTACATTTAAAATTCAGACAAACAATGAATAATTTCTTAGGATAAGCTTATCCCAAATATTCCAGGGGACATACTTGTACTAAAAAATTATTTGTTGTGACTTGAATTTCAGAGTTATCTGGTCATCTTTTATTTTCGTTTGCTAAATCTGGCAGCCCTAATGGTGGGGGTGACAACCATGAGATGACAGGGCAGTGCACCAGAGGATGTTAGATTGTAGACTAGGGGATGGTGGGGCAGTAACCAGGGGATCATGGGGCAATAGACCACAAATATACCCCATCCTGGACCTCTAAGTTGCAGCCCCCTGGAGCTCCCCAGACTTCAGTGCTGAGGACCTATTTCCTATTCAGACCAACTCTGTGAGACATTTTTCTGCCTTCCCTAAGGTCTCAGGCCCTCAGCTACTTCCCTTGGGGTTTCTCTCCCCTCAAACTTGGCAGACAGATGGAATGCCATCTCCTCCCTGCTTGCAGCCACCGAGCACAAGCACCCAGACTCTTTCTATTTGAAGGGTTTGTGAATACCGGCTTTGGAGGCACAGTGACTGGGTGTGCATCTGAGCTGAGTTAACCACTAGCTGTGCATCTGGCCATGTAATTAACCACTTGGAGCCTCAGTTTCCGAGAAATAGGGGTAAAAAGAGAACCATTGTGATGGTCAAGTGGGTTAATGTTTATAAACCTGTTAGAACACAGCACTCAATAAATGATAACCTAAAATGCCTAAAGCTCTCTAATTACCACAGGGGACCAGGAAAGGGATAATAAAAAAACAATAAGTGTGGGGAAGTTACACACGTACCTCTCACTCACAACCATTACCTCTGTTTTAGAAATAATGGAACCCATCGTTCCTGCAGTCCCCTTTAATGCCTGAGAGTAGAGCTCATTAAACCACCTTTCCTCCTTCTTTCTCTTCCTTCCCCAGGACAGCTCTATTCAGCTTGAGTCCCAGTTCAGGGGAAAGTAAGACTTCAGAGCTGGCAGATATAAGTCCCAAAGGAGGAAAGAAACGAACATGAGGCAGTGAAGTAAGATTACACTCCTGGGTCCCTGACAGGCAAGGGCTGACAGATGGGAGAAGAGTTCACCAGATAATGAGAGAAATCTGGCAGGGAGAAAAGTCCAGTGACAAGTGATAACCTAGCCGACTGAGGGACTGATGCCATCATTGACTCTGTCCCCACTCCCATCAAGCTTGTCTAACTGGAAATGCCTTCCTTGATGATGAATGTTCTGCTGATGCTGCAGATGACAGATAAGATGGCAGCAGATGGTCCTGGGTCTGTTTGATTTGGAGGGTGACCCCCAGGAGGTAGGGACAAAAGCAGTGTGCCCTCCCGGTGCCTGAGACAAGTGCCTTGGGCCTTACTATCAAAACTGAGGAGGTCCCAGGGCCAGCCCTGTGGCATAATGGTTAAGTTCAACATGCTCCACTTCTGTGGCCCAGGGTTCATAGGTTCAGATACTAGGCGTGGATCTATACACCACTTGTGAGCCATGCTGTGGCAGCAACCCACATACAAAATAGAGGAAGACTGGCAGAGATGTTAGCTCAGAGCAAATCTTCCTCAGCAAAAACAAAAATAAATAAAATAAAAATAAATAACAAAACCATTTTAAAAAACACAAAAAAACCTCAGGAGGTCCCAATTATACATGCTTACGTGGGTTTTTAATACTCGCGCAAAAAAGCAGATATTCTTACACTTGAAGGGAACTTAGAGATCATCAACTCCAGGGTTTCTCAACCTTGACGCTATTGACACTTTAAGCCAAATTATTTTGTGTCGTGAGAGGTTGTCCCGTGCATTGTAGGATATTCAGCAGCATCCACAGGTGCCAGTAACACTGCTCACTCCCCCACATTGTTACAACCAAAAATGTCTCCAGATGCTGCCCAATGTCCCTGGGGGAAAAAAGTCACCCCTGGTTGAAAACCCCTGACTCAAATCATCTCAACTTAGCAGTAAAGAAACAGATCTGGAAAGGTGGCCTGTGTAGTTTGTTCTTTGGTGACTTTCCCTGGAGAGGTCTTCTACAACAGTCCACACACAAAGAAAGGGTCTTGTACATATGCACCTAATATGATCATATAACTTATAGTCCAACTATATAAAAACTTTTAGAGTTAGCCAATATCTGAACCAAGAAGGGCCCTGTTCCCGTAGCTTCTCTTGAGGTCACTGGGGCAGGGGACTTGCACAATATTGCTTCCTACACAGACTTTCCTGGGATCCAGCTCAGAACAAAATGTGCCAGGCTCTAGAGATGGAAACACGGTCACTCAGCTCCCATGGCAGTACTGCTGACTGGAACGTCAGACTTTGCCGGTCTTGGTATCGAAGGAGAACGAGGGACCCAGATCTCTCCAGGAAGAGAAGAACTCCAAGGCTAGCAGCAGATGGGCTATTTCAGGGGCAGATATGGTGACTGAATAAGAAATGTGGTGAAATCTATTTCACCAATAAATCTTATTTACTTTTTTGTTAAAGAAAAGAACATCCTGTTGTTAATTTGCCAGAGCCCAGAGCTGCCCAACGGCATTCAGTGGCACTGGAACTAGCATTACATTTCTATTATCTTCCTAATGCAGACATCAAGACCTGCTCCCTCTATGCTATTTCATATTTCCAACTAAAAAGCAAGCAATTTCAAAGACGTTTTGCTGGCCCTGAACATTTTTAATGATGTGTTCTTTCCTGACCTCACTTATAATATCACCCCTCTCAAGTGATCTAGGCCCCTGTGATTACTGAAATAGTGAAAGGAGATGGCTAAATTTAGATTACGCCAGCGTGTGAGGTGGTAGGTAATGCTGAAAGCAGAGGCTTCAGAAGAAAAGGACAGTTTACAGGCCCTTTGCAATTTAGTTAAACTTGAGTCTCTCACTAATTAAAAATGTGTGAGCTATACTGGTAAATACAAATGACCCAGGTCTCAGCACCACTGAGACCTTCTCAGAGAAACTGTGTGTTATCAATTCACTTTTGCAGCTTTCCCCCCACAGTTCTGCGTTTGTCAATCTTTAGTTTGTTTTTGGCTTGGTGACGTGACGCACTGTTTCTGCATGAAATATTAAGCTGTTGGGGCTGTTAGAACGCTTGTTTCTGTGCTGTGTTGAATACAAAATGTCCTGCTCTCTCTGCCCAAAGATGACACTCTCACATTAGATGCACTAGAGGACTAACTCATGCCAGCTAACCTCCCAAGAGATTGATGGTCTTGAGAAATGACGCTCCCAAATAGTCTGGAACCAGGAGTTGCTCGGATGCTATTGAGGCAGAATGTGGGGGCAGGAGGTTGGTTTATGCTTTTTAATGGTCACTATATTGTCCCACGGGAGCCAGGTACCTACATCTCTGCTCTAGAAGAATTCCTGCCGAGGAGTCCAGTTACCCACGGAGGCTCGGCAGGTCTCCCTTACCTGACAAAGCTAGGATAACTCATGTTCGTCAGCCTCGTTTGCCTGGACACTATGAAAACCACCTCATTTCTACTATCTCAATTCTTCGTGTATACAGGTCACGCAGCATGTATTCAGTTCTTAATGACACGTTAGTCCTGAGAACATTCAGGTCCTCTCTACAACTGGTTAGACTCCCAAGTCTGGGTGACTCCCTCAGAAAACTTAGAGCATCCACTGAGCTGTGGGACAACTGGTTTTGCTACCAGCTTTAGTCCCAGATGAGGGGTTTATCTATAAGTCCTGGGGCGCCTCTCTCCAACACCACCCATGCACATCTAGAGGTCATGTGCTTTGAGTCCTTTTCCCGGCATGGATTTGAGTGATTCCAGCCACATTCCTCACCCTTCCCCAGTCTCCTTTTGTGACCCAGGGACACACATTTAGATTTGCAAGTCAGGGCCAGGGTGACCATCAGTGGACATCGAGGAGCAACATGGTTCAAACCCACAGCCCAGACCCTCTAATCAATTCTCCAGTCACTTCCTGAGTGCCGGCCTCAGCAGGAGCCTCAGTGTGGGAAAGAGAGATGATAACTCAGGGTCCCTGTTCTGTCTGGACTCTTCATCTCAGAGAAGAAAGCGACATGGAGGTAATTATCTCTCGTGGAAGGTAGACCATAACAAAGGCTGAGTTAGTTGCAGTACCAACTGACAGAGTGCTGGCGTATTTGTCTCCCTCACTAAACTGTGAGAAGAAACTGTCTAATTTCTCTGTTTCCTCAGCACCAAGCCCAGGGTCAGGCCAACATTTGTGCAGAATAAGTGTTTATGGAACAAACAAAGGCATCAGTTGGGAACCACAGAGTGCTTCCTCTCCAGGGACCAAGCTGAGTCAGTGAAAGACACTTTCTCCCTCTAACTAGATGCCCTCTTTCGACTCCAGGACTCATTTTCTCCAGGAAACTTTAGATGCAGTTACAGAAGTACAGCTTTCCTCCTTCCTCTCTCACTTGGCTTCTTAATGGTCTCTCATTCTGTCAAGGCAATTGTCATGGGAGCAGTGGAGACTTAGATGGACACCACCACCAACTCCAGGGCCATCCCTTGGAGATTTGGGACAGATCATTTTTATAATACATGAAATCAGATTACATGAAGATAAAGGCATTTTAGGATGGATTTACTGGAGGCAAAGGACAGAAAAGCACTCATGCAAGCCAAAATAAAGGAGGTAATTATTGTAAGGTTATAGGGCAGCTTGTGGAAATAAAGAATAGCTCAGTCTCTTGGAAATTGGATCTGGGAAATCTGAACTCTTAGGGCTTGAGGTAGACACTCTCTTTGACTCTCTTTCTCTGGGGCCTCCATGTTGTCTCATCTATTTACATGTCGGCGCCATTTTCCTGTCTTCAGCTTGTCTGAGATGCTTCTCCGCCTTCTAATAAATTCAGCCTATTCACAGCTTGGGCTTTTGCGTGAAGTCCCCCACTCTCCATAAACCTTGAACTCTGACTGAGTTCTGGCTCTATAGCACTTACTTAAAACTCTTAAAAAGGTAAATCTGATTGGTTACTGACCAACCAATAGATTGCTCAACATTGAGACAAGATCTGATTCTGGTCCAATCAGCTGCATCTGGGGATCACCTGGAACAAATAAGGCAGCTTGGGCCTGTCCTTTCAGTAGGGTGATACACTAAGATAGATCTCAGAGAGAGATCCAGGTACCCTAGAACAAAATTACTATGTTAGATCAGTTTTGAGGTCAACAAAGGTCCACAACTTTAGGGAAAATTGTGGCAGGAAGAGGATCTGTTCTGGTCATGGTGTTGATAATTTAGAGGACTATAGGGTAGTTAAGGGTGACTGTGTAGTGTAAACTTCAGGTCACTCTTAGACTTTTATGTGTGAGCAGTCTCCTCCTCCACTACCAGCTGCCTCCCTGAGTCACTGCACAACTGTCAGCAAGAGGAGAGATTCTCAAAGCATGTGGCAGGGACAGTGTCCTCCCCCACCCCATAGCCCACCCCCCTTCTGCCATACCCTAAACTAGAAATAGCCCCACATGGTTGTCTGCTTCCTGGAAAAACTGGGCCTAAATGTTTCCAGGAGCAGCTAGCCCACTTTTTGTTGGAATGGTCTTCTACAGAAAGACAACGGTGTCCATTTGCACCCCACTCGCAAGCTTAAACTCCTGTAATCAGAAGCTACACAAGTGCAGGTATGTTGGACAGGAATGAGCCAGTCCAAACAGATCTAGGCTCCGACAAATCTTGCTTCCCATTTTTAGCTTTTTGGTCTTTAAAAGTTTTCTAGACTAGCTTTTCCTGATGAGTTTTCCTGACTAGCTTTTACAGGATTCTGGATTCAAAATTATTCTCTAAAGAGTCCAGAGACCTGGGTTCCAGTTTTACCTCCATTACTAACTAGCTGTGTGCCCATTGGCAAATCCCTTCCCCACCCAAGGCCTCAGATTTCTCACCTGTAGGAACAGCGACTTTGGAGTAGATGATCTCCACGGTTCTTTTCTTCTTGACCATTTCTCACTCAGCCTTCACCGGGGCTGCACGCCAGCTCTCAGCTGTCCTCGCTTCAGCGGGAATACGTCCTGGACTCACAGCTGCCCCACCTCTGAAGGTTTAACTTCTCGCTTCTCTCTGCTCTATTTCTCCAGCGCCTGGGTGCCTCTGGCCCTTGCCAGCCTGCACGAGGGGAACGGAATGCCCTTGACTCTGGAGAGTCACTCGTTGTTTTGTTTTTCTGCTTCTTTCTTCCCTCCTCCTGGACTATAGTTCTCAGCATCCCTCCACTTGCCCCCAAGCCCTCCTGAAAAGATCCTTTAGGAGAGTTCTATTCAGCTCCCATGTCCAAATCTATTGAAGGGTTGACCTTTCACATCAATAGACTCCTCTATTGTCCCAGAATGTGTAATTCTGAACTGAGGCCACAGCAGAGCCAGTCTCAGAGGAGGGAAAGATGCATTGTGGCCACTGGGCTCGGCCAGGCATCCCGTGGTGAGGCCATCAGGGCCCTGATTGGCTCTGCCCTCTGCTGCCGTGTGGTTGGGTCCAAGGACCCAGGCCCACTCTGGCAGGCCATCCCTGCCCACCTCGCAGCCGTGTTCTGCATCTCATCGTGCTCCTGCTTGTCTTTCCTGCAGCCGTTCCTCTCCTGGAGTTCATTTGCTCACCCTCCTGGTTTGTGTTCACGCCCTCCAATGAGCAGCTTATCTCCCTAAAGAAGCCGCACAGCCACACGGTGGGGACAGCTTGCAGGACTCACAGCAAATGTGTGGATTCAGGGTCATCAGGCTGTTGGGCTGCCTCTCCCTCAGTCCACCCTGAGGTCTCAGTATGTCCCCACCCAACTGCCTGGCTTGGGTTTGAACTTGCCGGGCAGAAGCATCTGTCCTTGGTAATAGTTCCCTCGTGATCCTGCAGTCTTGCATCTCCCCAGTAGCTGTGCCCTGGGGGGTCCACTGGCCATGACCTGATACTGGAGGGGAAGGCTCTCTCTGCATTCAGCTTATTCTCAAAGGAATGAGGCTAATACAGCAGGCAGCGCCCTAAGAGAAAGGGACCGGAGACGAGACTGAGGGCAGCATCAAGAAGGGGTCGGGACTAAAGTAGACCAGGTGCTACCCCATGACTGGAGGGGAGTTGGTTGAGTCACAGTGTTTTTCCAGGTGAGATGGCTTGAATATCAATAGCTCTGTCCTCTAGAAACTGCCAAGCAACCTGGGAAGTGTTCGTTCATTCATTCATACGAGTGATAAAGATTTACTCAGTTCCTCCCCTGATGTATTCTGTGTAGGCAATATAGAAATAGACAGATCCCATGTCCTGCCTTTAGGACTGCCACTTGAGGGGAAGAAACACACAAATAGATTATTAAAGTACCACATGGCACATCTTTAGAACAAGAGGAGGATGGGCTGGGGAAACTGGCCATACCTGATGCCGGTGAGGGTGTGTAGCAACTGCATGTCTCACACATTTCTGGGAGAAATGCAAAGTGATATAGCCACTTTGGAAAACAGTTGGGCAGTTCCTTAAAAGTTAAATATACACTTACCTTACAACTCAGAAATCCCGTTCCCAGGTATTTACCCAAGAGAAACGAAAACATATGTCCACATGAAAACCTCTACACAAATGTTTATAGCAGTTTTACTTATAATTGTCTAAAACTGGAAACAACCCAAATGTCCTTCAACGAGTGAATGGAGAAACAAACTGGGGTACATCCACACTTCGGAATACTACCTAGCATTGAAAAGGGAGGGATTAGAGATACATGGAGCACGGGGACGAATCTCAGGAGGATTATGCCGCGTGAAGGAAGCCAGCCTCTAGCTTCCGTTTATGTGACATCCTGGAAAAGGCAAAACTATAGGGCAAAAATAAAACCCACCCAGACTGGTGGTTGCAAGAGGCTGGGTGTGGGAGGCGTGGCTGACTACTACGGGGCATGAGAACCTTTTGGGGCATTTTGTATCTTGATTGTGGTGGTGCTTATACGACCGGATGTTTGCCAAAAATCATAGAACTGTACACTAAAAAGGGTGTATTTTACTCTGTGTAAATTAGACCTCAGTAAAAGTGACTGGAAAAAAAATACCACTCGGTTTAGATACTTTGTCACAGGAAGGCCCAGGGGGCATTTGCTTCCTCAGCAGGTGGCCCTGTCCTGGGGGTGAGGAACGGGGGACTGCAGCAAGGAGGATTAAAAATGGCGACTGAATTTAGAGGGCCGCATCCTGCTAAAAGGAAGAGACTAAGACAGTGGCTAAGGGTCTGGCCTGATCCTAAGAGAGACTGAAGCAGTTTCACTGGCCTGGGGAGGAAGCAGTAGCCAGACCCTAAGTATATTTTGGAGCATGTTTGTGTGGCAGCGCGGGGAGGGGTGGTGCCTCAAATGCACAAATTCAGGAAGGACCTGGAGGCAGCAGGGGAAGAAGGTCGGGCCTTGTGTCAGCTGAACCCTGGTGTGTGACATCCGAACTGAGCCAGGAATGCGCTTCCCGCCTTGGAGCTTACCAGTTTGCTTCAAATAAAACCCCTAGACAGCAGCTCCAGTATAAATAGCAAATGAGCAAACCTGAGGTTCTTCTGCCTCAGGGTGGAGCAGAGATGCTGGTCCTGAGCAGCCTGAGGTGGGTCCAGCAGCAGCCCCACCCGTCCCCAGCTCCTCCCCGTCACCCCCTCAGCTCCAGAAAGGCAAGTGCCCCGTTCTCCAGTGATGCCCAGGGCACACAGGTGCCTGAGCCAGCCGCCGCCAACAAGCACTGGGTATCGGTGTCCCCAGGGGCACCACCGGCCGGCAGAGGCCCCCCCAGCTGGCTGTGTGCTGAATGGAAGCTCTGAGACCTCTGGAACTGCTGCTGTTGGTTTCCTGCAGGCCCCTTGGCAGACACTGTTTGCTCAGCCTGCCCAGTAAGCCTAGGAGAGAAAGAGGTGGCCCAAGAGAACTAAGCAGGAGATGCTGAGGGGACCTCAAAAGGAGCACATCCCCCGGGCTGGCCTGGTGGCATAGCAGTTAAGTTCATGTGCTCAGCTTCAGCGGCCCATGGTTTGCAGGTTGGGATCCCAGGCACGGACCTACACATTGGTTATCAAGCCACGCTGTGGCAGTGTCCCACATATAAAATAGAGGAAGATGGGCATGGATGTTAGCTTAGGGTTAATCTTCCTAAAAAAAAAAAAAAAAGAAAAACGTACACACTCCACGACAACAGTGCATCAAGGCCTAGGGGCCTCTAGGGCCTAGGGACCCCATGATCTCAGGTATCTCCAGATATTGAGGTCCTTTAGGGTGCAAATACCAAGGAATTCAGGGGAAGGAATGGGGCACATCACCAAGAGTGCATTTTAGCAAAGGGGCCAGTCCAGGCCAGGAGTAGCAACAACAGCTGTGGCAGTCAGAGAGCTAGGAACAGAAACTGGAGCCAGACAGCTTGGGTTCAAATCCCAGCCCTGCCACTCACGGCTACTGTGCCCCTAGGTGAGTTGTTTAACCTTTCTGAGTCTCCACTTCCTCATTTGCAAAATTCGGATAGTCATAGTACCTCCTGCTAGGGTGCTAGGGAGACTAATGAGTTACTCCATGTCCAGTGCTCGGAGCAAGCCTGGCCGAGACGAAGGAATCAGGAAGTTTACCAGCAATGAATGACTGGCTTTACTGAGGTTCTCCAAGGAGTTCCAAGCACGGTCTGGGGCTGCACATATTTGTGGGACCTGTTCTTCTGCACTGCGCGCCCCCTGTCACTCAGCCCTCCTGCGCGTAGTTTCAGCCTGTGGCTACGATCATTGCTAGTTCTGTTCGGTTCAGTGCTGCTGGGAGCCTGGCCCAGCAGTGGGGTGGGAAGCCTGTGCTTGCATCCCTGATCACCACTTAACTTACTTTCTTGCTCGTTCTTTCTTCCCCTATCCCACAGGGCGAGTAGGGGCCTCATTGAATCGTACCAAAGCATATGAGTGCCTGCATCCAGTAAGTGCTCAGTGATGCTCCTTCTGTCCTCCTGTGGAGCTCAGGAGCGAGTCCCCACTGTCCCTAGCTAATACCCCTGCACCACAAGCCTAGTATCCCCAAGTTTTCAGGAGGAGAGGGCGTAGCTCTGGGCAGGACCTCTCCTGTCCTACCCACCTCCCAGGGCCTCGCTCCTGAATCCTTCTTTGGGGCACAGAACAGGCTCCCCGGTGCTAAAGGGAAGATGGTGTCTGCTTGGGTTCTCTCGCCAAACCAGTGAGGGTTAACATTTCGACATGAGTATGTTGTAGTTCAACGAACTCAAGCTGCCAGGAGAGCAGTGTGGCGTGACCATGCCCACTGCTGCTGGGGGAAAGGGGCCCGGAGGAGCCGCTTGAGCAACCCCCTCGAAAACCCCTTTGGGCTCTGGCTACAGCCCTCTTCCAGCACCTGAGGTCCCAACAGCTAGAGCTGTCCCCTGGGTGGCGATGGCTTTTTTTTTTTTTTCGCTGCAGCTGGCGACCCAGGAAGACTGAGCGTTCTACTGCTCGCTCATCGGCCACTTGCACACCTGTTTTCCAAGGCTTCCAGCCTAGCAAGAGCCTATACACTATGAAGGAGAGAATTTTCTGGGGATTTTCCAAGAGGATAGGGAAGAGACAGGGTAACAGAGGTTCTAGTTCAGCATCAATAACTTCTGTTTTGATATCGCAATTGTTTTTGTACTTTATTTTCTTTCCTTTTTTTTTTTTTATACCAAGTCCCTTTTAGAATTCCAACCTGCCTCAGTTGTACTAAGGGCAACACGAGAAAGAGAGCTTTTTTCCCCCAACTCATTTGACCAGGGAGAATGGGGCGGCTTTGTCCTCCAGGGAGAGGCAGAGCCCAGAGGGAAGGAGAAGCTTGCAAAGGGGCCCTCCTCAAATGAGGGACACCCCTCCTCACTTGAAGCTTGGCAGCGGAAGAGTTTGGTTCTGTTTCGGGAAGGGAGAGCATTACCTCACAGGTCTGAATGTGTTTCCCTGAGGAGTCTCCCGCACTGGCAGAGCTGTTTCTGATTCTAGCACTGGATTTTTGAACTATCAGTCCCCACATGAAATGTTCCCCTCTAACTGGGACTGTTTTATATAAGGGTCCCTTTGAACTCCAGAAAAGACTATGGGTCAGAGGATAGCCCTGTTTGGAATGGCCCGCACAGTTCTGGGTGTCTGTCTGTCTGTGTTCCCCAGACACGCTCCTCCTTACTCTTGGTAATCCTTTCTAGATGAGAGGTGCCAAAGTAAAGAGCAATCATTCTATCTCCAGTGGCAATCTTAGATGGCCAAGGGAATGCCGACTTAGAAAATAAACAGCCCTAATATTAGCCCCAGCACGTGGACATGTTCTCCCTACACGTGTGGGAAAAAACCTCATTTCTCATGTATTTTTAAAGCATACTTCACGCACCCAAACCTCCCAGGATGTCACTAGATGTATTTTGGACCAGAACAGCAGTTACTATCGTAACTCTGACCCAGCGGATGAGCCAGCATCCAGCAAGCAGTTCCCTGAGCTCAGGGCAGCCGGCTGTCCCAGAACAGGCAGAGCAGCCCATGTCTCCTGACCCCACATGTCCCCTCTGCCACCAGGCGGGCAGCAGTTATAGGGTCACAGTACATGGCCACTCCCTCCACCATAGAAAAATGTGCAGGTGACAGATGCAGACAGGTCTCCACGCAAACTCCAGATGTCACGCTGTCACCACTGAGCATTTACTGGATACAGCAGTGATACTGTACCGTGAATCAGGAACCTGTGTACATCACCCTCTGTTGTTCACAGGGCTCGGGCCACACAGAGACTCACTCTGGTGCTCACAGGTTGACAGTCTAGTCGGAGAGACAGGACGTCCTCATCGTGATAAGTGCTGATAGTGTCTGATTGTGCAGTAAGTGCTGTAGAAAAGCACTGAGGGGAGGGATAGCCCAGAGAGGACTGGGAGAGGCCAGGGCCAGAGAGGTGCAAGAAAGAAATAGGATCTGAGCGGGGTCTTGGTATCAACGTAGACCTTAAAGAAAAAGGGAGGAGGAAGGCTCCCTGAAAAGAACTTGGAAAGGCAAGTTTGAGGAGGTTCACAGAGGATGGGTGAGCAGAAGCGAAGCTGTACTGCATAGAAATTAAGAGTTTATCCTGGGGGCACCAGAGAGCCAGAGCAGATGTGAGAACAGGCCTGGAAATGTAGGCTACGAGACTGGGAGGTCAGAGCTGGCCTGAACTTGACATTCACGTTGACAAGTGTGGCACCCGCAGAACAATGGTCAGCTGGGGGCAAGTGGGTGCAGGGAGGCAGGGGAGAGGAGAGGAGAGGCAGGGAAAGGAGAAGAAAGCTACACTGAGCTTCCACTGGGTCAGAGGACAAAGCGCACTCCCATGGATAAGACAACCATAGTATAAGGCCATATACAGGAGGCATCACATAATTGCTGTAAGACCCAAAAATTTGCTCTTTTAAAGCAAATAGAAACATTTTTATAATTATTTACTATATATTATAGAATTATTATTTTTATAATTTTAATAAAATGGAGTCAAAACCTATGGGGACTTCTCATTTAAAAGATTTTAAGACAAGTTAGAAAATTCTGTTTTCAATCCTTTTTTAAGTGTACAGATTCCAGAAATTTAAAGGTATTACAAGGAGGGCTTTGGGCAAAATTGTGTAACAAAGGAAACACCCAAGCATCTGTTTTCAAGTGTTCTTTTCTTAGCGTGAGTGTATTTTTTAAGAGACGATCAAGCATCATCTTTATCTCGAAGGGATGGATCAAGAGTGCTTATTTAAAAACTCTGACAGCCATTTGTCATCACAGAGAAGGGCAATTAAATGGAACATTTGTCTCTGTAAGAAAAACATTTTTTTCCTTAAGGTTGGTAACTCTTTTAAGTACTTGCCGTGAGAAAACTTGCAAACTTCTGTGTGATAGGAAAGATCTTCCTGGTCAACCCATATTCCGTTACTAAGTGGCATAAAGACTCTATTTTACTTTGAAGACCTTATTTTTATGAAATTAACAACATCAGTGACAACCTTTGGCATTTTGCGCGCATGTGTCTGTAACGTCTTTGTTGTCGAGTGAATGAAGATCAAGTATGGGTCTACGTAACCTCACTCCAGCCCCTCTTTTTATTCCAGTCAATAGTTTTCCCATAAAACATTCTTATTAAGGAAGTTATTTTCTCTTCTCCCACACATCCTTCCTTTAGTGGTTCAAAAATAGTTATTTCTCAGGGCTGGCCTGGTGGCGCAGTGGTTAAGCACACACGTTCCGTTCTGGTGGCCCAGGGTTCGCGGGTTCGCATCCTGGGTGCAGTTATGGTACTGCTTGGCAAGCCATGCTGTGGCAGGCATCCCACGTATAAAGTAGAGGAAGATGGGCATGGATGTTAGCTCAGGGCCAGTCTTCCTCAGCAAAAAGAGGAGGCTTGGCAGTGGATGTTAGTCCGGGGCTGATCTTCCACAAAAAAATAAATAAATAAAAATAAAAGATTAAAAAAAAATTATTTCTCATGTATTTCTAATATATAATAAAAGCTAGCAAATCCCATTAACTGAGATGTTGGAAATCTCTATATTCTTAATCAAATTTCCTATAAGGCATACTTTGTCTAATATTTATGTCTTAAAATTTTCAGCAATGTTTGCTACGCCTTTTTCAACAACAACTGATAACAAAAGATTCCATTTTTTGTGCCCGTATTGCTCTTCGTGTAGTATTTCAGCCATTTTTCGCAGTAGAAAAAGCAAATGTTTCCCTAAGGGCTTGTGGTTTTTTATGTTTTGCAATTACCAAGACTCTTGTATCCATTTATTATTACATTTAATGAAATGTTGTTAAATAACCAGGTAAGTATTGTAATGACTTTAAGCATTGATGAAATAAATGAAGAAGTTCATGTTCATGGTCCAGATGCTTAATTTTAAATACCTTACTAATTGGGAAGCTTTCTGCTATCATTAGCTAATATCTCAAGGCAAAAACTCTTAGGTCAATAACCTTCATTAACAATAATAAATGTCAACCATATTTCAGGGAATTATCTTGAAAATGTTGAATTTTTTGTCAACTTCTTTCAGATCCAATTAGATTGTCATTGCTTTTGCTTTACAATATGGCCAATGACGAGCTTATCCAGAAGGAGAAAGGTCATTCCAGATATTTTCTTATTGTTTCTTATGTTTGCATTATTGATAATATCTCTAATCCGGACTTCTTTGCAGGAATCTTTTAAAGCTGTTTGCTCATTTTGTGAAGATTATATGGATACATAGTAGGCACTCAAAAACACGTTGGTTGAATTGAGAAAAATCTGACATGATACAGTCATCATTTCCTCCCACATAGCCTTAAGATGTCACAAATCCCAAAGGATTGAGATCCATGATCTATGGGGCCGTCAGTGGGAAGCGGTTTTATGCCCACAGTGTTTTGAAAGGGGAAGGTGAAGGGAGAGGGAGAAGGTTCTATTCTTGGGTTGAGAGGACCAAGGTTTAAGTTCTCAGGGACTTCTCAGCCAAGAAGCATCTTCCTGTGTGCCACGTTCTTTCTTGGGAGGGGTAAAAGCAGTCCATGGGACTTAATTCTTCACTTTCCCCCAGACTGATGTGTAAGATGAACAACTGAGGAACAGCCCAGCCTAGTCTGAGGTACGTGTCCAGGCCTGCTGGGAGTTCTGCTGCAAGAACTCAGCCACGGTTTCGGCCCCTGATAAATGGGGTGGTCTGATCCGAGCCACCCAGTTCTAACCTCAGAGGAAGCGAGCCTGGGGACAGAAGCAGGGCAGGAACTGCACGTCGGTTGGCGAGTCTGTCATCCCACAAACACACACAGCCCTTTGGCAATCTGTAGGCATCAGTTAGGATTGCATTTCCTGTAACAGAAACCCGCGCTGGCTTCCCCAAATGGGGCTTCTATTTTTGTAGTATAACAAGAAATCAGGGGGTAGGTAGTCCAGGGACATTGTCAAGAACTTCACGAAGGACCTCAGATCCTTCCAGCTTCCTGCTTTGCCTCCTAGCATGAGGCTTTCCTTTTCAGTTGTGAGATGGCTGCTTCCTTCCCGAGCATCTCCTTCTCCCTCCAGGCAGGAAGAAGGGGAGGGGTGAGGCCAAAATGCAGTCTTCTCCTCCTGGGCCTTTGCCTTTTGTTAGGGATGGACAGCCTTCCCAGAGATGTTTAGCCATATTTTACTATCCAGTTCTATGAACATCTGCAAGTGAGCCTGAGATCAGATATTTCCACTGAGCACATTACCTCTCCCCCAAAAAATTCGTGTTCATTTAGTAAAATTAAGGGGAAAATGGATTCTGGGATACACTAGAAGGTCTGGGCTATTTCAGGAGCGCGCCACCCCCATTCAGTTCCATACTGAGTGCACTGACCCTTGCTTTTTCACGGGCCTCTCTCAAAGACCTTTCCATCATGCCTTGGACAATGTATTAGCTAAAAATATTGTCAAGAAGCACCACACTGGGAGAAAGTCTTGGAGTGGGTTCCCTGTGTGCCCAGTCATGCTCCTGTGCTGGCCTGTGACTCACTCCTGAAGAATTTCCGTGGGGGTGGCAGGAGTCAGGATGCCTGGGCCTGGCTTTGGTTTACGGTGGAGCTCCTCCATGTCCTTGACCTGCCTCACGGGTTCTTGAGGAGGACAGCTCCGATTCATAAATAACCCCAGCCATCTGCGCGAGGCTGAGTCTCCCGGGTGGACCCACGGCGTCTACCCCCGATGTTCAGCATGACTCCAGGCCGGCGTGCAGCCCGGAAGCCCTGCAGCCCCCAGAGGGCATTGGATTTCAGTGTCCAGGAGGCTGCGTGTGGGAGGTGCTCCCGGACGAGAGGAGCTGGCGGCTGGCGGCCGGGGAGGCTCGAGGCTGGGGAGCTGGCTTTGCTTGAAGCTTTGATTTTCTCCAGCTCCTGGGTGGATTTGCCACTTCTGCTCTAAGCCTCATCCGAGGGTGGGTGATCTCTACAAGGTCTGTAGGTTTCATTCAAACTGAATCGAATTGATATTTTGTTCAAATCCCATTTTAAGAATTTTTGTGCCGTCTTCATGAAAGTAGCGTACTACCGTAGGTGACTCTGAGCAGGGCTAATAAATCACCTGTGTGGGCGGTTAGGAGGAGGATGGATGGGCAGTTTGGGTTTTTTTCTCATTGTCAAATATATACACACTGCAGAAAATTTAGAAACACAGAAAAGTTTTAAGAAGTAGGAAACAAAACCCTTTATAAATCTTAGGACAAATATGAAATATATATATATAGTATCCACACACAGTGCCTATGGCAGAAATTACTCCCAATACCATTCCCCCATTCTTCATTCCTGCCACAACCCCATTTAGGGTAGCAATGTGCCCAGGTAAAAGATAACTTTTCTTAACCTCCCTTACAACTAGTAAGTGCTAATGGGTTATAAGTGGAACTTAGGTGGGCTTTCAGGAAGACTCCTAAAGGAGACAGGGGGGCATGCAGGCCTTTTTATTCCTTTGTTATCCTTCTTTCCTGCCTGGAATGTGGATGTGATGGCTAGAACTCCAGCAGCCATCTTGGGTGTTTAATGGCAGTGATGCAGAAAGCTAGAAGGAACCTGCATCCTGACGACTGATGAGTCTTGTTGAGCTGGTGACTTTGTTGAGCTTTCACACAGCCCTGGAACATCTGCTCTGGGATGCTTTTATGAGAGAGAATAACCCCTAGTTTGTTTAAGTCACTGTACTCATGTCTGTTAACAACAACTAAAAGAAATTCTTAGCTGATCCAGTGCCTGGCACTGAGCTAGGGTTCTGTAAAAGTTTGGGGCAGCCTATTTCTCTGGAAAGAGCTGTGGGCGATGAGAAGAATGGGCAAAAGAATCCTGGTCCTCTTCTATAGCTCCTAAGTTTCAGGTTTTCTCCGGGCCTCAGTTTATTTTCTGTGGAGTGTGAGGGTCAGGCTAAATGCTCTCTGAGAACTTCTTTGGGCTCTTATCCCTCTGACTCTATGGACTGGACAGCCCTGGTGCTCTTCTGGTTCCACCCCTTACTAGCTTTGTAACTGTGGGTGGGTCCCTTAGCCTCTTGGAGCTGGGATTTTTCATTGCAGTTGCCAAGCATACCAGGCACACAAGAAATGTTTGTTGATTAAATGAGGAAAGTGGGGACCATGCCACCTGTCGTGGCTGTCTCCCCAGACGATAGCAAGGATAAAATAAAATAATCCTGCACAGTGCCATCCAGAAAAGTGGGTTACTGGAATTCAAATGGCTCTCGAACTGGCTTGACCTGGCCTCCCCAGCCCCAAGCATGGCTTGGGTTCTAGGTACTTGCCAGGACTGGCCTCTATTACAAAATGACCCTGCCACCTTCCTTCCTAAGAAGCTTCCAGTCTGCTTTTTAGGTGGCCAAAGTCCTTGGGCAAAGGAACAGGGAAAGAACTAAACCAGTCCTATGGCAGGTGCGAGGGAGAAACAGAATCAATCCGTCCTTGAATGAAGTTCAGAGACAGCATCCTCTGGCTCCCGGCTGACCCTTTCCGAGGATGAGGATGTCAGGGACTTCTGCCAGCATTTGCCTTCAGGAGGGGAAACCATGGCCATCCAAGGAGCTCCTGGATTCCCATTGGCCCAGAGCCCTACCTGTGCCGCTGGTTCCTGACAGGAAGTTCGGTTGCCCCGGCACTCAATCTCCATGGCAACCCTTGCTTTTGAGACACTGAATGGAAACTGCTGGTGTGGGGAGGCCAGTAGCAGAATACTGATTTGCCCGGGTGTCTGTTAACGAGGACTGCATCTCAATATCTTTCCGTATCCCCAAAGAGCTAAAAATACATCTGGTTCTGTCTAGGGCTCTCCAGCCAGGCCAAGCATCTCAGAGTGAATCTGTGCTGACTCTGACTTGCTAATATTAGTTATCTTTGGCAACTTGGGCTTGGGGGGCATAGAGTGGGGCATTGAATGCAAAATTGCAGAGCACAGGTCTGGAGGGGTATGCCAGAGCGAAGAAGGTGGAGAAGTGAGGAGGATCCCCTGAGAGGAAACCGAGGGCTTCTGGGAGGACAGCCAGCAGAGAGCACCTTGAATCCTAACTCCCTGCAAAGCTCCAGGGAACTAGCTGGTCCAAGTAATGATCGAGACACGTGTTCATTTGCTCATTCAACAAACATACATTAAGTCATACTCTGTTCCAGACTCTGTGCCAGGCACTGGGATTACAGGTGTGAATAAGAGAGTGCATATGTTCTCTGCTCTCACTAGAGTTTACAGAGTGTTTGAAATTGGGATTATTCCTGAAAGTGCAGACATACTACGTGGATACCTGGATGTCTTCTCTGCTAGCAGCGACCTTCCTCCACTTGAAGATGATTTTACTTATAACCTTGGCAGCGTTTCCAGCACATACTAGGTGGTGAGCTAATGCTGGATTGAATGTACTGGGGAGGAATCGAATGGCGTCGCAGCTGCAGCTGTGGTCTGTTCTACCCCAGTGCACCAGCCCTCTCCAAGTGCCTCAGAGGCTCTGGCCAGCTCTGTAAAGTGCATGCTCAGGCTATGAGGTACTGTATTCGGGATAGATGAGGTGACTGCTCCACTGACACCTGCTAAGGGAGCTCAGTATAAAGTGACAGGTTGAATTAATTCCTAGCCTCCTTGGCAGGATCCACAAACAGTCCTCCCCCCACCCCATCTCCTTCCCGTAATCGCTGCACATGTCATTCAATTAATTCTGCATTTCCCAGAGCAGGAAGCTGTGCAGAGTTTACAGCACGCAGTCGGTGCCAGAGCCGCTCTCAAAAGGCAGGTGTCATACACTCAGCCCCAGCCCCAGCTCCAACCCCTGCCTCCTCCTCAAGGCAGATGAGCCACGAGATGGAGAAATGGAAAATGGCCATAACGCTGGGGGACTGTTCCTAGATACACGTAGGTGCTATGCAGGCACATGAGGATCCCATGGATGAGGCACCAGATCACATGAAGATGTGGCTGTGACCCTGACCGCCCTCCTGAGCCTCAGGGGGTCAGATCCTGTGGCTGCTCATTAGCTTGGAGCAGAGAGAAGGGGCTGGGCTCCTGGATGCACCCCAAATCCTTCAGGCTGTCGGCCGAGAATGAGAATGGTTTCATGCAACCTAATCCCTCTTTTTGGCAAAGAAGCTGCAGATAGCCCGATAGGAGCATCCACTGCCTGAGGGAAGCAGCTGGGCTTCCGGTTCCCTCCTGCGCTCTGTGGGCAAAACAACAAGAGCGACTCCTTCTGCCCTGATTGTTTCCTCCTTCCCGAGGCAAGAGCAGGTTGCTGATGGTTTTCCTTTCCCCTCTTGCTGGAGGAAGGATCCTGTGGCTTCCTGGGGATTGAGCTGTAACTGATCACCTGTCCCCACTGGTGGCTCCAGCACGGCCATGGGGTGGGGCAGGGACACTGCAGACCTGAGACCTTGCATGACCCTTTGGAGGGCACTGGGGGCATCCCCTCTTGGACCAGGACGCCAGCCCTCCCAGGTGCTGGACTCATTCAGAGCTTCACCTGAGATGCTCCTTACCTCCTCATCCTCTAACTCAAGCTTCCCTCGGGCCAGTCTGACAAGGCCTTCCCAGGGCCCAGCAGGACCCTTCTCAAAGCTCTAAGGAAGGAGAAACAGTGGAGAGAATCTGCTGCTCAGGGATACCATTCCAGGAGACAGCTGATCACATATCTGTGGCTTGGGCAGAAGAAAGAGTCCTACAAATGGGATCAGAAAATCTGCCTCCCAGTCCTGCTTTTCCACTAACCAGCTAGCCACCTTAGCTAGGAACCTGGATACCTCGGAACCTGGATACTCACCTCACAAGGTTCTCAAGAAGATTCAAGATAATGAACAGTCAGCCGCTCTGAACAATAATGGACAAATGAGTGGAATTTATTCAATACCTTCTTTGTAGTTGGCACTGTGCTAGATGATGTGGCAAACACAGAAGTGGTGGCCTCGGCCCTCAGGAAGATTGTGTAATCTGGAGTTGACATCTCAAGGCTGTAGGCAATGTGACATCTCAGATAATTGGCTGTTGTCCCTTAGGGAAGGCAAGAGGGGCAGGAACAAGGTCTACGCATGCGAAACAAGCCAAAGACACATAAACAGACCATCACTAAGTGCTCTTAGGTTTAGGAAATGCAACAGGAGATTGGGAAGAAGAGACAGGGGGTGCTCGGCATAGCTCAAGCGTCAGGGAAGACTTTGGAGGAGCCGTTTGGAGCCGGACCGCACAGACGGACTGTGAGGATGTTCAGAGTTGGCTTCAGAGAGCTGCCTGAAAGCACCGGGTGGGAGAAGGGTGTTGAGGGTGCAAGGGACCCAGTGAGCAAAGGTATGAAGCCCAACATGGGCAGTGTGAGGGAGGACAGCCTGCCAGTGGCAGTGGGGACAGGAGACTGGAAAGAGGTAGGGCTTTCGGCTCTAGTTTTAGGTGTATCTTTTAGTGATTGTTGCCTGAGGGGCTCGCTCAGCCTGTCTGAGCCCCAGTTTCTTCACCTATGCAAAACTGATAACAATACCTACCTGAAATGACCGGTGCAAGGATTCCATCAGAGCCAGGCTTTGAGCTGCAACTCACTAGCTGCCTGACCCAGACCAGTTAACATCTCTGAGCCTCAGGTTTCTCATCTTTAGCGTGGAAATTACACCTCCTCCAATATTTGGCCCAGAGGAAATGCCCAGTGGATGTGCTAATGTGCTAGACCTACTCTAGGCAGGTGGGGCATTGGGAACTCTTTTGAGCGGAGAGGAAGGTTGAGCTGAGCCATCCACCCTCTCCCCTCTGACCAAGGGAGCACATTTCTCAGTGCTCCATGTAGCCTGGGAGGGAGAGCCCTGGGGGGAGCAAAGCCTCGCTCCATCCTTCTCCCGGGCTTACGCCAGGGAGTTAACCAGGCCAGGCACAGCCCTGTGGGCAGACTTCCATCCCCTGAACCCAAATGACCATTTAATGGCTGTACTCAAGACAGGGCAGGAATTCAGAGAGGGCTCTCCTCTGGCAGCCAGGGCTAGATTATGAACTTCATTTCTATGTTGGAAGGAAAAAGAAATCATTTTAGCGAATTTATTTTCTTGCAAGCACACTGAGTCACAGAACCTGGACATCCTCCTCCAGCCAGGAAGCCTCTGAGTTCCCTCAAGCCACCCCTGCTAAGGCCTGGTAAGGTAAATGCACTCAAGCTGCCAGGACCAGTCAGGGCTGGGCACCCGGATGAAGAGTGGGGGTGCAGCAGGCTGCGCAGGTCCCAGGTGACTTAGGGCCTGCTCCCCCCGGCTCCTTCCTATGATCAGTCCTCAGGGAGCGACCTGGAGCAGCTAGGTGGCTCACCCTTGTGGGCTTGGTCTCAAAATCCCCCCAATGTGGGACCCACCTTGTACCCATGCCATCAGGAGAAGCAGCCTGGAGTGAGCAACGACCCTGGACCAAGGACAGAAACACTGGCATTCAATCTCCTTTACTGACAAACTCAGTGCCCAGAAAGGGCCATAACATTTCAGTGTCTCGTTTCCTTTGCCTGCACAATGGAATGGTGTCCTGTCGTGCTCATCTCATAGAGTGAGGACCGTTTGGATTACTGCTGTCATCCTAACACCTTACAAATAATTATGAATGACCAAGTCACTTAAGTACCTTCTCTCTTGGGCAAATAACCCCAAAGCCTTGCCCTCTAATCAAGTTCAAATCCTATCTCTTTCTGCTACACTTGCTCCTGCTTCTGCTTTTTTCTGCTGCCCTTCCAGCAATTCTACTTTTGGATATACACCCAGATGAATTGAAAGTAGGATCTCAAAGAGATATCCGTACACCACGTTCACAGCAGCATTTTTCACTACATTTTCATGTTCTTGGCCTGCGGAGCTTGAAGCCCTCTAAATAGACTGTGCTCTAAGCCAAGCTGGACGAGTGTGCGGTGGTGGGGACAGACTTCGTGGCGCCCACATGGAGGTCCTGCAAGGGCTCTGGCCAATGAACTCCGCTACTGTGCTGGCACTCCCCGCCTACCCTCTGGGTGTGAACAGCTGCCACGCCTGGATACCTGGCTATTTCTCTGTTTGCCGACTGCCTCCCCTCCCCTCCCTGCCTGCTGCGAGGTCCTCATCCACCAGTCCTGACGTCAAAGGCTGGAGCGTCAGCTGAACCTGCAGGTGAAGCCAGTGCTTCCCTGCAATCGAGGGGCTTGGCTTCAGGAGCAGCCACCTGCTTCCTGGCCGTGGGCTTGGCTGAGCCTCCCCTGCCGCAGCCGCTCCTCTCCTCCTCCCGGAGAAGCCGGGGGCCTCTCCTGGCCCAATGGCTGCGTCTGAGCACACCACACCTCAGGAGTGGGTCTTTCCTTCTCTTTTTCCCTTGGGTGCGAGCTGGGTGCCTGGCTCAGAGCAAGTGCAGGTCTGATCATTGGGATGACAGTGAATGAAGGAATGAATAATGGTGCTCAAGGTCTCACGAACAGTTTCTCCCCTTGGGATTTGGTTTTCCTCGGGACATGAAATCTCTGCCAACACTGAAAGCCCCTCCTCTCCTTCCTTGGGCCAACCGCGTGGGCATATTTTCTCCAAAAGGATAATTCCATTGCTTTTCCTGGGAGTTTCCAACCCCAAAATGGCTCAGGTTTGCGCAGTGGTGCCAAATGTGGCACACAAATTATTCTGAGCAACTCACAGCCGGGTCTTACACAAATAGTGAAGTAGAGGAGGATAATTCTGGTTTCCTCTCTCTTCGTTCCTGTCTTCCCTACTGTCGCTGATTGAATGAGTCACTCATTGAATCATTGATTCAAACAGTTCCAGAGCACCAGGCATGGTAGGGGCAGGCTGTCCAGAGGAGCAGTGTGCACTCCGCCCTGGGGAGCTTGCAGCCAGGAGTGAGTTAGCATAGGAAGCAATAGTGCCAAGTTCAGGGCGGCCTACTCCAGGGAGGCCCCGAAGCCCAGGGAAGCATGGAGGAGCCTCCCCTCCTGGAGTGTGGCTGGGAGGACTTCTGGGTGGAGATGAGGCTTGAGCTGAGTGGGGGCCTTAGCCAGGGAATGAGGGAAGCCTGGTGATGGGAGAGGAGGCGGGGTGGGAGGCCAGGGAAAGAGGAGCTGTGTCTGGGAACCATCTGGAAGACTGCCTTTCAGTTGACATGAGAAAAAGGAGAGTGACGACCCATTCTTCCGTCAGCATCTGATTCCTGCTAAGGTGTTAATTGTTAATTAAGGAAAGTGTTAGCTGCTAACAGCTTTAAAGTGTGGCCCCTCCTTTTGAGGACTGTATTTATCTTCACTGCCTTCTGCCTGGGAACAGTGTGGCTTTGGAATCAAGCAGGCCTGGGTTCAAAACTTGACTGCCAGTCACTACCTATAATCTTGAGAAAGTCAATTAGTTTCTGGAACCTACACTTTCTATAAAGTGGAGACAGTAATTTCTACCCCACAGGGTTGTTGTATGGATTAAATGAGATGTCATATGGAAAGGGCCTAGCTTAGAGCCGGCACAAGAGAGGTGCTCAGAATGTTGCTTTTACCTGGAAAACTTAAACACCGAATTACCATATGATCTAGTAATTTCACTTCTGGCTATATACCCAGAAGAACTGAAAGTAGGATCTTGAAAAGATATTTGTATATCCATTATTCACAATAGCCAAAATGTGGAAGCAACCCAAGAGTTCATCAATGGATTAATGGATAAATAAAATATGTATCAAATTTTATGTGTGTATATATATATACACACACACACACACATGCAATGCATATATATACACACACAATGGAATATTTTTCAACCTTAAAAAGTAAATTATGACATATGTTACAGTATAGATGAACTTTGAGGACATTATGCTAAGCCAATCACAAAAGGACAAATACCGTATGATTCCACTTATATGAGGTACTAGCGTTGTCAGATTCACAGGGACAGAAGGTAGGATGGTGATGGCCAGGACCTGGGGAGGGGGAATGGGGAGCTGTCGTTTAACAGGTACAGAGTTTCAGTCTGGGGTGATGGGAAATTTCTAGAGATGGGTGGTGGTGGTGGTTGTAAAACAATGTGAAGGTATTAATGCCACTGAACTGTATACTTAAAAAGAGTAAATTTTGTTACGGAAATTTTACCACAATTAAAAAAGAAAAGAAATATTGCTTTTATTCTCCTCCTCCAGCAGCAGAGCCTCTACCAACTTCTCTGTTTTTGTAAGGCAAGGGCGGGCTTGGTGTGACACTTCTGAAAGGTCACCACCCCTGAGCTTGATGCCTAATTGTCAGCGGATCTCGCCCAGACTCCCAGAGGGGCATTGATTAATCGATGTTCTGTCGCGGCCAAGGAGTCTATCGGGCTCATTGGAAGGAAGCAGCTACAGCTGGAGTTGGGCATGGGCGGGGAGGGGATTAGCATTCACTGGGTGACCACTGTGCGCCCAGCAAAGTGCTCAGCAGGTGCCAGGCATACAAACGACAAACTTCTGCCCTCAAGGAATTCGCAATCAACTTCCACCCTCACCTGCCAGCCGGCCATCCGCTCACTGTGCGGGAAGAGACATAGTTTTGCAATTGTCTGCCAGGACTCAGGACTCAGAGATTTTTCCAGGGCCTCCAGAAGACCTGGGTCTCAAGGCCAGCACTGCTACTGACCTACAACACACAAGCGCCTCTGCGTCCAGCCCTTGAGGAGCAGCCAGGGGTGTCTGTGGGATCTTCACAGTGCTGAGGTCAGCAAGACCCCAGGGCACGGGCGGCAAGAGCAGGGAAACCTGTGTGGGTGCCCCGCTTCCTGCAGCACCCTGGCAGGGGAGGCTGGGTGGACCTCCCCGTGAGCTGACTGAAGGGACTGGCTTTGGCCAGCATCCCCTTGGGATCGCAGGCTCCAAGAATTAGGGAATCTTCCTGGGGACCAGCCAAATAGCTTGGGATCCTGAAAAGAGAGTCTTATCTTTCCTATATCCCCCCGCCTCTGGGCATAGGGCTGATAGGGATCCCAAGTGTGGCTGGCAGTTTGAACATAAGCTCCCAAGTCCAAGAAAGTGCTTTTTATTCATTCAATAAACATTTACTGAGCCCCTACTTAATACCAGGCATGTTAATAATTCAGTCTCTTTTCTTAAGCTGGACAGGAGATAGAGATCCATCTAAGTAATTTCCAAACAGTTAAAAGCATGCGTCTCATACGGATACGGAATGAACACGTATCAAAGATTTTACTGAACTCGTTAGTTAACGAGGGAGCCCGTGAGATGACAAAGCTGGTTCAAAGAGCAGTTACGGAACCGGGACTTAAAGGAAGGGCACACCAAAATAATTTCTTTAAGTTAGAGACAAATCTGGTAAATGTCCTACAGGGGAATAAAATCAGGTGATCTCCCCCAGTGGACAGAAACCACTCAAATCTCTACCAGACAAAAACCTACTGCTCAACATGCAACTTCACAGTCTAAGTTCTTCACTAATAATAGCAAATAACCAGGCCGGCCCGGTGGTCTAGTAGTTAAGTTTGTGCACTCTGTTTTGGTGGCCCAGGGTTTGCAGGTTTGGATCCTGGGCACGGACCTAGCACCGCTCATCAAGCCACACTGTGGCGGCATCCCACATAAAATAGAGGAAGACTGGCACAGATGTTAGCTCAGCAGCAATCTTCCTCAAGCAAAAAGAGGAAGATTGGCAACAGATGTTAGCTCAGGGCCAATCTTCCTCGCAAAAAAACCCCCCAAAAAACCAAATGGCACAGTCAACAGTGAAACTTTCTTCTACGGCAGCAGAGCCATGCCGTCCAACAGATATATCTCGCGAGCCACGTGTGTAATTTAAGTTTTTCTAGTAGCCACATTAAAAATGAAAAACAAATAGGTGAAATTAATTGTAATAATATATTTTATTTAACCCAGCATGTCCAAAATATTGTCATTTTGACATGTGGTGTTCCCCACATTTCAAGTGTTCCTCACATTTCAACGTAGCCATACGTTGATAGCACGGTTCCGGAGAATTAAACGATCTTCGTGTAGGTCTGTTAAACAAAGCTTCAGTAGGACACTGAAGGAACATACAGCCATTCTCTTGGTCTTATCTAAATTTCCGATAATTTTTTCTAACATATCTATGGAGGTCCCTGTGGCCTAGTTGGCAGGAGTACAGGAAAGGTGAGTCCAAGCCACGGCCCTTAAAAGGCTTGTCCGACGCAGTCAAGTAAACGTCTCGTGCAGCAAACGCTCTCATAAAGGTGTATCAAGGGCCAGGAGGGCACAGAGTTCTGCCGGTGGGACAGGGTGGATCAGAAGACTTCACAAAGGAAGAGTAGGTTTCACAAGGTGGAGGAAGCAGGGGTCACTCCAAGAAAGCGAAGAGTGTGACCCAAAGCAGGAAAGCACACGATTTCAAAGGACACTTGTGCGTGGGCAGGTGGGGAGGGAGGGCTGGGACCGACGGTCGAGGGTCTCTGGAAGCTGCACAGACACATCTCACTTTCATCCAATGGGAGCCACGGAAGGGCTTTCAGAAAAGGATGGATGTGGCCAGGCTTGTCCTTGGGAAGATCCCCAAGGAGCTGTTAGCCCTGTGGTGGTGGAATCTTCCAGTCAGTTCCCTCCCCTCTTCACCCCCCACTGTTGTGAACGGGGATAAAGTCTGCATCAGGGTTGGTGGCTAAAAATATTTTCTAGGCTTCAGATTACAGATGTGATGCCCAAATCCACAGTGAAGAAAGCATTGGTAAAGGCGGCTTCTGAAGTCAGGATGGAGTAGACTCCTCCTGGGATGTGAAGAAGGCTGCAGGTGACTCTTAATGGACTGGAGATTTAGCAGCTGATACCCTGCCAGCCTTGGGGCCACGTTAGTACAGGGGAAGAGAAATCTCAACCTGGCATTAACTCAGCCACTGTCCAAGTGAGGCCAGAAAGGGCACGGGAGCCGACCGTTTGGATCCCCATCATCTGGATGGAGATAAGAGCCGGCTTTGATTTCTCTCATCTTTACCCATCATCTGGATGGAGATAAGAGCCAGCTTTGATTTCTCTTGTCTTTACATCTGAGAGGCTCAGAGTACTTTATGTGCATTCTCTAAGATGCTGGTCTCTCACTCCTGCAACAGGCAGGCCAAACAAGGGCAGCACAAGCTGGAACTGGCCCAGATAGTACAAGGAACCAAGAAGAACTCCAGAATTTTCTGAAACATCCTCCCTGGTCCCCCACCTCATCAATGTCAGAGAAGAGGAGTCTGACTTGCTTTCCTTCTAGTTCTACCTGAAGTGCGCAGAACAAGCCACTTTAGGCGAGAGCCTGTGGCCCAGAGGAAGGGGAGATGCAGTGCGGGGAAGGAGAGATTATAGGGAGGCTCTGCAACCAAGCCAGCCCAGGCGGTCTAGTGGTTAAGATCCGGTACTCTCACTGCTGTGGCCTGGGTTCCTTTTCTGATCAGGGAACCACACCGCCCTGTCGTCTTTCAATTGTCA
Source organism: Equus quagga (assembly GCF_021613505.1). Lineage (NCBI taxonomy): Eukaryota > Metazoa > Chordata > Mammalia > Perissodactyla > Equidae > Equus > Equus quagga. The sequence continues at coordinate 41,501,811 of NC_060284.1, read as the reverse complement.
CACTGTGGCAGCTGCATGTTGCTGTGATGGTGAAAGCTGTGCCGCCGGTAAAGACCAGGCACGGTTCAGTTCTGCCGTACACAGGGTCACGAGGGGTCAGAATCAATTCGATGGTGCTAACAACAACTGCAATCAATCAGGCATCTCTCTTGCTGGTGTGTGCGTGAGTGTGTGCACACATGTGCAATGGGGGCGGGGACCCAGGGGGCCTTAAATCAGACTCCTTACGGCTGATGTGTTCCTAAGTGTCCAGTCTGGAAAGGCAGTCAACTCGTGGGCCCTATTTCCACTTGGGGTTATATAATCAATATGTGCAGGACTAACCACCCAGTTGAAACAGGAAAACGCTGATCTAATCTCCTTGGAGATAAGACTTCCCTTTGCTTTTTGCCATGAATTGATCACTAGCCGGGGCTTCCTATGAAAGACTCCTGATGAAAACTGAAGCCCAGAGCAGGGACTGGGGAATGGACCCCCGCCTGCAGCACCCGGCCTCACGTTTAGAAATGAGCTCTACAAAATGTCAAATATTTGGTTAAAGCCAAAGTCCTGTCTGATATCCAGCTGTGTTCCAAAGAGCTACGGGTTTGGTCACCTGTCCACCACAGTCAAGACCTTCTGCTTACTCCCATCTCCCTCGTCTGCCCTGCAGACCTACCCTCCGGCCCCAGCCCCTCCTGGAGAGGCTGTGGAATGGCCTGGGTTCTTTCTCTCCCCAGTTTAGGTTTCCTCACAGGTCCTCCGGTGGAGTCTACCTATTAAACTTAGAAAGGCCCTTCAAGTTCATCCAGGAAAGGAGTGAGAGCAGGAAGGAAGGAAATGAAGTTGATGAAACGTCAGTTACTGAGCTAAGTGGCGGGGACACGGGGTCTCATTCGAGCCTCGTGAGAATTCACTAAGGCGGGCGGTAATATCCCCAGTTTTACAGAGGGAGAACTGCAGCTCAGCCAAGTCAAGCAAGTTGCCAAAGATTGTACAGCCATTGGTGGACGCAAGGCTAGAGCTCTAGGCCCCTAATAGCTGTCCACACTCAGTCCCAAGTAGAGCTGATCCGAATTCTCAAGAAATCTGTGATGGAGCAAAAACCCCACAGTGAGGAGGACGTGGGCTGGGCCAAAAAGCAGCTGCCAGAGGCCACTGGCTCCAGCTGTCTTCACAGCCTGTGCTGGCCTGACCTCTAACTTCTAGACTAACAGTTATTCATGTTGGGGGGGGGGGGGGGGGGGGGGGGGGTGGGCTCAAAGTCCTCAGAATCTGATGGAAGCTCTGGATCCTGTCTCTAGAAAATGTACATTCACCCACACATACACACAACTTTGGCTGCAATTTCAGGGAGTTCATGGGCCCTGAGAGTCAGAAAGTTCTCTTTGCCACCCAAGAGCCCCCATGGGGGCCCAGGTGGGGAAAGAGAGAGGAAGGGTTTGGAGGAGTGGAGGAAGAGAGAAACAGAGGGCTGTGGTGGGGGCTGGTGGAGAGGAACAGAGGTGGTACCTCTTGTGATCGGGGAAGGAGCCAGCACGGCAGGGCCTCAGTGCTCTGGGCACCTCTCAGGGTGAAGTTCCTGGCATCAAATCTGGTCATCAAAAGGCATGGTGGTGGAGCTCTCGGGGGCTGAGAGAGGCAGGGCCCCGCAGGTCAGTCCTGACCCGTCCCAGAACTGGGTTTTGTTCAAATAAGGTAAGTGGTATTCCATTACGTGGCTCAGACTCCAAAGTCTCCATTTGGAAAGTGGATTAAGATCCCTTCTCCTGAAGCCAGACGTGTCCACAGTCAGAATAAAAACCCAGAGTGGGCTTGGTCTCAAAGTAACCCAAAGCTTCAACCTGCCAAAGACGGGGTGGTGGCAGGCTAACCCAGCCACTAAGCTAGCCTGTTAAAAATAATGATTATGTAAAGCAAACATCTTCAGAAAAAGAACCCCGACAAGTCTGGGAGAGCTGGGATAAATGCTTCCCGTTCTGACCTCCCCCTGAGGTGAAATGATCTATTTGTTCCTTGAATTGCTCCCCCAGTTCTGCTCATTCACGTGCTGGCTCAGCAGACACCCAAACAGAGCGTTTTGGGTTTGCCCCGCTGTTCTATTTCCAGCCTGCTCAGTTCATCTTAGGTCCCGCAGAGGACCAGCCGGCAGCTCCTTCTTCCCCTCCTCCCCTCCCCCAGCCACGTTTTCTCTCTCTCCTCCAGCCTGGCTTCCCCTCCCCCTCCCTTCCACTCTCCTTTCTCCCCCCTCCCCCTCTACTCCCCTCCTCCCTCTTCCTCTTCCTCCCCCTTACTCCTCTTCCACTTCCTCCTCCTCCTCTCCTGAGATCCTGCTCTCTGCCTCTCCTCTACTGCTTTCTCTTCTCTCACGACCTCCCTGGCTCCCATTCTCAGCAGCTGGCAGGTGTGTGTGAAGACGTGGGGCAGCTCTGGACCCTGGGCCTTGGGGCAGAGAGGAGGAATGGAAGCAGGGCAGAGGTGCCCCCAAGCACAGGAAGCAGGCAGCTTTGCAGGCCACTCTCTGACTTCTCAGGGGAAGCATGTCTGTACGCATCACTGATTCTGGGTCACCAAGAGGGAAATGGCCACCCCAGCGAGTCGTCTCATGAGCACTCACGTCCCAAGGCCCTGCCTCAAATGGACACCATCTCCATCCCATATTCCCACAGTGAATGGCCCTAGCAAGGGATTTCTGGAAAAGGGTTTCTGGTACTTTCTGTTGTGGAAGTCAGGCCTTCCCCCCCCGCCCCCCGACTGTTTCTCTACAAATAGGGAAGGATATGCACTGAGCCGTCACCTGCCTGAGTCTGGCTGGCTGTTTCATGTATTCCACCTCCGTTTACTCCTCCTGGCAAATCTGCAGGACATGTACAAGTATCCCCATTTCACAGATGGGGACCAGGAAAGAAAGGCCCAGCCGGTCAGAGCCTGGAAGCTGAGGGGCGTGGGGGGCTGCATATGGGAGCACTGATGGTGGTGGTGGAGGAGAGACTTGGCTGGCACACAGTGGTGGGGTGGTAGAGGGAGAGGTTCAGCATCCCAGGGAATTTGTTTTGGATGAATTCTGAGACCAGACACAGGCTAGAATGACAGATGTGAACGACTGAAGTCAGCAGCGAGCAGCTAGCTCATTTACTGTCTGCTCACTCATTCCTTCATTCATTTGTCCATTGTTGAGCTCCTGAGCACTGAGAAGGGGCTGGAGATAAAGGCATTAATAAACGAAGCATCCATAAATGAGTAAACAAGCAATCAGCTATTACTGTGATCAACACTATAATGGAGGCGTATACAAGGTGCTATGAGAGCATAAAGGAAGAGTCCAGGAAGGATTCTCAGAGGAGGTGATAGTTGAGTGGGCCTTGAGGGATGAATAAGAGTTTGCCAGGCAGAGGACTTAATACTGGAATGTGGAAGGGGGACAAAAAGTAGAGACAGGATCTTCTAGACATAGGCAACTTCCATTGTATATCACTTCTCATTTCCCTTTTGTGCTCCATTTTCTTTTTTGTTAATCAGAACCAACCCAGACCTCCTTGTAGAATCCTGGCCTCTAATTTGACTCACACAAGGAAGCTCCTGTGTTCTTTCTCCTCTGATCAAACAATTATCTACCCTGCTTGGAGCTCTTTGGTGCTAGGATTTTCTATAACAGAGAACAAGGCTCTCGCTCCATAAGTTGGGAGGAGGTCTAGTAATCCTATGTCCTGGGAAATAAAATATACAGGGACCCTAGCTTATACTAGAGTATGGATGACTGACACAAGATACTTTCCTACGCATAGATGAGAACATGAAGAGAGAGTGAAGAGAATAGAAGGACCCTGGAAATATATGTGTTTTAGAGGCAGTAAGGGGGTGACGGTCAGTGAGAGTCCCCGGCAAGGGTAGAGAAAAACCCAGGAGGAAAGATGGAGTGTACTAGAGACGAATTTTTCAATTCTTCCAGGGAGATCCAGCTTGTCACAGTCCAGCACACTGAGACCCAGAGGGAGAGTGGTACCACTGGAGCCTTTTTACCCATCCCCTACCCTCACCATTCCACCCCCAGGTTCCCTTCTAGTGGGTTCCTGAGAGAGATGAGGTCCCTAATTGATCCACCAGGAGTACAAACAGTGTTGTCCCCTGAGGGGAGGAGGAGGTCCTGAGGCACCAGGCTGGATGCTGCTGGAGTGTTGGGAAGGGGGTTAATTCTGACTCACGTTCATGGTTCTGTGCCGCTCCCCCCTCGCATACTGAGAGGATGGCACAGACTGGCCACTAGGCTGACCATCCAGCAGCCTAGCAAGGGTTCAGGATCCCGGGGCAGCCTCTCTGTGGTGGTGGTGGTGGTGGTGGCAGTGGCATAACTCTGCTCTCCATAGCAACTTGGGAGCCGCCACCCCAGGGAGAGCCACCATGGCAACATCTAGACCAGGAACAGCTCCTCTGGGCCTCTGGCCTCCTGAGCTTACCCCTGGTATTCCAGAGGGGCCGCTGGCAAAGCCTGGGCCCTGAAGCAGTGGGAGGACACCCCCTCCTGGAGCCCCTCTGGGGCTGAGGGCTGAGGGCGTGGAGGAAAGTCTGGTTTTATTTTCCTTTGTGTGCTCTGAACACTTGATCACTACACTGAATTTGAGGTAATTGTCCTTGGGTCTGGGGCCTAAAGACAGGGTGGGGGTGGGGGGACCAGTGCTGAGCAGGAGTCTCTAGGGCTATTAGGAATGGAGTTGCTCCAAGGGTTAAGGTCCCTGAAGAGGGGCCCTCAGGCGCAGTCACGTCCAGCAGCCCCAGGGTCTGGGAGGAGGGCTCTGAGTGCAAGAAAGAGCGTGTGGGGGGTGACAGGGCTGCCTTAAGGGCCATGCTGGGTCAGGCAATCCCGGCTTTTTCCCAGGCCCCAACCTCACTTCCCTCCATCCTTCTCTTTCATCTCTTCATCACTCCCTTCATCCCTCCCTCTTCTTCCTCACTCTTCCTGCTCCCTTTTCCATCCCTTTCTTGGTTCACCCGGCATCTCCCCAGTACCTACTGTGCATGGCGTGCTGGGCTAGGCCCTGAGAGGAGCCAGGATGAATCAGCCCCCTCACATCTGGGGAGGGGGAAGGTTACAAGGACCCAAAACAGCAGTACAAACAGTTACCTTCTGAAAGGAAGAGCTATGGGGACTCTCCCTCCCTCTCTCTCTGTTTCAGCCCTCCTCCTTATCCTGACAGTTTCTCAGGCAGGAAATGCATAATGTAAAGAGAAGAGCTTTCACGTTATTCCCCCAAGGCCTCCCAGGAATGCCCCAGAAGTGAGGTGCAAAAGCCAGCTGGAGACAGCTTGGGAGGGATAAGAGAGGACAGAGTTCAGCAGCTCCTCGTGCCAGGGGCATCTCTGCCCATTCATTCATTCATAAAATATTTACTGAGCCCTAGCCCTGTGCTAGGCCCCGGGTACTTCCAGGGAGGCAGGCAATAAACATATATGTAGTCACAAGGAGTGGTAAGTACCACCAAGAGAATGAATCGGCTGCAGTCACAGAAAACAACACGGGGTGGGGGGGACCCCTCACCAAGGAAGTGACATTTAAGCCAGGCCTGAAGGGTGAGGCCTCAGCTAAGCGAAGGAGCCGGGTGGGCTGGGGTTCAGTGGTCCACGTGAGGGAACAGCGCGTGCAGACGACTGAAGGTGGAAGGGACTGGTGCGCGTGAGAAAGGCTCACGGGGCCTAGGGAGAGAGGCACGAGGATTTGCAGAGGCAGGAAGGGGCCTGATGAGCAGCAGGGCCCCGAGGGCCCGCCTTTCTCTGAAGGAGTTTGGATTTTATTTGAGATGCGGCGGGGATCCAGCCACTGGAGGTTTTAAGCAGGGGTAACACGAGCTGGTGTCTGTTGTAGGAAGCTCTCTGGCTGCTGGGTGGAGACTGGGTGGTAGAAGAGAAGATGGGACCCAGGGAGACCAGGGGAGAGGCGAGGGAGCCCGCTGCAGTCTGGACTGGTGAGAGCAGGAGAGGGAGGATCTGTGAAACATGCTTCAGAGCTGGGAGTGACGGAACTTGTGAATGGGTTGGAATGTGGGTGGGAAATATTAGTATCTATTTTTTTTATCTATTGGTCTTTTGGCCTCTCTCCCCTACTAGAATGTAAGCTCCATAAGGGCAAGGATGCTGTTGGTCTTGTTCTCTGTTGGTCCCCAGACACAGTATAGGTATTTAAAAAGATTTAGTGCATGGTGACTGAGGAATTAAGGCAGGAGAGGGCAGGATTAACGATGATACCCCCCGTTTCTGGTTCAGCTGCAGGGTGGATGGTGGTGGCATGCAGAGAGGGGAGGATCAGTCGGGCAGAGCGGTGATCAAAGCCCAGAGTCAGGGAAGTGGTGGAGGTGCCTGTGAGGGGCCTGGCAGGCAGCGCAAGTGGGCACGGAGAGCATGAGGGGAAGGGGCTGTCTATTTGGGTCACTGTTGCACACCCAGCATGTAGAGCAGTGCCTGGAATAGAGAAGAGGCTCAATACTTGTTTGTTGAATGAATGAATGACTGGAGTTGAGAGAAGAGTTCTGGGCTGGAGCTATAAATGTGGCTGTCACCAGTGCCTGGAAGTTCAAGGCTGTGGGAGTGGATGAGGTCACCTAGGGAAGAGTGTATGGAGAGAGAGAGAGGAAGGGACCCCCCCCCAACCCCCGCTAGCTACCCTCTCTCCTCAAACCAGGTATTGTCGATTTAGGAAACAGGGACCTGAGCTCAGCAAAAAGCAGAGTCCTGCAGTTTCGGGAGACTCTTACAGAGTAGCCCGAGAAGCAGGAAATATGGCAGAGGGCAGGGGCTGGCCCCACAGCCCTGTGGGGAAAGAAGGAGAGGCTTCCAGCCCCAACATCAGAGGCCTCCGACCCCTCTGACCTGGAGCCCCAGCCCTCCTCCTGGCTCCCTCTCCTCAGCCTGTGACGCTGTGGTCAGGCCCAACTGAGGCTGCCCAGGAGGGGGCGGGTCCTGGAGTCCCTGGCAGCCCTTGCTGGCCTCTAGAGCAACCCATGCTGCCTGGGGCATGGGTGTGGTTACCACAGCCCCAGGGGACTCAGCTAGCTCCTGTGCCACCCGTGTACGCATCCCAGGATGTGCACGCCCAAGGGCCTGGGGCTGGGAGATGAAGGCCTGTGCTCGCTGTAACAATGCTGCCAGGGCCGGGAGGCTGCAGGAGCAGGTGCTGGGCACACGTTGTCAACCCAAGCCCAGGTACCCCCTGAGTCACTGCAGACACCACACACGCCGGCCCCTGCCCTGGCACACACACCCATGACTGGCTGGGGAGAGGCCGACGGGAAGCCTAGCAGGGAATTCCACTCCAGAGTCAAGGACTTTGAGGAAAATCATGCCGGGAGAGAGCTGATCTGAGTCCTGTTCAGAAGACCTGCCCCCAGCATGACCTAGCTCGTCGGCCCCAGGTGGGTCAGAACATCTTAGAACTGGAAGACATCTTCTAATGGAACCTGCTATGCTGAGCAGAAATTCTTCCCACAAACCCCTGGCCCGTGGTCAGCCAGTGTCTTTGCAAACTTCCAGGAATGTGGACTCCACCACCGCAGGGCAGCCCGTTCCTATTCGGCAGCTTTGCCAGAGAACGTCTCTTTCTCAAAGGGCCTCGAAGGATCCAACACCAGAGGGTGACAGTGTCACCTCCGGGGAGGAGAGGCGATGGAGGGAGGGGGATGGGGCTTCCCCGTTGATTTGGTATGGGATGTTTGCCAAACCGTGTGCTAAATTTGTAATGGCAAGAACAAAAAGTAGGGTTCTCCTTTATTTGAACCAAATCTGCCTTCCTAACATTTCCACCTACTGCTCCCAGGTCTGCTCTCTGGGATCAGAGTCTAACCCCACTTCCCCTCGGGTGCCCTTCGAATACCTGAAGGCGGGGATCACGTCCCCACCGCGTCCTCCTCCGGGCTGAGCTTCTCCTCCTTTAACTTGGTTTCCAGACCAGTCCCCCCAGCAGTCCCCACTTCTGAGCGTCAGACAGTAAAGCTCAGGGGGTTGCAGAAGGAAGGAACCAGTCACTCCCCAAGTTAGGTGTCACCTCGTGCTCGTTAGTTAATGTGTGTGTGTGTGTCTGTGCATGCGTGTGTGGGAGGGCATGTTCAAATCACTCGCTTCCTCAAGCCTTGGTTTTCTCATCTATAAAAGAGGAAAACAGTACCTTTGCTATGAGAATCAATTGAGATTAAGGAAATGAAAAACATTAAAAAGCACAAATTCCTACCCTAGGGGTTATAACTTAGAAGCCCCCTTCCGTTTGGTAGTTGCTAAGTGTTGGGCTCACAGAGCCAGACTGCTGGGGTTCAAATCCCGGCTTTGCCACTGATGGGCTGTATGACCTTGGAGAAATGACTTGACATTGCTGTGCTGCAGTTCTCCCCTCTGTGAAACAAAGAGGGTGATAACACCAATCTCGGACTCCACGTTTAGGAGCATTCGATGTATTGCCTAGCACTCAATAAATATTAGCTATTTGATATTGTCACCCCGACTTTTCCTCCTTCACAGGCAGAGAAGGGCTTCGCTGAAACGAGGCTAATTCATAGCACCTGTTTGAAAGGTGAGGCCATCAAACCAAACCAGTCATCTGTTATTGGAGTGAGTTGCTCCACGGTTTACCCCCCTGCCCCCCAAAATTTGTAAGCAATGTTTTGTGCGAGGCACGTGCTAAGGGCTTTATAGGCCCTGCCTCACTGAATTCTCCTAACACCCCCACGAGGGAGACACTATCATAACTCCCATTTTACAGATGAGGAAATAGAGTTTCACACAGATGAAGTCACCTGCCCAAGGTCACACCACTAGGAAGTGCTGGAACCAGGACTCCAACTTGAGCCTGTCTGACTCCCAAAGTCAGTCTCCGTCAGCGCAGGGTCCCGTTCTTTTAGCCAACTCTCTGGTTTAGGCTCATTTCCAGCTCCAGGGACCAGAGGAAGCCAGAACCTTGTCTTCCTTGATGGCATTGCCTGATGTTTCTGCGAGGTGGGGAGGAGGAGCGGTCTCTTGCTTCTCTCACCAAGCCCCCTGCCCCTCTCCGGCTCCAGCGGTCTGATGGTGACACCGGAGACCCCAGCTGCATCTCCTTGGGTCCCCTCAGGACCACCCTGGCATCTGGTACCTCTGGGCCGCTTGCTGGGTTTTTGACCCCTGACCATGAAATGGTTCCATGCTGATCTACAAAAAAAACAGCCATTTTGGACATGGGCCCTGATGCGTAATCTCATTAAGGAGCCAGCAGTGCATCTCAAACCATTATCGCCTGGCCAAGCTTCTCTGGGGCGAGCCTGGCTGCAAATGGCTTTCTCCCGTCCGGGGTGGGGGGGGGGGGGGGGGGGGGGGGGCGCCACAGCCCTCCTTGCCCTCTGCCGCTGGAGGAGAGATTTTATCTTTAATTGACAACTGGCTGCCTGCCATCGCCTTGCCCCCGCTGGCCCAGGCTCCCAGGCCCATTTCTCTTCTGCTTCAGGAACAGGCTTCCCCTCGCTTCTTCTCTTCCCTCAGCCCTGCCATCCTCACCCCTGCTCCCCACTGGGCTCTGTCCTTTCTTGGTGTGACGGACAGGAGATCTCAGAGATCTGTGGAGAAAGGCCTGAGAGCTACAGGAACAGGGTGAGGCGGGAACTGACACTTAGTGTGCACCTACTGTATGTCACATGTAGAGAAACAGCCCTCGGCCAGGTCCTTCCACTCACTGTCTCTGAAATAGACTATCACTATCCCCAGTCTACAGACAGGGAACCTGAGGCTCGGTGAGTTGCCCCAAGATACCCAGCTAGTGTGTAGCAGATCCAGACTCTGCACTGAGGACATTGTGGCTCTATCATGCCTGGAGTGAGAGGAAGGAGTGAGAAATAAGAGAACGAAGGGCAAACATGTACCCAGACCTCCTGTACAATCCGCAAAGCCCGGTGCCAGGAGGAAACGCAGGGCCCCTTCTTGGATAATGACTAGTAATTTCAAGACGGCGACAGCTGAGCATTAAGTCAAGTGAGGGGCCTTTGTGAGCGACTGCACAGGTTGCACGCTCCTGAAGCCAGCCCTGTGTGTGCCCCCCTGTGGGTCTGAGACGGACCACGCGTGACTAGCACTCACCATTACCCAATCCTATCTGGGCCCAGGAGGGGTTCATTCCCCATCCCTAAGTGGTCCCAGTCGTGTCACCGGTCCCTTGTCGGCCTCAGTTCATCAGCCATCCAGTCATCACAAGGACTTTGGCATCCCCAGGGCCTTGGCCCAAATAGAACTGGTGCAATTTCAGGGAGGAGGGGCGGGCCCCTGCACAAACAAGCAGGAACACAGTGGGATTCCTTAAACAAACAACAGTCTTTTCTTCCACGTTAGGGCTGGGGTCAGGTGGCAGCAGTGGCGATCAGGACATTGCTTGGGCATCAGGGGTCCCGGGCTAGCCCTCTGTGTGACCTTGGGCAGGCTGCTGTTCCTCTGAGCATCAGAGTCTAGCTCTATGTGCAGGGGTTGGGCTGCATGGATGACTCCTGGAGGGGGTGGGGTTAGGGCCGGAGTGTGTTGCATTTCTCCGGTGTTGGGGTGGACTCCTGGGGAGGTCCCCACAGACATAGAACCAGAAAGGAGAGGCAGAGACAGTCACTCACACAGCAGGAGCAGCGGCACGCTCCAGATGTCTTTATTGGGGCTCGAGCACAGCATGACAGTCAGAGGCATGCGGACAGGGCGGCAGGGCCAGCCCAGGCATGCCTCAGACACGCACGAGGAGGGGACAGCTTTAGAAAAGGACTGACCAACACCAGGGAGGGGCAGGGCGGGGTGGGAACGGGGAGGGAGGGCCGAGGGAGGGGCAGAGGCCAAGGTCGAAGGGGTCCCCTGGCCTCTGCTATTGCACGCATCCTCTGGCCACTGGCCAGGAAGTACAGTATTGCAACTGGTCTCCACTCGCCCGAGGCTTCCCCTTCTCAGACCCCTGAGCCAGATGGACAGACAGACCCCTTCCCTGCCCGTCTGCCCAGCAGCATCTTTGAAAACAAATGAACGAAGGAGACAGAACAAAAAAATCAAAAACAAAAGAAGATGAAACGCCCCCTCAGTCAAGGACACAGGGAAGGTGGAGGAAGGAGTGGAAGAAGCTGCAGAGGAGCCCCTGGAAGTCCCCCCACAACTGGGGCGTGGGGTGGGAGGTAGAACCCCAATCTGGGGTGGGATGGGGCTAGTGGAGCAAGTGACCCTGGGGGGCAATCTGGCCTTCCATAGGCCACCGGCCCACAGGGGAAACGCCCCCAAGAGGGACAGTCTGGCCTGGGATCACCCAGCTGGACCGGCAGATCCCAGGTGCACTTTTCCTAGGACATTCCTCACACACGTTCAGCAGACAAGGAATCAGTAAAGGGGAAGGGAATGGGGGTCTAGGGGTGGGGCAAGGACTTGGGGAGACACAGCCTAACAAAGAAGACAGACCACCAACAGCACGTGCACTACACACAAGAGTATAGTACGTATGAATATAGATACTATATGTGCATATATGTCTCTTCAATGTACAACAGAACAGAACATCAGACCCAGATGGCTCTGGGCCCCGGGGGTCACATGGGAGGTTTTCCATCAGTCCTGTGCAAACACAGATATCTGAGTCTTTCCCAGCGAAAGATTCTTGCCTGGGTTCCAGAGTTTCCCTAAGCCTTTGGCTTTCTGTCTGTCTGCCTGTCTCTCTCACGCTGGTGCCGCCTTAAGAGAGGGTGAGGACTTCAGCCTGGGCATAGTTGGACGAGAGGGCGTCTTGGCAGGTCTCTGTGTTTAAAGAGCACAGGTGTGAGACACTGGGACGCACGCTTTCGGCTCAACATTGCCTTCTCGGGGGGCAAGGAGTTCAGCAAAAGAAAGGGAGAAACAAAGAACAAGATGTTAGAAGGAAGGCAGCTGCCGACCCACAGGCTGTGGGCTAAGGAGCAGGCCAGGAGCAGAGCTGGAATGCATGGGGACCCAGGGCTAAGAGGCCAGGAAGAGCAGGGACAGGTCAGGGTATGGGGTGAGCCCCTTCATCACTCCTCTGCCAACCCAGAGCCTGGGCCAAGGTGACTCCTAGGTGATGTCACAGCTCATCTCCACACCTGCTCAGGTAATGAACCCAGGAATCACTAGCACTCAGGTCTCCAAAGCCCTAGTGCAGTGCGGGGAGGGACCACAGCTCTGCAGCGTGGCATGGAGGCAGGGTGGGGGCGTCATGGGAGGGAGAGGCTCCTGGTGTGACCTGTAGCCCACAGGCCATCACCTGGGCTGCTGCCTGCCCAACTTGGGTTCCCCCCATATTGCTCCATCTGCCATCACCACCTGGGGCTCTTCCCCTGTCCCTGGGGGCTGGTGAAGAAGGCTCTTGAGTGCTACCACGTGGTGCCCAGCCCCCCTTCCTCAATCTGGCAGCTGGAGGGTGAATGCTGAAGGGGAAGGTCAGGGAGGATGAATGTAGCCCTCTTAGGAGAGAAGGCCAGAAAATAGCATCTTTCTGAGAAACCCAACCCCTCCATGAGCTCTTCTCAGTATCCCATCCTCAGCCTGGGAGGTCAGCGGCCTGGCCCTTCCCTTCTCCCACCTTCCCAGCAGTGGCACAGGTAGGGCAGACAGGGCGGTTGCCGTGGGGAAGGTATTTCGGAGGTGATGCTGTCTGGCTAGGGCGGAGGAGGCCCTCCTGTCCCAGGCAGCTCTGGGAAAGGGCAGCCCCAGCCCTCCGGCTGGTACCCAGCCTCCCCACTCACCACAGTGCAGCTCACAGCCACTCCTCTCAGAAGCCCTGGGGACTGAGAAGTGGCCTCTAGGGTTGTCAGTAGTGCTGGCACAAACTGGAAGGTAGGGTTACCAACTCCCACCCAGGCTGCTTCCCAGCTCTGCGGGGACGGGCAGGCCCCAGTTGTGGGGGAAAGGCTTCTGAAAGCCAAAGTAATGGTACAGGTCCAAGTCTGGATGCCAGATAAAGCAAACTACACTCTCAGATTGCAGGTGGGCGGCAGGGCCTTCCCCAAGGAGGGAGGCCTGTGCAGACAGCCACCTCTCTGGGCAGAGCCTGGCACACAGTGGGTCTTTGTAAACTCCAGGACTCGGTTTGCCCTTTCCCAGAGCCCTGAGTGGTAGCTAGAGCAGCCTACTCAGCTCTCCTGTTAGCCAGGTCCTGTGTCTCCCTCACAGGACCCAGAGAGCCGGGGTGGGCGGGGGGCGGGGGGACACACACACACGTGTGGGAGCCCATCTCCAAAGCACTAGGGGCTCCAGGCTGGCACTCCTGCATCATGTCGCCCAGGGACATCTGTGCCCACCATAGGGGTGCCGTGAGCATGCCCATCCCTGTGGGAGGGAAGAGAGGGAAGGAGGCGGCGGGTACCGTGGAAACTTGGGCTCCTGACAACTTGAGGGCTGCCACAGAAATAGCCGCCTCAGTTCCCTGAACCAGAAAGGCAAGTCAGAGGAGAAAAGAGCTGTGGGACCCATGCTAAACTGGACATCTAGCTCATCTTGTCCCCATCAGAGCCAGGACCCCAGTGACAAGGAGCCCTGTGGGGCAGGATGGAACCTGTCCTCATGAAGGAGAATCAGCTGGGCCCTCAAACTGGGCTGTGCAGGGAGAGGGTGCCGGGTGTCTCCATCCTGCTCCCCTGTTGATTAAAGAGGCCTGTCCCCTTCTGAAGGGTGGCTGCAAAGATGCCCCGGTATCTTCTCAACTCCTAGGGGCACACTTCATTCTGAGAGCAAGCAGGAGACAGGCCCCGTAGACCACAGCAGGGCTGGGATATCTCAGGACCCACCTTGAACAGACTTTTCTAGAAGGGACATTCCCATCTCTGCCCAACGCTGAAGAAGTCACTGAAATGGGGATGCTCCTGGCATAGGCTTTTCACAACCCCCAATCCCATGAAACCATCTGACTTTTCTGCCCAGTTCACCTTTCGGGGTGGGCCCCACATTTCCCAGCCTCCTGCCAAGTCCCCAAATGCTATCTTGCCATACCTATCTATGCTCACCCTGGAAGGAGCAGATACGGACCTTACTTAGTCATTCGTTCCACCAAGTTGCATAATCTGACTCTAAAAATTGCCAGGCACACAGCTCGCTGTCAGGTCTAATTCCCATCAGGTGAAACAGGAAATGTCCTGGCTAGGGCAATCCTTGTTCCTCCTTCTCAGGGCTGACGAGGGCCTTGGGAGCCTTGCTCAGTGCCCTGCTTGGGGAGGGACCACTCACGGCTTGGCCCTCCCTGGGAGTGGCCAGGTGCCGGTGCAGGAGCGGGTAGGCGCAGGATGGCTTCCCCTCAGCTGCCCCTGCCCAGGGCGCACCCTGCTTCGCTCAGTGACTCACAAACCTGTTGTGCTCCCGGGCTCATTAGGTAAATGAATACACTTAATTATAGAAATTAGATGACTCTCCGGTTCTGGCAGCAATACAGAGCGCAGAGGCTGGGTGGGAGCGGCAGGTGACTCAGAGGCTGGGCTGGCAGTTTGAGGGAGGGGGGAGAGGGAAGAAAAACTGTCGTGGAAGCAGAAGCAGCAGTGTGGCGAGAGATGCCGAGGCTCGGGGCGCAGATAGGATGTTAAGCTCCACCGCTGGATGTCGCCCCGGAGAGACGGGCATCCCCGCACCTCAGCGACCCATCCTGGGGCTCTGACTCTAAGCGCCCCCACCTGCGCCCCGGGTCAGAGCTGGAGAACATCAGGCCTCTCCTCCCAGGGCGGCACTGCTCCTCTAAGGAGACAAGCCCTCTGGACACCAGCAGCTGCCCCATGGGACAACCTTATTCCTTGCTGGTCTGGGTGTGGGGTGGACAGACAGACAGACATTCAGTTCCAGGTTGTTTGGTTTCTGGTTGAAGGCCACGAGGAACGGAATTGCATTGGCTGTGATTAACGTGGGACCCTGAGGGGGAGGCAGGGCCCAGAGACAGAGGTCCTGGGGGCGCAGGCACCTCCGCCCAGGATAGGGGCAGGTGGATGGAAGCCCTGGGGAAACTCGCCCCCTTGCTCCAGGCTCCAGAGCTGAACATCTGGGGGAGCTGGGTGCTGTGGGGGGGCAGCTCAGGGCCCGCCTTCTCCTGCATCCTGCCCGCCTAGCTCAGGCAGCTCCCTCGGGCCCCAGGAGGAAGGAGGGCCGCAGGGCATCAAGTGTGCCTGCTTGTGCACCACGCCCGGAGGCAAGGAGAGCTGAGGGTGCAGCTATGGGGCCAAGTGTCCGGGTGGTGGGCTGGTGAGGGGGTGGAAGGGGTGGGAGAGCAGGAGCTTTCTCGGAGGGTAGGGCGAGCCGTATCGTGATGCCAGTGGAGACAGCCCCAGACTGGTTCCAGCCGCGCCGGCTATGTTGTTTAGACTCCGGGACTTTTCGCAGCCTTGTGAAGAAAAGGCACATGGGTCAGAGGGCGTGGCTCCTTGCCTGAGCAGCGCCATGGGATCCATGTTCCAGGGGACCCTGCAGGGCAGGTGCCCCGGCCTGGGTGGAAGGGTCTGGTCCAGCTGGGAACGGCTCCCTGACTTTCCCTGGTCTCTGGGTCACCAGGGCTCCTGAGGACAGACTCCAGGGCCCATACCCAGCTTGCCCTGTCATTGTCCCCAGGTAAGTTTCCCCACAGCCTCCAGCACCTTCCTTTCTCAACCCTGATGAGCATCTGACACCTTCTTCCCAGGGAGCTGACACTCTGACACGTGGGCGGCTACAGGCTAACAGCAGGGTCTGCACCGGTGGCTGGAGGAGGCCTGAGCCCACTCATTCCTGGGGCTCAACGTAGCCCGAGTGCAGAGCGTGTGGCACGGCCTGGCATGGAGAAAGTTGCCGAGTGCGCACTGGGAGTTTGGCGATGCTAATTGCCACGCTTGCTTAGCAGGGCCTGTTTCCCAGCAACCCACCTGTTCCCTCTCGAAGGTCACTCTAATTGGCTGAGCTACATGCCTGTTGCCAAGAAGCACTGTGGTGGCATCTTGAAAATAGAGCAGCTGGGCCCCACAAGCACCCAGAGAGACACGGTGGTGGGACGCAGGCTCCCCAGCCCCATGCACGCATACATGCCACCCTTCCCCAGGTGCGACTCTCCCCCAGCACCTCATGGTCCCTTCTCTGACTCACAGTCTCTTCTACTTTCACGGAGCCCCCGACAACACTTGGATGAAAGCAGGGGTGCTCAGCACTCGGCTGTTTGCTCAATTCCTCCATGGGGGGGGCTCCCCCCACCCCACATTCTAGGCTGTCCACTTAGCATACTCCAGCCAGAGCAAGGCTCTGGGTCTGAACCAGGACACAGGGGAAGCCTGCATATTTGGGGTGAGGGGCAGGAGGGAGAGGCACATCCAGAGCCCAAGAACCAGGGCCCGCAGAAGGGTGATCCGAGAATGCACGAGAGGGTGGAAGCGGTCTGAGCACATCCACCTGCAGCCCTCTAACTGGGGCCTCTGGGCCATCTCCTCCCAGCTGCCAGTTCGCTGCTCCTGTCACCCGACAGGACATATGCCCAGCAAAGCTGGATGTACACCGCTCAGGGCTTGCTTAGGGTCAGGGCATCCTGGGGAATCCCGTGGGAACAGTGGTATTGAGCAGGCCAGGGAAGGGGTCTGGAAGGTGCCCGTGGAGGCTGCATGGGCTGGGCAGCCAGGGGACAGCCCTCAGGGGCCACAGGCATCACAGGCTGGTCCTGCAGCAGCCACCGCCCCTCCTCACTCAACCCAGTCTTGGCCTGGAATTTGGGGGAGCAGGAAGTGGGGGAGGGAGAACTTGGGATCTAAGAAGTGGCCCAAGAACCCAGGAAAGAGCTTCGCTTGGGAAGGAGTCGGGGTTTATCCTGGAGCTGAGCAGGGTGTGCAGGGTGTCACAGGGACAGGACAAGAAAGACAAAATGGTGATCAGGAACTGGGCAGAAGGAACATCTGGCCCTGACACCCCCGGTTCTCAGCCACTAGTGGTCCTCAACTATCCTTGATATTTCTGCCCCTTTTCAGGACAGGAATCCTGCGCTCCACCGCCCAGCTTCTGCCCTGCCCCTGCTGCAGGCTTGGGGTCGCTGAGGGAACGCCGGCCCTCCTCCACGGAGGGAATCGGCTGCTCCCTTGAACTCTTCAAATCCTTCAGAACACACCTCAGAGGGGATCCACTCTCCCTGCCCACTCGGCCTCAAGGGGACAGTCACCTCTAGGGGCTTGCAGAGCTGGGTCAGCCCCTCCTGGGCTCCAGGACCCCCAGCGCGGGATGGAGGAGCTGGGGCCTGTGCCAGGCTCTCTGAGGACCTCACAGCAGCACCTTGTTCTTATCCTGCCTCCTGAATGGTGCCGGCATCTCCCGGAACTTCTTACTTGGGGAAGCCTTAGCTGTGTTTAAGGGAGCCTAGGGAGAGGCTGGCAGTGACCCTGTGGAGCCGGGCCTCAAGGTCACAGCAGGAACCAGAGGCAGAGAAGGTGATGAAATAGATGTGAGGGGCAGGGGCCCCTGATCTGGTGTCCCCTCACCCTCTAGGAGACCCTGGCGGGACGGGCTCTGTGTACTTTCTGGGGATGCTGGAGGCCTTTCTAATCCAGGGACGGGGAGATCAGTCTCATCCTAAAAGCGGGGGTGTGTCCAAGGCAGAGGAGATGGTGGCCACGGCCTCAGGGGAGGAGGGGACCTCAAGCTTTGTGGGGGACACCGGGGAGACTCAGTTCCATGGGGTCTCCCCACCTGCCCGGCCTGGGGAGCCATACCTTTCCGGACACTACCATCAGCACAGGCATAGTCCCCAGCGCTGAGCAGGAAGCAGGCAGCTGCCTTCTTGTTTCTGTCTCGGGTGCCAGAACGTCGCAGAGCCCGGCGCTCCTCAGGGGACGGGGCGGAGGCCAGGGGCTGCGTGAGGCCAGCTCCCTCCTCGTCTGACAGCACCGCATTGGCATCGCCATTCTGCTTGGAGTCTAGAAGGGGCAGACAGAAAGGAGGCTGCGTGAGGGGCTGCCGGGGTCTTCCTCATGGGGTCCTGGGGTCTTTCACATCCCAGACCTTGAGTGCCACTTGCCTGACCCAAGGAGGCAGGAGTGTTGCCAGAGCCAGGGAGCGGGCCTGGTCTTGAGGGCAGGATGCTGGCTTCCCTCCTTCCCTTGGCCTACAGTCTTTCCTAGAAGACGGGGCCACAGATACCCTAAGCAGCCACTCCCCAAGTCTGCCTGCTGCAGATCAGCCCAGGGCAGGTGGCAGACTCTGCTTCCTCCTTGGGTCTGGCTCAGGCTGACACCTGGATGAGTTTGCATTCCTTGGAGGATGCCCTGCTTGTTGGAGGGAGGGGCGGCACTGCCAGGGTTAAATGGATAGAGCGGCTTCCATGGCTGTCTCCCTGGACCACCTGAAGGCAGTTATTCTTGTTCACCAGGCATCCAAGCCGGAGTCCAGCGCTCAAAGGACTCACAGCCCTCTGCTCCTGGGGCTCACCTGTGTCTGGGGAGGACCCCGGGGGGAAGAGTCTCCAATTCAGCTCCTGCTGTTGTGGGCTCTTAGCTCCAACCTCCTGCTCCATCAGGCAGCAGCACAGGTAAAGCTGGGCCCTTGGATCTGGGCTTGGTTTGAGGGAAGTGGCTGTAG
This sequence comes from Equus quagga, assembly GCF_021613505.1. Classification (NCBI taxonomy): domain Eukaryota; kingdom Metazoa; phylum Chordata; class Mammalia; order Perissodactyla; family Equidae; genus Equus; species Equus quagga. Next base: position 41,483,313 of record NC_060284.1, on the reverse strand, counting down.
CCTTGGCCAGTAGTGCCCTTACTGTGGTCAAGCAGGTATGGCCAGGCTAAGGCACGGCTGACCGGGCCATAGGTAGGTGTGAATTGAGGAGCCAGCCTAGGGGCGTGTACATTTTGATATTAGGTTTCCCTCTGAGCCCTGAATGGGCCTCGGGGTGCAGCTAAAATTCCCTGGGGCACTGGCTGGGAGATTTATATTTAGGGATTGGGGAAGGGGTACCACTTTGGTGGGGGAGAGGAGACGAGGCTGACGGGTGCTATTCCATCAAGATCTTTGGGAGACCCAGGCCCCTGCATGACCCCAGAGAATGAGTGGCTGCAGCACATATGGTGGGCATCCACCAACAGACCACGGATGATGTTCTGAGTCAGGCACTCCTCTGGAGGAGGAGTCCCACTTTGCCTTCAGAGCCTAGCCAGGAGATGCTTCTTACTGTCCGGCCCCACCGGCAGCTCCCCACTGGCCTGGCATCCAACAGCCTTGGACTAGGAATCCTGTGCCTCCCTCAGGAGCCCATCCCTACCTAACAGTCAGGCCCCTACTCTCCAACCCAGCTCCACGCTGCTGTGGGTTAAGTCCATCTCCTTTCCCGTCTCCTAACTCGGGGGGAGGCGAGCTTCCCTGGGGTGGCCTTTCCATCCTTGAAGAAGAGGATTGAGACCCTCGGGTCCTCCCCTTCCAGGAGGCAGACACCAGCTGCTCTCTTTCCCTTTCCCAACACTGTCTGGGCCACTGCCTCTTGATTCCTTTCCATCCCATGTTAAACCCTGAGCCCAGGACTCAGTCTAGCTTGTGGTGAACAGAAGGCAGCCTCCCACTGCTGTTACGTTATCACATTATTAGGCCAAGAGACACCAGGCTCGAATGTTTGGAAAGAAATGATTCATGTGCTGATGCCCCTTGGAAGAACAACTGCCCCGCTCTCCAGCTAATAATAACAGCACTTGATTTGTAAAGTGGTTTTAGCTTCTCAAAGTACTTTCATATCTGTCATTTGGGTCTCATCAAAATCTTGGGGGTAGGATATTGATATCATTCTCATTTTACAGATGAGGCATCTATGCCCAGAGAGGGTGAGTGGCAGGCTTCAGAATACACAGCAGAGTGGCCAAGATGGGATTAGAAAGCCAGGCTTCTAATTTATAGCTCCATGCACTGCCCATCGCAGCCTAAGCTGGGTGGGATACTCACTCCACCCATGTTCAGGAAGGACCCCGAAGTTCAGGAAGCTATCAGACAACCAAGGATAGAGATTCGGCCTTGATACTTTGCCCTCATGAAGGCAGGTCTTGTACTTAGGGAAGCATAGAGAAGTAAAGCACAATCCCAAATTCCAAGGACTGAGGTTCACCTCGGGACTCCCGTGGCCACTGGGGGAGAGGTGGCTTTCCTTCCCACCCCCCAATCTCACCTGCCCGTTTCCTCTCCACCATACCCTCTTCCGGGACAGGCGGGCTGGTGTCACTGTAGGTGCTGTCCCGGGGCGAGGTCTCCTCGGACTTGCAGTAAATGGGCGACTCGAGCTGGGGTGGCCGTGGCACGTGCTTCTTTCGCTTCTTGGGCAGCTTCTGCTTGGCCATGGCCAGGGAGTAGTACATGCCGAAGTTGTTGACAATGACAGGCACTGGCATGGCAATGGTGAGCACGCCGGCCAGTGCACACAGCGCCCCCACCAGCATGCCCGACCATGTCTTGGGGTACATGTCCCCATAGCCCAGGGTTGTCATGGTGACCACGGCCCACCAGAAGCCGATGGGGATGTTCTTGAAGTCGGTGTGGTCGTTGCCCCGTGGATCAGAGGGCCTGGCGCCGATGCGCTCAGCATAATAGATCATGGTGGCGAAGATAAGCACTCCCAGAGCCAGGAAGATGATGAGGAGCAGGAACTCGTTGGTGCTGGCACGCAGGGTGTGGCCCAGCACTCGCAAACCCACAAAGTGGCGCGTGAGCTTGAAGATGCGCAGGATGCGCACGAAGCGCACCACGCGCAGGAAGCCCAGCACGTCTCGGGCGGCCTTGGATGACAGGCCGCTCAGCCCCACCTCCAGGTAGAAGGGCAGGATGGCCACGAAGTCGATGATGTTGAGCAGGTTCTTGACGAAGTCCAGCGTGTCGGGGCAGCACACAATGCGCACCAGGAACTCCAGTGTGAACCACAGCACGCACACGCCCTCGATGTAGGTCAGGATGGGCTCTGTCTCCACCTCCCGCCGGAAGCGCACGCTGGTGGTATTCCCCACTCGGTGGATCTCCGTCACGTTGCGGTCGATGTTGAAGGCCTCGTGGGTCTCCAGGCAGAAGGTGGTGATGGAGACCAGGATGAAGAAGAGAGAGGCAAAGGCCACCACCTGTGGGCGGGGAGGAGCGTGGGGGCAGCTGTCAGACAGGGATGGACAGGCCCAGCGACGACAGGGACTTCTGCTGGGGGAGCGTGGGGCATGGGTCACCAGGCAGTCAGTTCCATGGTGAGAGATGTGACTAAGGTGCACACTCAGGGGCTGAAATTCCCTCCTCGCAGGGCCTTTATCCTTCTGCTTGCATGCACCGTGCACAGGAGCCAGAGGCTGCTCTTGGCTGGAAGCAACTGGACAGGGAGCTACAGCTGCCCAGCTGTGCCTACTGCCTAGCTCTGGCCACCACTACCCCAGTTGTGCTTTAAAGCTTCTCAAACTGTAATGGGTTTATAAATCATCTGGGAATCTTGTTAAAATGCGATTCGGATTCAGGCGGTTGAGGGCAGGGCCTGTGATTCTCCATTTCTAACAAGCTCTCAGGGAGGCTGCCGTCCACAGACCACGCGGTGCAACTAGGCTTTAAAGCGGTACTCCTCAGAGAGGCCCTGGACCAGCAGAGTTGGCATCACCTGGGAACTAGTTAGAATGGCCAACTCTCGGGCCCCACCCAAACCTACTGAAGGAGAGACGCTGGGGGCAGGGCCGGCAGTCCCTTTCAGCAAATCTTCCAGGTAATTCTGATGCACACTAAATGTTCAGGTGACTGCACTAAGGGTTATGCCCAGAGGCGGGGGGCTGGAGGGAATGACCCTGGGCCTCTTTCTGCCGCTGAGCCTATTAAGCTCCAGCCACGAGCCACCTCGTCAAGTCCCAGCCCCTCTCTCCGGCCTCTCACCTCAGCCTGTCTAAGCTGACCGCCCAGACGGAGAGAAGCGTCAGAAAGAAGACAACATGCTCTGCGGCAGGAAGCAGGGTGGTTTGCCCAGAGTAACCACCCCTCCCCGTCCTGAGAACTGACATTTCCTGGGACACTGAGTTCCAGAGAGAAGTAAACTGCACCCATTGGGATCAGAGTGTGACAGCAACTGCTCCAGACAGCCGCCGGGATCGCGGCTGGAAAGATGACAGCGGCACTCGGCAGACGAACGGCTGGGCTGAAGTGTCCGATTGTTATGAATGGAGACGAAAGGCACGTGTAATAACACCAATTATGGAGCCCTCATCTGTTATTCATGAGATCCATTCACCACCATCAGCGGACCAGTTGCTGGGGTCCACGCCCCCTGCTGCTGCCTGTCCTGCTTGGTGGGTGGAGGGTTTCCTTCCTGAGCAGAGGGCTGAGCCTAAAAGGTGGATGAGGGAGGATTGAGGCCCCACGGCCACTTGGCAACCCCACGCCTGCCCCACCCCAATGTCCACCTGGCCATGACGTTGCCTGTTGGACTAGGCCTCTGAGACGTCTTCCTCCCCGGGAGTCTTCACTGGTGGCAGGAGGGAGAGGGGGGACCCACGACCAAACACCTTACTCTTAGCACAAAACAGCAGTGGAGAATACAGGGGATCCGAGAAAACAAAGCAAGGAGCACCTCCAGGAGCTCCTTCGGGAGTAGGGCAATTCTGAAGAGGAAACTTTGGGAATGAACATTCCTGAGTTGTCTATTCTGTGCCTGGCACAGTTGGGCACTCTGTATGTTACTGCCTTCAGTCCTCCCAGTGACCCTGTGAGGTAGGCCTCGTCATCCCATTTTACAAAAGAGGAACTGAGGATCAGAGAGGTTATATACTTCCCTAAAGTCACACAGCCTGAAAGGGGTGGAAACAGACTTGAACTCAGCACTGTTTAATTCAGAGGCTGTACCTTCTCTTCACACCACATTGTCTTCACTACCTCCCAGGCAGGGTCTATTCACAGGTTGAAGAAAGCCTTCCCTGAATTGTGGACACTGCTCCCAGCCAGCTCCTTGATGCCTGCTAGTTCACGCTAGGGATGTGCACCTTTGGTTTAGGACAGACACCCGTCACACACTAAGACTTATCTTATTTACAGTTGAACATGGACGTGTTGATCGGATACGGCACAGGAGGAGGAGGGAGTAGTGGACCACAGACACACTCTCCCCACTTGACAATTTTGCCTGGAACCTCTCCTGCCTCTGTCTCCCCCGTGAAGGCCAATTGAAGTTCCTTTTCCGGCCTCATTTTTCCTCCCCTGAGCCATGGGCTGTTAAGGCAATACAGGCTGACCTGGGCATCAGGCAGACGGCCCCAGCCTGTGAGCTCTCCTTGGCTGTCCGGAGATGAGCTGGGGGAGGCACCCGTCCGGTGGCCGTGTTGACACTGGGAACCCAGAGTCCTGGCAATGCCCCCTTCTCCCTGAGAAGCAGAGGGGGCTGGAGTAAGGCATGGGGACAGCATATCCCAGCTCTGCCTGGAAGCTTGGGAAGCAGGAGCTTGCCCACTCCGAGGAAAAGTTAGCCAGGAGAGTTGGCCCAACTGGGAGCCTGAGTGAGAAGTTAATTAGTGATTTGGAAAAACAAGTTCAGGAAGAACTGCCAAGGGGCTCAGCCCAGGGCACAGAGAGCGGGAGTGGGAGGGAGAATCGTGCGGCCTGGGCCACTGTCTCACCTGCAGGGCCAAGGAGCCTGCCTCTGGTCCTGCCTCGGTGCCTTCCCAGCTCCCATGGCCCACAGCTCTGTCTGCGGAGGCCCCGTAGGCACATGCCACCTCTCCTGAATTCCTGCAGTCTGCACTCACTTTTGCTTTTTCTTTTAAACACAGAACTGCCCCATCTCTTTACTTCTACCCCTCACCTCCACCATTTCAAAAGAAGAGGCCAGGCAGAGGGTAGCCACATGTGCTCATTTCTCAGGGGCAACAGAGGCACGAGAGAGGGCAAACGACTCGCTCAGGACCAAACTGAGGCTGAGTCTCCTGCCTCTCTGCTCAGTGCTCTTCCCGCTTGGCCCTCTAACCAAACCAGTTGGAAAATCCACTCCTCCTTGAGGAACTTGCATGGGGCCTCCATCCCCCCTGCAGCCTCTCCAGGGCTGGCAGCAGGCGCCAGGCAGACCTGACGCTGAGCTGTGATGGATGCAGGGGAGTGGGCTCTGGCACGTTGCCCCAGGTGGGTCCCAAGGTTACAGGTCCCCCTTCAGGGCCCAAATTATTCCTTTCCTCCCTAAGTTATTCCTCAAACTGAATTGTTGTGGAAGTGGTGCCCGTGCCTGTAATCAGTGCCTGTCACCATCATGGATGCTTTCCTTCTCGCAGCTCTCTAGACTGAGACGCTTCCCGGGCAAAGAAGGGCCCAGGGAGGACGCGCTGGCTGCAGCACACCACCCTGCTTAGAGGTCACGGCCTCGCTCCCGTTCAGCAACCACCTGCAGCACCGGCAGTGCGCATCTGAGCCTCCTTCCCTTCGGCCATGGGCACCTGGCCCTGCCGAGGGGACTGTGGGGCCTCAGGGGAGCCAGAGACCAGAGCAAAGGCGAGCTACGGAGCCCTGGAGTCAGACTGCCCAGCTGCCTCATCCTGGGCCTGCCCCTTGACCAGGTAAATGGTGCGCTCTGTGCCTGTTCCTCACTACAAAACAGGGACAGTTCTAGAACCCACCTAGTAGTGTTACTACAGGATTAAACGAGCATCTACACAGCAAGCACCCGGCACACAGTAGTGCTCACGTAGTGACAGAGCTGAGGAGGTGTGGGGCCTCTGTGGACCCCTGCATGCAGTTTCTGAAGGCGAGCTGGATCTGGAGCCAATAATGTCAGAAAATCCTTGCTTTTTAGAAGTGAAAGGAACTCTGAAGATCATGCAGTTCAGCTCCCTTCCTGCTGTTTCACAGGTGAGGAAACTGAGGCCTGGGGAGGACTGGCTTGCCTGGTGCCCATGGCCGAAGCTGTGCGTTCTTTCCACTGCCCGGGGACACAGGTTGTGGATTCTGCCCCAAGTCAAAGCTGCCCAGGTGGAAAAGTGCTTGCGTGAACGGGTTCCGCCAGCAGCAACTCCTTTCCTGTCTGCTGGGAGGAGGCGGGAGGGTCTCGGCATCTGGACAGCAGGTTCCCAGCCTCTGTGCAGGGCAGCGCTGCTCCTTCAAGCTTCCTGCTCCTTGGGCCCCTCATGTGGCCAGCGGTATCCTGCTCAGGACCACCATCCCCAGAGACCCAGGAGTGTCAGCTGATGTGCCCGCCCTGTGACCAGCCTCCTGCACCAAGCTCATCCTACAACTGTCCTTGGTGGAAATGTAGTCACACACTTCCGGGTGCAAGTCGGGCTCTGCTACTTACTGCCTGGGAGACCTTGGGCAAGTTTCTTAACCTCTCTGAGCCTTAGGATCTTTGCTCATAAAATGGAAAAGTGAGTACCTGCTACATGCCAGACATAGTTCTGGGTGCTGGGGAACACTGGGAAACAAAACACACCCCCTGCCCCTCAGACCTCATATTCTAGTGGAGGGAGACTGTCAACAAGTAAACAAGGAAAATAGATAGTATGACAAATGGTATAAGGATTACGGAGAAAAATAAAGAGAAAAGGGGGATAAGGAGTCGGAGGGTGGGGGAGATATTTCACATAGGGGGGTCAGGCAGGGCCTCAAGGCTAAGGAGACATCTAAGCAGAGACCTGAAGGAGGGAGGAGGTGAGTCATGTGAAGATCCAGAAGAGCTTGAGGGACAGAGGGAACGAGAAGTGCAAAGGCCCTGAGGCCACAGCATGCTTGGTGTGTTGAGGGATGAGAGCAGTACCTACCTTATAGGGTCGTTTTGAGGATTAAAATAAATGATATTTGCAAAACTCAGCTCAGAGCCTAGAGTGTCTCAGGAATCTGGCACAGGCTGGGTGGGGGGGCTGGGGGGGAGAGGTGACAGACACCAGTCATTGGGAACTGAATACAATCAGCGGGGGCAGGGCGGGGAGCCCAAGGAGGAAGGGCCAAGGAGACAGATGGACAGATAAACATAAGAAGACTCATGCCCAAAAACCTATATTAAGGATGAAGTGTAGGAGAAGAGAAATTTGAGAACACAGCCAAAGACACTTGCAGAGGAAGCTCTGTGGGGATGGGACGAGGAGCGAAGCCTTCCAGGGAAGCGAGATCCTGGTGCCCAGGAAGTGCTGGGAAGGGAGTGGGCAGCCCTGGGGGCTCAGAGGCAGGAAGGAAGAGGGAGTCTGCCAGGAAAGGGATCTCTGAGCCATCCCTGGGCTCCTGGGTGAGGGCTAGAACTACGAAGCCCAGTTCCCAGCCGAGAGACCCCCATTCCTCTCCCCTCATGGGCTTCCCTAGGAGCAGAACCTGGCCCTGCCCCCTGCCCAGCCAGGACCCTCTGGTTCTAGTGTCCAGAGCCAGCCTCTACCTATGGCCACCTCCTACCAAGTCAGCACTTGGGGCCTCTCAGGGCCACTGGGTTGCCCAGAGCCTCTGAGTTCCAGCCCCAGAAGGAATTCAGCCCAGCCTAGATCACTGGCCAAGAACTTATTATCCAGTCAAATGCAATTCCGGGGTATTGCCCATCAGTGTCCCATGCTGTCCCATCTCTGCTCGGGCCAGTCCCCTGGCCAGGAAAGTCCCCTCTTCCCTAAGTCTGCATAGTTACACACTACCCACATTGAACACTTACTTATTTATAAATTTATTTATAACCTGCCTCCTTCTAAAAATTATTTAAGGGAGCTAAGTCATTATCCTGCAGGGCCTACTCAGCTCAACTTCTGTTTCCTCGCTGAAGCTTCCGCACGCCACCCCCTCCAACCCTGTCCCATGTAGAGGTGGGATCATGGCTTCCCTCTCTCACCTCCTATTGAACTTTTTTTAAGACTACTGTGGCACCTCTCATGATCTATCTTACACCATTATCACCATTTCTTGTCATCTAATTTCTCCCAACTGCCACCTCCCCTACCTGACCTGGCTCTCTTCAGGATTAGAGACCCCCTCTGGCTCGTCTTTATAAATATAGGGCCCAGTTTGGGGTCTGGCATGTAGCCAGCGCTCAATAAATGTTTCTGAATGATTGCAGCCAAGGCGACGGCCTGTTCCTTTTCCCGGTCCTGGGGAGCCCATCACAGAGATCATCAGCCCCGCTAACCGGGGCTAGAGGTGACAAGGGTGTGCCCAGGAATACCTCCAGGCACCTGGGCTCTCAGACTCTACGGTTTGCCAGGGTAGGCCAAACCCACTGCCTGACGGGGACCACTGCCAGCTTGAAAAAAACCCAGCAGGGAGCTGGGCCAGAGGTCACGCAGGCTGGCTGCCCAGGAACAAGGATGGCGTGAATGCCCTGGCGCCCAGCATCCCAGGCCAACACCGTCCACAGCAGAGGTGAGGGGTCCGGGGTGCCCGTTCCTGAGGCCCAGCTGCCTGACTCTGTTCCTGCCTGCTCATCCTCCAGCTCTCCAAAATAGCCCAGGTCTCTTTTACCCCCTCCCCCACTTTACACCCCACCCCACATGGTGACAAACAAACACCTCATCATCCAGAGATGAGATGTTCAGAGGCAAATGCTGGTCTGTTCAGAATAAGAGAGGAAAACACAAAACAAACCCAGGAGGAGACTGGGAGGCTGCCTCAGGGAGGGGCTGGGGGAGGCCTGCACCCGTATCGCTCCCCAGGGAGGTAGAGGGGCTGCCCTGGGGCATGCTGGCACCGCCGTCCTGGGGGGCTGGGAAGCCATGGCACCCAGCACCTGGGCTCAGGTTGTGATTCTCCTTAGCCCAGAGGGCACGGGACCAGAGGTCCTGCCCACCGATCAGCTGGTCCCAGGTGACGCCGGGGCCTGAGAAGCCGGGACCACGAGAAGGGGCGAGAGGAACAGAGCTCCGCATTTCCTTCCTAGAAGGCCTTGGTTTCATTCCTCTGCCTGGGCCGGGGGACACCTAGTCTCCTCTCCTAACCAAGCCTCCTTTCTTTTTGTCCTATGAAAGTCCCACGGTGAGGGAATGAAAAAAAAACGCAAGCAAGCAAGCAAGCTTGGACATGAGAATTCTAGGGAGCGAGGAGACAGGAGCTTTAGTTTGGAGAGAGAAGTGAAGGAAGGGATGGGAGGAGAGCAGAAGGGCCCTCCTGAAGTCAGAGGCTTTCTCCAGGAAGAAGCCACAGGAGGCAGCTGAAGCACGGGTACAAGCACAGATGTGGGGTCACAAGATTTGAGTTCAGATCCTAGTTCTACCACCAGCTGTGTGGGCTTGAGCAAGCCCCTCCCGGCCTCAGTGTCCTTCTCTGTAAACTGAGGTTAATAATCCCCTGCCTCACATGGGCCAGATGAGATATCAGAAGAATGCACAGGTGACAGCACCTGATGCCTAGTGGATGCTTCCTCAGTGTGAAAGCCCAGCCTCAGCTGCCTTCCTGGAGCAATGGGGATCCTGTGGTCATGTCCTCTCCTCATAGGGAAAACATCATGGGGAAACTCAACCCAAGTACTGATTTAGCCAAAGAAGGAGGACTGTCATCTGTAACAGGACTAATAACTAAGGTAAAGCCAGCATGGCCCCTGGGACCTCTGGAGACTGGGAGTGAGGGAGGGGAGTGCCAAGGTCCCATTCATCAGTTCTCCTGTCTGCCCTCAGAAAAGAAGGCAGGTCTGATTCTAGAGCTCTGGACGCTGGTCCCCCTGAGGCTGGGAAGCCGCCCTGGCTGTTGCCGAGCCCTCACTCTGCCCGGGACTATAGGCAGTGGGCAGGTGGGGCCAGGACTAGTCTGCCCCTCGTGCCTGCCCCCAGGTAAGGCCACAGAAACAGAACCACAGCAGCAGCCACCCATGGGCCCGGCCACAGTGAAGGGAGCAGAGATGAGCACCCCAGGCCGGGAGGCTGCCTGCACGGGAATGGCTCCTCAGGCCAGGCGGGTAGCTAAGCAACAGGCTCCCACAATCAGCTCCGTTCACTTTGTGTTTGTATCTGTTCTGCTTCTGCCATAAGGCACTACTCAAATGACCGGCTGCTGTGTGTGAAGCAGAAGACGCCTGGGGCACAGTGCTGCTCCTCTGCCCTTACTGGCCATCATTGAGTGCCCCAAGCCCACCACCACGGTGCTGCGGGTACAGACCCTCCAGGGAGGGAGCAGGAAGAGGCCCCAAGAGAAGGAAAGCGTGCACACAGACCCAGGGGACAGCTGGGGGTGGGGACAGCGTCACTGGCCTGAGGTAAACAGAGGGGCAGGGCGCAGGCCCAGAGTTCCTGGACCTCAGACCCTCAGGCTGGAGGGGCAACAGAGTAAGTGTCCCCTCTGATGTCCTCATCTGCCCCAGGGTTTTCTGATATCATCCAGAGGACGGACAGAACCTCAGAATACCTCCCAGGCCAGAGCAAGAAATAGCCACCTCTCCTCCTGGAAAACAGCCTCGTGCAGTGGAAATAACGTTGTAACCCGTGGAGCAAGGGCTGGGGAGTCAGGCAGCCCTGGCTGCGGTCACAGCCCACCAAGATCCAGCTGTGTGACCTCAGGCAAGTTGTTTACCCTCTCACAGCCTCAGTCAGTTAAATGGGGATAATGCCTCCACTGCGAGTTTACTGGGAGGATTAGAGACTAATGCAAAGTACCCACATGGAGTGCTCAATAAATAGCAGTTGTCGTTAATTTTTTTAAATTATGAATTCTCACTTGTGTGATCCAGGAACAGGTGAAGGCTTGCCTCTGTGCTCCTTAGCAGAAGGCAAGTCCTCCTTTGGCATGAATGCCACCAAAGCTCCATACAGCTGTTCACATCAGTATTAACACCCAGAAGACTGGAAACTAGGGGTGGTTTGCTGGCTCTGCTCTTATTTAAGTGTCTTTGACAAGACACTTACTGTCTCTGAATCCTGCTTTCTTCATTGCTTCAACCAATTAATCCTGTCTGGCCCCAAACTTCCTCCCTCAATTGGAATGCCCTGCCTGATGTGACTCCACGTCAAAGGGCAAAGTCTCCTGGGCTTCTGGAGGACTTCAAGGGGCCGATCAGGCTCTGAGCTTACTCACACAGCCCCCTGGCTGGGCCAGTCTGCGGTCAGTTAAGGAAAAAATTAACTCATTGATGGTATAGACCCTTGGAATCCAAGAGGGAAGAACCTGAGACAGTGGAAAGTCCCCAGAGACCCCAGGATGCTCAGAAATAGGGCCTTGCTCCCCTACCCACCTCATTCCTTCCGGCCTCCCAGGCTTGGCCCCTTTCCCCATCTCTATCAAGCTAAACCTGTTCCCTCCTCCCGACCCCCAACTTTGAAGGAGGCTGCATTATCCGTACTTGTCTCTCTTCTAGTGCACACAGCCAAGAATTGACACTAGCGGTTAGGGAACTGCATGAGAAGCCCAAGGAACTGACAGGAGACTCAAGCCAGGGCATTGCTGTGCCCTCACCCTCTGAGCTGGTCCCAGGGCTGCAGGCGGAGAAGCAAACGCAACTGGCCTTAGCTTCACTCAGTCCTGCAAAAGGGCCCTGTCTCCCAGTGGCTGCCCTGGGACGCCTGCAGTCCCAGCCTGGTACGCCACGACCAGAGCCCTGTGCTCCTCCCTTCTCTTCCGGGCAGGAGATGCAGCTGCCCTGCTCTAGCGTCCGTGTCTGCCTGGCCCCTCCCTGCAGCCCATTTCCCAATCTCCTACCCTCCCCTGGGTGGGGAAGTGGAACTTTTCCTCCCCTGACTGAGTTGAGGCCCAGCACAGGAGGTGGGGGGGCAGGGCCAGGAGGGCTCTGAGACTCATTAACATGACAGCTTGGGATGCCAGAGGTGACAACTGGCTTCCACATCAGGAGGCAGTCCCCAGACCCAGCACGTCATGTAGCTCTTTCCTGATTCCCAGACAGACTTCAGGCTGCCAGCCATGAGATCAGACCACCAGCCCCCAGGATTCTGTTTTTCAAAGATTCTAAAGCCACCTTTTTGGGCTTTTTTTTTTTTTTTTAGCTGCCCAAGCATATCTGCCCAGCCCTCCACCTAACGGAGTTAGGGGAAACAGGACTGACTTGGGGAGAAGGTGGTGGGAAGGGACTGGTTCTTGCCCAAATCAACCCACCCGTCCCCCCACCCCCAGCCCAAACATCCATTTCAAGCAGTAACCTGAACCAGGGCTTTCTGGAAAACCAATCTGTGCCGCAGCAGGAAGAAAAGCAGCAACAAACCTGGGATCATCCCCAGGCAGTGTGGTTGGCCCCTGGCCATGGCGCCTGCAGGGCCCAGAACATTAGGCCCTTCCAGTCTATCTCTGCCCTCATGCCTTCGAGGGGTCCAGGAAGCCTCAGGGGCACAGCATAGGGCAGGGATCTCCCTGTAAAAAGGCCCCTCCCAAACCTGGACAGAGGCCTGACTTCTGGTCCCAGCCCTGCCTGTCACCGGCTGAAGAGGCTGAAGCCCCTGTGCCCCTTTCTAAAACTCACAGGTCTAGCACAGTAAGCTGCTAGGAGGATTGAACTAAGGCGGCACGCCTGCAAGCAGTGAATGTGATGGCCTGCCTATCCTGTGGTGCTAACACATGCTAGTTTTCTTTCCCTAAACCCTGCCTGACCCCAGCGGAAGGCCTAACCCGAACTCTCCAGGACTCTGGCCCTGTGGAGGAGTGCCAGGTAAAGGAAGAGAGGTACCCTGTGCAGAAAGAAGGGGGTGGAAGAGCTCAACTAAGGGCTGGGGGGTGGGGGGGATGCAGCAAAGCAGGCATCTGGGATTAGGTCCAAGTAGTAAATCGTGTGTGTGCAATCTCCTGATGAGGCGTGCAGGGGAGAGGGGGGGTGTGATTCCCCTGGGGGCCCAGGGAAGGCAGGGGAAATTGGGAGGGAGGCAGTAGTAAGGTAAGTCAGTCTCCGTCTGGCTCCTCCCAGCCTTTACCGACCACCACCCTGCACCCCCTTGCAGACCTCAGAGGCGACGCAGGCTCCTGTCACTCACCCTGGCCGCCCTGGAGGAGTAGGGATCCTCGAAGAGCGCCCACATGCGGGGTTGCCAGCCGCGGCAGCCCCCGGACCCGGCGCCGGGGCCCGCGCCTCCTTCGTGCGGCCCCAGGCGCTGCAGGGCCAGCTCCCGCTCATCGTCGCCGGCCTCGTCGCGGGGCCCCGCGCCTCCGCCGCCTCCGTCCGGACTCTCGAAGATGTCCAGCGCCTCCTCGGCGTCGCGGTGCTGCCGGTAGGTCATCCAGCAGCAGGGCTCCACGTCGGTCTCGTCGATGCCCCAGAAGGTGAGCTCCTCCTCGAAGAGCGGCCCGCACACGTCGGCGGGGCAGTGCAGCTTGCCGGTGCGGTAGTAGTTGAGCACGTAAGCGAAGACGCCGGGGTGCCGGTCGAAGAAGAACTCGCAGCCCCCGCCGCCGCTGCTGCCGCTGCTGCCCGCACCACCGCCATCGCACTCGGGCCGGCCCCCGCCGTCGGGATCGGCCAGCCAAGCGAGGCGGGTGCCCGGTAGGGTGCGCAGGGTGCTGCGGTAGGTCTCATGTCGCGTGCCGCCCACGTTGATGATGATCTTCTCCGACGCCTCGCCCTTGGCCATCTCCTCCTTCAGACATGTTTTGGACGGAGGCTTGTTCCCCGACTTGCGCCCGCGGTAGGAGGAGACACACACCGAGCTGATCATAAGAAGCGCTGCGGGGCTTCGGCTTGGGGCGGCCGCTGCCCTCCAAACACCCTTCCCGAGGAGGCAGCGTCAGGCGGGGGAGGGGGAGGAGACGAGGAGGAGGCAGGAGGCGGCGGCGGCCCCCTCTGCGGCGTGGCCCTGCCCCTGCCTCCCCACCCCCCGGCGCGGAGCGGGAGGAGTTGGGTTTCTCGGGTGCACAGGTGGTTGGGGTTTGGGCAGGCGCCGCCGGGGAGGGAGGCAGGATGGGGAAAGGGTAGCCGAGGACCCAAGCGAGGAGCCCAGGGAGTCAGGGGCAAACACACACACGTTCCCCCGCTAGAGCTGGACACTCAGACGCTCCTGGTCCGGGACACACCCCCTTTTCACCCCCCAAAAAGACGAGAAAGCGCACAGTCCAGGCGCACTGCGAGGGTCCGGAGCGCGCGCGCGCGCTCACACTCACTCCGGCCACCCTCCGGCTCCCAGACCGCGCCGAGCCGCGGGAGCGGCCGGCTTCCCGCGGCGGCGGCAGCGCAGCAACAAGTCTTCCGAGCGGCTGCCTGGGCCGAGCCGACGCTCTCACGGCAGCCGGAGCTCCGCGGGCCCGGGCTGCGTGCGGTCAACTCGAGGCGGCGGCGGCGGCATGTGGCCTCTTCCCCCCATTCATAAATCCAGCGCAGGGCACGGATGGCGGGCGGGGCTGAGAGGAGCGCGGCGTTCGGGCGGGCGGGGACTGCGCAGGGCGAGGCGGCAGCAGGAAAACAAGCGCGCCGCAGGAGCGAGCCTCCGGTCCTGCGTCCGCGGCTCGGCGGCGGCTGGGAGCGGCGCTGGGCTGGGCGCTGCGGGGGCCGTGCTGGGGCGGGGGGGCCTCAGACGGGGCGTCCTGCGCGGCACCGAGCCTGGGAGGCGGGGCCGCTTTGGGGAGCCGGGCTCCGGGGAGCGGGGCTCTGGGCACTGGCGAAGGAGTCTCCCGGGCAGCGGCCGAGCGGCCAAGGACACCTGCAGGCTTCCCGAGCTGCGCCGAGCGGGAGCCTCAGCGCAGCGCCCCGGCGCCAGGCTCCTGCGATCTGGCGGCGCTGGGAGCCACGCCATCCACGCGTCTGCCCATCTCCGGGCGGGGCGCCGGCCTTGGCTCTCGGTAAAGAGCGGGTGAGAGGTGGCCTAGGGGAGGGGCCGCCTCAGCGCCGGTGGGCTGGAGCTCAGGGGGCTCGCCGTCTTCCTCCGGCGATGGCAGCGGACGCCACTCTCTGGTGGCGCCTTTTCCTCCCGGCCCCGCCTCGCTCGGGCGCGCCCTCCGCGGGGCAGGATGGGCGGGGCGCGGCGCGGGGCCGACCCGGCTAGCTGCAGGGCTCCGGCGGCCGAGCTCAGCCTTCCTCCGCGGACCCGAGGCGAGCCGAAGCGCGTAACCCCCTTGCCGCCAGCGCCCAGCCTAGCGCGCCGCCCCTGCGCGCCGCCGCCGCCGCCATCCCCTCCCACCCCCCTCGGCCCCCTGCCCCCCTCCCTCGAGCCCGCAGCTCCTCCCACTGCAGCCTGGAGACTCCGAAGCGTTCTCGACCCCTGACCTCTAACCTCCGCCTGCCCTCTTCTGGGGGCTCCGGTTGCCCCCTCCTCGCCAAGCTGGTCGCGTTGTTGCGGTTTCATGGCTGACTGGAGGCCCGGGGAGGAAAGAGAGTGGAGAGAGGGTGTCGCAAGGAGAAGGCTGCCCCCTCCTGCCCCAGACACCGTGTTGGGGCCTCCTGACCACCCCACCCCCATCCTGCGCTTTCGAGGCCCAACCAGGACCAAGACGCCCGAGATCTTGATGCTTACAGCCTCTGTCACAGTCACCGAAGCCCCCGCGGTGGAATGGGGAACCTGGCAGCCTTGGGCAGAGAAGTAGGTCCTGGTCTGGGTGGAAGGAAATCGTAGTCCTGGCGCTGCTATGGGTGTGGGGTGAAAGGTCATTAAAGCCAGGGCTCATCGTTGCCCTGGGGGCACATAGGTGGTGTCCCGGTCCTGCCTCCTGGTTTTATTGTTGTTTCACTCATTGCAATTTGACTTTGCCCTTTGTATGTCTCATCTCCCTCTCTGACCCTGAGCTCCTCCAGACCACCTTTTCATCTTGATCTCTCCCACAGTGCCTGCTTCTGAGAACCTGTTTGCTAAGTGATTGAGAAGCTGCTGTGCCCAAAGCATTAGACACCAGGCCGACTTTATTGGCCTCATCCCAAGAGCAATTTCCAGATTCGTTTATTTTTCTTTGTTTTTAAGTCCAGAACCTCTTCTACATCTTTACATTAATTCTCTCTCTTTTTTTTTTTTACTGCTTTAGGCAGCCTCCTTGTCCATCTGGATGGTGTAAGGAGGACTTCAAGGCGGAAGTGCAAGGTGACTGACACCTGCCCTGGACACCTGTGCACAATCTGATGTCCAGATCAGGCAGTACCTGGCTCTACTGGGAAAAACAAGACAAGGAGCTGGATGTGCTCTGAGGAAAGGTTACACGCCTGGTGCAAGTGCAAGGAATTCTAACAATGAAAAGTCTTATCATTAATGAGGTCAGAAAACCAAATGCTGGTGATCTTTGATGATCTGCACTAATCTGCAGAGGAGGTAGGCACCATCCTGGACTGTGGTCAGAAACACACATTTGCTGCCCCTCCCCCATTTGTGTCTAGTCCACCCACCCCTTGGACCTGATGTCTACATTTCAGAGTTTAGGTAGCTTTGAGTTTGCTGCTGCAAAAAAGAAATATCCCAAATATGACTGGGAAGAGAAGACCCAGGGCAGGCCAGAAGGCTGAGTGAGGAAGGAAGAACCACACAAGAATACTAAAGAACTGGCTGTAATGAATAGCTTTCAAGTCCTAGCTGGCAAACTCCGTTGGGGTGTCTCCCTGACTTTCCATTCTTCAGGCTGGCTGAACTCAGGTGTTCGAAGAAAGTGGAGAGGTTGATGGCAGGGGGGTGAGAGAGGGGGAGAAACTATCCCAGCATCCACACTTGAGACATTTGTTCACCCAGTAAATATTTCTTGAGTGCCTACTGTGTGCCAGAAGCTGTTGCAGGCCTGGAAATCAATGAATAAAACAGAGCCCGCCACCTCGCCTGGTAAAGCTCTGCCTCTAGGTGCTTCCATTCTGTGGCATTTGTGGACGGAGATAAGCATGTGGGGAGATAGGTAGAGGGAGAAAGCTGCCAGGGAAAAAGGAGGCCTGGAGGGGAGGCCGGAAAGCTGGGGTGTGGGGTGGGGGAACCCAGGAAGAGCCAAGGAACCCAGAGGGCCCATCTGGGAGAGGCAGCCAGTAAAGGTGCGCTGGGGAGAGGCCCCCTGAGTCAGCCCACTGACCAGCTCCTGGGGAGGGGAGCCCAGCCACAGGCCAGAGGCCTCACCACTTGTTAAAGATTTTATCCTAGAGCTCTGGGCTGACGTGTTACCTGGGTCTTTCTGGAATATTCTGAGGGATTCTGTATGCTGCAGTTGGCATCATAGGGTTTGTCCCCGTCAGTCTGTGTGTGTGAAGTCATGCTGTTTCCCCAAAACACAGATGCCAGGAAAGAGGGGAGCCCCCTGCCCAGCCTGCAAGTGTGACAGCCTTCACTTGATGGGTGGGTGCTGCCCCCTGGTGGTGCTGGGAGACCCTGCTCCAGACCTCACCCTCATCTCTGGGCTGTCGTGATGCGGAGAAAAGGGGCTGATAGCCCGGGTGACAGCTGATTCTGGGCTTCCTGTCAATTCCAGGACCTCAGGTGCCTCTCCCAGACTAACTCTCCTATCTGGGACTCTGCCTGCTCTCTCCCTTTTCCATTCCTCCAAGACCTTGGTAACGGACAGGCTTAAGCAAGATCACGAAGCAGACACAGTTGTAAATTCCTAATCCCACAAGGTTCTTTCTCTCCATTATCACCTTTTCTCCACCTTCCTCCCCTGGGTGCCCCCGTTTCTTCTGGTTATCAGAAAAGAGTGTCTGTCTGGGAGCCAGTTCATGCTAAAGTGTCAGCCACAGTGGTTTCTCTCACCAGGAATAAAGGTATGGCAGAAAGATAGGAAAAGAGGACCATGATCCCAGAGGACACTGATGGGGGCTGTCAAGTACCTGTAGACCTTCTAGAACCCTCAAATAAGGCCCTTTCTCTCTCAGAGCTGAAGCTGATCTCGCCAGTGGGAAGCTGGAGAGCTTGACATCAAAGTCATTTACCCATCTCCTTACCCTACTGGGGGCTTGGCAGGGGGCTCAGCCACTTTGGGGTGACAGGAGCCATCAATCTCTCCATCTTCCTTCTTTGGACTCTGCTTGTTTGGAGGGGCTAAAGGCCTAGAAGCTGCCAAGACAAGGTCCTATCCATTGCTACTCATGCCTCCCCCTTTTTGGCATTCCAGCTCCTGCCAGGGACTGACGCCTCCCTCAGGTTCAGGTCAAGGAGCCAGCATCCTTTCCCAGCCTGCCCTGCTCCCCAGTCTGGTTAACTGAGTTACTCTATCAGCATCATCATTGGGGCAGAGGGTGACAGTGCCTTTCCCCCCATGGAGGGAGAGAAGGGCGAACGAGAGTTTGCTTATCAGTTCATTTTATCCTGCCTCCCCCTCCCCACCCCCCGGCAGCCTGCAGGATTTGCAGGCTCCAAATAAACTGCTGAGAGCCTTTCCAGGAGGGATCTGGGGAGAACCCAGCCATAGAGGACAGTCGACGGGGCCTGGTGGAGGTCAGAGAGAATGGCTCTGCACAAGGGCTGAAGGCAGCGTTGGGTTGCTGTGAAGGTATTTTTGGGGCCCCAAGGAACTCCAGAGATGGCTTTTGATGGCCCAACTCTTAAAGGGAAGGGACCAAAAGGGTGCAGGCCATAAACTCAGGCCTGGCTGTGACTCAGAGCCCCATAAACTGTGGACTTGGAGTCATAGGGTTGGAAGGGACCTGGTGCCAGCTCACAGACACATTCTCCTTGAGAGATTTCAGGACTAGGAGCTGTGGTGAGTTCTGAGAGACAGCTGGGGCTGGGGTTGGGCCAAGGGCAGAGAATGATATGGGGGCCCCCATGGCCTCCACATGGAGACCAATGAGAATCAGGATCAGGGCCAGCTCAGTGGACCCCCCCAGAGCCCTCCTTGCTCAAGGCTGCTGGGATGGAGACCCAGCCTGGGTCCAGAGAGCCTGAGTACGCGCATGCACGTTAGCTCAGGGCCCAGCTGCCAAGACTCCTTGGCGCTCAGCATTTCTCCATCTAGAAAAGTACAGATTCCTCCCACCTGGGCTAAATTCCAGCCAAACTGGTTCATTCCATTAGAGCAGTTAATTAGTCCTGATGGGCCTGGTTCCCCCAAGCAGTGTCCTGGGGACAGGAGAAGTAGTTGTTTGAAGAGGCAGACCAAACTGTAGCTCCTCTTGGATGCTCATGAAGCCCAGGGATCCTTCCCTGCCCTGGGAAGAACGGGGAGACCCAGCACCCACCCGGCTCTGACCCAGAGAGCCACAGGATGATCTGCACTGAGTCTTGCTGCTCTGCAGGTGGCACTGTGGCTGGCATGGAGTGATCTTAATAATGGTTTATTTGTTGTTGAGTGACAGCATAGTCTTCTCCCCATTTCCCAGGTTTCTTCCTATTTAAGATAATATAAGTAAAGAAAGTAGTGTGCCTGGCACAGTGAGTATGCCTGTGGGCAGGACATTCCAAGTCAAATTATGATGGCCTCTGCAAGGCAGGGATCCCTGCCAAATTCTTCTTTGTAGATTCCCAGGGCTTAGGACAATCCTGGGCACTCAGACCCCTCGATTCATGCTTGATGCATGGAATTACGGAGGCAGTGGGATGAGGGTGGGAGACCGTGGGAGCCCTGCCTGTCAGCACCTTGCTGTATGGAGGGTGCACTGGATTGAGAGTCAAGAAACCCAGGCTTTGGCCCCAGTTTTTCCCCTGCTTAGTTGTGAGAATTCTTGGTAGATCTCTTCCCCTCTCTGGGCCTCAGTTTCCCCAACTGTTCTAGTTGGGCCAGATAATCACTAAGGCTCATGTTCTGGTTACTATCACTGTGAAGCAAATTACCCCCACAACTTAGTGGTATAAATCCAACAAGCGTTTTATTTTGCTCATGATTTTATGGGTTAGGAAGCTAGGAAGGGCTCAGCTGAACCATTGTTGCTCGGGGTCCCTCACGCGGCTGTAGTCAGGTGTCAGCTGGGCTGACCCTTCACTATGGCGCATCCGTGTGGCTGGCAGTTGATGCTGGCTGTTGGCTCGGAGCTCAGCTAAAGCTGTCAACGGAAGCACCTGCAGACACACGGCCTCTCTAGCACGGGCTGGCTTCAGGCTAGTTGGACGTCTTACATGGCGGCTAGGTTTCCCCAGAACCATAATCCTTAGACCGTCAGGTGGAAGTGGCATGACCTTTTCTATTCTAGCCTCAGAAGTCACGAAGCATCACTTCCGCCATATTCTATTGATCAAAGGACACATTTGCTCATCCAGATTCAAGGGGGGAAGCATAGACTCCACTTCCTTGAAGTGTTAAAGAATTTGGGGCCTTAAAAAAATAAAAAACCACCACATCCCTGGGTCTACAGAATTCTTCAATGCTGGGCCAAGCGCCTGTGGCTGGAGCTGGCTGAGCCTGCGTGGCTGGTTGGGGCTGTTTGTGGGGGAAGCAGGACCGTGTGTAGGACCAGTGACACTCCCCTTCCTGGAGACAGTGCCTTCTCTCCTCTCCTTCCTTGGCTTCTTTAGGTTTAGGCCGCAACTATTCTTTCTGAATAGCTCTGGGAGAATGGCTCATTGCATGAGTGATGGGACCCCCAGAAGGAAGCAGGCCCCATGGATTTATTCTAGTTGTAAGAAGAAAGGAAGCTAATAGTTAATGAGAACCTATTCTATTTTAGTTTGGAAAGAATTCTATACTGTATTCCAGAAGGAGTTCATTTTTCCCATATAACATCTCTGCAAGAAAGGGATTTTATTGTCATCCTCCTATTAGAGATTAGAAAGTGGAGGTTCAGGGGTTTAACTGACTTGCCCAAGGTCGTGCAGTTGGCGACAGAGCCATAACTCAAACCAATCTCCTGCCGCACGCCCCCGGGGCAACCATGAGACAGCAACCATGAGGCATCAACAGTGGCCTCTTGTGTCCTCCCACATGCCCTTCTCCTCCTCCCTGTCTGCTCCCTCCGCCCAGGGCGCAAACTCAGCCACTCACCTCCCCCATCCTAACTTACCTGTTCTGTGCCCAGCTCTGTCTCTCTAAGCTGACTTCCCCTCAGGAGAAAGCTTCCACTCGGTACCAATGACTGAAGATGCCCAACGCCCTGGAACAGACCCATTACATGGGCAGACACAAAGTCTTTGGCCCCCTTCCAGCCAACAAGTGGGATCTGTAGGCCTTCCCCTTAATTCTTGGCAGATGCCGTGACCCATAGGATATGCGGAAGTGACACTGTGCCATTTTCCAGGCCTAGGCCTTAAGAAATTGGCAGCTTCCACCTCCTGTCTCTTGAAATGGTCTTTCTGGGCACCCCGAGGCATCGCATAAGAAGTCTGGCCTCCCAGACGTGAACTTTGCTGGACAGGCCAGCTGAGATGCTCCTCTGGCCCATGTCCCAGCTGAGCCCAGCCCTCCAGCCCTTCTCAGTGAGGTGCCGGCCATTTGAGTGAATGAGAGTGAGGCTGCCTTGGACACTCCAAACCAGCTCATCTGCCAGCTGAATACTAAAAAGTGACCTCAGTTGCCACCAGAAGAGTTGCTCAGACAAGCCATACCTGAATTGCTCACCCCAAAGACCATGAGATATGATAAAATGCTTGTTTTAAGCCACTAAGTTTGGGGAAACGATACACAGCAACATGCCTTATCTCATTCAATCCATTCATTATACCTATTTTACAGATTAGGAAGTTTAAGCTCAGAGTGATTAAGTAACTTGCCTTGGGTCTCCCAGGAGGCGGGAGGCCTAGCTGGCATTTGAACTTGAACTTGGGAAGTCTGACTCCATAGCCCCCTTGCCCCCGAGCCCTTGTTATATTGCTTCAGAGTCTGAGTGGGTCTGTGTGCCCCTGCTGGCAGGAGGGTTGACATTTCAACCAAAAACATTACCTTCAACCAAAGGATTGGATGAATTTACCAGGAGTGACATTTCCAGCCCTAGGACATTCCCCTGTTTGAGAGATAGGTGGGGAGATTTGGAGTCCAGGGCATGGGGAGTTCCATCGCAAAATTCAGGGCAGTGGACGCTGATTTATTCGTGTATCTGTAGCTGGCACAGAGCCTGTTCCCAGCAGATACTCAATAAATGTTTGTTCAATGAGTAAACTAACCCACAAAGGAATGTGATGAAGTTGGAGAGGTGGACTAAGACCCGGACAGAAGGGGTTTCCTGCCATCTGGTGGCTATTCCTGGAACAACATCTTCTCTATGGCAGAAGGAAACAAAAGGTTCCTTTGGGGACCTTGGCTGCCTGTGTCTGAGATCAGGCAGCACCATTGCAGACTGGAGTGGGGTGGGGTGGGGCAGGACCTCCCCTACGAGCCAGATGTCCTGCCTCTCCAAGTGTCTATGCTCCTTGAGGGTGAGGTTGGGAGCAGCGCTCCCCCTACCACCAGCTCATTCTGTTCTTCACGGAGCCGAGCATTCAGGAGGTGCTTAATACATACATACTTGGGATTGAAATTTGAGAAAACAGGTAATGTCAAACACCATATTTAATCTTTACCTTCTACTGAAGTTTGCAAAAGAGCTACCTTGAAGAGAGGGGCCACTCCCTCAGAACTTAGAACATGCTGGCTCCTGCGAACGCTTGAGTCCCCTGCCATCCCCCTTGTCACTCTCAGGCCTCTGGATGCTGGCAGCTTTCCAGCCCCCAGCCCTTCCCTGAGATGGGCCTCCACATCTCACCCCTGCAGAGCTCAGAGGTATGGCTCTTGCTGGCAGGGTGGTGGTGGGGGGGGGGACTTCCCCCACAAAGCCCTCTGAGTGGACACTGAACACCATCCTCACCTCAGAAGAAGCAGCATTTTCCTCACCTGGGAAAACCCAGACAACAGAGCCCCTCCCTCAGAGAACAGCTGCAGAGATCCCATGGGGTGGGCAGATGGAGTACTTGATACTCAGGGAGGCCCAGGACAAGTGTGTACATTGTTAGACACCCAGGACAATTCCTGGGAAAATAAATGCAGGTCCCTCCCCATCCTCCCCAAACTCCTCAGCCAGCCAGCCTGCACCCACAACTCCCACAGCCGTCCTCTCGACCTGCCCCATCCAAGCTTTCACACAAAGCTGCCCTCGGGACCCTCAGCCTCCCCCAGCCCCTCCCCCTGATCCCAGACAGATCGGAAACGCAAGAGGAGCTTGGTAAGAACAGACACTTTATTGTACACCATGGGGGGCAGTGGGTAGAGAGGAAGGAGGGCTCCGGGGGTGACAAGGCCCCATCCTCTCCCCTGGGCTGAGTGGTCTTGACCCAGGGCTCTTACCAGCCATGGGCCATACAAACTTGTATTGTTCCAACCTTGTGCTGGAACCTAAAGTGATGCCTGCCGTGTGTGCTTGGATCTGTACAAAGCCGAGCTCGGGATGGGAAGATACCCTCGGCCCCCACCCCACCCCAGTCAGCAGGCCCCCAGTTTCAGGGCCTAGTGGATGCTCAGGGAGTCAGGAGCATTCCCACCTGTTCAGTCTCTTCTCTTTTCCACAGTGGGGAGTTACTCCGGTGGGCTATGAGGATGGGCAGAAGGGCAGGCCCCTGCCCATAATACTGCAGGCTTGCTCAGGGTCTGGGACCACGCAGCTTCTGGCTCCCAGCCTCATGGCCTATGATGGGCTGACTCAGGGGACTTCTCCCGGCACAAGGAACGCAGTGGTCCCTCAGATTTATTGCTGGAGAGCAAAAACCAACCTCGCAGGCATCAACTTGTATGCTCCGCCTGTCCACCCCGATCTGGGCCTCAGGCTTCACACTGCCTCAGTGAAGAGGGCTCCCTGAGCAAGAAGCTGGTGACGGGGCCTGGAAGGCAGGCAGGGCAGGGCCCTCTTTCAGGCACGCCCTGCCCTGCCCTGGAGTCTGCTCTGTTTCCTGTGGGCACTGCATAGACAGCACCAAAGCCAGTGGGGTGGGCACCCTGGGCAGGGACGTGGGGGCCTGCCCCTCCCCAGGCACCTCCTGCTCCTCCAGGCAATCTGGGGCTGAATCTTACCTGTCAGATGCCCCATCTGCTCTTGACCCCACTGGCCTTGCCGCCCACCCCTTACTCCCGGCTCCCCTGAGGAGTGAGCAGAGGTGTGTGCCGGAAGCCCAGGGGAGGCGCAGCTGTTCCTTTCTGAACAGTCAGGACTGCCTCAAGGACAAACTCAGGACAGAGATCTGTGAGATGCCCTCTTGGGGCTCTCGCCATCTTAAGAAATCCAGGACTTTTCTTCCCGATGAAGAGCTTATGACTCCAGTGGGAACAGCAAGAGATTGGCTGGAAAATAAATTTGAGGGCTTCTTCCCTCCAAGGACCTTCCTTCTCTGTTTCTGGCAAACCCAGTGGTGTGAAGGCAATGAGTCACCAGCAAGAAACACGTGACTTTCCCACAGCAGGCGGCTTCCCAGAGGACCTGTCCTGAGGCCTCACCTGACACATAGAGAGGAGGCGGTGGTGGGGCGAGGGCAGCGTGGTCTTCAAGAATGGGGTGAACACTGGGAAGCACAAATCAGCACCTACACACACCCACACCCACATATGTGCACACAGCACACGCACACACACACATGCACACATACACACACGCACACCAAGCTCTGGGCCCTATGTCTAACAGCAGAGACACAGCCAGGACAGGGCCCGACTCACCGCAAAGGCTACAAGCACGAGCGAGCCCACGAGGACCAAGCAGACGGCCCCAGCTCAGCCCCCGTCACAGGCTGGCAGGCTGGGGCCTGGCCCAGCCACACGCTACAAAATTAAAAATATATCAAATATACAATGAAAATAGATCTGTACAGCACTGAGGATGAAAATAGTCCACCAGCCACAGTATAATATTGGGTTTGTCATTTAACAGCATTTACACCCACATGTACAGATTGAATATACAATAGAAATAGAATTTATAGAAGAGTATATATAGAGTGTCTCTCCCGGGGCCTTGCTTTTCCTGTTGCTAATTCTGTTTGGGATTAGGCATGGGGCCAGCTGGGAGGCGTTGTCAGGTGAGGGGCCTGAGGCGGGCTGTTGTGGGTGGGCTTCCCTCTCCCCTCACACACTCAGGAAGGACAGGTGGGGCTGAGAGGGCTGGAAATGGGAGAAGAGGTGGGGGAGGGACCAAAGGACTAAGGGGCGAAGGAGCGAACCCTGGGCCTAGTCTGTCCCTCTCAGGGCTGAGAGCACTGGGAGCCACAAGAGGAGTCAGGACACTGTGAGGGTGCCCCGGCCCAGCACTGTGGCCTGCTCCTGCCCTGCTCCCCACAGCTCTCAAAGATGGAGATTTGCTGTCCCAGCTTCTTTCTATCCATCCATCCAGCCAGCCATCCATCCTCCCATTGGCTCATCCATCTCTCTGCAGACATTTACTCTCCAGCCAGGTTCTAATGCTCCCAGCCTGCACTCCGAGGGCCTCCCTCTTCTTGGGGAGGCCCAAAGGTGAGGGTGGGTGGGGATGCTGTGGGGGCTGGGCCCCAGGACAGAGGCCCGGCCCTTCCCTTTGGCAGCCTCCAGTGTCCACAGCACTGCCTGTGGCCCTCCCCACCACGGGCCAGGTGGCTTGGGAAAGGTTTCTGAGGTGTCTGCACGTGACATACACACCGGGTGGCTGTGCTTATACTAAGAGAGTGAGTGGCGGCCCAAAGGGGCAGTGAAATTATCTGTCTTTCCCCAGGTGCGAGGCCTCCCGGGTGTGAGCCCCTGAACTCCAGGGACTCTATTCCAGGGGAGAAGCTGCCACTAGCAAGAAAGGGGGGCCCCAGGTGAGAGGAGAGGGAATGTGCTTCACAATTGTGCTCCAAACCTCTGAATTGTGCTGTGAACCGTCAGGTGTGCTCTGGAAACCTCTCTGTGCACTCTCCTCTTCTCTCTTGAGGGAAGAGGCAGAGCCACCACTCTGGGCTCCAGGATCGCGGGGGGCAGAGTGGGAGGAGAGGGCAGGGAAACAGCTAAGGCCTGACGGAGCAGGGAGGGCTTCAGGCTCAGGCAGGTGCATGAGCACGCCCCACTCACCCTAGGCAGGGCAAGGACATCGGAGAAGCCACCTGGAGACAGGGGCAGAGGAGCCCCCCTGACTCCCACTGCTCAAGCCAGAGGGCTCCATCCACCTCACAAGGCAGAACCCCATCCCAAGGTGAGCCCTGCATCCTGGCACATGTCCTACCCCAGCCTCGAATAAGGCACCCCCTCACACCCTCGCCCTGGTCCCTCTCACCACCACCTGGCAGCACAGAGGGACCCCAAGACCTCAGAACTGCAGGTGGCAGGTTACAGGGACAGAGAGAGGGTGGAGTGACCCCTAAAGTGGCCACTCGGAGTCTCCCCTGTGCTGAGAATCAGGACTTCTGGATTGTTCCAGTTATTCGGTCACAATTTGGTGAAAGGGTCTCAGAGGGTTACATAGGTTGGGGACCTGGACTGGGGGACAGAGCTTCTCCCGGCCCCCACACAGGTTTTGGGAGCAGAAGTCAGCTGGGCAGAGGGCCTGGCCTAGGGGCAGAGGCCAGGCTGGGACAAGTGGGCTGGTCGGGTGTGGGGCAGAGGCAGGCGGGGTGGGGGCAGCAGTCACAGCTCTGACTCGGGGGTGCCGGCCAGGAGGTAGCCACTTCCATAGCGTCCATTGGGGTTGCCGCTGTTCTCGAGGGGTGACGTGCTGCCGGGCCCCAGGTAGGAGCGGTGAGTGGGCATGGGGGAGGGCGCCTCGCTGGGCACCTTGCTGAGGATGAAGCGGGTCTCGTCATTCTCCTCCAGGTTGGAGATGTCCTTCATCATGCGGCCCTTCTTGTAGGACACGGAGAGGGTGTTGGAGCCGTCAGAGAGCAGGTGAAAGTGCCGCAGGACGAACACCACAGGGATGGGCAGCGTGGCCACGACGATAAGGGTGATCAGGAGCGCCATGGCCCAGTTCGGGAAATACAGGTAGCGCTCGGCAGCCTGGGGGGCGGACGGGGGTGAGGGCTGCTGCCCAGCAGGGTGACAGCCTCACCCTCCCAGGACCTGCAGAACTGCCTCTTCCTGCCCTCCCTCCACCCCCACCCCCCATCCTGGCCAGGCATTGGCAAAGATGGGGTCAGCAGCAGGTGCTACTTGAGTTAGCCCGTCACTTTGGTTAGGTCTGAGCCTCCCTGGGTCTCAGTTTCTACATCTGTAAAAGGATGAGTGAGTCCCTCCACAGGCGTGGAGCGAGAACATGGTTAGAAAGACTGGACAAGGACGTCAACCTTTCGACCCTCAGTTTCCCCATTTGTGCTATGGAGATAATGCCTTCTCTCTCTTTGGGCTGTTGTGAAGGTTACAGATCAGGTGTGCAAAGCCCCTGGCAGGGCCTGGCACACAACAGTCACCCTATAAGGGTTGATCACTATTGCCTGTTACATTAACGGCCTGGGAAGATGCCAACGTCCCTGGGGTTTCAGGGCCCCCACCCCTCACCTCCTCCTTGATCCAGGCGCTGTAGCCCGGGGGTGTGACCCCCAGCTGGATGATGCTGGCCGTGGTGAGCACAGCCATGCACAACGGAGACACGAACTTCCACATGTAGAAATAGAAGCGGTAGGGCCGGAAGCCCAGCATCTCCGTCAGCTCCTGCATGAACCTGCCAGGGGCAGCAGAGGGCCCAGCAGTTGGCACCACCACTGTGCCTGTCCCTTCCTCCATAGCCACCTCCTCCAAGAAGCCTTCACTGACCAGTCCTTCCCTCCTGGACTCTTCGATTCTTCACATTCAATGCTCCTGATCTATTATTCTGTGGCCTGGCTACAGAGCCTCTGGGAAGGCTCTGCTGTCCTCCTCTAACCTGCTCTGACTACGTCACACTCCACCCAGGGATGTGATACAGCCTACCCGACACGCCCTGGGCTGGCACGAAGCAGTATGGGCTTCTGTGTTCTCTGGGGCCCGGCCCCACTCAGGCCGGCCTAGCTCTAGTCGCCCCCTGCTGGAAAAGAGGTAGAAGTGCATGTCCCGAGTGTCCAAAGGCAGAAGTTG
Source organism: Equus quagga (assembly GCF_021613505.1). NCBI lineage: Eukaryota > Metazoa > Chordata > Mammalia > Perissodactyla > Equidae > Equus > Equus quagga. The sequence continues at coordinate 41,455,440 of NC_060284.1, read as the reverse complement.
GCCCTGACGCAAGGGTTTCTAACCACAGCTCTCTGGGTGCAACTCTGGGAGGCTGGCATGCTCTGTACACAAATGGCATTAAAAAAAAAAGTCATGTTCACCTCAATAGCACTTAACTGAAATCTTAGATTTCTTTCCATTATAAATGCAAGCGACCACAGTAATATTAACAGTACCTGTGACTGTCACCAGTTGATTAAATCACAGATAACGTGATTTTCTTATCACATTACAATTGAAGATACCTACAACATAATTTGCGTTCATCGCTACTTCAAAATTATCATTATTAGAGCCACAGCTAGATGTTGAAACTTAATGCAGCAAAAATAAAGCACATTACTATATCATAGATTTTAAACAGTAATCTGCTAATTTTCAATATAATTAGTTTCCTATATAATCCTATATACACCTGCTGAGGTACTGGGGCCTCACCAGACTGCAGGAGGGTCAGAGCCCCTTCTAGCAGCCTCTTCCAGCCCCGGCTCACAAGCTTGCTCCCTCCTCATCGCCCGGCCCCTCCTGCCCTCCCTGGCAAGGAGATGGCTGGAGCAGGGCCCATGAGAGAGGGTGATTCAAAGACGGGGTCCAGACGTCGGGGGAGGGTCGGGCTGAGTGGGTTGGTAGAGTCCAGGACTCACTGAGGACAAGGAGAGTGAGGCCACAGCCAACACTGAGAGTGGGCGGACCTAGACCTGGGGCTTCCTGGGGATACAGATTTGTTCTCAAACGAGGCCTGAGGCCTGAGGCCAGGGGCTGACGGTGAGTGTGGGTTTGTCCCAGGCTCAGGCCCTGAGACCCAATCCGTTCTTACTGCTGAATTCTCTTACCCACCCGACCAAACTTAAGGCCGAAACCACACTCATCTCACACCCCTGCGTAGATCACCTCAAAACTGCGAATCAGGCTCCGGAGTCTCTATGTTTCAGGCTCCGGAGTCTCTATGTTTCAGGCTCCGGAGTCTCTATGTTTCAGGCTCCGGAGTCTCTATGTTCTTTGAGGGCAAGGGCTTCTCGTACACCCAGTACGTGCTTAACAGGCCTAAGAGATTTCTGAAGAGTTGTGCTATGGTAATTTAAGGCAATTTAGGGTGATTCCAGGACCTGAACCGGGAAAACTTGCGTCTTCAGACTGGCTCTGCCTCTCACTAGCCAAGCGGCCCTGGGCGGTCATGTCTGAGTCTCAGTTTCACTTGTGATCTAGAAGGGCACTTTCAGCTCTGACATCCTGACTCTGTGATCTCCTGTCCCGCTCACAAGCAGCCCTGGCAACACAGCACTCTCCGGGGAGTCAGGACGGGACAGACCCCTCCTCCCGTCCCCACCCCTCCCCACATCTCCCTTACTTCTTGGTTCCATAGATCCAGGCCACGGCGACGTTCTCAAGGATGACGATGACGGTGAGTGGCAGGGTGGCCGAGTAGTCATCAAACATAGTGACAAAGTAGTTTCCGGAGCGCTGGACGAACAAGAGCCCCACGAAGAATGCAAAGACACAGCAGCCCACTACAGAGAGCCGGGAGGCCGGTGTGGGGGCAAAGGTGCAGGGTGGGCAGGCCTGGAGGTCTTGGGGGGTACCCAGGCCCTTCCCAGCCCACCCCTCCCCACAGTGGACCTGCAGCCCACCCTCAGCAGGCCCAGCCCAGCCCTGCCTGGGGGGAGGTGGTCCAGATGCTGAAGGTCTGAGCTCTCACTCTACTAGGTGGGGAACATCCCAGGGCTGGGGGGACAGAGATGGAGCAGGGGACAAGGCCAGCATGGAGGGAGGCTACCCCTGCCCAAGATGATTCAGCAGGCCGTTGGGGGAGGGGCAAAGGAACCAAGAAGGAGGTCTGTCTCCTAGCTCAGGTTTGCCACAGATTCCCAGACAGCCTTCTCCCCCTGGCTCATCAGTGCTCTTCTCTGGGCGGCATGGCCAGGCTCCAGCTGCGTCTCAGTGGTGGGGGCGGGCTTCTGGGTACGGGGTCTTTCTAAAGTCAGAGCCACAAGCTGATCGTTGTCACAAAGTGAGTGGGGTCTGCTGGGAGGAGTTACCTGTGAACATCTCCTTGGGCACCTTGAAGGTGTCGATGATGGGCGTGGTGATGCCCGCCATGGTCCCGATCATACTGCCCAGGCCCAGGTTGATGAGCATCAGGAAGAACATGACGGACCAGAACGGGGAGGCAGGGAAGTGTGTCATGGCCTCGGTGAAGGCGATGAAGGCCAGGCCTGTGCCCTGCACAGACTGTGGGGTGGATAGGGGGCAGAAGGCGAGGGCTCACTGAGGGCCCACACCTACCGCCCCCCCGACCCAGGAGTCCCCTGCTTCCTTATGTCTGCCCTTGGAGCCATGGAAATAACTATTCCCTCTGTCACAGGGCTCCCCGCCCCTAACTAAATCCTCTTGTTTTGGGCCAGTGGGTCTCACACTTGAGTGGGCATCAGAATCGCCCCCAGGGAGTAGGACACCAATTCAGGAGTTTGCCTGTGGGACCTGGAACCTGCAAGCTGTACAAAGACTCCAGGCGATTCAGATGAAGATGCTCACATTTAGAAACACACCAAGCTCAAGGCCCTCCTCCTCTAAGAAGTCTTCCCTGATTGCTTCAGCCACAGTTTTGGCTGCTCCCAGCTCTGAACTCCAGACCTTAACGTAGTGGTCTTAACCTCAGCTGCCCAGTAGAATCACATCAGAGCCTTTAAAACCAGCAACGCCCGGGTCTCACTCTGGGGACAATGATTGATAGGTCTAGGGGTAAAGCTGGCTATCAGGGTTGTGTAAAGCCCCAAGGTGACTCTGATGGCAGCCAAGGTAGAGGACCACTGCTTTAATGCTTGGGTCCCTGCTCACGGGGCAACTGACCACACACTGCCCACTGACACACTTCTGTGTTGTCCTGCAATGTCCTGCAATTGTGAGGGAACACCTGCCCCCACTGTGTATGTAATCCTTGTCATGTGGATGTTATTGAGGTTGTATTGTATAAAAAAACTGCTACAAGAGGCTGGCCCAGTAGCCTAGTGGTTAGGTTTGCGTGCTCCTCTTCAGCAGCCCAGGGTCCATGAGTTCGGATCCCAGGCACAGACTTAGCACCACTTGTCAGGTCACACTGTGGCAGCATCCCACATAAAATGGAAGGGGATTGGCACAGATGTCAGCTCAGCAACAATCTTCCTCAAGCAAAAAGAAGAAGGTCGGCAACAGATGTTAGCTCAGGGCCAATCTTCCTCACAAAACAAAACAAAACAAAAACGGCTACAGCCTGAGTTTTATTCAGAGGACCAGGCCACACCGTGAGAATGGGGCAGGTCTTGTGGAAGGGGGAGGTCCTTCCTGCCGCCAGTCACCTGGGAAGAAACCAGGGCAGGGGTCCCCAGACTGGGCCCTTCTGCTGTTGATCACATGGGAAGAGTCAGGGGAGCGGATGCAGCTCCCTCATCTGGGACGGTGCCAGTGGAACGGAGCTGACGTTGAACATGGAGCTCAGACCTCAGTACTGGGAAAGCATCACCCTCCCTGGCCCCAGAAAGAGGGGCAGGGTTGGCCCCAGCTGACAGGAGCTGGCTCTGCCCCACATCAGCCTTGGCACCAGCTGGCTCCCAGGACCCTCTGGGCATGTCTCTCCCTTGGCACCTCTTCTAATGGAACAGTCACTTTGAAAGTTTCCAGCTGTGCCTATGGGAATAAAGGCAAGGTGTCCAGACTTGGGCCTGGGCATGAAAGAGGGGGCAGCCTGCCCCTGTCCTACGCCACCCCAGGGACTAAGGGTCACGGTGGCAGTAGGAGTTAGAGTGGGGACAGCCAGGGGAGGGGGCAGAAGCATCAAGGGGGAACTCAGAGCATGGGAATCTGAGCCCTGGCTCCCTGCTTGCTCACTGTGAGACCCTGAGCAAGCTCCCCACTTACAGGCCACTCACCTATAAAATAGCGGACAATATTAACACTCGACTCATAACACTGTCATCAGGGCAAAAAGGGACAGACACAAAGGGCAGATGCTAATGCTAACACAAACACCTACTTTCTGCGTGCTGTGTACAAGGCACTATTCCAAACGCCTTTCCTATGACCCATTCAAAGAATGTGAAAGTCACCCTCAGCACTTCCCATGGTTTCTGTTGTCTGTGTCTGCCTGTCTCCTGTCAGGAGCCAACCTACCTCAGGGCAGCAGTTTTGGCTGTTACCTTTCCTCTCTCCCTCTCTGGGCACATAGTAGGTGCTCAAGTAAATGAATGAGTCCCTGGTGGCTTTTGGAAGCCTGCACCCAAGCTCTAGCTCCCCACAGCCTGTCTCTGGGTTCCGCACTTCCACGTCTGCCTCCCTGCCTGTCCTGGGAAGGGCAGTCTGTCCCTCACCTTGTCCAGCTCGTCCTCCAGAAGGCAGGGATCGAGGCCGAGGGCTGAGAAATGGTCCTCTTTCACGGTCTTGATGACCTTGTACATCTCCGAGTAGTCCTTGGTGGTCAGGTGGGAGAAGTTGACGTGAGGAGGGATGAGGGCCCGGCTCAGCACGTTGGAGTTGAGGTACCCCAGGATTTTCTCGGCATTCCTGCAGCACAAAGGGGAGAGGGCCAGGTCAAAAGGAAGGAGTGGGCACGACCCTGGGGGCACCACCCAGCAGGACCCCTGGACCATCAACAGAGACATCGCTGGAACTGTCCCTGGGGTCCAGGGCTGGGGACAGAGAGAGCACCTCTCATCTCCATCCCTCAGCCCAGGGGGATGGGGACTCTGCATCCACAGCCCGCCTGTCCCTCCTGGGTAAGCTGGACAGGGAGGAATAAGGACATGAGGAGAGGGGCCACCTACTCGACCACACACTTCTCATTCATGATGTTGGCCTTGAAGCCCAGCACAGCGAACACCACGAGGGTGGCCAGCACCGAGGTGAAGAAGTTGATGAAGGACACCAGGGCGGCATCGAAGTGGCAGTTGTTGTCCTGCTTGTTGTAGCTGGAGAAGGCGATGACACCCCCGAAGCCCAGCCCCAGGGCAAAGAAGACCTGTGTGGCTGCCTCCCGCCACACCTGGGGGTCCAGCATCTTGTCCAGCTATGGGGGGGCCATGGAAGGGGGAAGAAAAGAGACACACAGATGATGGTTTTATTCATGCACTGAAGTTCCCGCCACATCTGCTTCCTTCAACCTCAATGGAGTTCAGAGGCAGCGTGGGAGAGTGGGAAAGAGCTGGGGCCGTGTGACCTTGGGCAATTCCCCTAACTCCTCTGAGCCTCAGTTTCCCCATGTGTAAAACACACATAACAGTATCAACTTCAGAGGATTGTTGTGAGGCTTAGGTAAGATAAAATAAATGCTATGTCCTTACATGGTAACTTCTCAGTTAATTTTAACTGCTATCACTGCTTACCATGAGCTATCATACTAAGGAACATCTCCAGGGCCATCGGGTATGAGGTATAGTGCACCTCTCTAGGGAGTGCCATTCACTTAGACTGTAGTGTGAATGGTGCCTCCTAGAGCCATGCAGTGTACAACCTGCACAACAGCACAAGAGAACTAAGAACACCAATGTCTCCCTGATACCCCCTCCACCTCAAACCATGAAAAAAGACACCACCTTCTCCTTCCTGCCCACCCGATCTCCCTTATCCCAGAAAAAAGGCCCAATGTTCATTCATCCACATCTACATGCTTCAGGTCACAGAAGAACTCCCACCCCCCCATCTACCCAACTTGAAGAGCAGAACCAGACACTTCCCAGGAAGGGGGAGCCTCTGCCTGACCCTCCATCTGCCCTCAGACCTGACAGAGCCTGAACCCCAGTGGCATCTGGATGGCATGGGGCCATCTCCAAAGCACTGTCATGTCCATTTTCCTTTTATTTGTTCCTCAAGCCAGGGGCCACAGCCTGGACCCAGCACGGGCCTCTACAGTCAGACAGGCCCAAGTCTCAATGTAACTCCCAGCTTTAATGAGCTGAGAACGCTCAGGCAAGTGACAGTGCCTGCTTGATGAACCTTGGTTTTCTCATCTGAGAAGTGGGAAGAAAAACATAGCCCCCCTCCCAGAGTGACCGTGAGGACCAAATGTACAGCAGCAGGCAATGCCTGGCACATGGCAGCATCTGAGCCTGACAAAATGCCTCTGACCTAGTCAGGACAGGGTTTTTCGGTGGGAGCAGGGATTATTATTCATATTTTGAAAGAGTAAACTGAGGCCCAAAGCTGAAATGACTTGCCTGAAGTAGTGGAGCCAGCTAGTTTGGGCAGGAGTTACTACAATACAGATCACCTGGCGCTAGGCCAATGGCGCCCTCCCAGCGCCGTCTCCTGACTCAGGTGGGCTGCCAGCTATGCTCCTCAGAGGCTTTCCCTTTGACTTTTGCTGCTGAGGTGGCCCCAAGTGACCTCACTCCAGACAGATGAGGGAGGCCAAGGGTGAGTTAGAAAGTTAGCTACTCCTGCGGACACAAGCCTGCGTGGTCCTGGCCCGGCCACCCCTTACTGCCCACCGTGGGTAAGTCTATTCCTCACGTGACAAGGAGGTGGACTGGCGGGTCCATCCAGCTCTACTATTACAACCCTAACAGCCCGGACAGAGGGCCACCTGCCTGCCATTGCAGCAGCTTCCTGGGCATATCTGAGTATCTGAGTGACCTGGAGTCACTCCGCCAGCTGAGAAGGCATTGGCAAGCTTGGAGGCTGGCAGAGCGGTGGGGCTGGGGAGGCACCCCCATGCTGAGGAGGAGGAGGTGGGGGAGACGGTGGTAGAGCTGTCGGACTTCAGGGCCATACGCAAATGGAGACCCAGGAGGACCGCTTGGCTGGAAGGTGTGTGTACTCCAGGGGAGATCAAGGCCCCCTACCCCACACATAACAGGTAAAGCCATCTTTGGTCCACTGAGAAAGCCCAGAACCCAGACCTTAAGGATCTAAGAGCCCCTTGGCACCCATGAGAAGGTGACACCCTCCCGTCTCCTCCCCCTCTCTGTGCACTCAACAGTTGTATCGTGACGTGGCCTTCCTGTGGATATGACATGCAGCCACTCATCCATCAGACCCCGAGCACCTTCTTTGGGACAGGCCCAGGGCTAGGTGATGGGAGCCATGGGGAGCAACAGCAGGCAAGGTCCCAGCTCCCACAGAGCTGACACTCAGAGAGATGGACAAAGTCAAACGACCCCACAAATAAATGTGACAAGGGCTGTGAAGGCTGAGCACCCAATGCTTGGAGAACCTGTAACAGGGGTTTGAGTGAGTCAGGAGGCCAAGGAAGGCTTCCACGAGGAAGAGATCCTTCACCCGCTGGCTGGAGTAGGGAGGACAAGGCTGGAGTGGTACAGGTGAGGCTGGGAGAGTCAGAGGAGTCAGATCAAAGGTCTGTAAGGATCCTTGTCTTGATCCTGAGAAAGCACTTGATCCAGGAAACCCCTACGGGGCGTGAAGGAAGGGGAAACAATCCGATGTGCATTTCTAGAAGAAACCAGCAGATGCAGCAGACCTGCTGGGATGCACCTTCTGGGGTCCAGTGGGGAGGTAATGGCAGCTTTGCCTAGGGTCAGGGTGGTGCAGATGGAGAGACTGTAGCAGGAAAAACCAACATGACCTCAGTGATGGGCTGGAGATGAGGGTGGTGGAGAGGTGATGGTCACACTTCTGGCCTCAATAGCTGAGCGGGTAGAGACGGAAACAGAGGAAGAAGGGCAGGTCTTGGCAGGGTCAGAGCAGAGAAGATCAACACGTTGGTTCTAGAAACATTGCATTTACTGTGTCTTTGAGATAGCTAAGAGGAGATGTCAAGTAAGGAGTCAGACAATTGGATTGAGAGTTAGAGGAGAGAGCTGAACTCGAGATACAATTCATGAGCAGCGGTATACCTGCAGGAACGAAGTTCTGGCTGTGGACAGAGAAGAGGCAGGGGCCTGGGGCCAGTCAGGACCTCCGAGTTCAATGCAGGGAAGAGGACCTTACAAGGGAGGGAGATGGGATGCAGTCGAGGCAGGAGGAAAAGCAAGACGGGGCTGGATGATGAGGCCATGAGAAGAAAGCCCGTCAGGAAGGAGGAGGGCCCCAGGCTCCCAGTGAAAGATGCTACTGGGAGGAAAGAGCCAAGAGGTCAGGGGTAGGCTTAGCAGAGCTGCTCAGGGAGCCACGGGGCCAGAAGTGAAGTAGGAGTGAGAGGAGTTGAGAAGCAGAAAGGAAGAGATGGAGGTGAAGGGCAGCAAAATGTGCCACCCAAAACAGGCCTCTTTGGCACAGGGGTTACTGTGAGCTGATTATTTTCAGAAACTACAGACACAGGAGAAGATCAGACAACAGAGGATAAGTAAGCCTTGTGTAAGGGGAGGGCCTGTGCCAGGAAGAGAGCCAGTAGGAGATAACTACGTGCTTACCAAACACTTTCACCTTCCCATGAATCACCTTTAAATGGATTATAATGTTCAGAGTGGAGCCTGGGAGAGTGAGACGACCAGAGAAGTGGAGCAGGGTCGTCTCACACTGCTGAGGGCCCACTATGCTTAACATGTCCTCTTCCTCACCAAAGTAAGACAGGCCCATATTTCCTTATGTAAAAACCCTGGGGCCAGACTGGTTTTGAAATTCAGATTTTTGTTTCTAATTATATTTTAGAAGGCTAATATGGTGCTTATGCTACACAACTACATAACACTCCCGATGGGGTCTGGGGCAGCACCCTGTAATCAAACATGTTAGTATTTCTGCAGCAGAATATGAATATTCACACCAAGTGAATCAATAAAGACTATAAATAGCCTCACATCTGTTCAGGTCATTTTGCCGCCAAATGAGTTCTGGGGGAAAGAAAAAAACAACTCTGTTTTTCAGGGCTATTTGGATGTTGGCATTGTGAATAAAGAAATAGGGGCCTATACATGCTCCTAAGAGAAATTTGAAGATTATTAAAAAAGGAGAACCAAATAATCATTGTCCCTCTGGGAAAGGACTTCTGTATGTCCCCTCTCTTGGGTGGGTTTTTTTTAATGATCCTCCCAGAAGGCTCCAGAAATGGGCAGAGGTCATAAATGACTTAAGCCTGGAAGGCATCCTGGCATTCGCCTGTGTTCACGGATGTCAGTCAGGACAGTTCTGCCAATCAGCTGGAACCTGGCACTTCCCTCAGGCTAAAACCTGGACTAGTGGGAGGGCTCTGGGTAGTTTGGTGAGTTCCAACTACGAAGAAACACAAGATTTTGTGAGAGAGGGCAGACTGAGATGGACACCACTCTGGTCATGTTGTTGGTGTGTTGAAAACTCTTCGATGGTTCCCCACTGTCTAATGGAAAATCTTTTTCCACTCTATGTTCTGAACACTCTACATGTAGTGGACTTACTACTCTTCAAAAACACCATAGTCTCATACCTCTGGCCTTTGCCCAGGCTGTTTCCTCTGCCTGGAACTCCCTTCCTCCCACTCACTTTCTGGTGAACTCCTATTTATTTCTCAAAACCCAGCACAGATGTCACCCCCTCTTTGAAGCTTTTCCTGACTGCCTCTGGCAGAGCTAGTCGTGGTCCTTGGGCTCTCACAGCTCTTGTCAATACCTGCATTAGATTTATGTATCTGTCTTCCTTTCAACACTGTGCTTCTTAGGGCTGGGCCCATCTGCCGTTCATCTTTGTATGAGCAGTGGCCAGCACACAGAAGAGCAGGAACAGTGAAGGCAAGAGAGAGACAGACAGACAAAGGCGGACCTGTTTCCCAGAGGTGAGCTGAGCGGGAAGGACCCCACAGGGGCCATGAAGTTGTACCAGCCTTTATGAGCTACCATGTGGTCTTCTAGGACAAGAAGATCCTTAGCACTTGTAACTTCTACTTTCTAAAGCATGGCTATTTTGACCCTGGCTTGCCTTCCTTTTCTCTTTCCTCTTCTTTTGAAATAATTATTTCCTTTTTGATCTGTTCAGTCATTACTGAAGTTTTTACAAAAAGGTCTGGACCATCTGTGAGACCCAAACATATGCCATCATTAAGATTTTCACCCCTCCCTAAACCTAAAACTAAGATGTGGATAAATTCCCTGGGCCCAGTCACTGTTCGGGGCCAGGTTTCAAAAAGGAGGCAGCTACCCCATGAAGGAGACCGTAGTCCCAAACTGCACCCTCCGAGCTGGCCCTGGAGCGGGGCGGGAGGTATTTCTCAGAGGACACAGTAGGATGGCTTTGCATGCAATGATTTTGGATGCAAACAAAAATTGTTTTTTGTTTGTCTGTATGTTAAGATTGTATCTATTTGCTATTCTTCTTCTGTTTTAAAAAATTCTAGAACTTTTATTGTGAAATGTACAAAAGTGGAGAGGATAGTGTAGTGAGGTCCCAAGCATCCATCGCCCAGCGTTAACAATTATCAACACACGGCCGATCTTGCTTCCTCTGTATCCCCACGTTTTCCTCTCAATGCCTAGATTATTTTGAAGCGAACTGACGAATCCAAATCTGACATTAACAAGGGGCCCAGGAAAGCATCTGCGAGTGCCAAAGCTTCACCTTGGAGGAGAAAAGTGCCCTGGGGGAGTGGTCCCTGGGTATCTCCCTTCCAGCCTGCAGGCCCTTGGAGGGGCATCCTTGAGATGCAGATGACCAGATGCCAAATGTTCATCTGGGGGTAAACTGAGTCAGGCTCCTTCCATATTGAATGCCTGTTGTTGCTTGAGCTTAAAGGAGTTCTTTCAGGATTTCTGGGATGATGGTGCATGATTTCAGCAAGGTCTTGATCATAACGTCAACAGAGGATGAAGCCATGGCCAGACCTCAGGAAGCTCAATGTCCTTTCCAGACATCAGCAGTGACTGCAGGAGGAGAGGTGGGAAACGGGCTTTCCTCACCAAAGACAAGGCTCGCACCCTCCTTGGGGTGTTGTTGAAACAGCAACAGCTTCCTGCCATTTCCTTGACACAATGGCTGAGTCACTTCCTAACACAGGGAACAAAGCGTTTCACGGCATTTGACTCAGCAGCATGAAGATGCTTTTTGAAACCACAAGCAGCTGCTGAGCGCCTAGTCTGAGCAGCTGCGTGACAGGAGCACATGCTCTTGCTTCTCAGCATTCCCAGGCACCTGCCGGTGCGAGAGCCAGACGGGGCCACGACACCAGATGGCACTGGAGCATCGGGTTCCTGCTGCCCAAGAACAGTGTCACCTTCACAAGGGACGAGAATAATAACAGCTAACGCTGGCCACGCGCTCTCTGTGCACCACGAGCAGTCCTGCACACTCTCCTGACAGTGCTGCGAAGGAGCTACCATGGTTCACCCCATCTTGCAGCTGAGGAAACTGAGGCTCTGAGAGGCTAAGGAACTTGCCCTCTGACTGCTGAGAGATGAGGATCTGGGATCTGAATCAGACCATCTGCTCTGGAGCCCACCCTCTGGTCACTGGCAGGCCTGCCCTCATCATCCTCCTGAGAAGCCTTAGTCTGACCGTGGGAGTCAGAGTTCCACACTAACCTCTACCCCCTGGCCTTCACAACTTACAGGGACCCCACTTCTCTTCTTAATGCACACCCTTGACCCTGTGGCCAGTCTGGCTCGCTGGTCAGGACCGCTCGCTCGTCTAGACCCCAAGGCAGCAAAGCAAGAGGGAGATGCCCGAAGCACCCATGCAGCTCGGGCTGTGCTGGGCCCCACCCCAGAAGACTGGCATGACTTTCATCCTGACTTCAGGTGAAGGCTGTTTTCTGACACACCCTTGGTACCACTGGGCCTGGAGGTGGACGGGGTGCTGCCCATTCCTCCAGGTCACTCGCCGTCATTCCACTGTGCACCATCTCTCTTTCCAACACTACTGCTGTCATAATTCTGGGCGATTTCAACACCTACATCAGTGTCCCTTCCAACAGTCTGCCTCTCTGTCCCTTTGCCTCCTCCCTTCTGCTATCTTGTCCTCCCCCCACTCCTAGGGTCATGTGTGGCCTTTGTCATAACTAATAGTTGTGCTCCAACTGTAATCTCAATGTTAAGAGTCCTGCAGTCCAAAGTACCCCATCCTTCTGGCTCGCTCCTTCTAGTATCTTGACTCCAAATATAACTCAACCCCACTGGGACCTGCCTCTGTTTCACTGCCCTCACCCCGTGTGTATCATAACCTCCCTTCCTAATGGGCTTAGTCAGTGGTCCTGTACACTCTCAGCTCCCCTGCCATCTCACTCCATCGTCACTGCTTGATAAACTCCCAACCCTGGTGACTCCACCCCTCCATCTACTCTGGGCCTTCCCCCAAGCAGCTAAACACAGCTGGAGAAGTCACACAACACACACTTTGGGACCCTGGACAAGTGGGACGTTGGACAAGTCATTTAACCTCTCGTTGCTTCAGTCTCCCCATGTGCAAAACGGCCATGATAGTAACACCACCTCCAGGGTCCTTATGAGAGTCAATGAGTTCATAGGGGTAGGTATGTATATGGGTGCCTGGCACATGGTCAGCACATCCATTGTAAAACACACAATTGTTTTAAGTACCTCACTGACTGTGGGAAACAGCCTGCTCTCAGAGATGTTGAAACGTGAAGAAGTGACCACCTTGGAACTGGCAAAGCGTTAGCTGTGACCATGCAGGCCAAGGTCACCCCTGACCCCCAGTGTGACTTCGTGCTGCTCCCATCCACACATCCCCACCTCTTCACAATTCCTTCAGGCTCACTCCTCATGAGGCCCCAAACCCTCCTCCACCATCCTTACCCTCAGCTGATGACCTTGCTGCCTACTTCAGAGAGAAAAACGACACCCTCGGGAGAGAACTCCCGCAACGAGAAGCTCCTCGCCACAGCTCCTAAGCTGCCAGCATCTGTACCCACAGGCTGGCCCATCCTCTGTTCCTGTGGGGACAGCGTGTGCTCCTAAGATCAACTCCTCTGCATGGGCACTGGGTCCCAGCCTCCTGCTTATTCAAGGACTTTGGTTCCCTCCTCTCCAATAGCATCGATTTCCCCCTTTATTGGATTTTTTTAAGTGTACAATTCAGCATTTTTTAGCATAGCACAGAGTTGTGCAGCCATTACCACAATCAATTTTAGAACAACTTCATCACCCCAAAAAGAAAGTCATTTAATACTCATTAATAGTCAATCCCCATTTCTGCCCCAACCTCCCCACAAGCCCAGCCCTAAGCAGCCACTAAATTACTTTCTGTCTCTACAGATTCACCTGTTATGGACATTCCATGTAAATGGAATCAGACAATATGTGGTCTTTTGTGACTGGTTTCTTTCACTTAGCTTAATGTTTTCAAGGTTCATCCATGTTGTAGCATGTGTCAGTACTTCATTCATTTGTATGGCCAGATAATATTCCATTGTAGAAATATACTACCTTTTATTTTTCCATTAATCAGTTGATGGACATTTGAGTTGCGTCTACTTTTTGGCTGTTCTGAATAATGCTGCTATGAACACTCGTGTAAAGGTTTTGTGTGACATACGTTTTCTCTTCTCTTGGATATGTGCCTAGGAGTGGAATTGCTGGGTCATATGCTAACTCTGACTAACGTTTTGAGGACTTGCCAGACTGGTTTCCAAAGCCGCTGCACCATTTTACATTCCCACTAGCAGTGTATGATGGATTATTTTTATCATCATACAAAATTCTGAAATAACACCCTCGATCCGCTGGCCGTCTCCAGTTACCACCGCATCTCTTATTTCTCTCCTCCCCTTTACAGCAAAACTCCTGAATATAAGTGGTCTCTACTACTTATCTCAAATCCTTACCTCCCATTTTCCCTTGAACTCGTTCCTATTAGACTTTGCCCCCAGCACTCCACCAAAACACCTCTTGTCCAGGTCACCAGTGACCCCTCTGTTGCCTCATCACTTGACCTCTCAGCAGCCTTGGACATGGCTGACCATTCCCTCCTTCTTAAAGCATTTTCTCCATTTTGCCTCCTGGGATGGACACCTCTCTCTCTCTCTCTCTCTCTCTCTCTCTCTCTTTCTTCTCCTCCCTCGTTGGCTCTCTCTCTCTTCCAACCTCTAAACGCTGGGCCCCAATGCTCAGTCCTCTTCACTGACTATGCTCACTCTCCAGGTGACTGTAACCAGTCCATGGCTTGAAATACTCTGATTCCCAAATTTATATGTCCACCCGACCTCTATCTATCCAACCACCTACTCAACATCTCCACTCAGATATCTATTAGACATTTTAGACCTGCCATGTTCAAAACAGAACTCTTGGTGTTCCTCACCAAACCTGCTCCTCCCTGTCTTCCTCCATCTCCCTAAACGTCAACTCCATCCTTCTAGTTGCTCAGGCAAAAGGCCTTGGCATCATCCTTGACCCCTTTCTCTCACACCTCACATCCAATCCAACAGAAAATCCCATTGACTCTACTTCTTAAACATATCCTCAATCTGACCACTTCTCATCACTGCCATTGCTGTTACCTGGGCTCCAAGCACAGTCACCTCTCACCTGGATGAATTCACCTGGATGAGGCCTTCTAGCAGGTCTCCCAGTTCTGCCCTTGCCCCCTCAGATTCTCTGTGGCAGCCAGAATGGTCCTTCAAAGATAGAAGTCAGATCATGTCATTCTTCTGCTTGAAACTCTACAATGGCTCCCATTTCACCTAGTGTAAACATGCAAGTCCTTACCGGGTCCACAAGACCACCATGATCTGGCTCCCCACTGCCCCTTGACCACCTACTTCTCTCCCGTCCCCTTCCAGCCACACTAGCCTCCTTGAATATGCCAGACCTATCCAATCTCAAGGGATTTTCATTTATTTTTCCCTCTGTTTGGGATGGAATGTGTTACCTCCAAATGTCCATGTGGCCTTCTCCCTCACCTCCTCAGGTCTTCACTCACATGTCACCTTTTCAGGGATGCCCTTTTTGATCACACTAGCTAAAGTCACTCCTTTCCCCAACACCCCTAATCCTTCTTTCAACACCATCTAACAACTCTTTTATTTTATGCTATCTGTCTCCCTCCCCTAAAACACAAGCTCCATGAGGGCCGGGAAGTTTGTCTGCTTTGTTCACTGCTGGATCCCAGGACCCAAGACAGTGCCCAGAATATCACGGGCATTCAGTGAACCTTTGCTGAATGAAGGAATAAATGAAAGATGGTCATTTGGGTTGTTTCAACCTTTTCTTACTAAAACATGCTGTAATGACCAATATTGTGCACAAATCATTTTGCTTGTGTGTGAGTACATTTGTGGGACAAATACCCAGAATGGAATTGCTGGGCTGAAGGACATGAACAGTTGTAATTTTAATAAACATCCCTGGAAGTTTTGGTGGTTAGAAATGTACCACTTTGTGTTGAGTAAATCACATGATTAATTGCACAGTACCCCATACTTACTTGAGTTTTTTAACTGGATGTAATGAAAGTAACCAAGAGAGGTAGTATCCAAGAAATTCAAGAAATTCATTAGCTATTCACATGAGTTACTGTCCCATCAAAGATGCTAGTGGGCCATCACAGTATCTTGGTCACAATGCATTTGCCACACTCAGTAACTGAAAGTCCAAGTCCTACATTTTGGATTATTTCTGATGTTGGAAGACTTTATAGAAGTGAATACCTTCCAGGTCATTTAGCATATCCATGGAGAGCCCATGCTTCTTTGAGGTGGATTCTGAGATGCCCTGGCCAAAAGTCTTCTTGGACTCTGCCACAGCTGCCAAATGGCATGACCCCTGAGGATGTCATTCACATTGTGGCCAGTATAAATGGAGCAGTGCACAGCCTAGGCAGCTGTATGCAATGACCCTGGCACTCTATAGCACCATTCTAAGGCTAGAACTTGAAATGGTTCCAGGGTTCCTCATATCTCACCAATCCTGTGCTGGAACAGTCACAGCTCTGCAACAGTAGTCTGCCATGTGTGGACTGTCAGATGATTGTTTCGGGGAGTGGGTCCACCCTTGTTGCAGATGACTTGGAGAGATTTGTAAACAGCCACCTCACCTCGACCATCTCTATTAGCCTTACATGCCTCAAAGAGACAGTGGCACAGGCTGTGAAGGGGATCCTTGATGGAGGAGTTTGGCCTCCCCTTCCCTGCTCAACACATCCCTCCGGGGTCAAGGGCAGGAGCTGCCCCATAGAATTGCTCAGTGGATAAGGTCTCAAGATGAGCCTCACAGGCTCTATCCAGATGGCAAGTCACAAGAGCTGGATGGGTCAGGGGCCACATCTGCTGGGTTTTGGTGACCTGGCTCCTCTGGGGCCTTCTGGATTGATTTCTTTAATGTTCACCTCATGAAGGGTCTGACCACTGAAAATTCTAAAATGTAATCACACTGTTTCCTGAACATCAAGGAAACGGTTTTAGAAAGGAGCACCCCCCCTCCATTGTTCAAAGTACACATCACCCATATTGCATCCATCTGACTGGCAAATGTTGCAGTCTAACAAATGTGAACAACAGAGACTCTCATATACAACTGGTGGGAGTGTTAATAGATGCAACCAGCTTGGAGAGCAATTACACCAAAATCTAGTAAAACTGAAGATACGCATACCCTTTCAGACAGTAATTCCACTCCTACACATATATACACTAGAGAAACTTGTGCCCATGAAAACCTGTGTAATAATGTTTACTTTTGTACTATTAGCAACGGTGAAAACTGGAAACAATTTAAATGATCATCAACTAGAAAATTAATAAATATTAGTTTAGTACTACTACGGAATAGTACACAGCAGTGAAAACGGATGTGCTAGAGCTACATATATCATTATAGATAAACCTCAAAAAACAGTGTTGAGCAAAATTAAAAGCAAGGTGCAGAAGGTTGCATATAACATGACGACATTTATGTAAAGTTTAAAAGTATGCACAAATGCTAGATGTTGTTGACAGATACACATATATATACAAGTTTTTAAAAATGTATTAGCAGGATAAATCCAAAATTCAGGATAGTGGTTATCCTTGGGGAGGAAGGGATCAGGGCAGGCTATACAGGCACTTTTATGGCGTCTGTAATATTTTGTTTCTCAAGAATGTTTACTATAGTTCAGTCAAGAAGGTGGTGTAGGCAGACTCTAAACTCACCTCCTCCCAAGGACACAACCAATTTACAACTACACTTGGAACAATTGCTCCTGAGAGAGAACTTAAAACTGGGTAGAAAGAACTCCAACAACAAGGGACAGTGCTGACTGAGGTGGAAGAGGCAGAAATTCCTTTCTGGAGAGAAAAAAAGCCACCTTCACAAGCCGTGGTGCTTCATGGCTGGCCAGGAGCAATCCTAAGGTACGCAGCCTTCCCTGGAGGAGCAGGGAACCTGAGTGAGGGAGGGTTACCACTATACGCATCTTTTGGACTCAGCACACCTGAGACGAGTGGCATAATATCCGGCTTTGTTGGCTACTAACAACAATGGGGAATACCCCCAGAAAAGCTATTGGACATAAGAGGATAAAAGCCAGCTTTTAAAGGGCACATACACAAATTCATCCATTTCAGAAAGCAACCTAAAATCACCAGAAAGAAAAGTGCATGGTCCTTTAGTGGAAAGAGACTCAACTGATAGACTGTGGGTGCACCTTGGTGAGAGGTGAGACCTCCCCAGGCTGAGACCACCTCCCCAGGGATTGAAACAATGATGGCAGCCATTATTGTGACCTAGTACAGACATGCTGACACAGCTGCTGGCAGATGCCACTGGAGTTCTTCCACTGGCCTGTTAGCCCAGGGTCTGCCACACCCACTAAAGCACTGACTTAATTCAGCTCAGCCGGAGTAGGCAGCCCACCCTAGGGACTGGCCCTATCCAACAGCAAGCCCTCATGCAACTTGTGGGCCTACATAGGCTGGGTGCCTGATCCTCTGCAGGCAGGCAAGTGGGTCTGCCTCTGAGGAGCATGGCATATGTGAGGAGTGGGTAGAGTGTGTGTGGCATTGGGAGACTGTGTGGGGCCTCTGCAATGGGGCAACTGGGTCTGCTTCAGGGAGTTGGAGCTTGCACACAGGGCAGGACTGTGTTGACAGTGTGTGTGGCCCTGTGGCCAGTAGGGCTTGTCAGCTGAAGAAGACTTGTCCTCCTCAAACAGCCCCATAGGGGATTGGCCCCACTTTCCAAAGCCTGAAACAATTGGGTGCTCCCATGCCTCAAGTCAGCCCCACTCAACTGCAATCCTGAGAGAGCTGAAAAGAGCCTTGCAGGCTTGAAGGCCCACAGCAATTGTAAGCCCTTGAGCCTAGCAGCCAGCCACGCTGGGGGGCTACTCACAGAAAAACTGCAACAGGGATGTGCTATTAGATCTTGCAGCAAACTGTACTGGAAATCCCCATGCCTGATAAAGTGACTGAAGGGTCCATAGCAGCCACATGCAGCTGAGCATTACAACCAGCTGGCCAGAGGGACAGCCTCGCCTCCCTGGGCACCTGCAGCAAGAGCAACACTGCCACAAGAGAAGGACACACATAGCCCACACAGAGGACACTCCTGGAACATTTGGAACTAGTGACAAGAGGGAAGCATACTGCTGGGCCTCATAAAGCATCTCTTACATAAGTCCAACTTTCCAAGATCAGGAGATGTAGCTGATCTACCTAATACATAGATATAAACACAGAGAAAGAGACAAAATGAGGAGGCAAAGGAATACATTCCAAGTAAGGGAAAAAGACAAAACTCCAGAAAAAGAACTAAATGAAAGAGAAATAAACAATCTACCTGACAAAGAGTTCAAACAAAAAGTCATAAGGATGCTCACGGATCTTGGGAGAAGAATAGATGAACTCAGTGAGATCTTCAACAAAGAACTGGAAAATATAGACAAGAACCAATCAGAAATGAAGAATACAGTACTGGAAATGAAAAATTCACTGGAGAGACTCAAATGCAGAGTAGATGACACAGAAGAACAGATCAGTGAGCTGGATGAAAGACTAGAGGAAATCACCCAAGCTCAACAGATAAAAGAAAAAAGAATTAAAAAGGACAAGAACAGTCTAAGGGACCTCTGGGACACCATCAAGCACACTCACATTCATATTATAGGTGTCCCAGAAGGAGAAGAGAGAGACAAAGGGCCAGGAAACCTATTTGAAGAAATAATAGCTGAAAACTTTCCTAACCTAAGGAAGGAAACAGACATCTAGGTACAGGAAGCATAGAGAGCACCAAACAAGATAAACCAAAAGAGGCCCACACCAAGATACATTATAATTAAAATATCAAGAATTAAAGATAAAGAGAGAATTCTAAAAGCTGCAATAGAAAGGCAACAAGTTACATGCAAAGGAAACCCCATAAGGCTATCAGCTGACTTCTCAGCAGAAACCTTACAGGCTAGAAGGGAGTGACACAATATATTTAGACTGCTGAAAGGAAAAAACCTACAGCCAAGAATACTCTACCTGGCAAGGTTATCATTCAGAATGGAAGGCGAGATAAAGAGATTCCCAGACAAACAAAAATTAAAGGAGTTTATCACCAAGAAACCAGTCTTACAAGAAATACTAAAGGGAGTTATTTAAGTGGGAAAGAGAAGACCATAAGCAGGAATAAGAAAATTATGACCAAAAAAAAGTAATAAAATCACTGGTAAAGGCAAAAATACAATAAAGGTAGCAGATCAACCACCTATGAAGATAATATGAAGGTCAAAAGGCAAAAGTACTAAAATTACCTATTTCCATGATAAGAGGGTAACAGACACACACACACACACAAAAGGTTAGATATGATATCAAAAACATAAAATGTGGGAGGAGGAGAGTAAAAGACTAGAGCTTTTAGAAAGAGGTCAAACTAAAGAGACCATCAACTTAATATAGATTGCTATATATGTAGGTTATTATATATGAACTTCATGGTAATCGCAAACCAGAAACCTATAATAAATACACAAAAAATTAAGAGAGAGGAAGCCAAACATAACACTAAAGAAAGCCATCAAACCACAAGAGAAGAGAGGAAGAGAAGAAGAAAGGAACAGAGAACTACTAAAACACCCGGAAAAAAAGTAACAAAATGACAATAAGTACATACTTATTAATAGCTACTTTGAATGTCAGTGGACTAAATGCTCCAATCAAAAGACATAGGGTGGCTAATTGGATTAAAAAAAACGAGACCCATATATATGCTGCATACAAGAGACACACTTCAGACTCAAAGACACTCACAAACTGAAAGTAAAGTGATAGAAAAAGATACTCCATGAAAATGGCAATGAAAAGAAAGCTGGGGTAGCAATACTTATATCAGACAAAATAGACTTTAAAACAAAAACTGTAACAAGAGAAAAGCAGGGCACTACATAATGATAAAGGGAACAATCCAACAGAGGATTTAACTTGTATATATCTAGGCACCCAATATAGGAGCACCTAAATATATAAAGTAATTATTAACAGGCATAAAAGGAGAAATAGACAGTAACACAATAGTAATAGGGGACTTTAACACTCCACTTACACCAATGGATAGATCATCCAAACAGAAGATCAATAAGGAAACATTGACCTTAAATGACACATTAGACCAGATGGACTTAGTAGATATATACAGAATATTCCATCCAAAAACCACAGAATACACATTCTTTTCAAATGCCCATGGAACATTCTCCAGGACTGATCACATATTAGGCCACAAAACTAGTTTCAATACATTTAAGAAGATTGAAATAATACCAAGCATCTTTTCTGACCATAGCAGTAAGAGACTAGAAATCAACTACAGGAAGAAAATCAGAAAAGCTACAAATAGGTGGAGATTAAACAAAATGCTATTGAACAATGATTGAACAAATCAAAGGAGAAATCAAAAAATACCTGGAGACAAATGAAAAAGAAAATACAACATGCCAAAATTTATGGGATACAGTAAAAGCAGTTCTAAAAGTTGTTCTATAAACTTCTCATAGCAATACAGGCCTACTTCAGCAAACAAGAAAAATCACAAATAAACACTCTGATGGTGCACCTAAAGGAACTGGAAAAAGAAGAACAAACAAAGCCCAAAATCAGTAGAAGGAAGAAGATAATAAAAATCAGAGCAGAAATAAATGAAACAGACACTGAAAAAAACCAATAAAACCAAGAGCTGGCTCTTTGAAAAGATAAACAAAATTGACAAACCTTTAGCAAGACTCACCAAGAAAAAAAGAGAGAGGGCTTCAATAAATAAAATCAGAAATGAAAGAGGAGAAATTACAATGGACATGTCAGAAATACAAAACATTATAATAAAATGCTATGAAAAGCTATATGCCAACAAATTGGATAATCTAGAAGAAATGGATAAATTCTTAGAATGATACAACCTTCCAAAACTGAATCAAGAAGAAATAGAGAATTTGAATAGACCAATCACCAGTAAGGAGATTGAAACAATAATCAAAAACCTCCCAAAAAATAAAAGTCCACGGGCTTGCCCAGTGGTGCAGCAGTTAAGTGTGTACATTCCACTTCTTGGCGGACTGGGATTTGCCGGTTTGGATCCTGGGTGCAGACATGGCACTGCTTAGCAAAAGCCATGCTGTTGTAGGCATCCCACGTATAAAGTAGAGGAAGATGGGCATGGATGTTAGCTCGGGGCCAGTCTTCCTCAGCAAAAAAAAGAGGAGGATTGGCAGTAGTTAGCTCAGGGCTAATCTTCCTCAAAAAAAATAAATAAATAAAATAAAAGTCCAGGACCAGATGGCTTCCCTGGTGAATTCTACCAAACATTCAAAGGAGACTTAATACTATCCTTCTCAAACTGTTCCAAAAAACTGAAGAGGAGGGGAGGCTTCCTTACTCATTCTACAAAGCCAAAGGTCTCCTGATACCAAAACTAGACAAGTACAGCACAAAAAAAGAAAATTACAGCCCAATACCACTGATGAACATTGATGCAATAATCCTCAACCAAATACTCGCAAATCGAATACAATAATACATTAAAAAAAATCATACACCATGGTCAAGTGGGATTTATCCCAGGGATGCAGGGATGTTCAACATGAGCAAATCAATCAATGTGACATATCACATTAACAAAATGAAGAATAAAAATCACATAATCATCTCAACAGACCAGAGAAAGCATTTACCAACATAAGGCATCCGTTTATGATAAAAACTCTGAATAAAACAGGTATAGAAGGAAAATACCTCACCATAATAAAGGCCATATATGACAAACCCACAGCTAATATCATTCTCAATGGAGAAAAACTGAAAGCTATCCCTTTAAGAACAGGAACCAGACTAAGATGCCCACTTCCACCACTCTTGTTTAACATAGCATTGGAAGTCCTAGCCAGAGTAATCAGTCAAGAAAAAGAAATAAAAGGGATCCGGGAAGAAGTGAAACTGTCACTATTTGCAGATAACATGATTTTCTATGTAGAAAACTCTAAAGAATCCACCAAAAAACTTTTAGAAATAATAAATGAATACAGTAAAGTTGCAGGATACAAAATCAACATACAAAAGTAAGTTGCATTTCTATACAATAACAAGGAAGTAGCAGAAAGAGAAATTAAGAGTACAATTCCATTTACTAATGCAACAAAAAAGAAAAAAATACCTAAGAATAAACTTAACCAAAGAGGTGAAAGATCTATACACTGAAAACTATAAAACAGTTTCTGTAGAAAGAATCTGAAGAAGACACAAAAAAATGGAAAGATATTCCATGCTCTTGGATCAGAAGAATTAACATCATTAAAATGTCCATACTACCTAAAGCAATCTATAGATTCAATGCAATCCATATCAAAATTCCAATGACATTTTCCACAGAAATAAAACAAAGAATTGTAAAATTTATATGGAACAAAAAAAAGACCCCAAATACCCAAAGGAATTCTGAGACAAAAGAACCAAGCTGGACATATCACACTCCCTGATTTCAAAATATACTACAAAGCTATAGTAATCAAAACAGCATGGTACTGGTACAAAAACAGACACACAGAGCAAGGGAACAGAATTGAGAGCCCAGAAATAAACCCACACATCTATGGACAGCTAATTTTTGACAAGGTAGCCAAGAACACACAATGGAGAAAGTAAAGTCTCTTCAATAAATGGTGTTGGGAAAACTGGACAGCCACATGCAAAAGAGTGAAAGTAGATCACTATCCTACACCATACACAAAAATTAACTCAAAATGGATTAAAGACTTGAATGGAAGCCCTGAAACCGTGAAACTTCTAGAAGAAAACATAGGCAGTACACTCTTCGACATTGTTCTTAGCAGCATATTTTCAAGTACCATGTCTGATCGGGCAAGGGAAACAATAGAGAAAAATAAACAAAATGGGACTACATCTAACTAAAAACCTTCCGCACAGTAAAGGAAGCCATCAACACATGAAAAAAAACTAACAAATTGGAGAAGATATTTGCAAACCATATATCTGATAAGGGGGTTAATATCCAAAATACATAAAGAACTCATACATCTCAACAACAAAAAAACTAACAACTCAATTAAAAAATGGGAAAAAGATCTGAACAGACATTTCTCCAAAGAAGATATGTAGATGGCCAACGGGTACATGAAAAGATGTTCAATATCATTAGCTATCAAAGAAATGCAAATCAAAACTACAATGAGATATCATCTCACTCCCATCAGAATGGCTGCAATTAACAAGACAGGAAATAATAAGTGTTGGAAAGGATGTGGAGAGAAGGGAACCTTCATACGCTGCTGGTGGGAGTGCAAACTGGTGCAGCCACTACGGAAAACAGTATGGACATTCCTAAAAAAATTAAGAACGGAACTACCATACAATCCAGCTATTGCACTGCTGGGCATTTATCCAAAGAACATGAAAACACAAATGCATAAAGATACATGCACCCCTATGTTCAATGCAGCATTATTCACAATTGCCAAGACTTGGAAGCAACCTAGGTACCCATCAAGGGACGGATGGATAAAGAAGATGTGGTATATATACACAATGGAATACTACTCAGCCAAAAGAAGCGATGCAATCCATAAGAAATGATGAAATCCAGCCATTTGTGACAACATAGATGGACCTTGAGGGTATTATGCTAAGCGAAATCAGTCAGAGGGAGAAAGTCAAATACCATATGATCTCACTCATAAGTAGAAGATAAAAACAACAAACAATCACATAGAGACAGAGATTAGATTGGTGGTTACCCGAGGGGAAGGAGGGAGAGAGGAGAGCGAAAGCGGTGATTAGGCACATGTGTGTGGTGGTGGATTGTAATTAGACTTTGGGTGGTGAACATGATGTAATCTACACAGAAATCGAAATATAATGACGTACATCTGAAATTTATATAATGTTATAAACCAATGTTACCACAACAAAAAAAAAAGGAATGTTTACTGTATTATTATATATGCGTGTTTCTATGCCTGAGATATTTCATAGTTGAAAAGACGTTTTAAAGAGTGTCTGAATCAAATGCAGAGCAGTGTTGTGCCTGCTGGGACTGGGAGCCAATCTCGTGGATCAGTTCCACTTGCTTCCGGAGTTACAATCCAGGCTCTCTTACCACCACCAAGGGGCCCATCTGGAGACCTGCGTGAATCTCCACTTTTATGCGCATCTCCAGAGTATATAATTTCCTCATAAAGTTCAGTAAAGTCTAACTGAAAGACTCAGTGACTGCATCAGACTGATCATGATTCTAGAAATACAGCTGAAGTAATTCATAAAAACAGATGGCTTTCTTCTCACAGCCGTTTTCCCCCAAAGAAACCAGGTTTGCATTTCTTTCTTCTTTGTCAGACATCTCATGTTCACAACCACCCCACGCCAGGCACATGGCTCGGGAGTCACACTCGTGCCTCAGGAGATTCACTAAGCGTTTCATGAAGTGGACCTCCGCGATTGCTCACGTAGAAACCTCAGACCTTTTATCCAAGAAAACCCAGGGCTGATTTATGCCTCATCTGGGGGAGGTGGAGTGGTGTGTGTCTTGCCCATTGCTACCCCGGAACACCAGGAGCTGCTCACAGCTGCAGAGCAGAGGAGTCAGGAGGAAATGGGGATTTCAAGCCCTACTAGCTCTGGACTCTCCTCCCTGTGTCATCTGTATGAACTTCCTCTGTAGGTGTGAGTGTGTGCGTACACGCACAAGATGGCACTACTCAGGGCCGAGGTCGCAGGCCTCAGCGGGCGGAGTTCTGACCCATGCCCACAGACTGGAATCTCACCAGGCCCCTGCTGGTGGCTCAGTGATCAGCTGGCACGTGGAGGTGGGCTTCAGCCTGCCCAGCTGGGGTTACTAACGTACACTGCTTGGGGCACCTTGAAGGGAATCCCAACCTGCATTAGAAATTTTCTTCTTTCTCAGTGGACTGGCTCATGCCAGCTGTGCCCAGTGGTCTGAGCGGAAACAGAGAGGCAGGGCCACAAGGTGGGCGAAGACCCCTGGTAGGAACCTGGGTGTATCCTTCAGGAGCCTGTGCCCCGCTGCCCCTTGTCAAACTGCACAGTGGTCCTGCCCGGCCCCCACTGGCCACAGGGAGGACTGCATGAGAGGAGATATGGGTGGATTCGGGAAGGTAAAGTCACTACCCATGGGGTCTACTATCTTTAATACAGTAGTGACCTCGTTCCCCTAATTTGGGTACAAGCTGGGTCCCGGGGAGCTTTCTCCCTTTAGGCCTCTTCTTGGTTCCTGCTGTCACAAATCCATTCAACGAAACCCCCTCCTCTCTGCCCCCATGCCACCCCCAAACCCGACTTGCCCCATTGCCTCCAGCTCACCCTGTGCTTTTCCATTCCCTTGGGTTCCCTTTGATGGCAATGTCCTCCTGCCACCCACTGAACTTCTACCTGCTCCCTAAACTCGTTTCAGAGGTTATCTCCTGAGGATTCTTTTGATTTCACCCAAATTGATGTGACTTCCCTCTCCTTGGAACCTTGAGGGCAGGGCTCCCTTCCCTGGGGCCTCCCTCCAGGGCCTGACACCAGGCCTGACACACAGCAGTTCCTCAGTGAGTGTTAAATTGCACGAAGCAGACCAGGCTCAGTGGAGCTGTTGGTGTCCCCCAGCTGCAGGAGCCCCAGACCCTTACCTTGGGAGTGAACATGTGTAGGATGCCATCGATGGCTCCTCGCAGCAGCAGCCCCCGGACCAGGAAGCAGGCCAGCACCACGTAGGGGAAGAGGGAGCTGAAATACATCACCTGCAGAGAGAACAGGGACCCACCGTGGGGCAGAGCCCCTCCTGCAGCTGGTTCCCCCTCCCTGCGCACAGCTGGGGCACAGGAGCCTCCTCTGATGGCAGCAGAAAGCAGAGCCCCGGAACCCATGGGCATAGGGCCAAACCCACCACACGTCTGGCAATGAGCCAAGACAGAAACAGGAGCGCAGACAAGCTGGAGTCAGCATGGCTGTGCCTGGGGCTTGTTTCCTCCTTTCAAGGGTTGGCGGGGCTGGGTCTGTGGCCTCCCCACCCCAAGAACTGCCAAGGGGGCGGGAACCCTTTGCTCTCCCCTCCTCATTTTTCCATGTCTCATGCCTGCTTTTCTGTCCCCGACTCCCGTGGACCCCCTCAGAACTCCCCTGTCCTTAGAGCTCCTTTGACAGAAGGCATCCAGGAAGTCACAGACACGGCTCTCAAGCAAAAACATCAGAAGAAGGCCCTGCCTCTTGTGCTTATAAATCCTGTGCTACTTTCTAGCACATGTGTTTCTCGCACATTCTATATATCCCCACGAGCCTGGCACAGAGCCTCACACAAAGGAGGTGCTCACAAAATGTGTGCTGCCCTGAAACAAATCGAGAAGGCTGTGTGGGCAGAATGGCGTGAAGGTTAAGAGCATGCATGTCTGGAGCTAGACCACCTGAGATCCGATCCTGGCTCTACCATTTACCAGCCATGTGACCTCGGGCTGTTTACCTAACCTCAGCATGCCTCCATTGCCTCATCTATAAAACGGGTACAACAGTTCCTCACTGAAGGTTGTTGTGGACCAAATGCATTCACACACGGGCAGCACCTGATAAGTGCCACGGAGTGCCAGCTACCATTCTGGCCTTGGAGAGGGAAGAGGCGGCGGCTGAGACCACTCTCCATTTCCAGCTTTTAGCTTCCTTGCTCACAAAGTCCAGTAAAGAAACTGGGGTCTCAGCAGACAGCAGGGTTCCAGTTCCAGCCCTGGGACTGACTGACTGCATGATCTCAGGCAAGGGGCTTTCCCCTCTCTGGGCCTCAGTTTTCCCATCTGTGAAATGAGCAGATTGAACTACGGGACCTCTAACGTCCTTTCCAGCCCTGGCAGTCCAGGAATACTGACAGGTGACAAAGAAGAAAGGGCCCTTACCTGAAGGGGACTTGAAGTGCTGGGAGAAGGTGTGTGGGGCCTGGCTGGTCTGCACGCTCAGAGATGGGTGTGGAGCCGCCCACAGAGGCCTCCAAGGCCCCTTCACTCACAGCACCCAGCTGCTCAAAGAGCCCTTTAGCTGTAGACACGGTGAGCTGCTGGTTTTCACCAAAAATTGCTCAGAGCAGGCTCTTCTAGGGCTATTGCTTGGGAACCCAAGGGGCTAGGATGTAGACAAACGTCCCTGGGTCAGCGCTCCTGGTTTTCCTTCTCTAAAGTTTGCAGAGCCTGCCTGAGTCATCTGAGCACAGAGGTGACTGGGGTCAAAGCAAGGCTTTCCTGCAAGCCCACTCCTGATAGACTGTCCACAGAGACCAGCTCTGCAGCACTGACTCTCCCATCACCTCCTTGAGGGCCTGTGTCGTCACCTTGCACCATCCAGAGGCCAAGCCCACTCAAAGGACCCTGCACGGGGTGGCCCAGAGTTCTCAGCCCCTGCCCTTCAGGCTTTTCTGCTGCCCCCCGTGTGGCTCTGAGTGCCCCCTCATGACTCACCTTCCCTGAGGACTGGATGCCCTTGACGACAGCCATGCCCACGATGCTCCAGGCCACAAGGAGGCAGAGGGTCATCTTCCAGTTGAGGCCCCCACTCTCCGAGATGGAGTTGGAGATGTCCAAGGCCTCTCGGTACCAGAAGTAGGTAGTGGCTGAGCTCTTTTCACACTCTGCCTCCACCACTGAAATAGCAGCAAAGGCCACAGGACCTCAGTAGCGGGGCTATGGGGCCACCTCCTCTGCTGGACCCCCACACAGAGCAGCAATGGGCGAGGGGATAGCTGAGTGTGGGTAGCAGCCAGGGGCTGTGTTTGTTCTGAGTTAGCCAGGATCTGGCAGACCTGAGGACTCCTGAGTCTGAATCTGATGGGCTGAATCTGATCTGGCTGAATTCCCACTGATGCCACCCTCTGCCCACGTCCATTCATGGAAGGCAGGAGGGGTTAGGCAGAGCTGGCCTCAAGTTCCGGGGGGAAAGGTCCTGAGCTGGGAGCTGGAGACCTGGATTCTCTTCCCAGACCCTCGGTTAAATCAGTGATGTGACCATGGGAAAGTTGCTTCTGGGCCTCAGTTTACCCATCTGTGAGTTGGGATAAATCACCCAGCTCTTTATAGGACTGGCATGCAAATTAAGGTTGTTTCCAGATAGAATGGTGTTAGAGTAACACAGGGTAGTTAATAACAACTAAACAAAAGTCACAACTTCCAGAGTTTTACCTACACTCACTATTTAATTCAATCCCTATAAGAACTCTGTGGGACAGGCTGGCAAGAGATCATCAGAAGGGGAAATGAGGATCAGAGAGGGTAGGTGTCTTATCCAAGGTGACAGAGCAAGTCAATGAAATCTCACGTCTGTGCCTAAGCCTCTGAGGCTCCTTCGACTCCTCCCTGAGTGAGGGCTAGCTGGGGTCCCCAGGTGGTCACACTTGCCTGCCATGGTCCCGTTCCTGATGACAGGACATTCACTCCAGGGCAGTGGGTACTGGAAGGACTTGAAGAAGTAGAAGATGCTCCACCCGATGATCACATTATAATACAGCCCAACGAAGAGGCAGACCTGAGGACGAGCATCCAAGGTGGGGGAGGGGCTCACGAGGCCACAGCAACCGCCACCACCCCCCACCCTGGCCCCATACCCCACCCAAGGCCCAGCGCTCAGCTGACTGCACACAACACAGCACACAGCCTGAAGGAGGAGGAGGAGGGGCAGGAGGCGGGCAGCTGAGGGCCTGCTCCTAATCCTCCCTTCATCTGCTATTCGGAGAATCCGCAAAGGAATGTTTCAGATATTAAAGTTCTCTCCTTTAAGCAATAAACTCTTACAATGTTAATCCTTTCCAGTTTGAAACTCTTCTAAGATGCTTGAAGCACTTCCCCATCATTTCCTGATGACTCAGGATTACAGTTCCCGAGCTGCCCTTGGGGACTACGGAGGCCTGCTCAGCTTTTCCTCTAGAGTAAATGGCCCCAGACTGCTGCGTCTTTTGAGGTTTTATGGATGCTTCTTAGTGGTTTCCTATGTCCTCCCTTCTCTCAGGACACTACTGTCTCTTGGGTACTGTCAGCAGCCTGCCTCTAGAAAGATAGCTGTTCTCATTTCTTGTCTCTAGAAAGATGTCACTCCTCATTTCTTGGAAACATAACCAACCTTGGTAGAATTGTATCTAAAATAGGAATGCCTGGATTCTGACCAAGGGTCCACGGGGTTTCTTTGAAAGTAATGCTTATACATGCAGGGATTTGCGGCGTCCACTCTGGATGCTGAGCAGTCCCTTTGAGCTCCAGGGCCCTGGCGATATTATGCCTCAGTGACACTGCTGGTCAGTGAGAGCTGAGGGCCCCCTGCTTCACCCACTTCACCTGAGCCCTGATGTCCTACAGCACACCTTACAGGGATACAGGGGGGAAGAGACACCCAATTCCTTCACCTGGGTGCTTTGAGTCCAAGGGGGACCCCCCTCACATGCATGCGTATACACATGGCGGCACCAGCAGTGTGTGCTGTATTTGGCCATGTCACCCGTGTAGAGGTGACCCCTGGCATGAGAGCTGGAGCTGCACAGACCCTCTCCCAGTCTCTGCCTGAGGCAGGTTTGGGCTGGCCCTGCCGCTAGGCTGGACAGAATCCTCAGTCCCTTCCAGAAGCAGATTCCACTTTTTACGCGAGGTGTGAGCATGGGCACCTGTGGGCTTTGCCTTAAGGGAGGCTCAGTTTTCTCACCTAGACACTAATCGAGGTCTCATCTGTGGCCCCACGGATGAGCCTGGAGCCCTCATGGGGTTCCCCATCCAGGCCAGTGGGGTCTCCCTTTCTTCCACTATTCTGAAGCCTCACCCTTCCTGGGTCGGCCACAGGCTCCTGTCTGAGTCCTTCTCCGAGTCTGCTCACGTGCACAGTAAAATGGCCAGGAGACCCCGTGCCAGGGCTGCCTCTTCCTATACCACCCACTTGCCCAACTAAAATACTTTTTGACCAGGGAAAGAGGAAGGGCCTCCCTCACGGGGAGTTGACAGGCTGGTAGCAGAGAGGGGTATCCGGGATGGCCCACATGTCCCCAGAGAACTCGGGCCGAGATGTCCCAGGCACCCCCTCATGAATGTGTCCCAGCCTTTCCTCCTTAGCGACAGTTCCAAATACTATAATCCTGCTTCAGGCAGTGAAGCCAACTTTCAGTTTAGGAAGTATGTGGTCCTGAGACATCAGCTAGAAGCAATTCTCACATTGAAGGTCTCCCTCCCTGCCCTTGACCAGGCCCAGGCCTCTGGTCTGTAAACTCTGTCCCCAACAGCGGCCCCTTTGCTTCTTGATTAGTGCCCACCTCCAGCCCCCAACTCACTATGCAGCTGGAGAAGCCGATGCCCCCCAGGCGGGGGCACACGTAGTGCCACACGCCGATGCTGCCGCGGCGGATCCTCTGGCCCACAGCCAGCTCCAGGAAGAAGAGGGGGATCCCGATGATGATCAACAGCACCAGGTAGGGCACCAGGTAGGCACCTGGGAAGGAGGGAGGGACGTCAGAGGGTGTCCAGAGCACGGCGCCAGGGTAAGGGAGGGGTGGCAGCCTGTCCTACAGTCTCGGCCACATCTCTGATCATCCTGAACTGTCATCAGTCCTTGTGCTCCTCCAGGAACGGTCTGGGTCACACACGTGACCTCCTTCTTCCCCTGGACTCCCCTGACCCAAAATGCTAAGGGAGGATCCAAATGTATGTCAATGCCTCCTGCTCACAAGGCAGACTCAGAGACGGACAGACAGACACCATACTGCCTCTCAGGAATCCATATATCAAGCCATAGGCAGACAGACACACTCACCTCATGATGCACTCTGTGGACTCTGTTTGCACCCCCTTCTGCCCACAGAGAAGCAGCCCCAGATGGAGTGAGCCCCTGCTCACTCGCCCCTTCCCCCCAGAGGCACAGACCCCGGGCACAGCCTTCCCTGTGTCTGAACCAGATGCTGATGCAGCAGACTGGGCTGCTCCAGGGAAGCGGAGCTTGGATGCTCTCCAGGGAGAGAAGGTCTGACTAGTATCGCCATTAATCTACAGCTAATTGGGAGGAACGGGAGAAAAATTAGCAGTTCAGGAAAGCGTAGCTGTGAGGATCACAAAGGATAGAATGGATCCGACTAAAGATTCCAGATGATAAATTAAACTTGCTTCCCTGGACCTTACTGCAGACACAATCTCGATTCCAAGTAACAGGGCATTTAGCAGGAGAATTAAAACTATGCCTGGACACAGACGAGTGATTCCTGCTGAGAGCTGTGCCAACAACCCAGTCTTGTTACCAAAGCTGTCAGCACAGCCCTGCCTGTCTGTCAAATGGTGTCAGACCAGCCCCGGTCACCAGTGCCCTGATGGTCACCCAGCACCCCCAGACCACGCTTAGCAAGAGACCCCCGGCCACACTGCTCTGCCCCCATAACATGACGTCCCACATGCTCCCCAACATGTGCCCAATCTGCCAACAAACCCAGGGGATCTTCTGGGCACAGGACCCAGCACTTGGCAACAGTCGGTTGTTATCCTCTCTGTACCGGGCATGTGCAGTGGGGGGGGTGGAGGGGGGGTGGTATCAGGACACCAGAAGGCACAGACACTATCCCAGGAGAGCTGGCAGGACCCTCAGATTCACAAGAGCAATGTCAGAGCATGTGTGTACACACACACACACACACGTCACACAAGGCCGAGCACATACACGCTGAGGGAGGGGCTGGGGTCCAATGGAGCCAAATAGGAAAGTCTTCTGGGGGAAGCTTTATACAACAGCATCCAGTTCATCAAACACGCACATGCACACAGTCACACACACACATAAATTCAACACGTCGCTATCAGGAGCCTCATCATGGTGCTAAAAGGAAGGAGGGCCTGAGGACTCCTGGCTCTGTCTTTCATCCTAGTTCTGTCTCTTGGTCTTGGGCTCAGGGAAACGGAAGAGGAGAGAAGTGATCTGCAGGAAAGCAAAGGGACATAGCCCCACTGGTTTTGTATTTTCCTGCAAGTCCTTGACGGGGGCAAGAGTTGCGGGGAGATGGGTTCCAGGGTATCAAGAAACAGGTTGGAATCTTCTGTGGATGCGTCTCTCCTCTCTCCAAAGAACCCGGGAAAACCCTCAGGGAAGTCTGTCCAAAGAGCCATCCTGCAGCAAAGACTGGCCAGCAGCCACCCGCCACTCAGGCCCGCCCACCTCAGCTGGGCCCCAGGGCACTGACTTGACCGCAGGTCTCTCCACCACATGGAGACCTAGCGAACCACAGCGCTCGGGGGCTGCGGTCTGGGTGAGCAGGATTTTTGGTTAATCAGAGGTACTTTTTCATATCAACCCCTGTTGCAATCATTTGGAAACACACCCTCTTCCACCTTAGAAAATACAACTTGGGGACACGCCCAGATTTCCCTTTCCGTTTCCGCAGCTTTCAGGAGCCTCAGGTCATCAGTACGACTGGTTGGGAGCTCTGTTCAGGGTGTCAGGAAATTTAACAGAACATGGTTATAGGGAGAAGGATTCCAGAATCTCTAATGTCACCCAGATCTCTAATAGTCTATGTCTCAGTCTGCACTATGGGTCTCGTTTCTGGCAAACCCCAAGGTTATTCTGGGGATTTGAAAGCCCCCTGGTCTCAGCCTGCTGAGATGCATACTGAGTAAGGGTTACGATCCAGACCCTGGAGCCAGACCTCCTGGGCTTGAATCCTGGCTATGCCATTTACCAGCTGTGGACTTTGGGCAAGTTACTTGATCTCTCTGCCACTGTTTTATCATCTGCATAAAGAGGATGAAAATATTAGGTAGAACCATATGAAATTACTGATATTTGACCATTTTTTACTTTCAAAAATGGCCATTTCATAGAGGATCTGAATAGATGTTCTTCCCAAGAAGACATACAGATGGCCAACAGGCACATGAAAAGATGTTCAGCATCACTAATTGTTAAGGAAACGAAAATCAAAACCACAAGGAGATACCACCTCATACCTGTTAAAATGGCTATTACAAAAAGACAAGAAATAACAAGTGTTGGTGAGGATGTGCAGAAAAGGGAAGCCTTGTGCACTGTTGGTGGGGATGTAAATTGGTGCAGCCACTATGGAAAACAATACGGAGATTTCTCAAAAAATTAACAATAGAACTACCACATGATCCAGAAATTACACTGGTGGGTATTTATCCAAAGAAAACAAAAACACTAATTCAAAAAGATAAATGCACCCCCATGTTCATTGCTGCATTATTTACAGTAGCTAAGACATGGAAATAACGTAAGTTTCCATCGATGGATGAATGGATAAAGAAGATGTGGTATATATATATACAACAGAATACTACTCAGCGGTAAAAAAAGAAGAAATCTTGCCACTTGTGACAACACGGATGGACCTTGAGGGTATTATGCTAAACAGAATAAGCCAGATATAGAAAGACAAATATTGTATGATTTCACTCATGTGTGGAAGATAAAAACAAATGAATGAAAGAAAGAAGATAAAAAGAAACTTGTAGAAGCAGACAACAGATTGGTGGTTACCAGAGGGGAAGGAGGTGGGAGGAGGGTGAAATGGATAAAGAGGGTCAATCGTATGGTGACGGATGGAAACTAGACTTTTGGTGGTGAGCACACTGTAGTCTATACAAATGCTATAATTTAATTATAATGTCATACACCTGAAACCCACACAATGTTATAAACCAATGTTACCTCAATTAAAAAAACCCGGCCATTTCATATGCTTCAATTCTGTACCTATTGTGTAGGGCTGTTGTGAGAATTAAATGAGTTACTTACTCATAGTAAGCATTTGCTGAACATTTGCCTCTTTCTCACAAAAATAAACAGGAAAAAAACCCAACAAGCTAGGAGGATGCAGAATAAAGAAACTGTCAGCATCTGGTGCAGCTAAGCAGAGTTCCAGAGTTTTCATCCAGAATTAAGCAAAGTTTTGACTGGAACACCCACGGCTCAAAAACACAGAGCTTCGACTCTCATAGCTCTCAGACCAAATAGCTGTCTTCTTCCTGTGATAATTTGCCTCCTTCCAAAAGACGTTTACGATGACTTACTATAAAACTCGTAACGTATAGGAGAGTTAAAGGTAGAGATAAAAAGGGATTCCAGGAGTCAGAGAGGATGGAAAAATGAAGCCAGGAACATCGAATGGAGAGCTGAGGATCCTGAGAGAGGACAACACTTTTCTTCTGGGGGTTGTTTGTGATGCCTGGTGACATGGCGATTGTCTGGTGACACTGTGAACTGGCAGATTTTGGAAGAACACTACTCTTGGGGTGGGTGTAAGGTGGGGAGAGGGACCCTGTGATTGGCATTGAAGCCACAAAGGACAAGGCTGGAGGTTTCCAGCTAGAGTCCCCAAATGTGACGTGTCCTCCAAAGTCATTTTGGTGCTCTGAGCTCTTCTCAACATCTCACAGCACGTAAGGAAACCACACACATTCGTATCTTTGCTTTGGGCTGGTCTTACATAACTCAGCGACCTGGCCATGCCATACAGACTGAAAGCTCTGATAGGCAGCTATTTATCTGGGGGAGAAAATCTTTCAAAGCAAGGAGAGCATGTAGGGAATAGACTGTGCTGTGGAGGAAAGAGGAAAGCTCTGGCCTGACTCAGCACACAGGCTCAGTCGGGCTTTCTCACTTCCTGCCTCCAGCAGAAATTCCAGCCAGACTCAGCCTTCTGGACCGGGGAGTGTGTCCTGGAGAGGAGGGGGCATCCCTGAATGGGCTGCATCTCTGGGAAAGGCTACGTGGAGAGAGTCCCCAGAGCAGGGAGGGAAGGAGCCAGGTTAAAATGCCTGCAGAGCTGTGGCCGCCCATCAGGCTGGAGCGTGGCAACCCCAGGCACGGAGACTCAGGGGCACAAAGACTCTCCGCTGAGTTAAGACACCTTCCCAGGACCAGAGCTCCGAGCTTGCAGACGTCCTTGTTTTCAGCCCCTTGAGTTTTTCTTCAT
Source organism: Equus quagga (assembly GCF_021613505.1). Lineage (NCBI taxonomy): Eukaryota > Metazoa > Chordata > Mammalia > Perissodactyla > Equidae > Equus > Equus quagga. The sequence goes on along the minus strand of NC_060284.1, from coordinate 41,420,212 downwards.
TTTCAGTCAGTTTTCCCCCCAGCCCCTGCCCCCCGCCCGTTTCAAAGCAAGTTGCCTTCAGAACATTCCAGCCTGCTTTGGAGGGGCTTGAGGGGGTAAGGCCTGGGGGCATTTCCCCATCCTGGGGGCTGGAAATGATGAGGAGATAGGGGTCTGATAGCAGGGCAAGAGCCCCCAGGGAGACTCAAACTCAGGGGATAGCGTGAGGGAGGCAGCAGGTGTGGCGAGGAAGTGCTCAGGCCCTGGATCCAGGCTGCCCATGTTTGAATCCTGACTTAATCATCAGCTGGGTGACTTTGAGCAAGTTATCTAACCTCTCTGTGCCTCAGTTTTGCAGTCTCTAAAATGAGATGATAATAACTCCTTCCTCACATAGGGTTACTGCAGGGACTCAGTGGTTGAACCGTATGAAATTGGTGCTTTGGCTGTTTCAAGATGCTCAGATATCAGCGCCTTCACGTATTTCAGCCTAATATCCAGTAAGTGCTGACAACAGTGCCTGGCACCCAGTAGGCATTTAATAATAATGGCCAACAGTTGCTCTATACTCTGGGTCAGAGACAGTGTTAAGCGTTCTACATGTAAAGCTCTTTTAATCCTCTCACTGTCCTGGAAGGCAAGAACTACTATCATTCCCATTTGACAGATGAGGAACAGAGAGGCACAGAGAAACTAAGCAGCTTGGACAGGTTGCTGACTGCAAAGCTGGGACTAGAACCCAGGCCGTTCAGGCCCAGAGCCCATGTTCTTATAACCACGGCCAAAATCTCTGAGAGCTGCTAGCACTTAGCTGTTCTAAAGAGGCTCACTCTGGAGTCCTGAGCTCCAGCCTACAGAGGTTCCAGTTCTGCTGCGCAGAGGGGTATCCTTTTTGCCCCTCAGCCCAGCCCACGTGCAGGGCGCCCCGGGGCGAGCAGGGCTGTCTCTTACCTCCTCCATTTTTCTGGCACAGGTAGGGGAACCTCCAGATGTTGCCGAGGCCCACAGAGAAGCCGATCTGGGCCAGGATGTACTGCAGCTTGCTGTTCCAGGCTGGCCGGTCCTCCGTATCCAGCTCCTCCTCCACCGCCTTCTGCTTGCCGCCTGCCTCGCCGGCCACATTCAGGACGCTCTGCTTGTAGTCCACGGGCTCCTCGAGGGCCAGCAGGTCGGCCACCGACTCCGTGACATGCTCACTGCTGTGCTCACGCTGGGTCACCTTGCTGTTCTTCGGCATTGGTGCCACCTGGGCCGCACAGCCTGGCTCCCCAGCACACAGACAAGGTGGGACTGGGCTATTGTCAGCTCCTTCTCAGCCAGGGACCTGTGAAACCAGGTGAGCAGGAGAGGATTATCTCGCCACACCAGAGAGGTGAGAAGCCCAAGTGGACACAACCCAAACCAACTCCCCGTCACACACTCAGAGGCTGGTCGGCGGCTGGAATATTGAGCTTGCCTCCCTCCCCGTCAGGGGGTGCCCGCTGGGGAGCTCAAGGTCTGCAGACTCAGTTTTCCCACAGGCCTTACCTGAGCCTCATCAGGAAGGTAAACCCGATGGGGCAGAAAAGGCAACACCAGACACCAAACCTAGACAGGGGTTGTCCATGATGACACTGCTCCCTTCCATAATTGCAGGTCCTAGAGTGTTCAAGACGGTCTGGAGGTCCCACAGCCTTTCCCTCCCAGGGTAGCGCAGGTTGCGGCCGAGTCCTAGCCTTCTCACGTTCTTTTTAGCCAAAACCACCTGGTGAGACCCAGGGAAGCCAGTGTCTGCCTTCTCTAGGGTCTTTCCACTCAAAATGCGGTTCATGGGCTGGTGGCATCACTGGAGCTTGTGAGAAATACAGAATCTCAGGCCCACTCCAGACTTGCTGAATCTTTCTCTGTATTTTTACAGGATACCCGAGTGATTCAAGGGGACATTACCGTTTGCAAAAAAAAAAAAAAAAAAAAAAGGGCTAGAGCTCTCACCGTGAAGCCCATGGACACCACCCCTGCGGGCTCTTCATTCCCCAGGCAGGAGCACTGGCCAGGCTGGCACCAGAGCCCTGGAGGTGTTCGCTGGCTGCCAACAAATCCTGGGTCATTGCTCAGCACTGACATTATCTGAGGCCACGGCAGCCAAGAGCCGTTCTCCATCCTTCAGTGACAGTTTTACAGCAGATAATGTCTGCACAGCACGGGCGGGGGAGGCAACCCCCCGCCCCAACACCGCTTCTGCCGTTCCTCATCTGTCTTTCACGCTTTCCCTTAAAGCAAGAAAAGCACCAAGGAAATGCGGCCTCTGAAGGATCCCAAACATTCTGCTGTTTCAAAGCACCTCCTCATTAAGGGGAGGTTGGAGGATTTAAAATTAAACATACGTCCACCCCGCCCGCAGTTGCCCTGCATCTTTCTAGGGATATAAATTACCCGGCTCTGTAATTACTTTTCTAATGGAAAGAGCTGCCTCTGGAAGCCACGCTCCTGTCTGTTCTCCTGGTGTGTGTCGCCTGAACTGCACAGGCAAGGTCACTGCGCTGCAGAAGCGCACATGGCTCCCCCTCCTGCTGGGCTTGACCCAGACTTCCTGGCTGACTCCAGCAAACACCTGACCTTCAAAGGGACCTGGCCAGCCAGATCCTGTTACACACGTAACAAAGCTGGGAAGCCTGGCAGATGGGGACAACTGTCCATGCTGGTCTGTGGGGTTAGCCAGCCTTCCCCAGGCCTTAGACCACAACAGTGGGTGACACTTCCCTGACCTCCTCATCCAAGGGGAATAGTAAGTCTTTAGTGACTGTCTCCTTCCACTCCAGGAATAGTCAGGGTCTTGGGCTTTGGTATGCCTGGGAGAGAGCCAGCCTGCCCAAAAGACCTCAGAATTCCCCATAAGGAGCACAGTTTTCTGTTAAGACTCCACTTCACAGTGGGTCAGCTGAACAGCCCCTTGCATCCTGGAGTGTGCCCCAAGGTGAGATTATGTGTCTGTGGACCCTTCAGCCCTCAGCCTCCCCAGGGCTGCTAGTCTGCCCAAGCTACACAAGCAAGTGGTGCGTAGGAGGTGTGGAATGGGGAGGCCTGTGTTCTTATCTGGGCTGCCAGGATGAGCCCCCTCCCCACCACCCCACCCAACCCCACTCAGCAGGTCCCTGACCCCAGGGCACTCAAATGGAGAAAACCTAAGCTAGATGCAGTGGCTGCTTGTGTAGCTACCCCACATCCCCTACAGCTTCCATCAAGAGCTTTTATTAAAAACTAGAGCTGGGGAGAAGACTTGGGGTCCCTCGGCAGATGGCAATCACCAGGACGCCCCAGCTCAGAGACTCTGCCCAGGTACTCTTCCTGCAGCGGGATCTGATCAGAACAATCTGCAATGTATTAGGGATGATTTACTGCTCATCACGCCACCACCGGAGAAAAGCAGAGGGGAGTCTGCAAGAATGCAGAATTTCTCTTGACGCTGACCAATTGGAGAATATGCTTCCCCAGAAATAGCCTCGTGATAGCAGCTAGGGTCACCAACATGAGAAAGGGCTGGGGGGGGGGGAAAGAGGCGGGGAGGGGACAGCATCATTTTAAACTAGAAGGACTCAAGGACAATGAGCACATTCTGGTAAAGCCAGAGGATACCCACAGCAGCATCACGGAAACCACAAGCATCAGCTCAATCTGAGCGGCTTCCTTCCTAAGACATCACTGATGTGCGTGAGCACCCTTCACTCGCAGATGGGGGCCTAGGGGCCTCCTGGACCATCAGGTTTGCAGGATGCAAAGTGCTGGTGCAAACTTGCAAGCTTGAGGCACTGGGTTGGGTTGCAATCATGACTGGGACCCTCTGTGCCCAATGAATAGGCTCAGGTAACAAGAGAGTCTGACAGCATATTAAAGCTTGAGGGACTCTAGCAACATTCTCATTTTATATGGGAGGAAACTGAGGCCCAGAGAGAGGAAGTGGATTGCCCAAAACCACTAGGTTGGACTCAGCAGGGGGGTGGGACACAGGAAGAAGACAGTTGGCTGTGGTGGTGGAGGGCAGGGGCTTCGAGGTCAGACAGACCTGGGTTTGAGAGCTCCCTTCATTCATTCATTCATTCACTCATTCATTCACTCACTCATTTGACGTACATTTACCGAGTCCCTTCTCTGTACCAGGCTCTGTGCTAGGTGCGAGGGATACAGCAGCAAACAAAATCAGCAGAGTTTTTCCTCTTGTGGAGTTTATCTTTCTTGTGGAAGAGCCAGATGCTAAAGAAACATATACAATGGCCAGGGTGATGCAGGCCACAAAGAGAAATAACACGGGGGGCAGGGGGCGGGTTGCAAGCTGCAGGGCTGCTATTTCATGGTCTAGAAAGGCATGCCTGAGGAGGCGACGTCTGAGCAGAGGCACTCAGGAAAGGCACAGAAGCACCGTTCCCCTAAACATAGGTAAGTCCCTCTATTTATATTTGGCCATATAAGTGCCTTGTTTCTCTCAGGAAAAGCCATAGTGAGTTTGTGGCAGGAGTGGGGTGGGGGTAGAGGGAAGCATTTTGCAACAAGCCCATCTCAGAAAAGTCCATTTTTGCTAGCAAGAATTGGCACCCCCTGAGGCCGCTGGGGCAGCACCCCACGAAGGCCAGCCCTGCTCACCTCCCCCTGGTGTCAATGCAAGGCAGGTAAAGGCTGTGGATGCAGTGCCAGGTCTGAGCCCAAAGATCAGCAACATTATTACTAACAAAAACACAGCCTCATCTTAAAGTGTAGCGCTATTATTAATCAAACTATAGCCTGTAATTGTAATAGTTTGAAACCATTTAGAAACATCTTTTACACAGTCTAAGATACAATATGGGGGGTGATTCTGCTCAGAAGCAGGGGTGCCTGGGATCAAACCCTCAGCTGTCGTAAGGGAATGGCAGCAGTGCCCACCTCGCAATGTTGTGGGGAGGACAGGTTGCACAGGTCTCACACGAGTACCAGCTTCCAGCAAGTGCTCACAAGTGTCACCATTCGTGTGGTCTCATTTGATTCACGCCCAGCCTGGGAATTGAGCTGCAGCCCCGGACCAGACAGTGCATGGCTCACGTCACAGGCTGTCAGCCTTCAGGTCTCCTCACTCCTGTGCTCCCTTCACTTTTTAAAAGGGGAGATGGCAGCAGCATCTTGGAACAGCCCTCCCTCCCCACAGCCCCCAGCTCCCTGAAGCCTGGAGTCACCGGGCTGGTGAAAGGTCAGCTTTCAGACCCGGGCATGAGAATCCAACATGTACTCAGCCAACGACCCCAAAGCACTGCCCGGGTCAAGCACCAGGATCAGAGAAGGACCCATGAGGGGCTGAGTCCTCTCTGCCCTGCCAATGCAGCTGTGGAGCCAGCCACGATCCAGGCACCTGGAGGCTGGCCAAATGCTAGTCCTGACCAGCCACCAACCACCCACGCAAACTGGCACACTGCCCTGACGTCTCTGGGGCTCAGTTTCCCTGTGTGTAAAATGGGTTGGTCTGGAGAATTTGTGAGGCCTCCTTCAGCTCTGCATACATCCAGGGAGTGCCCCTCCTGCACGTGAGTGTGAGCAAGGCACGATGTGCCGCAGGCACTAGACGCCACAGGTTCTGCAGCCTGGCTGTCATGCCACCCTCCGTCAGTTGAGAGCTCGCTGGGGTGCCGTGGGGATGCTTTGACAGCCAGCCCAGCTGTACCCGAATTATCCCCCTGTAGTAGCTGCGGTGGGTTGTAAAGCTGTTTTCACGAGCAGCGCCTCAGATGATCCAGCTCCACAGTACCTCCGAAAGGAATGCCTTAATTACTTAAGGCACAGTGCAAGGGGCTTGAGCGCCGAGAAAGCCCTCAGTGCCAGATCTGTCACTTAGCAACGGGTGCAGCTTCAGTTCAGAATAGCACATGTGAGAGGTGAGGACTGAACGAGTGAACTGTGAATCTTCTTAAAAAGAGAAAAAAATAGTGCAATGAGGAGACAGACAGGTAAAAATATCTCCTGCCAGAGGCCTGATGCCCCACAACTTCCCCAGCACAGCACTCAGCAGTTACCTCGAGGGGGTGGCGGATGGCTGCTCACCTGCCACCAGGGCCACCCCAGAATCCCTCCACCCCACAGCAACCAGAGAGCGGGGGAGCCTTCTGGAACACTGAAGTCAGCCCTCTGAGCACCCACCTCCTGGGGTCGGGCATCTCTTGCTCAGGAAGGTTATACCAGGTAATTCAAGGGACGAACTCAAAGGAATCACTCCTTTCCCTAGCGAGACCCCCAGAGGAGCTAAGTGGAGAAGCTGCCTTCTTCTGGAAGCAGGTAGCCAAGGCGACTACAGACCCCACAGTGCCCCACTTCCCGGAGCCCCTCCGGGTGCGCCTAGCTTTGCTACCCTTGGGTCTCGTGGCTCTGGAAAGAGTGCTGCACATTCCTTTTTCTTTTTAATTTTTATTCAATTTATTTAAACTAAAAAACAAAACAGTTCACCCACTTCTCCCATCCTCCACCTCCCCACCTCTTACAACCACTAATCTGTTCTCTGTATCAATGAGCTTGTTTTTTTTTTTTCAGATTCCACATACAAGAGAGATCATATGGTATCTGTCTTTCTCTGCCTGACTTGCTTCACTTAGCATAATGCTCTTGAGGTCCATCCATGTTGTTGCAAATGGCAAGATTTCATCTTTTTATGGCTGGGTAGTATTCCATTGTATATACCACATCTTCTTTATCCATTCATCCATCAGTGGACACAGGTTGTTTTCATATCTTGGCTACTGTAAATAATGCTGCAATGATCACGGTGGGGAGGAGTGCATGTATCTTTTCAAATTAGTGTTTTAATTTTCTTTGGATACATACACAATTTCTGGATCATATGGTCTATTTCTAATTTTTTGAGGAAGCTCCATACTGTTTTCCATAGTGGCTGCACCAATTTGCGTTCCCACCAACAGTGCACTGGGGTTCCACTTTCTCCACATCCTTGCCAACACTTGTTATTGCTTGTCTTTCTGATAACAGCCATTCTAACAGGTGTGAAGTGACATCTCATTGTGGTTTTGATTTTCATTTCCTTAATAATTAGTGATATTGAACATCTTTTCATGTGCCTGTTGGCCATCTGTACATCTTCTTGGGAAAAATGTCTATTTAGATCTTGTGCCCATTTTTTAATCAGATTGGTTTTTTTGCTATTGAGTTGCATGAGTTTTTTATATATTTTTGATATTGGCCTCTTATCAGATATATGATTGGCGATTAATTTCTCCCATTCAGTAGGTTGCCTTTTCATTTTGTTGATGGTTTCCTTTGTTGTGCAGAAGCTTTGTAATGTGATGTCGTCCCACTTGTTTATCTTTATTTTTGCATGCTGCACATTCTTAAATGCAAAGCTCTATAACCGGGAAGCCAGGAAGCACCCTGGAGAAGAGGAGAGCAGCGGGAGAACGCCCAGCTCCCCAAGCCAAAAAGCTGAGGTCCAGTCCAAGACTAAGGGGTGGTGAGAAGGAAGCGAGTTTGCAAGTGACAAGTGGCTGTGGCCCAAACGGTTCTCCTAATTACCTCAGAGCCTCTGGGCTTCCACCAAGCCCAAAACAGGTCAGTCACTGTTATCAGAGATACAAATTGTCCTCCAAATGATGTTTAATTGTTTTATTGAAACCTCTGACAGTCACCTGGGGCAATCTGCTCCTAACAGGCCCTGCCCTTCACTTGGCGGCTGCTCTCCTCGGGCTTTCTCACCCAGGACACTCTCCCTCCTTCACTCTCCATCCCAATGTCACAAAGTCCTGTCAGTGTGTCAGCTCTGTCCTCTTTCCCAGTTCAGGCCTTCTCTCTGTTAGATGCCTGCAGCCGGTTCCCAACCCCCTTCTCCTCTAGGCTCAGGGGCCCCTTCTTGAAATACCATATGGCCCCACTCCCACTGCCTGCTGCAGAGAGCCCACTGCCCTTGCTGTGGCATTTGCAGCCCCTCCACTGGGCCCTCCCCCTCCATCTCCCCACCTCAGCTTCCATTTCTTCCCTCAGTCCATCCCCCACTCTCTCAGCAGAAATCCCTCCCCACCCTCTGCCTACTGAAGCTTCCAGTCTTTGAAGGTCCAGCTGGAGGCCTGCCCTCTCACCTCCATGACACCTTCTGCAATTCCTCAAGTGAGAATTAATATCCTTTTCTCTCTCCTCAGAACACTCAGGTAATACTATTTTACACCGTTACCATTTGACTTGCTAGTTGTTTATATGCCTGATTCCTTTTCTAAACACAAAGCTCCCTGAGGGCAGGAGCTAAGGTGCATTCAGCTTTGTGTCCACTCTCCATTGCCCCCGGCACAGCCAGTGCCTGGCACACATAGGACAGAACACAGTACTTACAGAGTTTCCAGGGTCCCTGCCTTCCCACCCTCCAAGAACAACCTGCTGCCTATGTTGAAATCTGAACCACTGCCTTCGCCTTTGAAACAAAGAGGCAGGGGTGAAAAGCTAACAGATCTGACCAGAGAGACACTGAAACCTAGCAGAAGTCTGCACACCCCATCCGGGGATGGTGGGGGGACGGCTCTAATCGAGTGCAGCCCTGCAGCACATGTGGGGAGGACCCCACGACTTGGAGGCAGCTTTCTGTTCCGTATTCATCTGTAAAATAAGGATCAGTGCTCATCTACCATTGCATCTGGTTACCACATGGATAGAACGAGAAAGAGAAAGAAAAGCTTACTGAGAAAAAATAAACAGAACAGTAATTTCTGACTCCATTTCACAGATTTGCTGGATTTTATTTTGGTCTCCCATCCATCTCTCCAGTGACACCATCTTTGCTTCTGCAAGGCCAAAGCCTGGAATCTTACTATTACAAGTGCTCAATAAATATGATATAAATGAAGTGAATCAATGAATTGATGCATTTTGAACTCCCCAAATTTTCTAGAGTTTGATGTAATTTCCAACTTCAAATTTTTCCCATTCTCTGATCCCAAGAACATCTGATGCCCAGGACGCCCCAAGTGGCAGTTTAAAGCTAAGGTAAATGAGAAGCCCAGCCATTGTTCACTGACCTTCTGCCTCTTATAAAGGAGCCACGATTTGTGCCTCACCTTCTCCACTTTGTAGACAGGATCCATCCTCAACTCAGAGAAATAAATACTGGATGGGCACAGTCTTGGCACAGAGCATTCCACGGGCTGGTAGACCGTTCCAAACAACACGCAAAGGAGCCAGTGGGATCTTCTGCAGCCCATCTCAGCTCCCTGTTGCATTTGCCAAGCATGTTCTCTGCAGTCAGTATTTTGTTTTCTTAGTCAAGGAAGAAGGGAACTGGGAAAAGGGGCAGATGGTCCCGAGGGGGAGGAACTGGCACTGGGAAATGTGACCAGGGCTGGTGCAAACCAGCTCTTTTGGTTCAGCCTCACCATTTTAGGTGAGGGGGACACACACGCCCAGTGGGTGTGTGAGCAAGAGCAGCACCATCACTGCCCGACAGGTGCATTCTCTCTTGTACTAGAATGGAGGCGCTGAGGGGACTTCTGAAGGCAGGGTGGAGTGCAGTAATAATACCAAGGACAAGCACAGTGTACAGGCGCTACTTCTTGAGGGCTGACTCCATAACAGCCACTGCGCTAAGCAGCCATTATCTCCTTTAACCCTGCCAATAATCCTATGAGGTTGGTACCACTGTTGTTCCCAATGAAGAGGTAGAGGCTAAGAGCAATAAATTACCTATGTTCATTGAACTTAAGACCCTTGGATGCTGGCACTTTCTTGAAGTTACCAGAAAGGGTCAATGGAAAGATTTTACTCAACTAGGTCACCACTGCCACCTGACCAACAGCTGCTTTGAGTCACTGTTGACTGCATGTCATGTCCTGATTTTAAGATGTGACAGTGCGCAAAAATAAGCATCTTGGAATTGATGAAATAATGCACACAGTCAAAAAGTGGAGGCCCTGGTCCACACCAATGCACTCTGATGCCAGAAGCTGCCTCACAACCACAACATATCACAGAAAGATCCCGGGTTTCAGAGCCAGGGAAACCTGGATCTGAGTCCTGCTGCCACTTACTAGCTGTGAGTCTTTGGGAAAGTACACAACCTTGCTTGGTTTCAGCTTCTGGACCTGAAAAGATGGAGATGAAGGCTCTGACCTCACGAAGTTGTCATGAGGATGAAATGAGATAACAGGCTGGGGGCATGCCATAATCCAGCCCCTTCATGCGAGAACATGGGGGAAACGGCCTCAAACCATAGCACAGTCACCCACTGTCCCACGATGCCCTGGAACAGGTGTGTAACAAGCACGCTGGTGCCCAAGGACATGGGAGGCTGGCAGGACACAGGGGCTCAGTGCTCCAACTGACTTCCCACTTCCCTCCTGGGCTGGGAGGAGAATGGAGCCCAGAGACTCCTGCAAAGTCAAGCTACTGCTGAAATTTGGGATTTTAAAAATTCCTCTCTCTATTTCTCCCTCCCCTCCTCCCCCCTTCCTTTCCTTTACTTCCTTCAGCAATATTTACTGTACACTAACGATGCACAGGCCCTATTCTAGTCCAGCAGGGAACAGAGCAAACAATGTCCCTGCCTGGGGGATTCATATTCTAGTGCAGAGGGACGACTAAAAATCAGGCAAATATACAATCAATAGTGTGTATATAGGCATATACTATATCTATAGTACGTATAAAGATATCAAGTAAATCTATAACATAGAGTATGAGGCAATGGGGTGAGGCAGGGATGCTGCAGGATGCTAACAGGAAGCAGGGGAGGGATGTGACCCACTCTTTTAAAAGGCATCACCGTAGGACAAGTGAGGAGACAGGAGGGTAGGCAAGAGATGATAGTGAGCCAGGCCAGGTGGTGGATGAGGGTGAGGTTTTAAAGAGTGAGGGAAACAGAGGAGCCCAGGGCCCATCAGGTCCCAGACAGGTAGAAGACTCATGAGATGGTCCCAGTTTGGAAAAAGAAATTAAAAAAAAAAATCAGATGTGAAAAGAAAAAATCCAGGAGCAACACCGTGAAAGCCTCACTCCCTTCTTTCCTCATTCACAGGAGGCCCACAGTGGTGATGGATGGGTCCTCATTGCATCTGCCCAAATCCTCTGGTCTGGATTTTCTTAAAGCCACTATTTTGTCTTGTCTCAGAGACAGAGGGACTCAAGGGTGTCCAATTACCTAAGTTACCCACCCAACCAAGTGAAGAGCACTTGAAGGAGCAGTGAGCAGAAACCTTTAATTACAGTCCTGACGTGCTGTCTCTCTCCTGAGAACCAGAGAGTCTGTGCCTCTTCCCTCAATCACCTTCAGTGAGCTTTGGGGAGGGGCGGGCGGGAAAGCATTCCCGTGGGGAACAAGTCACGGGACCACTGAGACCACAGCAAAGGTGGCAAACATGCTGAGGACCTACTGGGCTTACATATGTTATTTATCCCCCTAACCACTCAGGATAAAATATAATCCTCACTTTACAGATGAAGAAGCCTAGGCTAAAAGAAGATCACTATCGTGTACAAGATTACCCAGTCATGAAGGGGAAGAGAGGGACTCCAACTGTGGTCTCCCAAACTCTGTAGTCAACGTTCCTCCTGATAGGCTGGTGCTTACCAATCTTTTGCATGTGGTGACACACAGAGAAGAGAAGATTGATATGGTACACTGGGGGAAAAGGAGGAAGCCCCACCACCCTGGGCCACAGCAGGCTACTCCAAGGGATGAAGGCATCATTATTCCTGGGCCACATGCTACCATCTGTGGCACTGGTTAGGAAAGTTCTCCAAAGTACCATGCTGCATGGCAAACTGACAGACCTGAGTCTCATTCGGCAAGTCAGCAGGGGGCCGAGTTCATCTACCACCATCTCTCGCCGAGGTCAGGAGCTTCGTCACTCAGCCAGATCCTTTCCCAAAGCCAAAGTCATAATGCAATTTGGGGAACAAGTCAAGGAGATTCCTTCCAGCTGTTCTAAAGGTGTTCCCAATTATTAGCAGGCAGGTTGTCTCAGTGGTATGCCAGGACCGTGGACAGCACCCAACAGGCCATTTGGGGGAGCCCGTGCTGGGTTGCCCAGCAGAGGCGCACCCAGTCTCCTTCCTTTAGGTGCCCCAGAGAAAGGGCGGTCTATGTTTTCACTGAATACTCACCTGGCAGCATCTGCTAGAGCCACTTCTCCAAGTGCCTGTTCACATGTCTTGAAAGGGAGCTTTATCACATAGCACTCCCGACTGGAGTAGAATTTAAAACCAAAGGAGCCCAGGAGTCTTATAATTAAAGAGAAGAAGCAACCAGCAGGAACTTGGGGTGTGGACCAATGAATTCTATTTGCAGGTGAAAGAATAGGTGGAAAATTAGTGGTGCACAGAATCCAGCAGAAATTCTAATTAAACCAGTAATTAGAAATGATGGACTACAGGGAGAGCAACTCGTTATCTTCAAATGAACTGCAAGCAGGCTCTGGAAGACAGAGTGGCAGCTCAGTGGGACAACTGCAGCTGATGAGTAGAGCCCAGGGCCTGGGAGCCGGGGCATTATTTCCTCTGGCCCCACACTTGCCCCACCCTCACTCCACAAGAGGCCACAGGGCAAACAGGGCTTTAAGTCTCAGCTCCCAGGTTGGGGCCACAGGCTGCCCAGGACTCGCCTGACCCAGACTTATTTTCTAACAAAATATACCTGATTGTGAACGTGAGAATAATTTAGGACAGTAATCCATCTTGCATCTGCGTTTATGTTCTCACATGTGAATTTTCTATACACAGCAAATACCTAACTTTTTTTAAATAACTGGATTTGTCCAGAGATGAACAATGTTTTAATTTTAAAAATTACTAATGGGGGTGGGGGTGTGTAGAATGATCAAAGGACAAAATGGCTGCCTATGGAGCAAGGGTTTCTGGGAAGACCTCTTTGTCTGCTGCGGGTGGGAGAGCATTAACGCACCCTCACTTACAGGAACTTTCCCACCATGATCAAAGGTGGTTCAGAGGTGCTGGGCAGGCTAGGACACTATGAGCCTGTTCCTCCAGGGATGGCAATTTCTCATAGAGAAAAGGGACAGGGAAGCAGGAGGAATCAGATGCCAAGTTTCCCAGAACAGCCAAGGACATAAGTGGCAGAGCCCCAAGAGTGAGGAGAGAGCAGGCCCTCCACGGACAAGACCAGGAAGCAAGCAGCATCCCTGGGAGCAGCCCATGTCAGCAGCCGCTGTGAATAACCTGGGAGTGCTAGTGGCTTTGCTCCGGGGTCTGGGACCTCATCAGAAACTGCTGCTGGTCCCTGGCACACACTCTCCAGCACAGAAACCTGACACCCCAGAGCTCCCACCAGTGACTGGCTGTCCTTGATTCTGCAGATGCAGAAATCCCCACAGCAATGTCCAATCTGCTCTGCCTCCTCCCTCACTGCTCCCAGCACCAACCTCTGACCTGGACAAACTTTAAGGATATGAGGTCAGGGGTGGTAGAGGTCAGGAAGAGAAAGACAGACAGAACAGTAGAGCACCAAGATGGAGCCTGGGATCTTCTTCTGGATTCCAGCCCACCCAGCACCACATTCCATATTCCCCAAGCCTTGAAAGTTTACATATCTTCATTCTCTACCAATTTCCCATTGGTGGAGGCCCCTTTCCCCCTTTCTCAGGGAACCAGCTGAAAGAACTGGACCCACAGGGTTAGACAGCCTCATTTGTGTAAATGCCTAGGTTGTCAGCAAACATTTATCAAGAAGTTGTTATGGAGCCAAACCCTGATGGCCTAGTGGTTAAAGTTTGGTACACTCCACTTTGGCGGCCCAGGTTTGCTTCCCGGGTGCAGAACCACACCACTTGTCTGTCAGTAGCCATGCTGTAGCAGCAGTTCACACAGAAGAACCAGAAGAACTTACAACTATACACAACTATGTACTGGGGCTTTGGTGAGGGTGAAGGAAGAAAAAAAAAGGAGGAAGATTGGTAACAGATGTTAGCTTAGGGTGAATCTTACCCTGCAAAAAGAAAAAAAAAAAAAAACCCCCTTATTTTTTCAAAAAAAGGTTTTTTCAAAAAAAAAAAAAAAAAGGAAGAAGTTATTATGGATCCACATCACATAGTGATTAAGCACATGAAGTTTGGAATCAGACAGGCCTGAGTTCAAATTCTCAGGTTGCCACTGACTACTTATGTGACCTGAGCAAATTATTTAGCATCTCTGAACCTCAAGTCCCACATCTGTAAGTGCAGATAGCAATCTGTCTCCTGGGATTGTAGTGAAGATTAAATCAGATGGTGTATGAATATAGCATTTAGCACAGTGCAGAAGCCTCAATAAAAACCTGGATATTATCGCTGTCTGCCAAGCATGGCGTGAGCTGCCAGAATCCAGAACTGCACTCATCTCCCTAAGAGCAGGAAAAGTAAGCATTTCCCCACAGGTCACAGTCCCACCCAAGTTCGGGACAGTGCACTGACACAGATCAACCCGTGGTACCATCCTTCTGACCTCTGGAAGCCTGGGACACCAGTCAGGGCAGGTTGATGTGAAAGGACTTTGTAGGGCCTGAGTATCAGAGTTTTCCCATCCTCGTGCTCCAGATGTTTGGCTGTGAGGACTTCTTGCAGTCCAGCCTGGCAGCAAGTGATAATTCAGACGTGGCTCTAGGAAAAAAGCCCAGATCCATCTTCCCGTTAAACTATTCTACTGCTTATCTTAGCAGCTTTCAAAGGATTAATGACGAATTGTCCTGCTGCAGCAAACCGGGCCAGCAAAGGAGCACGAGGGAAGGGAAGAGGCGCAGGCAGAAATAATATACTCCTCAGGAATCCTCTCATCTCTGTCTTTACCAACCTTGGAATTTGCTCCCCGAACCAATGGGGAGGGCATTGATTCCAGGGTGCATGTACCACATGCACACACACACACGCATACACACATGCACAGGCACACATGCATACAGATATGCACACACGAATACACATGTGCATGCACACACATATACATTCGCAGTAGCACACATACATTCCCAGTTCCCTGGGTCAGCACGGCCTCTTTCTTGCTGCACTAGGGATCCCCTCATTTCAGCTCAGCACCAAACTGAGACACATTACAGAAGGAGGGAGCAAGGCACCCATGACCCTTCAGGAAAGGCGGGAGACACACTTCTCTCCTCTCCAGGAAAGGCCAGCCTCGCCTCTCCCAGACAGTTCTCTTGCAGCTCTCAGCTCCATCATGGATAGGACAGGTGGGGAGGAGGATGGCAACCTGGATCAAAGGGCAGGGCCCCCTGAAATCCACCCAGCAGGTGCTGCAACTTGGGCGCAGGCCACGCTCCTGAGCAACCCCAAGAAGTCAAGGTCTGTACTGGAGTCTCGCCCTGGAGCTGTTGCAGGCAGCTGAGGGCACCCAGCAAACCAGCACAGCCCTGCCCACCGCCCCCACCCCATCCTGCATCGCCCTGTTCTTACTCAGGCTTCCTCATTCCCCTATTTCAACCTAAGCGTTGGAAATAGGTCAGTTTGAAGCCGAGTTATGGGTCCTTCTCAACCACATGGGAAGCCCTGCCACTTCGATTTGTTTCCACACTCCCTCTCACATCAAGGAACAAGGACAGAGCCTAAGAGTCACCTCTGGTTAAGGTCCATAAGGAAAGGGGTGGGAACTAACATTTAATGAGCATCTGCGACGGGTCCAGCACTGCACTCAAAATAAGCCACCAGAAAAGGCAGCGCAGGCATCCCTGTTGTACAGCTGAGGAAACCAAGGCTGCAGAGGTGAAGTGACTTGCTCAAGGTCACCCTGCGATGGCACGTGGCAGAGCACTGGGCCCAATTCTGAGCGCCATCACAGAGCCTCCCGAGGAGCCTCTCCTCCACTCCCCCCAACCCAGCCTTGCTCACCTTCCTCATGGGGGCGGAGCTTCCCAGGAGGCGCGGGATCCTGAGCTCCGCTTAGCTCGCTCTGAGGACTTGCCCACCTCCGGTCAGTGGTCCCAAAGCACCGGGAGCCCAGGCCATTCCTGCTCACAAGTCCCGGTAAAGAGCTCCATTCAACTGGCAAGCAGCTGACACACGACTCCGCGTGTGACTCAGGCCAAACAAACTCACCCCAATCTGACTGGTGGGCTCCTGCACTGAGTCACCCTCCAGGCTGAGCTGCGGGGATTTGCTGAAACCACCTACTTAGCTACAGCTGCTCCCTTAGAGAAAAAGCCAGCGGAGGAGCTGGAGCCTCTGAGGTCCCCGCGGATGGGCCACAGTCAAGGACAACCGGGAGTGACCTCAAAGCCCTCGCTGCCCAGGTGATGGGTCCGCTTCCCTGGGCCAGGGGATAATGTAAGCACAGTGGCAGGCACAAGACGCCTCCACTGCTAACCTCAACTCATGCTGACCTTGTTCTCCAGACATCAGTCAGCATTTCCGCACAGCCTAGTAGTTAGGCTCCAAGTTTGGGTTGAATTCTTTTTTGAAACCATTATAGGATTTTCTTACTTCCTGGAAGTTCCTGTAACAAGAGCACTGCCCTCAAAAGAATCTTCCTTTCGCTACCACTCCCCTGTCTCCCCAGCGCAGCTCCACCTGCCTCGTGTTCACAACAGAGTTGCCACAAAGGTAGGTCTGGTTCGAAATTCCCGAATCCATAGAGTCCCCTACTTCTCAAAGAAGGAAAGAGGGATGGGATCAAATTATTATCTTTTTTACATTCCATTGACGGCGACAAGGTCCTGTAAGGAGAGTGGCCTCGGGATTCCTGAACACTTGGAGCCCTGACAGGGCTGCTTGGACTTTAAAAGCAAATAGCACGCTTCCCTCCAGGGCGGCCGCGCCCCTGGGGGAGCAGGCTTCCTAGAGCACTGCGAGCATCGCTTGAAAGCCCGGCGCACACAGGTATAAAAGTGGCCGAGGCCTCTCTTCCGAGGCGGCGCCCCCTCCAGACCTGCACCCCGCGCACGTCCCCCATCTCCGCCATTCCGTTCCCGGATGCGCTTCCCTCAGGGAGGATGGGCTCCCCGCTAGCTCCGAATTCAGCGAGGATCAACCCCAGGACGGGAAATTAAATATTCATCTTGGGCGTGAGCGCTCTGCTTCTCCTGCCAATGTTACTGTCAAGGTCACGGGCCTGAAGCCGAGCGGCTGGGGCTGGGGTCTCCAGCCGCTCAGGAGCCTCCCCCCGGGAACTGCGCCCTGGACGCGCAGCTCCAGAAGGCGAAATCGGCCGGGCCTCCTCTCTGGTCCTCTGCGGGCGATTGTCCCTGCAGCTCTGCCCGATTACCTCCGGAGTTCTCGGGCCCTCCTGAGCCCGGGAAGCTGGAGCCCAGTGCCCAACCCATGCGCGCTGCGCTAAGCACCCCCGATGCGCCGGAGGAGCGCCAGCCTCCGGGCTCCGTCGCCAGGCAACAGCGGCTGGAGCGGCAGGAGGAGCCCTGGGCCCGCGCAGGGCCGGGCGGATACCCGGGCAGCGCCGCCTCGCACCTCCGTCCTTAGGCCTCCCTGGCTGGGGCGGGGCCGCAACAGCTAAAGTTGCGGTGGCTGACCCGGTAAAGGCAGGCTGGGCGCGGCGGGCGACTCACCTGTCCCGCGTGGTTCGTCCCCCGGACTTGTCCGCTGCACTCCGACGGGGCAGCTGCAGTCGCCGACGGGTCGCGGGCGCACAGCCTTTCCCACGAGGAGCCCGAGGGTGGCGGCGACGGGCCCTGGCCGGGGCTGGGAGGGGACCCGGAGCTGCGCACCCGCACACGCGACTCTGCTCACTCCTCACTCCCTCCCTCGCCACCGGTCCTGGCCCGTCTCCCGCCCGCCGCGCGCGCTCAGGCCTAGGGGGAGCGGCCCAGGGACCAGTTTCCGAGGCGAAGGGAGCGCGTGGGGGCTGCTGGTGCCGGGGCCGAGTGTCACCCTCCCTGAGCTCTGGCTGCGCCGGCTCTGCGGAGCGGAACGGAGCTGGGAGGAGCGCAGCGCGCACTGTTCCCTCGCTTTCCGAAAGGCCACCCTGGCGGCGGGGCGCCGTGACGCAGGCTTGACTCACGCGCGGGCCCGCGTCAGTGCGAGGCTCTGGGGCCGCGATCGAGGCTCTAATGGCCGACGCAGGCGGAGGAGGTGGGCAGAGGGAGGGTGAGGGGCTGTCCCCGGAGCAGCCTCTTGAGGCCCTTGGGCAAGGGACCCAGACTCTGGAGTGGCGTCACCAGGGCTTCTGCCCTAGAGAGGAACCGGGCCCCACTGGCCAAGGGCCTCCCAAGCCCTGGTCCTCCCTTCCTTCACCTTTTCAGGCCCATCTCTTTTGGCCCTCCTTCATGAACTCAATCCCACCCAAAGTGGTTATTCCCCCTGCCCTAGCCACTTCCACCTCCACGACTTTGTTCACTCTGTTCGCCTCACTTGGAATGCCCTTTCCACTCCACCGTCCTTCCATCCTACTATCGTGCAAGACCATTCCCTATGCAATGCAGCTCTTCAATACATCTCTCCTATTGAGCTCCTACTGTAGCCAGGGGCTGCAGGGGTGGAGAACATCAAAGAGATAAGGTTATGGAACTTCTGGGAGAGGCAGAGTGGGGTTGACCCAGGTAGCTGTAATACAAGGCAGAAGGACCAAAGAAGCGTACAAGATGAGTAAAGTGGGGGACAGCGAAGGGAGAGGGAAATTCTGACTGGGCTCTGGGCAGGCCTTATGGAGGAAACGAGACAGGATCCTGGCCTCAAAGGGTGAACAGGACTTCAGACAGAAGGAGGGAAGGACGACTCCTGTGGAGGTGACAACATGACAAGGGCAAAATGCAAGACAGTGGAGAAGGTGAGCAGGGGAGATGATTGCCTGAGCTAAAGCAGGGGTGGGGTGAAAGGAGGTGAAGCTAGACAAGGCGGTAGGAGCCATTGTCCAGGGCCCTGAAGGGCTGTTAGGGGAATCAGGAATAAATTTTCTCTGCTCTAGGGGACACTAAGGGGACCTTGGCATTAGAGGCAGGTATTTGGGAGGGATGGGAAGTGGAGGCTGTCCCAGTTGTCCTACTGAAAGGCCATAGGACCATTGTCATGAACTCTGAAGCCTCTGAGATTTTACCCTTGCCATCTAACAAGTTAACCTGCCATGGTTTCATGGATGCTGGCAGAAGACATGAGACTCCTGGGCCAGAGACAAAGGACCTTATTACTCATAGCACAGCAGGCGATATGAGCTTCACATTCAGGCCAGTTTCCCTTAACCTTGAGCCCCATGGGAGGGACATGGGGCTGGCCAGGTGATACTGCACATGCTGAGGAACTGGAAGTTTAGGAAACATGAACCTTTTATGATGAGCTGCAAGGAAACCTGCTCAACGGTTGCCTTGAAGGGAGTCATTATCATTATTATAGTGGACAACAACAAACCTGCTCTGCAAACATCCTCAGAAAGATAGCTGGAACAAAAAGCCATCAGTGCCTCTGTCCACAAGACTTGTGGAAGTGAGAGACAGTGCTGGAGAGTTATCCCCCAATAGACATTTATCTTTTCACTCAGCAACTACTTAGTGTTAGGCTCGTGTTTGCCTGACACTGTTCTAGGTCCTGAAGATTCAGCAGAGAACAAGACAGTGATCCCTGCCCTCATGAGCTCACATTCTGCTAGGCCCAACCAGCGACACGGCTTGGGGTTGAGGGGTGGGGCAGGAAGTAGCAAGTGATACAGGAGGCATGACAGAGGTGAACAAACATGATATGACAACTGACGGGGTGGGAGAGATGAGAGGAAGGAAAGAGTCAGAGATGGGTGGTTTTAGGGCACGGGAACTTGCAGGGGGTGTGGCGATGGGAAACGGGAGGAACTCTGCAGTCTTGCAGACCTAGTTTTCCCCCTGACTGCCATTTACTAGAGACCTTGAGCAAGTGACATAACCTCTCTGAGCCTCAGTTTCCACATCTGTAAAAGGAATAATACATACCCCATAAGGTTGATGATGAGATGACTTTATAAAAATATCTGGTATCACATCTGATATAATATGCTTAATAAATGACTATTAGTGGTATTATTAGATGATCATATTGTTATTAACCAAGAGGGGAGATCCAGAAAGAGGAACAGATTTGGGGAGCATGAAGGAAGAAGGTAATGAGATTATGGATTTGGGACATACTGGGAATTAAGTGTCCATGGGATATCAAGATGATAACCAGAAGACGTCCTTGCCTCTCTGCCTTATATCACATGTACCCAGTAAAGCCCCAACCTTGAATGAACTCAATACTTGATTTCTCTATGCCAAGTTCTCTAGAGAAAAACACACTATGGGGCACATGAGTGTCCCTCTGCCTTCATGGTCACCAACCTCAAGTGGGCTCCTCATGCTGCCCAACAACCTTCCTCTGACTCGCTGGTCAGCTTACTTCCCCACTCTCTCAAAGCCATGCCAGCCTTCTCCACTCTCCTCAATTGCCCACCTACTGTCCCTCCACCCCGACTCCATAGGTCCCTGGTTGCTTTATTCAATTGGAGGCTCCCTCGGTTTTCCACTGACAAATAAACCTGCCCCTATCTGCACCTACACTTGCCCTGCCCTCTCCTCCTCCTTCCTCCTGAAACAGCAAGGGAGAGTGTCTCCTGCCCCCAAAATCAGCCCCCACCTGTCCACTGGCTCCCCTGGACCCACGCCTTCTTGAGAACCTCAACCACTGTCAGTTACTCCATCTCTCCTACCTTGTCAACCTTCTTAGCAACTTTTAAGCGTGTTCAAATATTTTCCTTTTAAAAAGTCACTAAGCTTTCATCCCCACGTTCTCATTTTCTTCTACATTTTCTGCCTCCATTTTCTTACTCCCTACTCATGCCTTAACCCACTTCTGCCTCATCATGCTGCCAAGATGGCTCTCTCTCACTAAGGTCACCAATGACCTCTATGTCACTAAGTCCATAGGACCGTCTCCAGTCCTCATCTTCCTGACCTCTCTGTCGTACTTGTCTTGGATGCCCTCTCCTTTCTTCTAGCACTCTCTTTCCAGGACTCCACACTCCCTGACTTTCCTCCTACCCTTCTGGCCACTGCTCAGTTTCCCTGCTAACCTTTAAATGTTGGGCTTCTAGAGCCCTATCCTTTTCTCATTCTATACTCTGCTCCTAGACCACCCCTAGACCAATGACTCCCACATTTGCCTCTCTATTCCAGACCCTCCTGAGCTCCATACACTCAACCTCCTCCTCCACCTTTCCCCTGGGCTCCCTCAGAATCACCTCCAACACACATATGCAAGAAATACATTCAACATTTCAAAGATCTACCCTGTAAAACATTCAACATTTTGCTTCTTGCTCCTTCTCCAGTGCTCCCTGTCTCCATGAATAGCTGACCCAACCGGAAACCCAATAATCATCCTTGAGACCTCCCTCTTTCTCACTCCTTCATGAAATCTGTCACTAAATTCTGGAGATTTTATCTCCTAAACACTTCTAGCATCTGGCCATTTCTCTTTCATTCTGCTGCCACAAACCTAATCCAAACAGTAGTCATCACTCACGGGGACTCTGCCAATACAATCACTTCCTAACTCCAACTCCTGTCTTGCCCTCTTTTCTCCACACAGCAGCAAGCGTGAGCTTTTAGAAGTACAGATATGACCACACCTTTCTAAGCCTGCAGAGTTTTGCCCACATCGTTAACACGTCCTTCAAGGACCCTTCTCATCTCCAGCCTCATTTCATACCTCTCTCCCCATGACCTTCCCTGAACCCCATCTACCTACACCAACCTTCCCTCAGCTCTCCCCACTCCCCCACTCCTTCCTGAGTCAGCCTTCCATGTGCCCTCTCTGCTGGGAGGCCTTGAGGTCCCCTCCTCCTCCTCCCTCACTCCCTGCCCGCTCACCCACAGAGTGCACCTCAAACCCTAATTCTTCCTGCCTCTCCTGACCATGGAGAAGAATTCTTCTCAGAACATCCCAAGTGGACATTTCTTCTCCTTTGCAGCCCTTGTCGTGATTGTAATTAAGTACTTCATGGTGTGACCGGCTGCTCAGTGATGGTTTCTTGGGCTGATGTGTGAGCTCCACCAGGGCAAAAACTATGCCATCTTCAACACAGAGTGGACTCTCCGTAAAGGTTTGCTGAAAGAATAGATAAAGCGAGGTTAGAAATATGGGTATAAAGTCCAGAAAAGAGGGTCAGAGACACAGACTCGGGAGTGACAGACATACAGGGACGGTGAAGCAGAGGGGAAGACAGCTCTGCAGAGGAAGCGTGCAGAAGACCATCAAGGGGAGAGAAGCTTTGGGGGCCGTGCTTACTTCTGAGCGGCTGGAGGAGCGAAAAGGGCCATCAAAGAAGACAGAGAGGAAGAATCAAGAGGTGAAAGGACACTGCATTTCACAGAAGAAAGAATTTTGAGAAGGAAAAGGCAGGCCACGACGTCAAAATCTGCAGCAAAGCTAAAGAGGATGAAGCGTGGAGGGCGTCCTTGACAGCACGCACGGGGCGGTGGGCGTGAAGCATAGTGAAGGCCCTGAGATGGAAATGGGGAGCAGGGCTTCCAGTACAAAGTCTTCCTGAACCCTCAGGCCTCAGTGACCGTCTCTCCTCTCAACATCCAGAGAACTGATTCTGCCTTTGACCAGGCCTAGAGAAATAAATTTAAGTTCCATAGAATAACGTTCTGAGGGAAGTACTATTAGTATCCCCGTCTTATTAATGGGGAAACTAAGGCTTAGTGTGGTGAAATTATCTGTCCAAGTCATACAGTGAGGTACACCCTGGGCCAAAGTCCTTGCTCTCGATCTTGACAGTTAGGGCCTTATAATGTGGGTCCCCCTTCACGTCTATGCCTTGACTCTCACAGTAGAGTGTGATCGCTTAGAGGGTAGGGACATTTTCTTATTCATCTCTCCATGCCTCACATCCCCGGCACAGCGACTCACACATAGCAGATACTCTGTCAAAGCTTCCAGGCTGGGCAGCCCTGTCAAACACGGAGCGGCCAACACAATGACCTGTCTATTCTTTTCTCAACATCGGTCGTGCTTGAAAGAGGAGACACATTTACCGGTTTACTTCCCCTCCCCAGCTTTCCCCTTTCCACCCAAGCCTGCCTTTCTGAAAAGAAAGTGAAGGAAGGCTCCTAATTTTTCTCTCTCTCCACGTGAACCTAAGGAACACTACCCCCAGATGCGTTAAGTAGAAAGATGAAGGAGGAAAGGTGTAGGCTTTTCCCCAGGACACAAGGAAACAACCCAAGGTGCAACTCACCTAAGTTGTGTTTGTGTTTCTGGGTATCTTAAATGCACGCATGCTAAGATATGACCTCTCCTTTGTTCTGAGTGTCACAATTATTAGAGTTTTTCCAATGTCATGTTTTTTAAAATGGTCCCCAAATTCTTTGACCATACTCTCTTCAAGAAGTGAAGTCTATATCCCCTCCCTTTGAATCTGGGCTTTGTGACTGCTTGAATAAGAGAAGTACAGTCATGCATCGCTTAATGACAAGGATGCACTCTGAGAAATGTGTCATTAGGTGATTTTGTCATTGTGCAAAAGAGTACACTTACACAAACCTAGATGGTATAGCCTACTACACACCCAGGCTATGTGGTGCTAATCTTATGGGACCACTGTTGTATACGCAGGCCTCACTGACTGAAACATCACCGTCGTATATACAAGCCGTCATTGACTGAAACGTCATTACCCAGCAGATGGCTGGAATGTGGTGCCTATTTCTGGACCCAGGCCAAAGAAAAACAGTAGTTTCCATTCTCCTTCTCAGAATTCTTTTTTTTTTTAAGATTTTATTTTTTCCTTTTTCTCCCCCCAGTACATAGTTGTATATTCTTAGTTGTGGGTCCTTCCGGTTGTGTCATGTGGGACGCTGCCTCAGCATGGCTTGATGAGTGGTGCCATGTCCGCACCCGGGATCCAAACCAGCAAAACCCTGGGCCACTGAAGCAGAGTGAGCAAACTTAACCACTGGGCCCCGGGGCTGGCCCCCCTCTCAGAATTCTTGCTCTTAGAACCTAACTGCCATTCTGTGAGGAAGCCCAAGCAGCCCATGGAGAGGACCATGTGGAGAAGAGGCCCCGGCCCCCAGCCCTGGCTGAGCTCCTGACCTACAGCCAGCACCACCTTGCTGGCCATGTGAGTGAGCCGTCTTGGAAGCGGAGCCTGCAGCCCTGTCAACCCTCCCCAGCTGACACTGTGTGGAGCAGAGACAAACTGTGCAGTTGAGTCCTTCCCAAATGCCTGGCCCACAGACACCATGAGAGAGAGAAAAAAAAATTGTTGTCTTAAGTCACTAAGTTTTAGGGTGATTTGTTACACAGCAATAAGTAACCAGCACAGCCGTGCGATGGTTCAACGAGTACAGAAGTAGCAAGAAGGTCAGTGAGCACTCTTCACCCACCTGCTGCTCTCAGGCCTGTGAGAACTCCCTCTGCCCCACTTAGAAGCAGTAAATGAGCCTCTTCCCACAGCCATCATGGGAACCCCATCCTCCTGGATGAATTGTGTTAGGTCACTGAAGAGCATGAGCAAACCTCACTCAATTAGAGTTCAAAATCTAAAACACAGCTGATAAGAGAGTCTGCACCCACCACTGTTACTAGATAAGTGTGACATTAGAATAAATGCAGGGCTTCTTGTGGCTCCTTGAGAGATGGTTACCCTGTCACCGCCTCTGAGGGTGAAGCCAATCCCTCCAGGGCTTGGAATTTTCCCTAAAGGAAGAGGCAAACACCAGTGTAACTCCCTGGGGAAAATGGAAACTGGAACCCAGAACATCATCTCGCCAATCGAGCAGAAAGATGAAGTGTATTTGCCCTCCTGAGTCAGGAAGTGAGACAGGACGGCTCCGTTCCCAGACGCAGGATGAGGGAGCAGCGCAGGAGCACACTGAGTGTGTGGTTAACACGTGGCCTGCTGTCCTGGTGGGGCGGCTCAGAGCCTCACCTCATTATTATTAGCTTGGGACCTCTCAAGGCCAGAAAGTCCTTGCCTGTGAAATGAGGTTAATAAGAGTGCCCCCCTCGTAGAGTGTGGAGCATTAAATGTGACTTTTCCAAGTAACACATTTATAACAGTAACTTGGCACGTAATGAGGATTCAACACATGCAAACTCTTGCTGCTGCTGCGATGATGATGATGATGATGATGATGACGACGACGACGATGATGATGATGATGATGACGACGACGACACGGTGAGGAGCTGGGCCAGGAGTTTGAAATGGGGGTGTGCTTCAGGCTAGAGCTCTTTGTCCTGGGGTCCTGTGTAGATGGAACAGGACTTTGAGCCTAAAGAGGAAGCTCTGCCTTGCAAACCAGGCTGTCCAAACCTGACCCGCGTGCTAAGGAGGGAGCAGTGAGAACCTGAATGGGGAAGGGACTTCTCTGGGCAGAGTCAGGACAGAGCGGGCAGCTGCCCCTCCTCACCTGGCTCATCTGGTGCCAACCTTGGCGGATGGCAGCCCTTCCTACAGCTCCGAGCACACCTGAGCCTGTCTACGTGCAGAGGTCTGCTTTTCACATTCAACGAGATCATATCTGGGGAAAGCTACTCTGGGTCAGGCACTGTGCTGAGCTCAGTCAGCTCCCGGCTGAACTCAGAGGCAGGCTGTAGACAACCACAAGGACAGCTGGGAAGCTGTTCAGGAGCTAAACAACTTTTCTCCATACAAGCGGGAGCCCGACAGAAGCCCCAAAGCAGCCCGAGAGGTGAGAAGACAACGGGGAACTTTATCCAGACAGAAAAGGAAGCAAACGTTTCCTAAGGGAGTGAACATGGGGCTTGCCTAGCACCAGGGGTGTGTGTTCAGCTCAGTCTATGGTCTGAGTATCATGTTGCTCAGAAGAAAGAATAGGATTCTCTCTCTCTCTGTTTATTTATCTATAAAGACTCAAGTAAAAATCTTTATAGAAGCAGCATAGATGACTTCATTACCTTTTACATTTCTGTTTCATGGTTTCTCTCAAAACCCATCATTCTCAGTTCCATCAGAAAAATAACTGTAGTTTTAGTTGATTTCAAGCTATAAATATAAATAGCTGCTAAAGCAGTTAAGTTTGAGCTGCATTCCTAGAGTTACAGTTTTCAGATGAAGGGACGGCTGTTAACGAGTCCATCTAGCTTCCTCTCTGGAGCTAGAGGACCTCTCTAAAGAAGCAGAGACCAAGCAGGGACAAGCCTGGGGAGGAAGTGACCCTGTCCCCAACCTCACAGACCTATGTCTGGAGCTGGCTGGCCATTTAGAAGCTGTGAGCTTAGAGGACAAGCAAGACACAAAGCCAGAAGGCTAACTGGATTCTCCAATGTGGAGGCCTGACATGTTAGGCTGGAAAGCCTCTACTTACATCAGAAGGTAACAGGGAGCCAGTGAACTTTGAGAGCTGAGAGCAACATAAGGAGGATAACTTCCTATCTAGACTTCAATGGGAGGTGGCAACCCCAGAGTCCTTCAGAAGTATCTCTACTCCCTGACAGGAGACCCCAATTTCTATTCCCAGACTCCACCTCACAGCAGCTTCAAGAGAGAGCCTCGTCATTCCTGACCTTAACTCCGCAGTCTGTAAAGTGGAAGCCTCATTTTCAGGTCTGAAAGTGGTCCACTCAGTGGTGAGCAGGGTCACGGGAGCTGGGGCTCCGGGAGGAAAGTGAGGAGAGAGAGGGGCAGTGAGAGGTCAGAGACCCTGGAGGACCAGAGAGGGGCCTCCAAATTTGTTCCTGCACCCGCCACCTCACCTTCCTCAGGTGTGACTCAGGTCAGCCTGTGAACACTTGGTCCCTCACCTCCCCTGGCCACTGAGACCGTCATGCACAGTGATGGAGGAGAGGAATGGACAGCTCTTCACAGGAGCAAGAGGCACCACACAAATGCAGGCCAGGCCCCACTGCCCAACTCCAAAGGCAGCCCTGACCTTTTGCTCCTTGGAACTCGGTGGCCCGGAGTGCTGCCTGGAGAGTCTGACTCCACAGGGTCCTCACCGAGCCACACAGGTGTCCCGACTAGACACCTGCCTGCGTGAACGTCCAGAATACAAATCAAAACCGACCTTTGGGATGAGTGATGCTAAGGGATCCTTCGCTTTACAAAAGGATTCGCCTCCTTCTCTTTTTCTGAGACAGTGTGAGGTAGAGAGTCAGGTAAACTCAGGTTCTGATCCAACATGACCTGGCCAGGTGACCTTTGACAAATCACTTAATATCTCTGACTTTCAGATTCTTTAGCTGGAAAATGGAAATAATAACCACAGGGTGGTTGTAAGGATTCAATGAAGTAAAACCCTGAGTAAACGGAAGGCAGTATTCCCACCGTTGCTATTAGCAGGACCTCTTACGATGCGCCAGGCACCACTCTAAGCCTCCTACACTCACGAACTCATTGAATCATTAAACAGCCATTTACCCTGGGGGTTTTAAACATAACGTGCATTCTTCCCTTAAAAGCTGAAAGCTTCATTTAAAAAATAATTTGCAACTAAAAAGTTTAAACAACAATATAATTCAGTAATGTGATGGGAGACAAAATTAACATGTAAAATATCTATAACCTTCAGATATACAACAACCAGTTTGAAGATATAAGAAATGCTTCAGTTACAATTAGCAACAACAAAAAAAGAAAATACTTAGGAATAAACCTTAAAAGATGTGTAGAAAGTCTGCAGGAAGAAAGCTTCTGAATGCTACTGAGAGATTCAAAAGAATATTCAAACTTAAGAAATGACATATTCTTAGATTGGAAGACATGTCATAATAAATGTGTTAATTCTCTCTAAATTAATCTATAGTTTTAAAATGACCTCAAGGAAAATAACAAAAGGTTTTTTTTCTTTTTAACTAGACAAGCTGAGTCTAAGGTTCATATGGAAAAAGAAACAAGGAAATAGCCAGGAAAACTATAAGGGAGAGTAATGGGTCTGGTGGGGGGAATTCACCTGGTGGTAAAACATTATAAAGGTACAAGTTTAAACAAACGTGATCCTGGTCATGAGAAATACATGAGGCAGAACACAAAGTCCAGAAACAAATGCAGATTCAGTCATTCTGAATATGATAAAGACTATATTTCAAATAAGTAAGGGAAAGATGGATTTTTAATAAATGATATTGGTTTGGCCATCAGAAAAAAGTAAATTTGAATCCTTTCCTTACTCCTTACACCAATATAAATTGTAGAGGTATCGAGATTACTAAATGTAAAAAAAAAAATAAGCCATAAGGATGCATTAAAAGCAGTGCCTAGAGGGATGTTTATAGCCTTAAATAGATATATTAGAAAAGAAGAAACCAAAGATCAATGAGCCAAGCAATCATCTCAAGAACTTAGGAAAACAGACCCAAAGAAAACAGAAGGAAGGAAATTATAAAGACAATGTAGAAATTAATGAAATAGGAAAGCAAACACACAACAGAGGGTCATCAAAGTCAGAAGTTTGTCCTTTGAAAAGTCTAACTGTTTTTTAATGAAGACTAAAAGTACTAAAAGAAAACATGGACACAATTGTGATCCTGTTGGCAGGGAAGACTCTCCTAAGCGTGATGGAGTCCCTGGCACTCCCTCATGCCTCCTCCTGCTTTACTGTTCTCCAGATCACTTATTGCCACTTGGCACTCAATTCACTTTCCTGTTTATTTGCTTGTTGTCTGCTTCCCAACTAGATGAACGCTGTGTCCCCAATACCTAGAACAGTCTTGCCCTATAGTAGGTGTTTAGAGGTATCTGTCGAGTGACTGTTTAAGAAGTGGGGGAGGTATTTCTTTAACGTACAAAGAGTTCCTAAAAATCAGTAAGAAAAAGAGAAAAGGATATGAGTAGAAAGTTCTTAGAAAATAAAATACAAGTGTCTCTTACATATATAAAAAGAGGTTCAATTTCATTCATAATAGGAGAAATGCAAATTGAAAAATAATGAGATACCATGTTTTAACTATTATGTTGGCAAACAATTTCTTTTAAAAAAGTTGATAAAATCGTCTCATTTGCAACATGGATGGACCTTGAGGGTACGATGTTAAGCGAAATAAGCCAGACAGACAAAGACAAACACTGCACGTGGAATCCTATGTGGAAGATAACAAATACGTGGATAAAGAGAACAGATTAGTGGTTATGAGAGGGGACAGGGGTTGAGAGGGTGGGTGAAAGGGATAAAGGGGCACGTATGTATGGTGATGGATAAAAATTGGACTACTGGGGGTGAGCACAATGAAGCGTATTCAGGAATTGATAAACAATAATGGGTGCCTGAAATTACACAGTGCTATAAACCATTTTAATCCCAATAAAATTACTTAGAAAAAAGTGCAAAACAATACAATTGTTTATAGAACAATAATGTAAGTCATCGTAAAAGTTACAGAGGAATAATGTGTATGAAGTTCATGTAGTGGTTCCCCTGGGGAAGGGAAAGAATGAAGATTGTTCAAATACATGATGTGGAGGCTTCATATACACCCGTATGATTTATTGCAATAAAACACCTACAGTGAGAATAGTGACATGGATGAATTCGATAAATTTGATAAATTTGACAGGCTGCTCATTGTTATTCTTTACTTTTGTTTCACTTGAATAATCCATAACAAAAATAAACCTATGTAGGATCAAAATATTAAAAAAAAAAAAGTTAAGTCAGTAACACACATGTCGCCAATAGAAGAAGGTTAAATTGCACAATCTCTGTGGAAAATAATTAAACCACATTTATCAAAATTACAGGGGCACATCCCATTGCC
The DNA here is from genome assembly GCF_021613505.1 of Equus quagga. NCBI lineage: Eukaryota > Metazoa > Chordata > Mammalia > Perissodactyla > Equidae > Equus > Equus quagga. The sequence continues at coordinate 41,390,642 of NC_060284.1, read as the reverse complement.
CATTAGCCCATATCTATCAAAATTATGAAGGCACATACTCATTTTGCACGTGTTTGTTGGAAGGCATTAGAAATACTCCTAGCAGCAGTGTTCGTAATTTAAAAAAATGGAAATAAGTTAGATGTCTATCAAGAATGAACTATTTAAATAATTTATGGTACCTCCACACAATGAAATTCTTTACGGCCGTTAAAATAAACGAGCCTGCTCTATATGTTCTGCTTTGGAAACGTCTCCAAAATGTACTGTTAAATAAACATAGATGCAGAATAGCGTGGAGGGGCGTGACCATTTGTGTGTGCTGCAGGCACTTGCAGAGGCTTAACATATGTCTGGAATGACACATGAGAAACTGATCACAGCGCTCGCCTCTCAGTGAGGACCAGCATGACAGAGGGGAGGCGCGGGAGAAAGACCCACTTCTCCTCGTATACCTTGTGAATGTTACACCTTGTGTCTGTACCACATAGTCAGTATGGCTGTATCTGCTTCCATATGCATATGAGATCTCTAGAAAGGGAACATCTGAAACGGGCCACAGAGACATCCTCTGCAGAGGGAAACTCGGGGCCAGAGGACCTGGGGAGGGGAACTTGGTACTGGACTTACTTTAGTTTTGTTTTAACTTCTTTTTGACCATGTGAATGTATTCATTAAGATAGCAAAATGCATTTCTCCTTGCTCCTCTAGACTGCCCCTCTCTCCTGGACCCCTGCCCCATCCTATCCCCTCTGTTCAGGCACACTCTGCTGCTCGCTGCAGCACAGCATGCTGGGAAGAGCATGGACTGTGGAATCAGACAGACTGGGGTTGTCATTGTGACTTGGAGCTTCCTCGTCCTCATCTGTAAAATGGGGATACCAGTAGTTATCTACATTATAGGGCATGCGAGGATTAAAGGACAGGATATATGTAAAGTGAGCTCTCAATAAACAGCAGTTACTGTTAGCATTTACTTGCCTTTCTGGACGATGGCTATAACGCCCATGAGGGCTGGGGGGCTGGTCTTCCAGGTCTTGTGCTCGGAGGTATACCTCCTCCCTTTAGCAGCTACCTCCAAACTCTGAAGGAAGGAAGACGTGGCAAAGCTTTGAGCAATGACAGTATCTTCTAATATTTATTGAGAGCAGCAAGGACATTCCTCTTGTTTGTACTTGGGGGGTGGTGAAGGAGGGTGTCCCAAATTACCCACAGGCCCAGCTTCCTGGGGCCCCAGACTCCCAGCCCAGGAGGAAGTCTTGTTCAGTGTAAACAGAAGGAAGAGGGGGGCTCTGCTCTAGGGTGAGCTGGCATCAGCTGGGAGGGGTGGGGAGGGGAATGCGCAGGAGACAATAGGAAGGGAGGAGGCTGTTTGCCTCACAGTCCTGGGAAGGGAGAATCAGACGCAAAACCTGCCTTGCCCCAGGGCCAGCATGGGGCTCTCCATCCTGAGTCAAATATAGACCCATTTCCATAAAAGCACCAGCCTGCTTCTATAAATACCTCAGCCAGTTTTCCGGGGTTCTCATGTGACTTTGATGCCTACCTCGTCTGCGGGGCTCCATCTCCATGGTGACCGGGTCATGTGACCAGCCACTCTTCATTCATGGCAGGTTGCCGCATCCTGGCCTGGGGGCGGGGTGGTGAAGGAGGGCGGGAGGGAGGGCCAAGGAGAGGGAGAATAGGGATGAACAATGAATAAAGATAAAGTGTCCAGACTTGGGGGAGACTGTAGAGCTTGAGGCTTACTAAGAGTATGCTCTGACAGAATTCTTGATCTCCCCGGGCTGGCTGTCAGGGGAGGAACATTTTTATTCGAGAAGCAATAGTCATCCTTGCCTTTGAGTCAGAGAAGCAAACGTTCAGAGCTGTAAGGCACCTTAACAATCCTCTAAGGTTGTTACAACCCCCTTGTTCTCAGGTGAAGAAAACCAGGCCCAGAAAGGTGGAGTGACTTGTCCAAGGTCACGTGGCAAGTCAGTTGCAAAACTGGGACAAGAACCAGGGTGCGTGTCAGTAGCAGGCTACTCTCCACCTAGTTGGGGCTCAGCTCTGGGCTGCGCGCTGTGGCAGCCACAGAGACATAAGTGTGACTCTGGTGAGTGAGACTTTCAGTACCTTTGTTCCCAGCCTATGCCACCTGGTGGGAGTCATAGGTCCTCTAAGGGAAGTGAAAACAGAACTCGTTTATTCTGTGCCAAGACTCGGCCCTGGCCTCTTGGCTGATAAATGTGGAGAGAGTGGCTAATAAATCGTGAGAAGTCCTGCAGTGTCGAGCAAAGCCAGATGTCATCGTTGGTAATCTGTGGAAGTCTTTTTGTGATCAGAATGTCCCAGATCTGTCCCCATCCAGCTGAATCCCTCAGACGTCACCAATTCCTGCATTCCTCCTTGCCTTGTGCTGAGGATGAGACAAAAAGGAAGAAAAAGAACAGCTCCTGCCCTCGCAGAGCTGCCTTGCTTAGGTCCACGTGGAGAAGCCAACTGAGGAGAATCTCTGGGGATGGACCTTGTCTGCAAGCAGGGTTGGCTAGAGAAGTCAGGAAGTCAGGGAAGCTTCCTGGAGGAGGGGGGCAGGGGGCGCACAGCCTGGCAGGCGGATAGGGAGGAGCATTCTCAGGTGGCCCTGGGTGCTGGGACAGGACCTGGGTGTCCTGGGAGGGGGACAGTGCTATACTGAGGAGGAAAGGCTGGCCAAGCCTTGGGATAGGATGCTTCTGACTGCAGAGCTGATTCACATGGTTCAATCACATGAGCTCCAGCACTCAGCAGTGGAGGGTCCAGGAGGAGTCGGATTCAGAGAAGACAAAGAAACTCTTGCCTTGATATATTCCTGAAGGAGGCAGAGAACAAAGCAGACATCACCACGGGGCGGCAAGACCATCAGCATCAGCCATGGGCTCGTCACCACCTGGCCTTGGGACAGATGTCCAGCAGGCTCCACGGAGTTTAAAATCCACCATGCTGGAGGCTGGCAGCAGCCGGAGTGGCCCAGGGCAGGGCTCTGTCTCCCCCATTCTTCACCTGTGCAGTCTCCGTGGGGCTGAGGACAAAGCACCCCAACTGCCCCCACCCCCGAGTCTGTGAGCCAGCCTAACGGTGGACGGACCAATCGCCAACCTCCAAAGGGGAGAGCAGTCTCTCTGATAAGGGAGGACGAGCTGGCTTGTGTGCACGCCACGCTTCCTCTCTGCTTCACAACAGCTGAGCACCCACGCTGTGTGTGTTTACTTTACCCAGACCGCCAGCAGCTGGAGGCCAGAGACAATGCCCAACCTACTTCTGTAAACCCCTCGCCTGGCTCATGGCAGGGGGTGTTGAATGGAAGCACAAACTCATTCAGTGCTGGCTGGTATTTGGCTTGGTGGTGTAGACAGAGCACAGCTTTGGCGGCAGACCTGAATCTGCGTCCTGGCTCTGTCACCCACCCGTGTGGCCTTGGGGAGCCTGCTTAGACTCTCTGAGCCTCAGTGGCTCATCTGTGAAGGGGGATAATGTTACCTACTTTGAAGAGCAGTTGTGAAAATGAGAGGCAGTGGTTACCAACCGTCTGGCACACAGAAAGGATTTTAAAAGGCAGCTGCCTCTATTGCAGTGAGCCCCAGCTCCCTTGTCACTCGCCCTGGAATTCTCCTGCGTCTGCCCACTAGCACATTCCTGTGCACCATCCCTTCTGCCTAGAAGGACTTCCCACTTGGTGCCACTCGTCAGAAGCCTTTCTGTCCTTCAGAGCCCCATCGCAATGCCACTCCTCCCTGCTGTCTTGCCTGATCAGCTCCAGCCCACAGGAGGTTCCTTGAGTCGACTCTGCCAGCACCTCTACTGGCCACAGTGCTGTCCTTCAGCAGACCGCACACCCTGCCTGTAACAGCAATAACAAGAACTGTCATGATGGAGCACCGTTTGCTGCTCTAGGATGAGACTTAGGGCAAGTGGCTTGCCACACAGCTAACAGGTGGCAAAGGTGGGAGATGAGCCCAAGTCCACCTGGTTCCACAGCTTCTGCCCAGCTTCCGCATTCTTATTCTTAATTATTGTTAATCATACTCTTACTTGACCATCTTCACTCTCTCCAATTATACTATAAGCCTGTGTGGTGTGGCAGAAAAATCACGGGTCCTGGAGTCAGCTGGAAATGGGTTTAAAGCCCACCTTTGCCCCTGACAAGCTGGGGACCTTCTGTGGGTTCTTAACTTAATCTCCAAATCTGTTTCCTAGTCTAGAGCTGTGAGCAGTCCAGTGAGATGGTATGATGTGTGGTGAGGGGCCTGTCTCATAACAGCAAATGGGACCACTCACCCATCCTGTTTCCCCAGGGGGCCAGGTTCAGAGTGAGGGCACCGGCTGGTACAGCAGTGCGTGCCCTGGCCCAGCACCATTCGAAGGGCTCCTGCGCTTCCTTTCATCTTCTTCCTGACAACAACGGCACAAAGCAGATACTCTTAATATCCCCATTTGACAAAACCAAAGCTTAAAGAGGTTAAGAGACTTGCCGGATGTGACGCAAGCAAACCGCAGAGCCGGCGTTGGACCGGGATCTCTCTGAGCCCAGAGTCCCGGCTCTGATCCCCTGCGGGCTCTCGGCAGGCAGGGGAAGGATGATTCCTCTTCCCTTTCTGCTGTAAGACAGTTCAAGCAGAAATCACAAACTCCGTTTTACAGATGGAGAAGTAAAAGCCTGAGGGCATTAAGTCACTCGCCCAAGGTCACAAGCCAGTGGGTGGCAGAGTCAGCTCTCGAACTCAGGGCTTCTAAACCCAGTGCTCCCCTTTCTCCCTCACTCCCTGCTGCCGGTGGCGGAGATTCTTGAGACAGAGGCATGGCGACTCTGGGACCGTGACCAGGACATTGGCCACAGGCCTCAGCCTGGGCCCAGGAAGCCTCCAACCATGGAGGAATTTGCTTTGAAGACAAAGGATGACTCCTGGCAAGGAGAGTCGTTCCTATTTCTGCCCCAGACAAATGAGAAGCTGCCGCAGATTCCATGATAAATCTTTTTGCTAAAGATGATGCATCACTTGGGCTGGTTCTAAGCACAGAGTCTTTGGACATTATACAAGTCAATTACTAAGACCAAGTTCTCAGCTCCGAGCAGAGATATTTTCATCGAGTGGCTGTAACGGAGCCAGGGCCTCCCAGGGATCCAGCTGGGAAGCTGGGCCACTTTGAGCGATGTTGGGGGTGACGGCAGAGTGGTGAGGGCTGCCCCAGGAGCCCGGCAGGAAAGGTGTCCCCCACTCCCATCATGATGGCCTCATGTGCCCTCACTTTCAGCTGCCTGGAGTTGGGGAGATAAGGTTCCCTTCCAGGCCAAACCCCAAGTACAGAGCTGCAAACAGGGCCTGGCTTCCCCAGCGCCAAGGCTCAGAGGCACTTGCCCTGTATCCTGAGGGGCTCCCTGCTTGAGCTCAGAACACTTCCAGGTCATCTCTCTGCCCCCAAAGCATCACAGCTTGCTGAGGTTGGCCCCTGAGAACTGCTCCAGGCCAGCAGGTCCAGCCTTCCTTCCTACCCAAAACCCTAGGAGAAGCACACGGCTGGTCTTCCAAGGCCAGGAATTTTAAACCTAATAAGTTTGTTGCTCCAACAGGGTCTTCCTCTGGCCTAAGTGTGGCATTCAATGTTTCATAACCAAAGTTTGAGGTCCTAGCAAGAACACTGGGTGGGAGAAGTAAGCTTCATTTACTGCTGTGTGACTTCAGGCAAATCTTTAACTTCTCTGGGCCCCAATTTCCTCATCTAAAAATGTGGTAAGTGGTTCTTCCTACCTCCAAAGTGGTAAGATTCATTCTTTGGGATTCCAAGAAGGCAGTTGAAGATGGCTGGAACATAAGATGAGGGGGTTGGGGGTGGTGAGAAAGAGGGAGGCGAGATTAAAGGGAGAGGGCAGGGGTCTGAATCACACAGAACTTGAATGTCATGCTAAAAAGCTCAGATTTTATTTTAAAGGTAGTGGAGAACCAGGGGAAAATTTTAAGCATGGGAGTAGAGTTGCCATATTTAGCAAATAAAAATGCCAGACATCTAGTTAAATTTGAACTGGGCATCCTGTATTTTATCTGGCAACCGTGCACGGCAGTGACAGAGAAAGCACTTTGGCCACTGACTGGAGAATGCATCGGAGGGGACACAACTATTATTATATTCCCGGCAATAATTACAAAAGTTAATATTTGTTGAATGCTTGTTTTTTGCCAGGCACCATTCTATTTTGTGTGTATAAATTCATTTAATTCTCCTAACAAAGTGTAGTATCTAGTCTCATTCCCATTTTTACAGGTGAGAAGACTGCGGCACAGAGAGATTAGGTAATTTGCCCAGGTCACACAGCTAGTTAGTGGCAGAACTGGGATCAGAGTCCAAGGACCACTTGCTTAACCACTGTGACGTGCTGCCACCCTGGAGGTCACAAGAACCTGAACCCAGGCCATGCAGTGGGAACCGGATGATAGTTAGAAGCTGTTTTGAAGTCCCAGTCCCTGGCTCGGGGGTGGCATCCTTTGACCGGCAGAGAAGTGAGAAGGGAGGCACAGGAGTCTTATCGTATCACATCACATGACACTCACATGTTCAGATCACTCAATACTTTTCAAAGCAGGAAATTCAGCTCATCAGAAAGAGAGCCAGCAATTCTTCAGCATCGGTCACACACCGGGCGCGTGTACAGTGGTCCTCGAGGTTTTAAGAGGCACCGTCAACAGGGCGTGGTCCTTGACTGGATGTGGGGTCAGGGCGAGAGGGGGTAAAGGGAGACTCAAGGGTTCTGTTTTGGGGTGACTGAGGGTGACGTTAACCAGAGAAAGCATTTGGGATGATGAGCAGCATGGGGTCTGGGCCCAAAGTGTGGGGGGTTGGAGAGAAGATGCATTCATTCCAGGCCATGCTAAATTTATCAGCTACAATGAGGCAGTTGAGGCCCAGAGAGGCTAAGTGACTCTCCTGGATTCACACAGAAAGTAGGTGTTAGGGCAGAAACTGGAGCCGGAGTCTCTTGACTGTATCTGGGTGCCCGGCACAGAGCGAGCCCTGGTCTAGGTTCAAAGATGGGATGAGGACGGAGAGACCTCAAAACACAAATCGTGGGCAGTATCTGGGACCCTGTTTGAAGCAGGTTCAGGCACGCCTACGTGCTTGGCCCTGAGAGCAGACCTTGCCCCTTCAACTCTGAAACGAAAGCTGAGGGCAGAGCTGGGCTGAGTTTTAGACACTGGGGGCCAAAAACAGTCTCTCTGCAACGGTTTTTCTCCGTCTGTAAAAAGAGAACAACATCCACAGCAGAGTTGTTTTGAGGATGAAATGAGGTACATAAATGGGAAAGCGACGTAATTTGTGACTGTGCCATTATTCCGTCCTTCTGCCTCTGCCCTGCCCCCTCCCCCTTTCCATCCTCCTCCATTGTCCTCTCTCCTCCACTCCCGCTCCTGTTCCCTCGTCTTCCTGCCCCTCTTTTGAAGCCTTGGGACAGAGCCCGGTCCAGAGAGCGTCTGCAGAAGAGCAGCCTGGAGACAAAGAGGCCACCTCATGTCCCTCGCTGGCCACCCCGATTCTGTGGCCTGGACCAACCCCCACCCCACACACACTCACATGCCACACAGGGCATCCCACCACACTGGGACCAGCCCACCTGGACTTCTCTCCAGCTGACCCCCATCAACTCTCCTCCCTGCTTCCACGTGCACCGGCCTCCCAGGGAGCCCCTCGGGAGGCGGCAGTAGGGACAGTAGGAGCAGCGGTGGAGGCCTAGGGGATGGGGAGGCTCCAGCCCTGACGGCCTGGAAATGTACAAAGCCGATCCCTAGGGACCAAAAGAGAGCCTGACGTCAAACCAAGGCTGAAAATACAGTCTGGAAAGTCACGCGGCACCTTGAAAAATGAGCTGCTCTCCCCAGCCGGAGACGTGGGGAGTGGGGAGAGACATAAATCCCGGTTCTTTGGAGTCTCAAAAGAGCAGGGGCGGCGCTGTGAGCCTCTGGAATGCCTGCTGAGAGGTCCTGGGGTCCCCAGTGCCCCATTCCGGGGCCGAGGCACCTGCAACAAACCCCCACCGCGACTCCCATGAGCAGACAGCGCCCTGAGAACCAAGGAGCACCCAGGGGACCCTAGGGGGTGGTCCAGCACCCCCTCCCCCACGCCCACCCCTGCCCAGGGTGTCTCTGGCTAAGCCACAGTGTGGTGGGTACATGACCTCCCAAACCACACCCAGAGGGCCCAGCCAGCCAGGACCAATGCCTCGGTGCAGGGGTCAAGGTCCCCCGATGGCACGAAGCTCTGACACCCTAGCCGGCCCAGGAGCCTGCCCTCCCATCTCACTTTCTCCACCCACTCACCCCCACGAGTACTTATTAGTTGCCCGGTTAATACAGGAGAGACTGAAGTCCAGAGCTGTTGGGTGGCCCAGTGCCCACCCCGCAGCCTCAGGGAGGGCCCCGGGATCCTCTGCAGCACGTGGTTCTCAGAGGCCAGACTCCCACTCGGACTAGTGTGAAAGCAGCAGAGGAGCCCCAGGCCCTGAGGGCTGGCCCAGGGGTGGGGCCTTCAGGGCCGGCCAATGTCAAAGGGCAGAGGCCCCCCCCCCACCCCCGTCTTGGCTCTCCATAACCTCCCAAGAATTAAAGCAGTCCCAGAGAAAGTGATGGGTGTTCCCCCCAAAAGCGACTGAGGTTAGGCTTTCACTACCCTGCGGCAATAGAACCAAAAGAGAATTTAAGCTGTTTTAGAAAATAAAGAAAACTTGACTGCTGTCACCCTGAGTTGGAGATTAAGATCCTCGCCTTCCACACACTCTCCTATCACTGCGTCTCCTTCCCTCTTCTGGTCTGCCCCTCCAGCCTCTCTTTTCAACACCCCAGCTCCGGTGTTGTCCGCGTCTCCCGCACCATGACCCCTCTACAATGAGCTGCTCTCTCCCCCGAGCTTCTCCTTCTCCACAGGCAGCCTCCTCACCCTGCATCGCAGCGTGTCGCAGACGTGTCTGTCTCCTCCCACAGTGCCCCTCCGGGGCAGAGAGGTGTCTTGGTCATGTCTGCGACCTTCAGGGTTCAGCTCCATCCAGCCAGAGGGAGGGCCTGGCTGACACCCATGGAATCTAACCACACGAGATTCGTTTTTATACCACCCTCTCAAAGACCCTAAAGAGACAACTAAGGTGTGGAGCCCTGGGCTGACAGGCAGAGGGGGCACCAGACTCCCCTTCTCTGGGCGCCTGTCCACAAAGGGCTCTGACCACCCTGGAGTGGGACTGGGTAGGAAGCAGGGGGCGGCTAAGGATAAAGCTCCGCATCTAGGTGGTCAGGTGCAGGGTCAAGCCTCAGGGCATTTGTATGAAAACCTGTCAGAGCACGTCACTCAGCTCAAAGTCCTGTCGTGGCTCCTCATCTCACCTGGGATGTAAACCAAAGTCCTTAGCATGACCCCAAAGCCCTGTGTGATCTGACTCTGTTATCTCTCAACCTGTCTCATACTGTGCTCTGCCTCCTTCTTCCTGTTGCAGCCACAGCAGGCCTCCTACAACACCCCACCTCAGGACCTTTGCACCTGCTCTCTCCCAGTGCTCAAATATCACCTCTGGGGAGGCCTTCCCTGGCTACCCTTTTTGAAACCACACACACAAGCATACACATACACACACACACACACACACACACACACACACACACAGACTCCCCGGACCTCTTCCTGGCTTTATTTTTCTCCTTATCATTTATCACCAAACTGATACCTATCTATTTTATTTGTTTGTCTGTTATTTCTTTCCCCAACTAGAATGTGAGCTCAGTCAGAGGAGGAACTGTTATCTGTTTGATGTTCATCCTTCTCCTAGTTGATTCACACTGGCTCCTTTAATATCCTGTATCTTAAATTCTAAGATATAAAGTTAACCGCTATTAAAACATCTTATATTAGATGATAAGGGAACGATAAATGGGAAGAAAACAAAGATAGTCACTTAATGGAAACAGATATATAAACATATTCATAAAGAAACACAGTCCTTGTTTCTATAACGGCCATGGCAGTATTTATAATTCACTTCTTCCACCAGCCAATCTATATTCCCTGTGCCCTCAGCAAGCACCTCAGCTGGTCGCGGTCCTTGCCACGGTGGGGGTGGGGGTGCTGGGCATATAGTAGGCCCCCAAACAATATTGAGCCACTGAGGAAGAGGCTGGTCTCACAGGAAGTAGAGAGAAGACAGGAGCCAGTCTGTGATTTGTGTAGACAGCCAGAATAGATAAACTGTCTTTAAAAAGTTTTACTCCCAAGACAACTGTGCAATTTACCACCCAGATGAGAGAACAATCTCTTGTCAGTTTTCATTTCCCAAGGTGCTATGACACAGCATCAGAGAGTCGTCACTGGCTGACGCTGAGAACCTACCTGTCTCAGTTTCCCCACATCTGTGGAGGGCAGGGGTGCACGATATCTCTCTGGGCCTGGATGAGTAGGGTGCTTAGACACTGGAGGCAGTGCACAGAGTGAGGCAGAGGCGGTCCCTCGTGCTCCTGCACCCCTCCTTCCTCGCCTCCCTCTGGGTGGCATTTTCCAATTCCCTTACCCGTGCCTTTAACAAGGCCCAGGGGACCCTGAGGGACGGCCACCTGGGTTCCTGCTGGTGCCCCCAGAGTGCTCTGCTCTGCCTGCAGGCCTGGAGCTCCTACCTCTGCAGCAACTTCTCCTGAAGGTTGTGAGCCCAACTATTGCTCAGGGCAACCAGGTCCAGCGGGAAGACCAACCCCAACCCGCAGCTTTCTGAAGGTCAGGCGTCAGCGCTCACCCAGCTGTACACCCTGGAGAGGCACCCTGGACTCAGAGCTCCATGAGGGCAGGGGAGAAATCTGTTTGCTCACTATCAGGCCCCCATCTCCAGCGCTGGTGCCTGGACACATAGGTGCTCAACAGTTACAAAGGCAGCTAGCAAGACAGGCAGTGCCGCTGGGGGCTGGGAGGGCCCCTTGGGGTCAGCCCCCCAACCAGAAGCACACTAAAGAGGGAATTCTGGGGAATGGAATTTAGCCTAGCCAAGCCAGGCCACCACAAAGCCATCACATACCCCATTGGCTTAAATCTGCAGAAATCTACACTTCGTGGTGACACAGTCACAGTTTACAAAGCGCATTTGAATTCCATTGTGTCACATAATCATGACAGCTCTCTAAAGGGAATTGTTTCATTTTACTAGTGACTTACCTGACCTCACACACAGCTGGTAAGCGGCAAAGCTGGGACTTGAACCTGTGCTGGCTCATTCATGTCCTTGCCAAAGAGTGACTTTGATGAGGGGACGGAGGAGAGAAGAGCTGTGGTTTTGGGATGCACTTTAGAAAAGGCCAAAGGAACAGAGACCCAGGCTTTGAAGACAATCTTTGCCTAAACTGTGGTTGTGCTGGGCCCATTCTGGATGATAACAAGATAAGGGGTCATGAATAAGGGATCTTACTCTCCCACCACACATGGTGCTAAAAAGGTCACATTTCGTTCTGCAGATTAAATGTAATCTGCTCCAAGCTCCCATCCTACCAGTCCAAAGGGAAATTCTATTTGCTGTTATTGGAGCTTTCTTGCCCACCTGTCCATCAGGGGCGAGCAGAACACTCAGGGAAGGGCCCACTGCCCTCTGGGCACTCTGTCCACACAGATATGCTCACTGACCAATTCTCATGGTCCCCGAAGAGAAGTGGGTCCCCTGTTTCTGGGCCAATTTGGGGCAAGGGTATCTGCTGCGAGTCAACCTTCCCAGGGCCCCCTGCAGTCAGTGTTCCCAGGCCCTGCCACCTCCCTGGAGCCCCATAGGGAAGTGAGGCACCAGTCCCAACCTTGGAACCCCCAACACTTCCCCTTTAGCCTGTTTTTCCTCCAACCTTCCTCCCACTTCCTCCTCCTCCAAGATAATCCAACAGAATCTCAATGAGCCTAGAATTTTATAAAACAAAAGGTGAGAAGAAGGAGTGAGTGTTCTTCCAGGGTCTGACAACTACTGCCCTTGGCCGTACCCCTCAAACAGTAGTGACAATGACAAACTCACTGAGCCTTTACAATATTCTTAGCACTTCCCTTATGTTCATGCATTTAATCCTGTTAATAGGTCTCTAGCGAAGATGGTATTATTATGAGCCACTCTTACATATGAGGAAACAGAAGACACGTCCAAGGTCAACACAGCTCCCAAGTGGCTCCCAGCATTCTTTTTTTTTTATGCTTCTTTTTTGGCCAGAAAGATTGCTCCTGAGCTCACATCTGTTGCCAATCTTCCTCTTTTTTTTTTCTCCCCAGAGCCCCAGTACATAGTTGTATATCCTAGTTGTAGGTCATTCTAGTTCTTCTATGTGGGATGCCGCCACAGCACGACTTGATGAGCGGTGTGTATGTCCGCGCCCAGGATCCGAACCAGTGAATCCCAGGCTGCCAAAGTGGAGTGCACAAACTTAACCACTCAGCCACGGGGCTGGCCCCACCCAGCATTCCGATTCCAGGGCCTATGCTCCAACCACTGCTCTGCGCCATCTCTCACCAAAATCTGATGTAAGGCAAAATCAAGTCACAAACTAAAATTGCAATAAATTATCCCACCCCAGTGGGTGGGAGTAGAGAAGGGGAGTAAAGGTTTCAGATACTGGGTCTGCTATATACCAGCTCTGGGACTTTGGGAACTCACTTACCTTCTTTGAGTGTCAATCTTCTCAAACATAAAATAGGGTTGGTAATCTCATCCTTTCAAGCTTGTTGAGAGGACCAAGAGAGAAAAAGTACGTGAGAGCTCTTCATAAACTCTCAATTTTGTAGACTTTTCACGTTAAGGGCTGGGGCTGAACGTCTGCCTCATCAATGCCTGGGCTTGACAAGCTTGGCCTTGGCAGGTAACAAAAAAGACTGCCCAGGCCAAAGTTAGGTCACTGTGCTGGGAGCTAGGGGACCAAGCAAGAAATTCTCTTAGAAATAAGGACAGAGAGTGAGAGAGAGAGTTTGCGTTTGACAAGAGATTTTCACATATTGAGGTATATGGGGTAACTATTCAGGTTCAAAACTTATTCGGCTTGAACTAAAAAGCCTGCCTTATGGCCTATCAAACATACACAGTACATCTGCTTAACCATTAAAGAATACGCTCTCTCAAGAATGCATCCTTGGCCCGGCCCCGTGGCTGAGTGGTTAAGTTCTTGCACTCCACTTCGGCGGCCCAGGGTTTCGCCAGTTCGGATCCTGGGTGCGGACATGGCACCACTCATCAGGCCATGCTGAGTCCCACATGCCACAACTAGCAGGACCCACAACTAAAATATACAACTATGTACTGGGGGGATTTGGGGAGAAAAAGCAGGAAAAAAAAGAAGATTGGCAACAGTTGTTAGTTCAGGTGCCAATCTTAAGGGAAAAAAAAAAAAGAATTCATACTTCCCCTCCTACACCCTATTGGTAACACTTGGATTAGTCCCTTTCCTGACATCACGGTTCTGTTGACCTGCTAATTTGCAACTGAACACCTCTTTGAAATTCTGATGAAAATGTATCCTGGGTGTGTGTAATGTATGTTCTTTGTTCTAAAAAGATATAAAACCCACGCTTCTCCAGAACAACTTCTAAGGCCTTCCCGAGTTATAATTCTCACTCTGGCTCATAATAAACTCACCCCAATTTTGATTTATAGGTTGGTTATGGATTATTTGCGTCGACACTTTCCTGTGCTAAAGAGGCTGGACAGCACACAACTACATTTCCCAGACGCCTTTGCGGCTAGGGCCCACATGTGACCGAGTTCCACCAAAAAAATTCTTTCAGGAAGCTTGGGAGGAGGAGGGCTAGGGGATATGTGGAGGTAGAAAGAAATGTGAGGAAGCAGCTGGGCCAAGGGAGACTCCATCTCCTGGGCCAGCTGTGGGAGGTTTCCAGAACCTCCTCCCCGGGCAGTGGGCAGCAGCACAGTGGTTTCCACCAGATCAGTCCTGGGGGATGCTCAGGTATTTCTCCTGGCTTTGTAACGTCTTGGTCCTCTCCAAGGTTCTATAAAGTACCTAATATCCTCTAATAAATTTCTTTCTGCTTACATCAGCCAGAGTGGAATCTGTTGTTCCAGATTGGTATCAGAAGAGATTCCAAGCAAGAAACCCTCAAGGAAATGAGAATCTGAGACTGGTTTTCTGAATGAGTTGCATTTCCAGGCCACAGAGAGCTGGTTAGCATCAGTAGACGGGATGTTGGTGGTAGACGGGCCACCATGATGCAACAGCTACTGCTGTCTCCTGAGGGTTCCACAATAAGGTGCCTGTGGGAGGCAAGGCTTCAGCAACTGGGCAGCTGCTGAAGGAAACCTGTTAAATAAACCTTTATTATGAGAAATTTCAAACAAACACAAAAATGCACCCTGTTTCTCCAGTTATTCAACCATCATTCTATTACTGTAGAAACTTCCTTGGTCCCAATTCACTGGATTATTCTGAAGCAAATTTGATATACCATTTCATCCAGAAGTATTTCAGTGTGCTTCTCTAAAAGGTAACTTTTTACAACTTAACCAAAACACTATTATCTCACATTGTAAAAATTAACACTAATTCCTGAACACAGTCAAATACCCGCCCAATGTTCAGATTTTCCCAATTGTCTTGCCTTTTTTCTTTTTTTAACAGTTTGTTCACATCAGGATCCAAACAACTCCATACATTTCAATTAGCTCATACAGCTCTTAAGTTTCTTTTAACCTATAGATTTCCCTCCCCCTTTCTCTCATTTTTCTTCCTGTTGAAGAAACTGCATTATTTATTCCATAGAATTTCCCACAGGCCAACTGCCTTCTAGCTTGTTGGAAAGTTAAGATCTACATTTTGAAGACTTTTTCAGCTAAGGTTTCATCACAACCTGGCTTCTCCTGTACGCCCGTAGGTGGAAGTGAGCCAGGTGAGAGGCAGCTCTTCAGGGTGCTGCTGGAGGCGTCAGAGCCTCCTGGGGTGCCTATGGTGGGGGCTCTGGGCTCTCAGCCAGGGAACCCCAGGAGCCAAGCAGCAGGTGGGGTGGCAGCATGGGTGTTCCTCTTGGCTGTAGTGTACCCGGCACTACAGTGTCCAAGCCTGGTCCTTTGGCCCTCCCAGGAATTCTGTAAACCACCCCATTCCACGCAATAAATCCCTTTAGGTGTAAACTGGCCAGAGTGTATTCTGTTGACTCCAATAGACATTGATGAAGGGGCAGGGGATCAGAAAAAGCATTAATTCTGCACAGCACTTTAGAGTTCACAAAACGCTTTCACATACACCATGTCATTGGGTGCTCTTAACTACCCCACAAGGAGAGCATTCTTGTCCCCACTGAACAGATGGGCCTACTGAGGATAGGCCAAGAGACCAACTCAAAGTCTCACGGTCAGGGAGCATCTCAAGACTCAACCCCAAGCCCTCAGATTCCAGGTCCAGCACTGTTCTCTCTCCCCATCCTGCCTCCCTCTCCTAATGGGCTGCCATATTACAGCACAGATGAAGGAGGGTCTGGGGCTAAGATGGCCCTAGAAAATGAGGCAGCACAGAGAGATGTAGAGTCTGGAGAAAGACTCTTCAGTTTGCTTAAGATGAATATGCATCTTCCTCAAACATCTCTACCCACTGATGGCGGCCACGGGGCTGCTTAGGCAAAGTCTTGGGGTCTGAGCACCCCGAAGCTTCTCTCCTTTCTGCCAGGCTATGGTGGAGGGAGGGAGGGAGGAACAGTGGGTCAGGAAAGGCAACCTTCCAGGCTAGAGCCCTCTCTGTCACCCCAACTCTGTCACCAAAGCCCCTCCAGGGTCCCTGTTCTAGTGTGTGTGTGGAAGGGGGTACGCTCGGTGTTGGTCAGAGAAATAAAGTGGAGGGGACTCAGGCGACCTGAGAGCACTGAGGCTTTCTCCAACGCGCATTGCCGTTCCAGTTCGAGCAGCAGCAGTGGCCCGAGGTTGTCTGGATGAGAAGAGGGACGAGCAGGGGGCTCCGAGGGCCTTTCCTCTGCCTCTCTGATGGACAGCAGCTTTGATCCTGGGGTCTGAGGCTCATAAATAATGGGTGCCCTGGGACTCCTCCAAGGGTGGCTGGCTGACAGGGCCGACTCGGCTGCAGACCTGGCCCCACTGCAGCGGGTCCTGACGGGTTTACGGCCAGCGGCCGACAGTAGTCACCTCAGATTTATCACCCTTCTAAGAGGGCAGAGGGAGCTGCTGAAGGCTGCCTGGAGCCCTTCAATCACCATGATGGGAAACGCTGCCAGAGGAGCAGAGGGCAGGTAGGCAGGAGCCATCCTGGGGGCTTGGGCTTCCTGCTGGCTCCTCGGGTTACAGTCCCTTCCAGAGGGGAATTTACAGCCTGGAGCCCAGCGCAGCTGAGTAGCCCCCGGGGAAGAAGCCAGGAAGGACTGCAGGAGCTGGGCCAAGGGAATGAGGGTGCCCAGTGCCAGCTGGGCAGGGCTAGGCAGAGCCACTGGAGGATGTGCAGGAACCCAGCACCCAGACTGCTGGCCACTGTGAGTGGGAGTGGCTGTGACAGTGAGGGGCCAGCTTGCTGCCACAGCTGACACTACATGTGTGCCCACCTGGGCAGTCCCACCACGCTGGCAGCATGTTCATCTGCGAGCAAGTCTGGGTGGGGTGATCCCATGTGTGCAGATGTCTGTGCCCTTTCTCTGAGTGTGTGTCTGTTTTGGGGTCTATACCAGCAAACAGGTGCACGCGTGCAACGAGGCCATGTCCCACTGTCCTCGAGCACCAGGCTGGGTTGATGTGCCCATGAATTAGTATTGCACCTGTGGGCAGGTGGGGGCTAGGTCAGGACATATTCAAAGGTAGTGGGTCCCTGTCCACACCTGTCCACTGGGTAAGTCTGGGTAAACACAAGAGGAGGAGGACAAGGAGAAGAGCTGCTGGTGGTGTTTAACAGAAGGGCAACTACCGATGACTGAAAGAATGGGAGGAAAGAGAAGGTGGGCAGGGAGTGGGTGGAGAGAGACAGAAGGAAGACAGAGGGAGCTAAAAGGAAGCTCCCACATGTCCGCACAATGCAGCCAACTCGGCCCCAAATGTGATCCAAGAGAACAGGAGGGGAAGGGCAGAGAAGAGGGACAGGAACAAACGCAGACAGGACAGGGAGAGGAGAAAGGTGACTCAAGAGGGGAGGAGCAGGGGGAGGCAGCCAGCGGGAGCACCTTCTGCTCCAAAGGACCCCAGCACCCGGGCTTGGCAGCTGTTCTCGCCTCAGCCATCTACTTGAGCAACAGCCGGCTCAGCAGCAGGACCCTAACCCTGGCAGGCAGCCCTCTGGCCACTCCTCTGCCACAAGCTGGCAGCCACTCAAGCCCAGGTCAGAGCACAGGGACAGCAACGCAGCCCAGGGCAGGGATCTTGCAAGGCAAGCATGCCACCTGGAAGAGTTTACGCAGAGAAGGGGTTCTCTGTCCTCAGACATACATGGGCTGATGTGCACATGCAGGCACACTTGCAAAGCCCAACTGCCACCAAATACACAAATGTGCGCACACACATGTCCATTCCCATGTCCCTATGTGCGTGTCCTATGAACACCCCTGTCCTGACTATATGAAGCATCACTTGAACATAGCAAAGCTGGTCCAGGCCACTCCTTCCTGCAGCCATAGTAGTTTCTGGGCTTGGCCCTGCAAAGTCCCTTTCTGTCCTTGAATTTTCTGTGTGGGATCTTCTGGCCAGGCTTCCTAGGCCAGGCCAGGTCAACTGGACTCCAGCCGCCTGAAGTCCAAAAGGCAAGGTCTGGACCTGGACACTGCAGGTCACACAGAGCCAGAAGCTCACTTCTGCAAACCTGGCTCTGCCACTGTCGACATCGCCCCATAGGTGTGAGGTTTTGGGGGGTTGTCTACGTGTTTGTGGGGGTGCACCTTGGTGTGTCTGCATGTCTGTGTATGTCTGGGTGTCATGAGGCTGCCAGCAAGGAGAGATGCTGGGTGTGCTGAGCCAAGTGACAGTCCTCCAGGTGTGACATGCGGACTCCCTGGTGTCGGGAAAAGTCCTTCAGGTGCCCTTTGACTGCCCCCCTTTCCCATCCTTCACTGGCTCAAATGCTACCTCCCCCTTGAAGCCTCCCAGAGACTCAGCTAGAGCCACCACTCGCCTATGCCCCCATGGCTTCTCGGCTGAACGTGACACTTTACTTGGTTTATTACCAATGATTTCATACATACAAAAATATATAACGACAAAACCAACACCTGCTGTGTGGACAGGCTGCAAGGCCACCATGTGGTGGGCCCCATGACCTCCATCCCCTGGTGTCCGGGCCTTTGTGAGATCCCCTCTGAATGTAGGCGGGACCTGTGACTTGCTTCTAACTATTAAGTCAGGCATCCAGGGTCCCTGGAGTCCCTAGAACACTGTAAGTTCCCCCCCTTCTCCAACATCTGCAAGAACTTTCATCCTCAGAGACCATTCCCTGCCCCATCATTCAAAACTATGTGCCAAAGCAATGTCCCCAGCTACCAACATATCACCACGTCTCGTGCCTGTGCTGTGGCAGGAAGTTAGGGGCTTCCCTGAGCCCCTCCGCTGACCATGCAGCAAGGGACGGCAGGGGGCGGGCTCCTCCCTAAACACCTTCTCAGGGAGACAGGGCTCCTCAGCTACCAACCTAAATCCTAGCACAAAGCCTGACACACAGCAGGACCACCATCAACGTTTACTGATGGAAGAATAAAGGATTGATGAAATAGTACATGAACAGGATGCTGTTTCCAACAGAAAGGCTACTTTGCCAGGGACCAGAGTACTGAAGGTGTTGTCCTGCAGGTGGTGCAGTAAGGAGCTGGGAGAAGCCAGGTTTCTCTGTGGGCAGGAACACAAAGCTGGAAACCTGGATGCGGTGGCTGTTCTGGGATGCCTCCTACTCGAGCGAAGTTGTTACCTGTAGGGACCTGTGTAACCTTTCACGGTGGGAGAGAGCAGCCACGGAGAATTAGGCGGCAGAGCTACATGCCCAAGGCTGCAGTTTAGAAGGAGCGCCCTCCTCATTCCCATCGTCCCTCAAGCGGTGACAGCAGAGAAGGGAACAGGGAGCTTCCAGCTGGTTTTTTGGCACAGGTTTAAATCTGAAATAAGGTGAAATGGGGCACAGGGAAGGATCTCCAGGCAGGCAGCTCAAGAGCTAGGGGTCTCTGACAGAAGAGGGCTCCAACCCATCGCTGGAGAGGGAAGGGCCCTCTGCCCCCAGCTTCCCAACACACCCCCACCTACTGTCCTGATACCTGTAAGTTCATCCACTAGGGGACAAAGCCTGTCACCCCACACTGAGAACATAGTTTTGAGTAAAACCTCCCTGGGAGAGGTAACAAACAGAAGCAAGTTCTCGGGAAGTCCCAATGCCGGTGTGTCCTCTCCTGTGCTCTGTTCTTGTGGGGAGGGGGAGTCAGCAGTGGGAGGCAACCGGGGCACAGAAGGGCAGAACAAGTTTCCTGCCTCCCATTCTGGGGCTGGAGTCATCCTCCCGTGCAGCACTGGGGACAGAAGCAGTGGGGGTGACCGCTCTCAGCCAGCCCTGACACTCCCACTAACTAGACAGAAAACAAGGTTTCCTGGTCCTTTGTGCCAGCTTCTCAGCAAGAGGAATAAAATGGCTCACTTACTTTTATAGCTTACAGATTTCCCGGGAAATGAGCTATTAGTTCCCCTAATGTAAAGATAATAGGTGCTCGTCCCCCTTGACAAATGGCACAGCTCCAGCACAAAGCACTCACAGAACCATCGGGAGCCTCTCCTGGAGAGGAAGGAGGGCCTGGGAGCAGGATCAGGACCTGGACAGGAACCAAGGAGAAGGCCGGGGCTCCCCGACCCCCAATCTGTGGATGCTGGCCGCAGACACCCCGGCCAAGTCCTTGTTGCCCCAGGGAGAGGCCATACCTCACATAGCCCACATCCTCAGACGCCCTGACTTCCCTCTCCTCTTGGCGGAGGGGACAGGGGACGGGGCTGGGGCATTGGTGAAGGAGACGGTTGTTAGCTGAATGAGGGTGTCCCTCACTCTGGGGTGGGGGGGACAACTACTACTAAGCCAGCTTACAGAGCCAGAGACAAGGTTTCTGGGGTCTCTCCCTGCCATTGCCACTGACCCCACCCCCAGGAGCCATCACCCTCAGTTGTACCGTCTTCATATCCAACCCTCACAGACACGAATGGGCTAAGTAGATACTATTATAACAATCCCCATTAACAGGGGAAAACCCTGAGCATCAGAGAGGTGATGGATGTTAACCAAGGTCACACAGCAAGGCAACAGCGGAGCTAGGACTGGAATGGACCGGGGCCATAAGCCGAGGACAGAATGCCTCCCAGAGAAGTGGGCTCTGCTTGGTCAAGACACTGCCCATCACCCCCTTTCCTCTGTCTCCATCACCTAGGACTGACATGACCACAAGAACAGCACTTCAGGGATTGGGTTGGGGGCAGGCTCTCAGTGAGCTCCCTGCCCCCTCATACAGAGTGTGTGGGGGTTCCTCAGCCCTTGGCAAGGGCCACTCTCTCTCACCAAGAATAAAGGGCCTGGCTCTCTTGTCATCTGTGGGGACTGGTGCTCCAGGCTGAGCCCAGGCCCTGTGGGTGTCGCTGGTGCCTGGGCATTTAGTCTCACAGCTGGGCTCTAGCTTATGTGGCTGCTGTACGAGCCTCATTTACGCCCTGTCTCTTCATCTGGGCTGCATGGTCTGTGAGAGCAAGGACCCCGACTGGTACCAGTTTTGCTCCCGGGAAGCCAGGGAAGTGCTGGGCTGGAAATGGGGGCTCAGTGACATGGCTTGATTGATGAGACTTGGGGCAGGGGTGGGGTGGCTCTGTCCATGTGTGTGACTGTGTAAACAGCCTTTTCTGCCTAAGCCTCAGTTTCCTGCTACTCCTGATCTCTGTGTGTCTCCCTGAGAGCTCCAGGCCTGGCACACAGTAGGTGCTCTCCTCCCACTCCCACCTCTGTCGTCTCTGTCCCTTTTGGGTGTGGAAGCACAGCAGGCAGAAAGCATGGACAGCCTCACCCAGAGGGCAAGAGGCAGCTACCTGACCCTCCTCATCTCTTGACTGTCGGAGGTCTTGGGGGTAGGCGCCATGGCCCAAGGATGGAGGAAAATGAACTCACATTATCTGTCTGTCTGTCCCAAAGGAGAAGGAGGGTCTGTTTAGAGCTATGGAGACTCTGAGCCAGGTTGTTTGCTGATAGCCTGGGAGGTTGCTGGGCATGCTCGGGCAAAGCTGCTCAGCCCAGGAGGGGTGCCCATGGGGAAGTCAGAACCCCTTCCAGGGGATGGGGATGGAGGTGGAATCATTCCATGTTTCAGACGGGGAACCACAGGCCCAGGAGGGGACAGAGGGCTCCAAAATCTCTCCAGCTGCTCTGAAGTTTCACAAAAGGGTGAGGATGTATCTACATCACAGGAATTCGTGGGGACTCGCCAGGGAGCACATGAGGGTGAGGCGGGGTGAATCTGAGCATGCAAACAAGTAGGATGGGCAGTTTACTGATCAGCCTTCCCCTTCTCCTCTGCCTCCTGGTCTGGGGGCTCCGAGGTCGTGGTCTCAGGCTCCCTCTCCGCTGCGGGCTCCACTAGGGGCTCCTCAGTCAGGAGGTACCGTGCCAGCTGCTCCAGGTCCCCCAGGCTTATCCTCTGCAGGCGTTCTTCATGCTCCTGCCTCAGCACCTGCAGCACTGCCTTGGTGTCCTGGGGCCCAAAGTGTTTGGCTAGGACCCGGCGCAGATGGTGCCACAGGGGATGGGACTGGTGGGCCTCCTCCGGCACTGACTTCTCCAAGGGCCGCATGATGACATTGATGGAGGCATTGGGCCCGATGCAGTAGTCGGAGAGATGCTTGTCATCAGCCAGAAGCTGGCCACGGAAGAGCAGGTGCTGCTGCTCCTCGGGCACCTGCAGCTGCTTCGACACCAGCTTCTTCAGCATGGCCACGCTCTCTTGCCCCGACACCTTCAGGCTGCATCTCCGGCCCAGCAGCAGCTTGACCGTGAGGAACATCGGGCTGAGAGTGGAATCAGGAGGCATCCATGCTCTGGCAGCTGCCCGAGGGTTAAGGGGCCCTCCAAGAGAAGATGGCTGCTCCCTGTCAATGCAGGGCAGTGGTCCCAGGAGGCCAGGGCCCAGCCAAGGTGGGCAGCCATTGGCTGACGCACAGTGATGTCACAATGCTGCAGGAGGGCTCACTTCCAGAGGGGGACTTTAGGAGAGTTAGAGGGGCATTTTGGTCACAGAGCATCCTTTTTCCATGAGAGGAGGAAGGAGGGGAGAAGAAGAGAAAAGGAGGGCCAGGAAAGAAAACACAGGACCTGGAGAAAGCAAAGTGAGATAGGGAAAGGGAGGAGCCAAAAGGATGGGGTGGCAGAAGGCAGCATGTCCATGTTGATTCATCGACACGGGTGTATTGGGTGCCTCCCCTGGGGAGAGGTCGTCTCACAATGGGTTCTCTCTGCCCTCGTGACGCCCTCAGTCTAGTGAGTTGGCTTACACTGATCAAGTGTTTTCTTTCTGTCAAGCTCTTTACACGCTCTCTTGGATTGGGTGTCCCAGAAGTGGACCCTGAGACACAGAATTGAGTGCACGTGTTTAGTTGGAAGGTGATGCCAGGAAGTGCCAGTAGCAGGGTGAGGAAGCGAGCGGGGAAGGGAGAGAAGCCTAAACTGCATTCATGAGTAGGTTGCTTTTGTGGGCAACTGGGTGCCTTCGATCCTGCTGGGCTCCCTGGGAGGCTGCGAGAATATGCCTGAGTTGTACCCCTGAGAGGCAAAAAAGCTGCTGGATCTGTGTGCTCTGACTCCTGCCTTTGGTTCGTGGGCGTGCTGACTCCTTGGCTCCTGTGGCCTGCACAGATGCAGAGAGTGCTCCTGTGACCAGAGCAAACTCCTGGGCAGAGCTTCCCAGGTGCTGGCAGCAAGAGGCCATCAGGTCTCCAGGAAGGCGAGCACTAGGGGATAGGCCTGGGCCATCAACAGCATCTGCATCACGGGCACTGCCATATGGAACCCTCACAACCTCTGAGGAAGGTACCGCCGCCTTCTCCACTTGCCAGAGGAGACAACGGAGCTCAGCGTAATCCCGTGGCTAGCAGGCGCTAAAGCCTGTGTCTCCGCTGTTACCACGTGGTACCGTCTGAAACATCTGCTCGGTGCTTCCGTGTGCCAGACACCAAGCCGACACCAAGCCGACACCAGGGCTCCAAGGGGAATAAAGAAAGGAATAGCAACTTTGGTGTCAGCAACTTCCGTTGCCTCAGCAGTTTCCAGTCCAACTTGTTGAAAGTCTCCTGGATCAAGCCCTCATAGGTCTGTGTATTTAAGCCTCTGAGGCGGGTATCACCATCTCATTCTAGAAACGAGCGAGCAAAGAGAAGACCTGGCTGGCGTCCCACAGCCGGTGGGGTGGTTTTGTCCTGAGCTCTCCGTGCTCCCTTGCTGTGCTCAGCAGGCACCTGGGCCTTCCTCTCCTCCTTCCTCTCTCTCTGCTTTTCCTTCCTCTCCCCGAGCCTGGACTACACTGAGTGATACCGTTGCCAGCATCCTTGAACCTTCCAGACCTTGCCCTTCCACGGCACCCAGCCCTGCTCCCCCGCTGGGGTGCTGCAACCTCTACCTCTTCCTCTGGCACTGCCAGCCTTGGGCAACGGAAAGAAACACCCATGGATGCCACAAACTCAGTTGGCCCTCCCTCCACCCCTACCCCCAAGTTCTCACTCTCGGGAGGTGACCCAAATTCTAGTCCATAGAGAAACTAAGCTCACAAGTAAGGAATTACCTGACATCTTGCCCATTTCCCCACCTACCCGCGTGCTGCCCCAATCCAGCTGCTCCTGTTCCTCCTCCTCTCCCCTACCAAATGAGCCCTCTTTTATTTCCATTCTTCCTTGGAAACATCTCCAAAATCCACCCCTCCTCTGCATCTCCACTGACTCCAGCACAGTTCAGACTCTCACCCTGCTTCCGCCCTAGCCTTCCCCACTTTGCGTCCTCCACTCTAGCCACACTACCTACCACCCTTCAACTCATCCTTCAAAACACTGATTAAAAACCACCTCCTGGGGCCGGCCCCATGGCCGAGTGTTGAAGTTTGTGCGCTCCGCTTTAGCGGCTCAGGGTTTCGGTGGTTCGGATACTGGGCGCGGCCATGGCACCGCTCATCAGGCCACGTTGAGGCAGTGTCCCACATGCCACAAGTAGAAGAACCCACAACTAAAATATACAACTATGTATTGGAGGAGTTTGGGGAGAAAAAGCAGAAAGAAAAAAAAAAGATTGGCAACAATTGTTAGCTCAGGTGCCAATCTTTTAAAAAGAAAACCACCTCCTCCATGAAGACTTCCCTGCTTGCCCCAGCCCTGGGTGCAGGTAATCCCACCTCCATCTGTGCAATCATTACTCCCCTGGGACATACCTGTGTGGAAGCACCCAGCACTTGTCTGTGTCTCCCTCACTGACTCTCGGAGGCAGGGAAGGGGTCTTATCCGTCCTTGTATTCCCCAGCTCTAGCACACAGAAGGCCTCAAATACACATCTGTTGAATGAAGAAGATAAAATTTAGACAGGCTGAGCCACGCAGGAGGATGCAGGGTCCAGAATGGCAGGCTGTGGAAAGATATGAAACCGCCCGTAGCCTCTCTCACCCCCACCTCCTCCCCTAGAGAGACGAAAATCCAAAATTACATTAAAAAAAAATCAGAAAGTGATTCCAATCTTTACCAAAGGATCTTCTATAGTATTCTTTAAATAGTCAGCTCCCTTGGTGCATTTGAAATAAGATAGAATTTGCAAAAGTGCATACAGTATGTGGGGGCCTGTGGACTCCGTGATGGCAGGGCAGAGAGAGCCAGGGGGTGGATGAGGTTTCTGTCAGGCCATCTGGAAGCTTTGGAGGGGAGGATCCTGTGGTGGAGAAGCTGTGGGATGGACAAGATTGGGGGCATACTGTGGGAGATGCCCAGAGCAGAGCTAATCCAAGGTGGCTTCCTGGAGGGGGCTGAGGTTTGAGTCATCTTCTGCAGGAAACAAAAGGAAGGGGAAATGGGGAAGAAAGTGGCCAGTAACCTCTCTTCCGGGCTAAGGAATTTCTGAGGAAAAGGGCAGGAGCCAGAGTTCTGAGCTGGAGGAAGATGAGAAAGCCGATGCCTCCAGCCTCTCCTCCTGAGACCCTCCCACCCAGCTGGGCGCTGCCCAGGACGCTGGCAGCTGCCGGGGAAGACACAGTGGGCCTGGACTTCTAGAAGCACACGAGAGCCATAGCTCGGGCTCCGCCCCTCCAAGGCCAGTGGTCACTTGCAGGCAAGTGCCCTGTGACAGGGATTTTCAGGGCCACAGCTGCTGAGTCACGCTTTCCAAATCAGGCTCCCTGGTCTAGAGAGCCCCAGCATCCCAATGGGCGATGAGGACAGAAGCTTTGGAATTAGGGGCGTCCCGGGAAGCTGAGAGAGATGGTCAGCCGTCGACCCTGGCCTCTGTGCTGGGAGCTCCTGTTGCCTTCCCCAACAGGGACAGTGGGGGCACCTTGCTGGGCCCTCAAATCCTATTTGGAGCCTGGAAATTTCATAATTTTTCCCAGGTAATTGCTTGCCTTAATTATGCAATTAGCTTGAGAAAATGTAGTTGTATAATCAGAGCATGCAATCAGACAATGACTGCCATAAGTGGGGAGATGAGCGGGAACCAGCGGGTTTTGTGACTCGAGGGAAAGGAACGAATGTGTGCAGAGAGAACATTGGAGAGTGGCAGCTTGGACCCCTCTTGCAAACAACAGCAAATGTAACTGTGTCCTTGGGAGACAAGCACAGTGTCTGCAGGAGGTGGAGTCGGGGGGACAGGTGAGTGAACACCAGGTGCCCGGAGCCCTTGGCAGTACTCCTGAATGGGCTGACTGGACACTGGTATGCCGAGGGCATGAATGCCAAAGGATAAAAGCCACGTGTCCAGCTGCAGCCTGGGGCCTGCCTTGAGCAAGCTGGCTCGTGAGTCCCGTCTGCCTCCTCTCAGAGCCCGTCTCCCCCGCAGGGTCACTGTGAAGGCCGAAAGGGGCAGGTCATGCCCCGAGGACCTAGCACAGTGCCTGACCCAGAAAGACATTCAGTGTATATTTATATAAACTTACAAATGTAAGTGTGAGCTCTGTCACCCTCAACTGTCAGGGGAGACCCCATTGCACCTAGGAACGTGCCCAAAGCGAGACTCTCCACAGGCGGGGTGAGCACACCCTGGTTGCACGGGTAGCCAGCCCAAGGGCTTCAGCCAACTTAGCCAGTGATGGAGAAGAAGCCGCCCAGGATGCCTGCTGACAGCCAGGGGGCTCGGCCTGCGGGGGGTCTACAACCACGCCCTGGGGCTGCATGGTTCATCAAAAAGATACGGCATGACCTCTGCCCACCTCACTCCCTGGGCAAGTTATCGAGTTATTGCACTTTACTAAAGTCAGGCTGGCCTTCCAGGGTGGCTGGGGGAGAAACTGAGAGTCAAGAAAACAGAAACAACACTGGGGGCAATGTGAGAGGAAGAAAGACAGAGTGACAGAAACAGCAGGGGGGAGGGCCCTGGAGAACAAGAAGGCTGAGCGCAGGAGATGCTCAGAAAGGGAAGATGCACAGAGGGCAGAAGGGAATGGGGTGAGAGAGAAGGGGCAGGACAGAGGAGCAGCCCACAGTGCAGAGGGAGGAGGGGATGAAAGGACACTGGGGCCAGGAAAGAGAATAAGGAGCAGGAAGGAATTGTTAATGCAAAAAAGAACAATAAATACCTCTGCCGGCTCCCTGCCCAGAACAGTGCCCCTCTTCCCCTCTCCTTACAGGCCGGAAATGGTTCCCGGGAAAACTTTGGCAGAGGAAGTGGAGTCCAGGCAGCTGTTCATCCACAGCCGGGTTGAGAGCCTGAAGTCGTGGTTCCAGCAGCCCCTGCCTCCTCCTCCCCACGCCAGCCCCATCATCCAACAGCATTTCCTGAGCACCCACGGGGTGCATGCGCCCTGCAAGACCCTCGGGGGAAGAGAACTGCTGAACAGGTAGGTGGATGCTGGCAAGTCCCCGGATACAGGCCGGGGGCAAGGTCTGTCCTCAAGCCACTACGGTGCTGTGAGACCCACTCAGCCTGTGCTGCCTCCTGTAGCTGTCACCAGGGACCCCTGCCCAGGGGTCTCTTGGGGCTGCTCTGTGCCCAGTCAGGCCCAGCCCAGGACAGGACAGATAGCTCTTTAGACGGCCCCTACCCCAGGCTGCTCTCCACAGTGCCTGGCACACAGTAGGTGCTCGGTAGGTAAATGAGGCCCACTGCCCGCCCTCATCCACTGGCTGGCACTAGCTGTCTAGCAGCTGCACTAAAGTGGGTCCAGCGCTGCTCCAGTTGCAACCCCAAAGCCCCTTCCCACCAGATCTTAGGGAACTGAGGCTGAGGTAGACAGGCCCAAGCCTGGACGGGCAGACCCCAGGGGAGCTGGAGCAGAAGGAGGGCATCAGATGGCATGGGGTCACAGGAGCCATCCCAGTCCTGCCCTCGCTGACTGTGGGTGGGCCAGCCTCTCTCCAGGCCTCGGTCCTCGCACCAGACAACCTAGGCCCTGCCCTGCTGTCCTGGAGAAGTCAAACATGGGTTGGGGGCAGCTCAGAAGCCCAGCCCAGAGCCCACACGGGACTCAGACACACCTTCTGGAAAACCTTGTGGGGCTGCAGCCTGCTGTGACCACTAGATGTCACTGGTGACCTCCCAGGCTGGCTTCAGCGACCAATGCCATCCAAGCGGGCCTGCGGCCTCCTCCCTCTTGGGGCCTAAGCACACAGGAATGGAACAGGGTCCAGAGCCTCATCCGGAGACCAGCCCCCTTCTCCCGCAGACTGCCAGTCACCCCCGCCCCACCCTGAGCTGGGTGCTGTGCCAGGCGCTGAGGCAGGAAGAGAGGATAGTAAGACGAGTCCCTGTGTGGGGGACACACACACATAAACCCATCATTTTGGCATTATTTGTAAACCTTACAGAGGAGGGAAAGGAACTCCTGACTACATCAGGAGGTGGGGCAGGTCAGAGGCGCTTCCCCAGGGAGGGCCCCTGGGTGGGTCTGAAGGAGGAGCAGGAGCTGCCCCACTGAACAAGGCAGGAGGGGCGTCCTGGCTGGGGGCCCAGCACGCGCAAGCCCCTGTGGAGAGTGTGGGGCTCGGTGCGGCTGGAGTACTGAGGATGGCAGGCAGAGACAGGGCAGGCAGAGGGGGAGAGACAGGGCAAGAGAAGACAGAGAGGGGCCAGCCACCTTCACGGAAGGGCTTTCCGCTGGGCCCCAACTTCTCTGAGTTAAATACGTCACAACCTAAATGCCTGAAGTGCACACAGGAGTCCCGAAGGAGCAGCCCACAGCTACTGCTCACTCTCTCTTATATGCGTATGCACAAACACACACACACTCTGCCACCCTAAGCCGAATCAATGAAGGGGCTTCTTTACTACACTGTCTCTGAGCTCTACCAGGGCTGAGAGACAACAGGAGCCCCTCCCTCAGCCCCGCCAGCACTACACTGACCAGAATGAGTTCTCTGCTCCCTCAGCGCCTTCTCTGGGGAGCCCTGGAGGGGACACTCCCCATGGTGTGGCTGGCGGCCTCATCTCAGTTAGGGGTACTCCAACCGAGATCCACACGGGGCGTCCCCTCGGCCGCCTGCACCCTGGGCTGTGCAGTTGCAGCTGATAAAAAAATAGTCTGCTTCAGCCCATAGCTGTGTTACTGTAATGTTCATTTAAACATACTAAATGTGCTCTGAACTTTAGCGTAGTGGTATTATAAATGCTCAGGGAATGGGAGTCAGCGAGATGACAACTCAGACAAGGGGCCATTGGCGAGCCCTGGGAATCAGGAGAAGGCTCAGATCCACAGGACCCTGGGTTGGTTACGCACGCATGCGTCCATGCTTGCATCCCACAAGCATTCCTTACACACTGAACACGTGCCAGGCGTTTGCAGTAGACTGTGGGGAGTAATCTGCTGTGCAGATTTACGAGGGTCAAGAGGTCATACCCAGACTGGACTCGGACTTGGCAGGTGAGAGGGCGGAAGCGGTTTTCTTCAGTCCTAGAAAAAGGGACAGGTGAGAGCAGCTCAGGGAAGAAAACTTTGGGGCCGGCCCTGTGGCCGAGTGGTTAAGTTCATGCACTCTGCTTCGGCAGCCCAGGGTTTGGATCCTGGGTGCGGACATGGCACCGCTCACTAGGCCATGTTGAGGCGGCGTCTTACGTGCCACAACGAGAAGGACCCACAACTAAAATATACAACTATGTACTGGGGGGATTTGGGGAGAAAAAAAAAAGAAAACTTAGGCAGCGCTAGCCTTTGCCAGCTCCTCACTGCCCTTCAGGGCAGGACAGAGGGCCTAACTAGGAAAGGCCTTCTTCCAGGCCAGCTTAAGGAAGTCCTCAGGGGGCTGCGGGTGACACTCGCTCAGATAGTGTCAGAGGCCCAGGGAGAGATCTGTGGGGCCAAATAGGAAACTGCCTTCCTCACTTGGGGCCAGGCAGTGGGGAGAGCTGCAGGGCCCTGGTGGCTGAGGCCGAGGCTGACATGCCAGGCAGGCAGAGTGTTACGAGGAATATTCTGGTTCATTAGGACTGGTACTCTGTAACTCATGAGGTGTCCTCCAGCTTCTTGAGTGCTATTTCCCTCTTGGTTTCCTTATAAAGTACTTCCTGAGAAATCTGTAATCTTGTCTTAGTTGCAACAATAAGAAAAAAAGACTTATTCACATCTAAGCCAGATTCAATGGAGAAGGAAGGGGCTCCTGGGTCAGGCTAAACGGTGGCCGCTACAGAGAATGGGCTGGGGTGGGCACCTCCCCAGGAACAGCTTTGATGAATGCTCCCTCCCTCCAGGGATGACTGCTCCTTTGAAGATCTGTGTCATCAATCAGAGTGGCAAGAACCCTCCACCATGCAGCAAAGATCAAACATGATGCGTTAAAAGTGAAGACAGACGAGGTGCCCGCCGAGCTCTGCCCCGAACACCTCCTGCTCTTGGTCTTGCAAGTCCACAGCCGAGTCTGGATGGAGAAGCCTCTGGCCACTCTAAAGATGCAGCCACACTGATCCCACAGGTCCAAAGAGGCCCCTTGTTTCTCCTGGAGAGATGCCAAGGCTGGTCCTTCAACAAGGCAGCTTGTGCCATCCTTTCAGCCTGACTGTCCTTGGATCAGATTCTTGCCCATCTGCCCCCTTCTCTCAGTTGAGCTAAAGGCAGGCTCCTGCCAGGGAAAGTGGCATGTAACCAGCTGCATGACCTTTGCCCCAAAGGATGCTTGGACCAAAATGGAGGTACAGAGGGAAAAGAGGGAAGAAAGGTAGGAAGAGACCAGGTGAGACCGAGCTACCTCGGACACGGGCTTCTGTTAGAAGAGGGAGTGAATTACAGCTGAAGAAGGCAGCTAGTGAACTTGGATTTGATCTGGGCTTGCTTAACCCCAAGGAGGCCTAACAGCCAGGTGGGGTGCTGGGCTGGACAGATTGCTGGTTATTGCAGTAGTTGATTCCTGCTCTTCCAGAGGGTAGCACTAACCACAAGCAGCCAGTCATTAGAAAAGGCTGGAGCCAAAAGCAAGGAGAAAATGCTAATCCAATCAACAACTGATTGCATGTCCCTGGGAGCAGCACGGGCTGCATCGACCAATGGAAAAACCCAAGCCCCATCAGGGGCTGCCTCAGCCTCCCTAGGAGGTTGTCAGAACTCCTTCAACTGAGTCATTCCTGGTATTGAAACCCAAGCAATGAGCGCTGGACCAGCAGCCTGAAATCCCCGCTGATGGCCCTCCCAGGGTCACCAGCATGGGCTCAGGAACTTCTGCCCTGTGTTGCCTCCTCAGCTATAAGAATATCACACTGGACTGACTACACTTTGTCCATTAAGTCCATCCCCTAACAAATGTTCCTGGGCCTCCTAGACGAGTCAGCCCTTACTCTCACTCACAGGGATCTGATTAAGAGTTAAGGGTCTGGAAAGGGGTAGGGCTTATGGTCAGGCAGGGAGTGCAGAGCAATGGGACCAGATGGAGGGTGGCATGGCTGGCGAGGGCAGTATGTGGGCTCTTTGCCCTGTAGAGGACTCAAGAATGTCCAGGCAGTCATGAGCCAGCTGTCAGCCTGCCCTTCTCTTGGCCTTTCCAGAATACTGGCCCCATTGACAACTTAACACCCAGCAGGGCCCTGCATCTCAGATTCAGCAACCACTGGCTTGAGGCCGTCTCTGGCATTTGTAATTGGCCTGGGCACAAGGTCCTCAAAAGAGGCCTAGGAGGCAGCGGGTAGGTGGCCAGGTCATGGGAGGGCCGGACTGAATGGAGGCTGAGAGCTGCCCTAGCTCTGCACACCAGCTTCCTGGCAGGATGGCAGCTACCCATCAGATGCCAGTGTCTGTCAGGAGTGGAGCATCTGCAGTGACAGCCCTAGGGCCAGGAAGCAGGGTGTGGGAGGCATGTGAGGTGATGCTGGGCTCCTTGCCAGCTCAGAGCCCAGATGGCAAGAGGAAGCCTCCAGCCTGGACAGCTGTGGGGAAATGCAATAGAGGCCCTTGCCTACGGGTTCTGATTAAGTGTGTGTGCCGGCTATTGGGTCTTCAGCCCTGTGACCCTCTGGCCTCTCAGCTGGGCAAAGGCAGAAGTCCTGACCAGGCTGGGTTCTCTGCCAGACAGGAACCAATGACCTAAGAATAGGGCCTGGTGGGAATCCGTGAGTTGATGAATAGGCTCTTCTCTCCAGGCTGCTTCAGGGTCACAAAGTGGTTGGTGCAGGAATCTCCTGGGCTGTCCAAAATCACAGTGCATCCTCTCAAGCTCCCACTTATACCTGACCCCCGCCCACCTCCTTGTAAGGACATGGCTGGGGAGAAGGGTGAAAGGGGATCTTGGTGCAGAAGGATTTAGGATAACATTTAGGGAGAAATTGCTGATATGAGCCTGGGATGCTGCTTCCTGAAAACTTTTAGCTATAAAAACTACAACGCCTGTTTACTTGAATCAAATCAGACGCAAGGTTAGCTAGAAGCAGGGAGTTGGGCAAGATGACCTTGACAAGCAGATGACCTTGACAAGCCTTCATGGTGACCTCAGGCAGGGGTGCCTGGACAGAAAGACCCCTGCCCTCTTGTCCACCAGGCCTCACGCTAACGCAACGAGAAAAGGCCAACTGAGATGTAAGCCTCATGTTCTAACCAACAGAAGAGTTGATCAGGTGCTCCTGCTGCAGCCGAGCCCGAGGACCCCTGGGTTGTAGAATCATAGTTGTCAGAGGGAAAGGGAGCTGAAAGAGCAGGCTCTGCCATCCCCATCAAGAGACTGGAGTTCAGAGAGGTAATTTGCTAATTTCAGCCCTATTTCTGAGGGGTTTCCATGGCCCTGGAGCTTGAGGAGAATGCCTTCCAGGAGAGCAGCTGGCACCAAGCCCAAAAGTAAGTGGGGCAGGACAACCATGGGGAGCTGGGTGTGCAGAGTGGTCCCCAAGGCCCTAGCCAAGTTTCTGGGCCCCAGATGAAGAGTGAATCACTGGTTCACCCTGGAGGGGAATAGTCAGTCACCTCGTAAAAGTTTATTTTTATACATGTCTGATCTATTTCACATCCGCTCAGATATTTTGACACATATACAGGAAATATAACTTTCCCCCATATGGCAGTGTTTGGTTGGCCAGACCTGGGGAAACTCAATAGGGTCACAGAGGAACAGAGGGGAGTTGCAGCGTCAGAGAAGACTGCCAGAGGCCTGAGGCCGAGATGGGCACCTGGGGCAGGCAGGCTGGGGACAGGGGTCACAGCGAGGTCAATGCAGAAATCCCCCTGCCTGGGTACAGAGTCCCGGGGCCCAACGCCTAGGAGGCTGAGTGTGCTCTGGCTGCTGCTCCCCAGGAGGGATGCGCTGAGGATGAAGCGGTCCAGGAGACAGTAACCAGAGAGAACAGTCCAGGGCATGTGGCTGTTTGAAGAACAAAGACAAGTCGGGTCTGAGACGCAAAGGCAAAGATACCTCGGACATCAGCAAGGTATCTCAGCAAAGGAGCAGGGCTTTCCCCGACATCCCAGCATCCTGGCATCCTGGCACGAGGAGATGAGGAGACCTACAGCTCAAATGAAACAAAGGCTCTGGGCTGGGCACTACCCAGCTGGCCCTTCCCCAAGTCACTGAACTTGCATGGACCTCAATTGCCTCATATAGATATTGCAGTTGATATTACCCAGCTAGGAGACCTGGAGGATTCAAGGAGAGAATGCATGTACTGTTTCTCCAAAGGGTCTGATAAAGGAGAAGGGCTGGGAAAATGCTGGTTCTCTCTCTCTCCTGAATCATAAAATGGGGAGGATACTGGTATGTCTTGTGCAGGGAGGATGAAATGGGAAGATGTGTGTGAACCACCTGGCATAACACCTGGCTCCGGGGTGGCCAGTGAACTTGGTTCTTTCCTTCAGTTCCGTTCAACAGGTACCGAGCTCAGAGTCCAGAGAGAGCGATCCCATCAGGTCTTCAAATGATGCTGACAGGCGCTGGAGGGGTGTGCTCGTAGGATGGTGCGGAAGAAGAGGGAGCGGCTCCTCCCCAGGGGCCCCTCCCCGCTGCAGACAGTCAGAGGAGTCCTTATCAGCTCTCCCAGAGAGAAAAGTAAACCCGTGCAGCTCATCATTCCAAGAGGGACAGTGGGCCAGAATAACACACTGATTTGGAGGTGCTTTTCTCTCTCTTTTTTTTTTTGAAGCTTATATTCATAGGCATCGCATTCCTACAGGGTGCCCCAGGGAGGCAGGCTAATAGATGGGCATCTCTAACTCATGGAGTTGAGATGTGGGCAGAGCCCTGCTCTCTCCTGTGACCCCTTGATGCTCGCATCAGATGCAGGACATGGGCGGGTCTGGCTGTGGAACAATCTCTCCTAAAAAAGCCATTGGGGTTGTCCTAGTCCTACATGCTTAGAAACCACACAGGCAGCCTGGACTCTGCCTCTGCCTCTGCCTCTAGGGCCTGCTTCCCCCAGTTGTAGACACCGCTGACCTGCAATATGTCACTGCCTTGGTCACCACGGCCGTGGGGGCTGGTTCAGGATCTCCACGACCAAGGAGGAGCCTCATTGTCCCTGCTTGGTAAATGGAGCTTGACAGCCAAACCGTAGCTTAACCGTTGCTAAGCCGTAGCCTTCCTCTCTTCTCCTCTGGGACCCAGAGGGTGGAAGCCCCAAAAAGCCCGGGGAGTGTCAGTAGGTGGAGGTTGCACTTGGCCTCACCTCACTCTGTTCCCCCACCCACCTCCCTGTAAACCCTGGCGACACAACAGGAAGGCCCTTTAACTAGCACATAAAAGTGCTTTGGGCTTTCAAAGGCCCTTACTGTGTTTACAGGGGACCCAAGACTTTTACGGGCCATTTCCAATTCCCCTCCCCCAACCTACTGCTGTATCTTGGTTTCTAACTGTGTTGTGGGAATTGTCACAGCCCAAGCCAAGTGACCACAGGACAGGAAGGAGGATGAGAGACCCCTGAACCTGGGAGGCAATGATGACTGGGCAAGACCAGGCTGACCACCCACCTGCCCACCCTCTATGGGCCCGGTAGTGTGCTCAGAACCCCTCTGATTCACCTCTCTGTCCTGAGAGAGTACAAAATCAGGACTCACAAAATTATTCACCAATCGGCTGATTTGCAGCCACAATAACTGCAGATCAGTCTTGGCAGGGACCCAGCAAACACCTCTGATGGGCAGTGAGGGCCCTGTCCTAAGAGATATTCAGCCCATTCTGGAAGTGGCCAGGCAAGCGAGCTGTCCAGACCAGGATTCAAACAATGGATCTCTAAGATCTTGTTTAGCCCTAAAAGACTGTGAAGCTATAGACTTCTAAGGATTTGGGGGGAAGAATTATTAAGAACATATAAGAAAGAATATATTAAGAATTATTAAGCATCTCTCCAATGCAGAGCTGGGCTTCCCCAGGCCAGAGGCCTCATGGAAGAGCCTGGGGGAGTTTTTCCCCACCTGGGCCTCCGATCCTAGCTGGTGCAAAGATCTGTCTGGCTCTAAGTGTGTGGGGGGTGGGGGTGGGTGGCTTCTCAGGCTGGGAGCTGACAGAAGCCTGGTGGCCAGGAGGAAGAGGCCAGGACCTCCACCTGCTCCCACCTTCTCCTGCCTGGAGACCTCAGCCAGGGAGAAATCCTAGCCCTACAGGCTCCCAAGGCAGACAGCAAGGCCCTCACTGGGGTCTAGCAGCTGTCGCCTCTCTCTGGGCCCCTGCCCGTCCTTCCCCTCTGCCCCCTCCCTTCCTGACTCTGTTCTCTCTGTCTAGTTCTTTCTTTGCTAATTTTTTTCTTTCTGGCAGTTTTTCCTCTCCCTCCTCATTCTTCCCTTTTCATAGTCTTTGGTCTCATTCCTATTCTCATTCTCCAAACCATTCCATTTTGTTTTGATAGCTTCTTTCTCCCCCTTTTCTTCCTATCTTTTTATTTGCTCTAATCATACTCTTCCTTTCTCTCTTGGACCAGATTGTCTCTTCACGTCTCATTTACCAATGAAATCACACAATTTTAAGATTCAATAAACACATGCTATGCACAGCATCAGGCAATTTCACATTTATTATTATAGTTAAACCTCACAACCATTCTCTGAGGTTGAGTTTGCTCCCATTTTACAGGTGCAGAACTGAGGCCTGGAGAACAGACATGATTATCTTAGAACCGCACAGCTATCAGATGACAGATCTAGCATTACCTCCACCTGCCTCCTGTAATAACAAGAATAATCAAGCTTCCTATAGTAGCAGCATATAGTATAGTGCCGAAATAGACAATATACAGTACAGCGTCAGATACCATCCACAGTGTTTGTTTTCGAAGCACACACATCTGTATCACAATCCTATGAGGTAGGTACTCCTACTACCCCCATTTTACAGACGATGGAACTGAGGTGCAAAGAGATTCAATAACTTGTCCACGGTCATACACCTAGGAAGTGGCAGAGCAAGATTCAAAGCCAGGCACTTGGCCTCCAGACTCAGCAAGCACCATCACTCGACAATCCCGCCCCTCCCCACTCTACAGCAGGTGGTCCCTTTATCGGGAAATTCAGGGTGGTGGAGGCACGGCCTCTGGTTTAGACAGTAACAGAGTTCTCAGAGGCCTGTGAGCCTTGCCCATGAGAGGAGAAGGTGTCCACAGCATGTGTCAGGGTCCATGTGTCCTGAGAAACTCCAAGGCCAGTGCTGAGGAGGGACGTCACAGGAAGGGGTCGGCTGAGACAAGAGGATCCTGTCTTGTTTCCAGACTAGAGACAATAAAGGCCTCTATTCGGAGCCTCTGACCCCCCAGCCAGTTTCTCCCGGAAGGGCCTCTTGCCCCCTTCTGGGAAGGCCCTGGAGAATGTGCCCTTCCTCCTGACCCCGCTCTGGGAGCGGCAGCTGAATCTTGCTCAAGGAGGGGCCCATCCACTACAGTCCGGCTGAACCCCACTTGGACCCATGGCCTCCCCAGCCACGGGGTACTTCTTGGGTACCTGGTTTGGCTTTCCCCCCGGTATATCGAGGAATGTGCTTCTGTCATCCTATCCTCCCTCCCCGATCCTAGCCCAGCGCAGAATTGGATTAAGAACAAAAATATGAGCTGTGTTTGTTTTAATCAGCTTCAAGACATGGGGGCTTTTAAAGGGAAGGCGAGCAGGCCGGAGCTGGCCCCGGGGCAGCCAGGCTGGGCGGTGATGCCATCCAGGGGTCAGGAGCATGCTGAGCAGTGAGTGCATCGGCAGGTCAGATCCTGCAGCAGATAAGGGCTGAGCAAGAGGACATGGGGGGCCGAGCGCTGGGGCTGAGGGACGATGAAAAGGATGGGAAGGAGGGAGGGAAAGACACAAGTTTCCCCTGACAGCGCAGAGGGGCCAGGCTGCCCACAATCCCCATGCTGGAGTGAGGCCGGAGGCTGAGGGAGCCTCCTGGAGCCTAGAAGAACCAATAGGGAGTAATTTCTTCCAGAGGAGGGGCTTCCTCCTGGCCTTTGGAATGAAGAATGATGGGAAAGAGGTGAGGGAGGGTCAACAAGGGTCTCTACCACCCAATCGCAGAAAGAGCCCCTGGCAGGGGCTGCCACAGAGCCCAAGCAGTGATATCTGGACTCAAGCTACGTGCCCAGACGTGCCAGCACTAGAGGGGATAGGTGCTAACATTAAGTCAAACATGCAGAAGCCAGTGGAAAAAGGGAGGTGTCAGGGCCAGGTCGAGGGAACCAAGGCCTGATGGAGCAAGAGGCTGGGAGAAAATCCCTGGGCAGATCTCAGGTTCAGTGAAGACCTGGGGGCTGTGGGTGTGGAGGGAGGGCTCTGAAGTGGAAGCCAGGAACCTGCCTACTCTGGGATCCTGGGACATTTAGCAACTTCTTAAAAACAAGCCCCTGTGGCCACATAACTGTACACTTGCTGTGTGATGGCTATATTCACATTAGCCCTGGGAGACAAGGGAAGGGGCCCGGAGAGGTTCAGGGACTGGCCCAAGGTCACACAGCCAATGAGAAAAGCTGGTACAATTCCCTAAGGCTCAGGATATCCAGCCAGTGCTCCAATCTCCAGGGCTGGAACAGGATCCAGATGGAAACAAGGAGGTCAGAAGGTTGAGGGCAGAGCTCCCAGAGGCCCTTCCCAGACCCTCCTGCTCCCCTTCCACCAGGCTCCAGGAGAAGGACCTGGATTGGCTCTGCCCACACTCCATTCAGCCTCCAACACTGTGGGCCGCCCTTGCCTGGAGGGGGCGTGATGCTGCAAGTTGGGGCCACAGCCCACCCGCCCTTACACCAGAGCAGGGGCGGCTCCTTGAGACAGATCTGGGTCTTCTAATTCAGGTCCACAGACGGTTTTGGTCCACAATGATGCTTTTCCTGGTCTGAGGGGAAGGGGAAAAATTGTAGTGAATTCTTTATATGGTACATTTCCTCAGCTTTTAAATTTGAAATAGCATCCCTTTTCTCGTTTAAAAAGCTCTTTCTTGTTACAAAACGTGATGAAAGTAGGACTTCTAGAAAGTCTATTCTTGGTAAAATAAAAATGGTCCACCCTTTCAATTAAAAACAATTTTAAACAGTCCATAAAATCCACAAGTTTGGGAACAACTGTATTATTTCATTCGGAAACATTGTTACCTAGCCTGAGGCACAGGCCGGGGATCTGCATGCTACAAGTACTTAACAAATGCGGACCACAGGAGTTATCACCATCCAGGCAGTGATGGAAAGGGCATCACAGTTTAGTGAAGTCCACACACTTCGGAGCACTGGACTCTAGAACCTCAAACAGCCAGGCAGGCCTGAGCAGGTCACTGTGGTTTCGGCCTCAGCTTCCTCTTTGCAAAGAGCAGCAGACAGGACTATGGGGTGGCCTCTGAGATGAATCCCAGGGCAGCATTCCATGGCTCAAGGAGGGGTGACTCCGAGCTCCTGGAGAACAGTCTCGAGCCTGAGCACGTGGCCGCCCACACGAGAGGTTCTAGTAACAACAATAATAAAGGGTCTGCTGGCCACAAGAAAAGGGCTTAATTGGACTTTATCTAGGACTTAGGCCCAAACCAAACGAACACACTGTCCCAAGCCTCTGGATGCATCTCCCAGCCCCTCCAGGCTGACACCAGTCTTGGAGCTTCCCTTGCAGCCTGAGTCATGCCACCCCCTGCAGGCCAAGTCAATTCAATTCAATGCAGCAAAACCTGACTTAGCCCGGCTCTGTGCCAAAGGGGTGGGCACATGCATTATCCAGGAAAGCAGTACATACGGCAGTGCTGCATCATTTAAATTTAGAATATACCTATTCGTATGTATCTACTGCATCCACGCCTGTTAAGAGGCAATTAGACTAAATAAAATATGACCAGGCTCCACCCTCAAGGACAAGTCCTTGGAAAATAGCCCAACTGACCCGAGGGGGATATAGAGGAGAGAGGGGACCCAGTCCTCCCCCAGGGGCATTCTGGCTACCTGAGAAGGTGGGTGCCCTTCACAGACCCAGCAACAAGGTAAACCAGAGGCAGAAGGTGTGGACTGCAGGCCATTCACAGGGCCTGGGACGTGGGAGTCTCTCTCAATGCTGGGGCTGCATTTGAATGGGCGGGGGGCCGGGGCCATTCTGCCCCTTCCTAAAGCACGGCCCTCACACCCCTGGGGGAGGAGAGCTTGTGCCTGTCTGGAGCAGGGCACTGTCACCCCAGGCACTGTCCCCAGGGCGTGGGTGACTTTTTCCAGCCTTGGTCTGGTTGTGAAGCAGGAAAGAGATGCTTTGGCAGGGTCCTTGGGTGCAGGGGGAGTGAGCACAACTGCCTCCACTCAGCGTGGAAGGGACAGAGGAGCGATGAGGGTGGGGCGATGGCAGCCCTCCCACCCCCTCAGGCGGCCCAGCTCTGCACAGTCTCAGCCCCATTCCCTAGACACCAAGGGACACCCGCTGCTGACACCATGGCATTGGGTTTCCCCTGGGCTAGCTCAGGCTACTGTCACCAGGCCTGCCAGGAAATTGCTGCTGACACTCGCGGAAGGGCCCGAGGAGTGGGGAGGCTGGGGATTGTGAAGTCTGTGAGTTCTGAGCAGACACTAGACGGGGCTGCAGCAAGGGAGACAGCTGTAGGTCTGAGGGGAATTCTAGCCACGCAGGGCTGGGCCTTGAGTCTTCATCCTGGTCCTGCCCCTCTTGGGCTTCCCCAGGAGGCCAGGGAACCTGGCAGCTTGTGGCCAGCCTGGCTTCGTGGGGTAAGATGGAGGGGAAGGGTCAGCACTGTCTGAGGGTCATAGGACTCCCCTCCACACCCCTACCCTCAAGGTTGTACAAATTTGCCCCTTAGCATCCCCCCAGGAAGAAAGCCACAGCTGCCCCACCCTCACCAGGCCACATGCCTGGACACTGAGGGGTTCCTACCCCCTTTAACCTGGATAGGGATCATGACCCCCTCCTCCTGTGTTTTCCCCCATCCCGCTGCTGTCCTACCAGGTCCTAAGCAGCCTGCTCTGCATCCTTACCCAGCCTGTATGCCATTCCTTTCTCTCTCACTCCCCTGCTGCCTCTCTCTTCTCTGCTGTGTTTATTAAAATAAAAACATGCATTGGTTCCCAGGTGCTCCTGAGTATTTCGAAGACTTAGGGAGAGGGCTGGGCATGTTGGCGATGGAATGACCAGAGCAACAGAGCACTCTCTGGGCTCTCAAGGGAATACTTACAGGAGGCTGGGCCCAATCCACTTGCAAAGAAATATCTATGGATCTCTCTCCCCTCTGAACTACACGGCTCCCCACAGATGAAAGCCCTCAGTTCTAGACTGTGACATCTGCCATGGCTTTGATCCTGGACCACCCAACCCTAGCCTCAGCCCCAGGCAGGAGGAAGAGGAAGGCCAGAGGTAGAAGCAGGCCCATTGAAAATGTGGGAAGGGTCCGGGCCTGCAGGGAGAAAGCCACAGGGGCAGCCAGGCCTGCCCACAGAGTGACAGTGGTGATGGAGATGCGGTTGCAGGGTGATTGAGGGTGGTGAGCACCCGCATGTGTACAGGACAGGGGTAGTGGGAATCCAGCCAGGGCTCCTCACAAGGCGATGGACAGTTCATGGTACCAGCCTGGCAGCCTGGGGCATCTGGCCTCACCAGCCAGCAGCTTCGAGCCTCCCCCCTAGGCAAAGGCAGGCCTCTCTCCAGGAGCTCCTCAAGGGCAGGAATGGATGATCCACACAGATGATCAATCCATCCACCCATCGCGGGTGTCTGAAATACCTGCCACAGGCCTAACACAGGACAAACATGCAGAATTGTCCCCAAAAGGCCCACCTCTCAGTCTAGGACACTCAGGAAGGCACTTCAGAGCAGGGCAGGGTAGGGTGGGGGTGAGAAGGGGGGGTGGGCTCCGATTGGGCGGTTCTCAAGTTTGGTTTTAACAGATCATGAAATTATGACTTAATGTTCTTACTTTTCACTTACCCAAGTAAGGACATTAAATAACTGACAAAAGAAAGGTATTTTAACACTTCTTTAAAAAATACAGAGGATTAAATAAAAGACAGTCCTTCTCAATATCAATTAGTGATAGAGGTTAGACTAGGGGTTATCTTGGGGGGAACTGACTGAAAGGGATACCAGGAGGCCTGGGGAGCACTCATCAAGTACCAGTTCTAGATCTGGGAGGTGGCTGCACAGGTGTGACATATACAGAAATTCGTTGAGCTGTACACTGGGGCTACTGCACTTTGCTCACATAA
Organism: Equus quagga; assembly: GCF_021613505.1. Lineage (NCBI taxonomy): Eukaryota > Metazoa > Chordata > Mammalia > Perissodactyla > Equidae > Equus > Equus quagga. The sequence continues at coordinate 41,349,477 of NC_060284.1, read as the reverse complement.
GTTACACCTCAATGAAAAAGTAAATAGAGGCAGAAGTTGGACATTAAGCTCACAGAAGCTCAGGACTCAGAGGCCATGCTTCATGAATTCAAATTCCAGCTCTACCTCTCGCTATCTGTGTGACTTTGAAGAAATTACTTAACCTCTCTGTGCTTCAGTTTCCTCATCTCTAAACTGAAGATAATCATTGTACTTACCTCAAAGAGTTCTTGTGGGGACAAAATGAGTAAATATATGTAAAACCCATCAAAGAGTGTTTGGTATGTAGTAATTACTCAGTAAGTGGTATTCATTGTTATTAATATTATTCAAGAAAGCGAAGTTGCAAAGTTTATATTGAAATATAAAAATAGATTAAACTTCCAATTAAGAAAACATAAAATGACATTTCATAGTATGAATTACATTATATGATATTGCTTTCTTACACAAACTTATTAGAGGCTCTGTATTTCTCATTCATTATTCAACAAATATTTATTGATTGCTACTAGCTTCCAAAACTATTCCAGACAGTGGGAATAAAGCAGTGAATCAGACAAAGTCCCCGTCCTCGTGAGTTTACATTCTCATGTGGGAGACAGTCAGTGAACAAACAAGGAAATAAATATGTAACACAACGTCAACAGAGAACACCAAAACATCTACACCTAGGCATACCATATCCAAACTGCAGGAAATCAAGACAAAGAGCAAATCTTGAAAGAATTCAAAAGGAAGCAAATGCTTTACCTCTAGAGGAACAAGGATAAGAGTTGAACTGACTTGTCTTCAGAAGCCATAAGAGGAAGATGGAAGTAGAGTGAAATACTTAAAACGTTGAAAGCAGAAAACTGAACCTAAATTTGTGTATCCACTGAAATTATCCCTCTAAAGTGGAAGAGAAATAACGACTTTCTCATACAAACAACATCGACGGTGATAAGTGCCAGGAGGAAAACTAAGGCTGAGGAAAGTGAGGGGGGCAGGTAGAGGTGCCACGTCAGGGCGTCAGGAGACCTCTCCAAGGAGGTGCCATTTCCATGGAGACCTGAATAAAGTGAAGGAAGGAGGCAGGAGCCATGCGAGGATCAGGAGAGAGCTCCTGGCAGAGGGAGCGGCAGGGGCAAAGGCCCTGCGGTGAGATGGAATCTGAGAGGAGCAGAAAGAAGCCAGTGTGGCTGGAGCACGATTAGCCCAGGGCAGAGGGTGTGATGTGAAGAAGGAAAGGTACAGGGCCAAGGTCATGGAAGGAGCTTCTCCTGAGTGCCATGAGGAGCCATTGGAGGAATCTGAGCTGAGGGTGATACAACCCAATTTACATCTTCTGCAGATCACTCTTGGCTTTGGTTTGTGGAGACCAGGGAGGAGCAGGGAGATCAGCTACAAGGCATTGTCCAGGCAAGAGATGGGGGGGCATTGACCAGGATGGTGACAGAGGAGGGAGGAGGGGAATCACTGGATTCTAGAGGCTTCTGGAAGGCGGAGCCAGTAGGACGATAGATGGTTTGGATCTAGTGTGTGAGGAAAAGAAAAGGGCAAGGTGGGCATTTTGGCCTGAGCCACGGGGGAGTGGCAGCGCTTGGAGCTGAACTGGGGGACCTGGGAGAGAAGCAGGCTTGGGCATCAAGAGTTCTGCTGTGTTTGCACACGTCAAGTTTGAGAGGACAAATGGATAGCTGGACACACAAGTCTAGAGCAAGGGAGCGGGCAGAGCTGAACGTATCATTTGAGGACGGTCAACAGCACAAGTGTACAGCTCAAATGCCCTACTGGATCTCATGTTCGGGGTTTTCTCACAATCTTTCTGGAAAATTCCCCGTAGCCCTGCTAAGGAAAGTGGAAACAGTCTTTCTAGGGTTGTCTCATCAAAGCTGGAGCATTCTGGGCAACACCAGAGATGGAAAACCAGCACCCCTTGTCTCCAGCAACTCCGCCAAGCCTCTCCCTGTGGGCTGCAGCATACAGCGCGGTGGACCAGACGTGTGAGGGCAGAGAGCTCGGGGCAGGTGCGGACAGGAACCAGATGAGAGGCACACTCTGGGCCAGTGGCCAGGGAAAAATTCCTCCCGGGCAGGCGCACTCAGCGCTCTGGGCAGAACCTGAGACGATCTCAGATGGCGCCCTGAAGAGAGAGTGAGAAAATCATTCCTCTCCAATTCTCTTTCCTATCTGATCACAATGTGCCCTTTAAATCACAGCTGCATCTGGTTGCTAAAAATGCGGCCAATGGGGCTTTAACACCCTCTAAAACTTGCTAACACTCCTGTTTAAGAGAAGAAAGCAAACTCTAGACTCAAAGGCTTCTATAGGCAACTCTGGCTACAATGTAATCATATTTCTGTGCTTTCATTTTATTTATTTTTACAGCTACTCTCTGTTTATGACAAGTGCTACTAGTGTTCCATTAACGGTACAGATGTAAAATTTCCTTTTAAAAGATATTCACATGTGTGTATGTGCGCGTGCACACATGTGAGTACAGTAAGTTAAATAAAAATGTTACAACTAGAAGGACCCACAACTAATAATATACAACTATGTACCTGGGGGCTTTGGGGAGAAAAAGGAAAAGAAAAAAAATCTAAAAAAAAAAAAGAAAAATGTTAATAATACAAGTGGCACTCAGATGTGGCCAAAATCATGAAGATGTGACTTACATGACTAGAATCTGAAAAAAACATGGTTATAAAAGATGCAGAAATGAAAATAAGAGCCCTGAGCATCATATTCATACACAAAGCTCAAAATCACCCGAACCACCCCAAGATCAAGGGTGGGAACATCCCCCTTTCCTTTCACAGCCCTTGCAGGCTGCACGTGGATAACTTTCCCTCTTCCGTGGTGCTTTCGGTATTTGCCATCACTGGATTTCACCAAAGGGGAGAATTCTCTGAATATACAGTTTTCCTCATCTCAAGGCCACAAAATTGATGTTGTTACCAATGCAGTCTCCCCAAAGGCCGCAAAATCATGAGATGCCTTCTGAACCAGCAAAGATTACGATGTGCCCTTTAAATAACAGCTGCATCTGATCATACCTCTAACTCACGGAGATGGAAGTTCTGGACAATAGTGTCCCCATACAGTGCACTCCTCAAAAATAAGGAGCAGGTCTAGGCATGAGTCAGGGCCTTGAGCAGCGCCTGGCTTAGGCCAGACCTCAGGGATCTCTGAATATTAGGTGGTCCACGCACAGCAGTGCCCACCCGAGTCAGATGACAGTGTCCGTGTGGGGTCCACAGACCTGGGCAGAGAACAGAGCTCAGGAGGAATGAGGACAGAAGATATTCAGATGCAAATCCTGCTGACCCTCTTGGGACCCCAGAGAAACCCAGCGATGTTATCCCAAAAGTAGGAAGTGTGGGCCCTGGGCTCTCAGCACCTCCAGCTGCAGCCGGCTGAGGGAGGCACAGCTGTCTCGCCCGAGGCTGTGTCTCTTGTGAAAGAGAAACATCCGGCCAATTCCATCAAGAATGTCAGTCAAGATTCAGGGGAGGAATCGGTCAGTTCAGCCATCCTATCCAGCAGCTCTGTGTCCTGGGAGCAGACGATTGGACCATCCTCAGCCAGGATGGGGAGAGGCCTCTGCCCCAAGGGCTGGGGCCTTTGCAGCCCCCTCATCCCCCAAGTCCTCTCCCACCTAAAGCCTTGGGCTGGGGGACTGCAGCCTGGGAGAGGCACAGGGACTGGCAGGATGTGACCCAGGATATGGGGACCACAGGCTCTGTGGCGAGATATGCGGAGGTGAAAGGGCAAACCTGTTTCTAGTCTCCTTATCAGGAATGGCCGAGTGAAAGGGAAGTGGGCAGCCCTGGAGGTCAGGCTGGCGGGTCATTGCGGGGCCAGGGCTGGGCCCAGGAGACCTGAGAGGGGACCCTGCTGGGCAGGGGAGAAAGAGAAAGGGAGGGATGAAGGGAGGGCCGGGGAGGAACAGCTAGGTGGCCAACCATCCAGGTTTGCCCTGGACTGATGGGCTACCTGGGATAGAGGACTTCCAGGTTTAAAACCTAGGTGGCTGGTCACCCTAGGAGCAGTCCTAGCCAGGCGACCGTCAGAGCCCCAGCCCACCTTCCCAGGCTCACCCCTCCACCTTGTGTGAATGCCTTCTTACTTCTTCCCACTGCCGCTTTATTCATTCAACAACTATTAAAGAAATGCCCACTCTGTGCCAGACCTGCTGCCAGGCACGGGGGTCCAGCAATGAAACAACAAACTCCCCTTTGTGGTCCAGAGCTTGTGGATTATGAGACCTTCAAAGCCCCGGGGAATCCTCACTCCCTCTGCCGCCTGCCCAGCCAGCCACCGCCTGGTGCCTCTGGCGCGTGTTTCCAGGAAGCTCTTTTTGGTCTACCTCGCCACACTCCAGCGTGGGGACTGTGTCTAGTTCACGGCTCTACCTCCTGCTGAGCCCAGCACAGGACCCTGAACACGACAGGTGCTTAATACCTGTCTTTGATGGAGTGGTTAAGGTACTGAGGGCAGGGCGGAGGTGGGGACACCTCGGCAGTCTGTGAATACCCACAGCCCTGCACCCACGCCACTCCGCAAATATACACATATGCACACAGGGCACACCTAGTCTTGGAGCTGCATTCTCCCTGACCCAGCAGAGGCGGGCGCCCACCATCCCTAGCTGGGGAAGGAAAGGGGAAACATGGCAGGCTGATGGGCAGACCCCAGCCTAGGTCAGGGGAGGGTGGTCCCCAAGATGGGGGGAGTACCAGAGCTGGCTTGTTCTCCGCTAGTTGAGAAGTCTTGGCCTCGGGCTCCAGCATCCTGTTCCCTCAGGGGTCTCACCTGTAGTGAGCCCACAATAGTCAATGTGCCCTATGTGTGTCTGGGGCATCTTAGGGAGCCAGAACCAAGCCTAGCCTCTTTTGGCCTTGGTCCTTGCAGCTGGAGAAGCCAGCAGGGACGTTGAGGGAGGCTAGGCAGGGAGGGAGGCAGTGCTGGAAGAGGCTGGGCTTCCAGTTACAACTCCAACAGACTCCGCCGCCCACTTAAGGAGTAGGGAACTGCACATGGGACTGTAAGCTTCTCACAGGCAGAGCTGTATGCACTCATCTTGGTCCACCCAGCAGGGCAGGACTTAGACTGGGCTCTCCACACTTTCTGTGGATAATGCCAAAATCAAGCCTGGCCCTCACAGAGCAGGGCCCCACATTGCTGTCCTGCCCCCTGGTGGCATTTTATCATATTGCAACCCTGGGGATATAAGAAAAAGCAGGCGGTGGGATTTCTGACTGTGGCTGAGGTCAGCCCACTGGATGCCCCATCTTTGGGGCATGGTCTTAGGGCATCACCAGGATGGGGCCCTTGAATTTTCTGAGAACAGCTGGGGAGTGGGAGAAAAGAGCAGGATGTGGGAAGACAATGCCAGAGGAAAGGGCAGCCTGGGACCTGATGCACGCTCTACCCACAGGTCACAGACAGACAGGGAAAGCACAGAAGGGACCTCGGGATCTTTTAAAATCAAAACTCAGGTGTCCAGAGTTGGATTATGGCTTAACCATAGTCTTCGGTTCCTGACACACCCTCATGCTTTCATGTAGGTAATTTTTCATTTAGCTATTTTTCATAATGCATAAGCACCTATGAACCAGGGACTTTCTTTCCTCCTTTCTTTTTAAGAGCAGAGATTCCCCCCTCCCCCAACTCCCAGCCTTTTCTTCCAAAGGAAATTTCATATGGAACCCGGGTAAGTAAGAAGTGGAACTGCAATGGCTGCAGTAGGGGTGGGGGCTGGCTGCTGCCTGTTTGGCCACCCCCTTTACTGCCTCAGCAGCCCCCAGGAGCCGCCTGGAATTCTGTAGAACATGATCTGTACCAACAGTGCCCAGGAGGGCAGGAACCTGTCTCCTCCGTTCCTATGCCCCAGTGCCCAGCACATACCCAGTTTATTTAATGCCCTGTTTCAACAAATGCTGGGTGAAATGAACTGAATAAGAGAAACTTAGTCCAACAACTACCCAGGTCTGATTTGGGGAGGGGACACCAAAAAATGCCTCTGCCTCCAAAAGTCTCCGCCATCAGCCTATCACAGTGCCTACCCTTCTCCATAACCACACAGTCCAAAGCTGCATGTCCTCCAGGACCCGAAACAGACACTACCTCCTCCACGAAGCTTTCCCAGATGTCCCCAGCCAAAGTCATCCTGCTGCCTTTGAACACTGTAGCCACTTTATTACACCTCTCTCCTGCATTCTTCACACCCACTCAGCCTTCAGCCCAAGTTATTTGCATACATGTCTCATTTCCCCAACAATGCAGACGCTGCGCTCTTTGAGAAGCCTGTCGTGTCTGATCGACTTCTGCATCCATCTCGGTGCCTTCACACAGTAATATTCAATACATGTCTGAGGAAGAAGGAAAGTCTCCCCGTGCTCCTAAGGACATCGTGTCTCCAGAGAGGAAAGGCTGTTAAAATTCTCCACCAGGGGCACCTGGAATCAATTTGACCTACTAAGACATTAGCTGGACTAGTTTATCGGCTCCGCAAACTGTCACCAAGCAGAGAACATGGACAGGGATCCAGGATAGGGAAGTTCGGGTAGAAAAGAGACATCTAGAGCCCCACTAGTGTCAGAGCTGTGTGCAGAGGTTGGGTCCCTGGTCCTGAGAAGGATTCAGAAAGTGTGGCCAAGGAAGAGCTGGGGGTAGGGCAGCAGGAGGAGAGAGGTGGAGGGTCCTGGGTCCCTCAGCTCTTGAGTTTGCCTCCCCACGTCTGCCTCCAGGGCCTGGCAGGCTGGGACACAGGGGACTGGTTCCCTTTTTCTCCCCCAGAACATCTGGGGCTGCATCAGACATAACGATCTGGTAAAGAAAATTGTTATGGAAATATGTAACCGTGAGACGTTATCAAAGGCGTCTTTAAAGTCCCTTTTCAACCCCCAGCGGGTGGAGGGGGGTGGAAATTGGAAAACTGGGAGACGATTACAGGACCATCAAAGTGGCCGAAATTCAATCCAATCTGCAGGTTTAAGGATGGCTAGCAGACTCCTGCCCCAGCCCAGAAGGCTGCAAACCCACTGTTTAAAAACCAAATCAACGGCATCATCAGATCCGGGCCTGCAGCAAACAAACGGCGCCCACAAAGGGTTCCCTGGATTTCCCTTGCACTGGGGAAATCTGAGAAGTGAGGCCCTGGGGAGGCGCGCCCAGCTCCCAAGGCTTCTATCTTCTCCTCCCTACCCCACCCCACCCCCAGTCTGGGCTCCAGCTCTTTGTCTCTCCATCCCTCTCCGTGCCTTCCTTCTTGTACATCTTTCTGTGCCTACTCATTCTCCTTCCACCTCTTTATATATATATTTTTTTCTAACAGTGTTCTATGTCTCTCTTCTTTTTCTCCCTACGGTTGCCCTCTCATAAATTGTGGAAATTGTGACATTTCCACTTTTTTTGTGTGGACTTCCATCTCTTTTGTGCGTCAGCACTGTGTCTTTACATTTTGTCTTTTTTCTTTCTTTTCTCGTTCTCTCTTTCTTTCCTTCTTTTGTTCTTTCACAGCAACACCCTCTTTTCCTGGGCCTCTCTTTAATTTTTCTGCCCTTTCCTCCCTGTGAATTTCCTGTAATTTCAGACCATGGATGAGGTGAAATCCTCTTTGGCTGGTTTGTTTACCAATGCGAGTCCTGGGTATTTCACCCTGGTGTCCAAACATAAGTGTCCTCCATGCATGCCCCATCCAGGGACCCTTCTCCCTAGGTCTATCACCATGAACTGTGCATCGCGGCAACATAACCTTGCCAGCACACAGGCGCGCACAAAAGAGACGTGGTTTTTACCTCTGAGGAGGCTCTGCAGACATGAAAATTTATGTCCCGCGGGGTGGAACGCTACAGCACATAAAACTGATCCACGCAGAGAACGTCTGTAATTTACAATTTTTTTTACGTGAGGTGAGAGAAAGAAACTATAATTTTGCTACTAATAAAGTCTCTATTTTTATGCTCAAGATGTGAAGGTTTATCTTCACTCACATTTCTCATGGTCGTAACCTTGAAGGCTCTGTTATATTGCAGGTTTATATTTAGAAAAGAGAGCAATTCGCACGTCTCACTGGAAATTCCGAGGAGTTTCATTCCGCCCTGCAAAATGTGTTAGTGACCGCGAGAAGAAAGCTCCATTTTGAGTCATTCGTCTTAGACGAATCCTTTCGGGAACGGAAAGGGAAACAACACACGTATGTTTATCGAGAATAGAACTGAGAACCTCAGGAGAAAACGAAAGCAGACGCACAGGGCGCGCCGCAGGAGCCCCGGGAAGGCGCGGGAGCCGGCGCGGCTCCGCGCGGACGGCCGACGGGATGCGGCAATTCGCCACCCGGCCACTCACCGCCGCCTGCGGCCCGGGCGAGAGCGGGCCGCGAGTTGCAGCGACGGGGTCCGAGTAGCCGGCAGCCGCCCACCTGTCCGGCCGCCCGTGGGGCCGTCTGTCCGTCGCGGGTCCTGCGCGCCCGGCTCCAGGCTCGCGCGTTTCCGCGGCCCACGGCCTCCGGCTCGGCTGCCCGCTGGCCTGGCCTCGCGGCGCACAACCTGCGGGCTGCTGTCAATTTACCAGGCCCCAAGTTCACGGGCGCTGCGCCCGTTCCGCTCGCGTGCGCCCAGGCCCTGCTCAGGCCCGGGGCTGACATGCTAGAGTCCGAGGCCGCCGCTGGAGAGAAGAACGGGCGGGCGGCCGCGGGCTCGACTCCTGGGGCTCTCCGAGCCCCAAGGCCCCCGGCGATCCGGGAAGGAACCAAGCGCCTGTTCCTTTTGATCTGGTTTTATAGAGATTTGATGTTGACATTAAACTTTGAATGCTTTTATCGAGTTCGATCTCTCTCTGATTACCATTTTTAAAAGGGACTCGTGTGCCGGCGCAGCAATCTGCTGGCTGGCGAGGATGCGCGGAGGGACGCGGGCACCGGGCCCTGGGATCAGCAGGCCCTGCGGCACGGGGTGCCGGGGCGACGCTGGGCACAGCCCCCTACCCGAATCCACACGCAGTTGCCGCTCGCCCCACATATCCCTCCTTCCCCGCCCTCGCGCACCAGGCCGCCCTCTCCGCAACACTGGCGCGGGAGGCCGGGGCACGGTCGCGGCGCGGCGCGGCGGAGAGACCCAGGCTCGAGAGGCGCAGGGTGCAGAGCCGGAGAGGAACTGGGAGCCGCCGCCGCGCCTCAGTCCTCCCTCTGCAGCCCCCATATCCACGCCGAGAGACTCAATTACTTTCAGGTGTGGACCACTTAATAAACTAAATCTTCCGGGGCAGGAGGCAAGTTTTGGGGGGCCAAACTCAAATCAGCAGACTTCGCATTCATAAAGAGGGGCTTCCCTTAAATCTCGTCCGGTTTGGGCGGAGGTGGGGAGAGGAGGTTCCCCGACAGAGAGTGTCTCCCCCTGGGATGACTGTCCTTGTGGGTGGGGGGACCCAGAGAGGCTATCTGTCTCTTTGGGTCTCTCCTCGGCTCTGTCTCTTTCTATCTCTGTTCTCGGTACATCAGAACGGAATCAACCATTTTTGGACTGAATCACTGCTAACTGGGCCAGAGCCCTTGAGCCGAGTCCAGAGACCCAGTGGAAACAGAAAGCTGTCTCTCGTCCCCTCTCTCACCTCTTTCTCTTTTTCTCCTTTGTCTCCATCATCCATTGCCCAACGCTCTCTTGATCTGAGATTTCCAAACCTACTTTTGCAACACTCCAGGGAAACTCCAATTATCTCTAGGGCTTTGTGAAATGCTCAAAACGACATGAACTTCAATTAAGTTTAATTATTTAACTGCAGGCTATGGACCCTTGATTGGGCAGGAGAAGCAGAGGAGGATGTTGGTGAATCAAACAAACCATCCCAGGGTGTCACAGCTCCCTGAAGGCGAGGAATGCCAGCTTCAGAAATTTCAGGGCTCAGGAAAGAATCTCCAGCTCAGGAAGAGAAAATTAAGTTCCCAGGAGGGCAGGGGCTTAATTTATTAAGGTTTGGTCCCAGGGAAAGCTCTCTTTGACAAGAGGAGCCAGGAGGACTCTGTCCTGCCCTGGGCTTCCTCCCCCCACCCTCTTGCCAACCATCTCCATCCAGGCCTTTGGAGAAGGAAGGGAGAAGGTTTCTCCCTTCCTACCCTACTCTACTCCCATTTAAAATCCCTCAGTAAAGTCCAGTTTACACTGGACAAAGCAAACTGGTTCCTTCCCTGTTTGCTAGGAAATTCAGACCACAACAGAATTTTTGTATGAATTTCCCAGGAATCCAGCCTCATGTAAATAAACATGCTCTCTCTCATGGCTCTGCTCTTTTAGAAGAGTTACTCACCCAAAAGTCTCGGAGGGCCCCTCACTCCTCACACCACTGGATCTAGGAAATTGCCCTTCTCCTGAGTTCAGGGATGGGAGCCCCAAGAGGTGACCAGATGGCCGTGGTGGAGGGCAACTCACTCTCACGGCATCTGACAAGGGCCCACATGTTTCCCGTACAGAGAACAAATCTGCCCCATTAAAGCGTTACTCTGCTGGGGAAAACACTGATGCAATATTAGAAACACGCTGGGCCCACTGTGAGAGCCGGAAGGAGAGGCAGGTCCTCTCAGGAAGGCAGCGAAGGCCAGTGGGCGAAACTAATCCCGCCACGTCCACCCTGACTTGGCCCAGCAAATTGAGGGAGGGCTTATTGACCAAAACATCCGCAGGAGCGAGCCTATGGGGCTAGTGGTGTAGTTAGAGAGAGAACGTCTGGGGATAGACAGGGGCAGAAGGTGCTGGGGGAACCTGGGCTTGGGGCCGAACTGGGGAGTCCACTTCCTAGGACTGAACTTTATAGCAAACAACTCCACGGTTTGGGCCCCAGCGACACTGCTGATCTAAATAGCTTATTAACAAATGGAAAATATATAAACACATAACAATTGCCTCTAAGAAAAAATTTATTAAAATCCTCCCATGTTATGTGCAAAATAAATAGCTGAGACCATATGGGTGAGGAGGAAAGTGGCTGTGTCCTAATTAGCTATATGCTCTCGGCAAAAGTTCCCTCTCCAGGCCTCGGTTCCCTCATTTCTAGATGAAGATGACAGCCTAGATTAGCAGTTTTCAAACTTTATACTGCATCAGTGTCATCCAAAAAAAAACCCGTTAAAACAAAGACTGCTGGGGCCCACCCCAAGAGTTTCTGACTCAGTAGGTCTGGGGTAGGGCCAATAATTTGCGTTTCTAATAAGTTTCTCGATGCTGCAGCTGCTGGCCTGAGGACCACACTTTGAGAACCTTTGGACTAGATGATGTTTAAGCTCCCATCAGATCTAACATTCTGCTCTGTCTCCATGCCCCTGGATATCCTCCATGCCTCCTGATGTGTTTGGAACCAAATATGAGAGGGCTGATGATTTTACACTCAGGCTTGTACGCCCTGTCATCAGTACAGAATAAATCTTTGAGCAGGCTGACAGAGGCTGGTCACCCTGCCCACTGAAGGATTCTTGACCTCTCAGTGCACATATTCCAGTTTGAATTAACCCCAGCTGGCTGACTGCAGGGCCTGCATCTCCAACAGTGGCTAATGCTGGTTTTCCTTTGTACCAAGCAGGGCTGGGCCTAATCCTAGCTAAATCCCAAGCAGGCCTGTTGTGTAGACGGCTGCCTTCAGAGGGGTTGGCAAGAGCCCAGGGTACATCTCCAGGCCCCTCGATGTGGCCTAGTGTCTGCTAAACATTTACCCCAACACACACACACACACGCGCCACCACACACAGAATCCCCAGTCATCAGGAGAACTAGTTTCACTTTGATGTACCTCTGCCTGCACATTTGTTTCAGCTCCTCTCCTGGAACCACGGCCTTATTTATCTTCTTGGCATGGGTTCTTAGAATACTTCCATTCAGGCAGCAGCAAAATCACTCAGCTCCACTGTTTTACGAAGTTTATCAAACAGCAAAATATCCGGTCTCTTTGTCCAATGGATCTGGTGAGAATGTGCCTACAGAACTGCTTTTCCCCAGATGTCCTAGGGTCTGTGTGTGGTTACAGATACCCTCCCCTATGAGGACCCTGCAAAATCTTGGGCTTGCCTACTTATGCTGCAAGGGGCCCCCAAAGCAGATGCAGAGTTTTGAGGCTTCTCCTAAATAGGGAGACCCAGCTACACATACTCCACACATGCACACGCTATGTTCACACCCCACCAACAGACCCTCAGACTCCACAGCAGATTAACAACCTCTACACCCCACCCCAATCCCCCAGCCTGGGATAGCGCCCCTGCCCCCAAAAGTAGGAGCTGCTTCTAAAATTATCACTGTCATCTCCATCCCAAAGTTTGGGACCTTTGTGGAGACAGCCACCTTCCCTGCAGCTGAGGGCTTGGGCCCTCCCCACCCATTTAAAGGGACCAAGTGTTTCATAATCTCCACAGGTCAACTCCAAACAGCCACAGGCCTGGTCTTCTCCACTATTCCCTCCACTCCAAGCATTCTGCTTGCTTCCCAGGAATCATGGCAACCCCAAGGCTGGGCTCTGCACCTCTAATCCCACCTGAGGCCTCTCAGCCAGGGCTGGGGGTGGTCCACACTCTCTGAGGGGCAAGAGAGCAAGCAGCCAGGCCCACCCTCACTCGGCACCTGGCATGCCCAGTACTATCACCAGGTGGGCACCAATCACAGGATTCCAGAACCTGGAAAGTGCACGGAGCACTTTCCCTACACCCCTTAAGGAAGTTCTCAAAGTCCAGAGAGGAGCCTGGGGCTAGGCAGATGCCCCGACTTTGCAGTTGACAATGTGTACTCACTGAAGGACCCTTTCTGCATGGAAATCTGACTCAGAGGTTCCAAATGTCCCCTGAAGACACACTCCTCTGCCCTGTCTCTGCAGCCCCCACTCTCTGGGCTGCTGATCATCCATACACTGTCCCCCACCCCAGCTCTGGCAATAAGTCTGGTCATTTCTTCCCCCTAAATACCTCTTCCCTCAAGCCATCCCTCTTCATTCCCTTGGCCACACGCCAGTTCAGGCCTTAGTGACCTTGTGCCTGGACCACCCTCTTACACGCTGTCTCCCCTTCTCCTATGTCCCCCGGCTACCTAGGGCAAGTCACTCTCTCTGCACCCTAGCTTTCTCATCTGTAAAATGGAGACAATGGTACCTTCCTCAAATGGAGGTAAGAATTAAATAAGATATTGCACTTAAAGAGCTTGGTCCACAGTAAGTGCTCAGTAAATGTTAGGTAAAATCATTACTATTATTATCCTGCTCAAGCTACCAAAATTATTGTCCCAAAGCACAGCTCTCATTCTCCTGCTAAATAACAACAACAATAGTAATAATACTAACACTTACCGAACACTTATGGGCCAGGCCCTGTTCCAAATGCATCTCAGCACTCTCCAATGGCTCCCCATTGCCTAAAAGAAAGTAGGCGCCATTTTTTGCACATGCTGCATTCTGGTCCTGCTCAGCCTGTCTGTTGTCATGTCTGCTACTCCTTCACAAAGCCCTCTGCTGGAGGAGTCAAGCTCCCTGAGCCGGGACATGCCCTGTCCACTTGACCTGGATTCAGCAACTGCCCTCTTCTCCATCTGCCCGCACTTTGCTGGCCCTTCACGTTTTCCCGGGCTGCAGCTCAGAGATCTCCAAGGGGGAATGGCTCTTTGCCCAAGGCTGTGCAGCTGGGGATCCAGGGACTGGTGCTGATATGCTCATGACTGCTCAGTGGTTGACCTCTCCACCTGGAAGTGACATCAGACGACATCAGCCCCTTCTGCTCATGTCCATTCCTCAACAAGGGCAGCCTGTCTCACACTTAGCAAACATCTTGTATTAGCGGGTAATTGTTCATGTGTCCAATCTTGTCTCCCCAGGAGAAAAAATCTAGTAAGAAGGATCCACCCAGGCTTTGGAGTGGGGGTGCGTTTTTAGCCCCTCCACTCTGCTGAGCACAGTCGAACGGCTGGAGGGAGAGCACAGCCCTTGTCCATCTGAGAAGACTGTAGGTAGCATGGCATGCTGGAGACAGAGCAAGCTCACTAGGCCACCTGCCTGGGGCCCTCCTGGTTCTGCCATTTAGGAAGTGTCTGATACCTTGGACAATTTAATTTCTCTGAGTTCGGTATTCTCATCTGTAAAGTAGAAACAATAATAGCTACCTCCTAAGAGGGTCATATGAAATTTTAAAATGTAGAGTGTCTAGCTCAGACCTAGTTCATAGTGGGCTCCCACCTCCCTTCCTTGTCACTCAGTTCCAAGCCTAGGGCCAGGGTTCCCCTTGCTGAGCTGACAGCAGTGCAATATGGGATTCCAATACCCCTCTCCAAGAAAAGGGATGTCTGCTTTCTTCCTTCATCTACATGAACAAAGAGCCCCCGTGGAGCCTCGAGACCAGCCCCTGTACTGAGGGAGCCCCCTGGGAGCTTGCCTGCTGGGACAGCTGAACACTCAGCATACAGAGAGAACCAGGGCACACCTTGTTCCCCTGCCAGATCTCCCCAGGCTTCCTCAGGACAGGCAATGTGGCTCTCACTGCCCAGTGGCTTTGCCACTTGCCTGCCAGGCACCCCGTCATGCCCCTTCAGGCCCTCTTCATAACCTATCAGTACAGCCACTCCTCTGACCCAACTTTTGGCACGAGGCCTTATCTTTGGGGTCAGGCACCTTAGGTTGAGTCCCAGCAGCACTAAGCAGCAGTGGGATATGGGCAGTTTTATGAACCAGCCTCCACGATGGCCCCAACGAGCCGCACTTGTGGAATCCTGTCCTACAATAAAGTAGGGCTGACCTGCATGGCCACAGAATCTGGCAGAAGTAATTGTGTGTGAGCGCTGAGGCCTGGCCGTAAATGGCGTTGCAGCTTCCACCTTGGTCTCTTGGAGGAGGCCAGCTGCCAGATTTGAGGACACGCAAGCAGCCGCGTGGAGAGTCCCTCAGAGGGAGGAACTGAGGCCTCTCGTCAAGTGCCATCCTCAACCTGCCAACTCTGGGAGCGAGCCACCTTGGAAGCCAAGCCTCCAGCCGAAGTCAAGCCTTCAGAATACTGTAGCCCAGCCAATATCTGACTGGGGGCCATGAGACATCCAAACCAGACCACCCAGCCAAGCTGCTCCTGAATCTCTGACCCACAGTCACTGATGATTGCTGTTCAAAGCCACTAAGTTCTGGGGTGATTTGTTCTGCATCATTAGGTAATGAATCTACAGACTAATCTCAGTTTCTTCATTTGTAAAATGGGAATATTAACACTGACTTTACAACTATAAAGATTAAATGAGATGGTGTTCATCTGGCACGTTGCAGATGTTCTGTCAGTGGTGGGCACTATTATTATTACCCATCCCACCACCTCTCCTTCCCTGGAGACTCCAGAGGAGGCTGGGCAGAGGCCCTCCCACGCTCTTCACTTGCTTTTCTCCCAGGCCCTTGTATAGTTCAGGCCCAGTCTTCACTCTCTGTCTTCCTCCAACACAGGAGCAGACACTGGATGGGAGTGGAAGCGTCTGTGACGTGGTGGGGAGCTGCCTCCACAACTCTGGGGTGGGTCCCACTCACATTTCTAAGGGTGTTCAGTGGTGTGTGTTTGCCTTTCCTTTGAAGGGCACCAAATGTGATAATTACATACTTATTAGCCTTGTAAAACAACAAATCTGGAATCTACACTCTGGAACCAATGGATTTCCTGCTGAAATGAGTTCAAGGGGTGCCCTGGCCAGCATTCCTGGGAAGAGCCCAAGCTCTGTACAAAAGCCCCCGCCGATTACCCCCTGGCCCTCTGACCCTCCTCACAGACTACCCCACTGCTCACCAGGCACAGCTCTTCTGCCCCCCTACTCAACTCTCACCTCACAGCTCCCGGCCAACAAACGTGCTTGTTGTTATTTTCACGTTTTCTTAACGTCTGCCCTCTGAGTGTGGGTCCTGGGATCCCCCTTAGAGTAGGGGACATCCAGGCTCTGGCCTCCTCCTCCGTATCTCCCACTAGTGCATCCAGGGCTCAAAGCCGGGCTTGGCACACACTGTGGACAGAAGTCCATGGAGCCACCCTGCCCTCCCCCTGGGGTTTCTCTTGGTTCCTGTGGACTCTTCCACCTTAGTCTCTCTTCCTCCCATCCCAACCGAAACTCTCTTCCTGCCCTGGCCCCAGTGATATTCAATAAATTCAAGTTCCCCAAACTTGGCTTCTTCCTTCTCTCTTCTGGGCTGTTCTCTCTGGAATGCCCTCTCTCCCTGTCCCTCCACAAACCTGCCGCTGGTTAACCCCGACTCAACTTTCAGGATCCAACCTAGATCCATTCCATGACCAGCCATCCCGGCCCAAGGCCTGCACAGGTCCCGCCTCAGCCCCCACGGTCCTCTGTGCTCTCCTACCTCAGCACAACACACCCTGTGATGCAAGTACCTGTTGTTCTGTGTCTCTCGTGCTAGTCTGGAAAAGCCCTCAGAGTAAGTGGTCTGTGTCTCTGACTCTGTCCTCACTGTGCAGCCCTGCTGGCTGGCACATGGCAGGCATTCAATAGATGCTTGATGAATAAACAAATACACATGATTAATTGATCAAAGTGTTAAAACTATGAAGTCTAGACCTGCCCTCTTCTGGTTCACACCAAGAATGAGTTCATCAAAAATTCCCCCACCAAATGATTTCTCCTGGTCCTTGCTGGCACTTGCACAGAACCCATTTACCTTCACACAAAGGCAGTAAGGCCGACACCAGGGCAAACCAAGCCCTCAGGACACTGCCACATCCCAGACATAGCTCTGCCTCTCTGGCCCCTGCCCCTGTTCCAACCCAACCCCACGGAGGTGGGCAGAGAGAATGAGCGGAGAAATATAGGGTCAGGGTGGAGTCAGGCTCAAGAAACATCTGTATAAACACTGTCTTGTTCATTTCAATAAAACTGAACTACAGAATCATTCCTCTCAATGTTCCAGGGGAGAAATTGAGGAACAGACAGGTTAAGTGGCTCCCTCAACGAGACATCAAATCCATGGAAGAGAAAAAACAGCTCCCTAACATCCTAGAAATTTCACCCCAAAGCACAGACTTCAGCCTGGATTGTCAGAATCATAGCCAGGGAAGCTGGGTATCCATAGCACAACGGATTCTTTCCCCCTCTTCTTTCTTTCTTTTAAATATCATGGGTGAGGAGGAAACACCGGATCTGAAGGTTTATTTACCATTCCTTAGCCTGACCTTCCAGGAAGAATGTCACTAATGAGAAACAATCTACTTGGGCTCCCAAACCCAGAATTTTCATAGGGATCAATTTAGGATTTCAGAGTCTAAACAGGTCAAGAGTAATACTGACTGTCTTCCCTTCGAAGAAAAAAAAAGTGAGTGAGTTTTTCCTGTCTGGGAGGAAGTTTTGTAAATGTCAAACAAATGTCAGATCTGAGGTTACATCTTTCCCGTTGTTCTGACCCCTTTGGGATGTCCACTGGGAGCAATGCAGAGCATTTACCTCCATGTGGCACAGGCTGAGGGAAGTCAAAAATGAAAGGAAAGGGGTGGTTGGTTACTTATGTTTCAAGAACTGACCTTACTGGGCGGGCTGAGGCTGGAAGCCAGGAACTCCACCCTCGAGATCAGGTTCCGTGCTAATTCACAGCTGAATGAAGATTCTGTCATTGTGGAGGAGACATTTCAACCCCAGCAAAGTGTACGCTCCATGAAGGCAGGGGTCACATCTGTCGTGCTTTCTGCTGTATCCCAGCACCAGCAAATGCCTGTCACATAGTAGGTCCTCCTCTTAAATGAATGAATTAAACAATTAGCCAGTGCAAAAGTTGCATTGAAACAGCTAATAAATATTATTTCCATTTTAAAAGTAGTTTTTCTTAGCAGGTGGAGAGATTTTTTTATTTTAATTTTTTTCATGATAGGACCTAGAATTATCAGGATCATCCTGTCAGCTCATCTCACTTAGTCTATGGACAATATATCGGTGACTCGTGAAATGCTATTGCGATTCAACTCGTTATTAAACAGCATGAATGGCGAACTCACAATTCTCTTAAAACTCTGCCCCACATCTGGCTGCGTCGGTGGGTCGTAAAACCTCTCAGGTGTTAGATGCTCTGTTTCATCTGGCCTCAACTTAGCAGAAACCACCTTCCACTTACTGTCCCCGCCGCCGCAGCTGGGTGCGGTGAATCTCAAATAAATTGCCACTTGGTGATCAGGAAGGCAGCAGAGCGGACCACTCTGTCCTCGCCTCAGTTCAACTGGCAACACCAGCTCAGCATGGAAATTGGTTCTGTTCAGAGGGTGGGCCAATGGCAGGAGGAACTCCTGGGCTTGGGAAGGGGTGTGGGTGCCTAGGTCTCTCTGCTCAGCCTCAGCCTCTGGCCCACTCAGTCTGGAGTCAGGAACTTTGCACCAATTCAGTGATGTAACCCAGACATTTGGGCTGCTGTTTCTGGATATCGAAATGATAATTCTCTCTTAAATTAACAATGTTCATCACATCCATTAAAACATAAGTGCTTCTCAAATATCCTTTGTCCATGTGGGGAACCATTTTTATGTGAGGAAACTGAGACTCAGAAAGGTTATCACCTGAGGCAAAACCCCAGGGTGTCTTGTCTAAAAGGTTGGTGACGTTCTTCCTGTGTCATACTGGCATCTTCCACAGTAAGTGGCTTGATTACTTTGTTGAATAGAAGTGTCCTGAATTGACACTAACATCCTCCTAAAAGGTCAATCATATCCATAGCCCTATCCCAATACCTATTGAAAAACCTTAGTCCTGGGCAAAAGTGATCAACGCAAGTTGCCCTGAGCTGGGATCCACTGGATCCTAGAGAATGGATCCCTCTAGTGAGGCCAGAGAGGAAGCTTAACTCTGAGCTGAGCCTCCCTCTGGGCTGGAAATACCAGCCCCAGGTGCTCCAACTCGCTGCCCCGTCTGCAGTCTGTGATTAGGGGCCCTAATGGCCATAATGCCTCCAATGTGGTGTTTAAACCAATAAGGCTTCAGAGAAGTGACGGTATGTTTAATAATGGCTTAATGACTACTTGTGAGATGCAAGGCTTCTGGTTCCTGTTTGGCCTTGATTTACAGCCCAACTCGGGCTGAGGACAGCCAAGAAACCCCTTCTAAGCCCCCAGCGGAAGAGGGAGGTGTTCGCACCAGGCTTTTTGGATTCCTTTAAAAATTGAGAATTCAAGTAAAGTATGTTTGACTGCCCACATTCTCACTAGTCTCTGGAAGCATTGAAAATAAAAACAGCAAAACCCAGACGCAGGGACTCCTCAATCCACAGAAGAGGGCCTAGGGCCCTCGGGTAGTTCTTCGCAAACCTTAGGTAAGGTGGGGGTTGTTTCCCTTTTCAGAAATTCTAAGCTACTGCACTAGTCCTATGCTTCCTTTAGGCTGGGGAGACCTAACCCATAGGAGATGCAGTCCTACCCTTACCTCCCTGCAAAATGGCAGGCCTGGGGCCAGAGCTCTGAGGTCTGAGCTGAAGACAGCCTCTCTCCACTGGGTCCCCAGGCACTTCCCTGTCATTTGGCCACTGAAAGGCATTCGCTCCAGGCCTGCTGTTCAAATGCACAGCCCTCTAGTATCCTCCACCTGCTCCCAAGGCAGCCTCTGCTGGACTCTGTTCAGACCTGAGCTGCCCTGTCTGCTCCCACCCTGCCTCTGCTTCTGCAACCCACCAGGAATGTATAGAAAGGCTCTGCGGATTGACGTGGTCCAGCCTCCACAGTCAGATGAGGACACTGGTTGCTGGTTCCAGGACCCACAACTAATTAACGATAGGCCCAAGCTCCCCAGCCCCCATTTCCAAATCCCAGCTATCTCCACACAATACTCCCAGTGACTCCTCTCCCTGCGAGAGACAAGAGATCTTTAAGGGAGGTGTTTTTGCTGGATGCAACGTTTCTCCCAGCAAACTAACTCCCTAACTCCAGCTAACTCCCAGCAAAGAATTAGGTGATCCAGGCCCGCCCCGACCTGCCCCCAGACTTATCCCAGGCTGATGTCCGGAGGCCAGGCCCAAAGCGCTTGTTGGGGATGGAGGAGGCGGCTGCACCCGCAACTCTCTCACCCCTCCAGGGGCCAGAGTCTCTAGGGTGGATATCAGGACCAAGGGTGCTGCTCTGAGCAAGGGACTCACCGAGATGGGCAGACAAAAGGGACTCTGCCCTCGAGAGGCGGTGGTTCCCTCTCCGTCTCCAGGAACTGCGTCGGATATGGGGGCTGGGGTGAATCAGGGGGCTCCCGGGCTCGGAGGGGTTAACCCGCGCGGGGCCGCACGTGACGTGGATGGTTCCAGCATTAAGTCAGAGGCGCGGCCCCCTCCCCTCTCCCCCGCCCCCCGCGGCGCGCGCCACTCCCGGGGGCTCCGCGCCCCCGAGCCCAGGTCCCTCCCCTTTGGCGGGCGCTCACAGGCCGCGCGGGCAGCGCGAGCCCCGAAGCCCCGGCGGCCTGTGCGCCCCGAGCCGGCATGGACCCCGAGCGCTGCGCGCCTTTCGGCGTGGGGCCCGCGTCGGGCCCCTACGAGGCCGCGGGGGACGAGCCTCCGGGCTCCCAGGGGACCCCCGCCACCGCGCCTCACCTGCACCCCGCGCCGCCCCGCGGCCCACGGCTGATCCGCTTTCCGGCCTGCGGGCCCCTGGAGCCCTACCTCCCAGAGCCGGCCAAGCCGCCCGCCAAGTACCTGCAGGACCTCGGACCCGGCCCGGCGCTCAACGGCGGCCACTTCTACGAGGGCCCCGCGGAAGGTAACGCAGGGCGCGGGGCGTAGCGCGCAGCCCCGACCCGCTCCCTTTCCCTCCTTGGGCCCGCCTGGGCCTCCCCGCTTCCCTCTCCTGCTCGCCTGTTTCTCAACTTTTTGACCCTTGCGCCCCTCGCCGTGGCTCCCTCAGAAGCCGGACCGGCGTTGGTCCAGGCCAGGCAAAAGCCAGCGCGGTGCGGGAGGCAGAGCCACGCGTGCCTCCAGCAGCGGGAATGGGAGGCAGGAGGTCGAGAGAGGCGGCCGGAGCCAGGAAGGAGAGATCATGCTTGGCCAGAGTTGGGCTGGAACTGCCACCGACCCAGAAGCCTGGACCGGGCCCAGGGCCCGGGCGCCACGCTGAGCCCTTGGCCCCGATGCCCGGAAAGAAGCGGGGCTTTTGTGTCTGGCGCCCGTTTGGGACCCTGAGGCTGGGTCCCGACCCAGAGTGGCCAAGCGGGGCTCCCCCGAGGGCTGCGGCCTGTCTTCCGCCGGCCTCTCCTCCCCAGGCCCAGCCCCCGCGGGAAGGGCGCTCGCTGCGCGCTAGGCGTCGGCTGAGTGGCCGCGGCTGGTCCGGCAGCGCCGGGCCATTCTCAATACGGACTAACTGTGTTCTTATTTCTCAGACTAACCTGGCCTCCCCGTCGTTATGCACGGTATGGCCGCCCTTCTTGCAGTCTTGACTTCCTCGCACTGGATCGTCACCGCTGGGCCGTCGGGAGCAGCCCGGGCGGGCCTAACCCCTGGGCGCCTCGGGCTCCTGGGCCAGTGCCCTGTGCGCTCGGGCCCGTTGGACCGCACCGTCTCCCGAGAACTCGCCCGAACGCCGGGGCCTGGCAGGCGGGTCCGCAGCCCCACTGCCGCCCTCTGCACCGGCTGACCTGTGTCTCGGCGCCCGCGCCTGCCGCATCTGCGCTGCCACATCCCGCAGCTTAGGTCCAGAGCTGGATCCTGCGAGAGGGCCCCACCCCGCCTCCTCCCCACTGGCGCCTTGCGGGCCTCCACAGAGTGGCCAGGCAGTTCTGGCCTTGGCCCAGCCCGGGCGGTGGGAATGTGTAGGGGAGGGCGGGGAGGTGTGTGGGGGTCAGCGGAGGAAATGAGCGAGTCCGCGGAGCTGCGTGTCTGTGCCCTTTGAAAGAGGCTTTCCTGATAAAAACCACAGTTAGGACTTAATGAGAAGCAGTTGGCCTGGCTCCTCTGATCCCAGCCAGACGGCGGCGGCCGCGCAGCGCCGTGAGCACCGCCGGGGACAGGTACCCGGCCTGGCTCGGCGCGCCGCGTCGGGCAGGACCCACCCGCGGGCTTGCGTCCCTGCTGCGCGCACCGGATCCCTCACGGACCGCGGGGGCGCCAGGACCGGCCCGGCGCCGAGCGAACTGCGGAGAGCGCTGGAGCAGAACGAGCGGCGGGGAGGAACCCAGCGACGGCGAGGGTGTCAACAACGAAATGCGTGGAAAGAAAAGCAAAGAGCGTAAACAACAACCAAAAAGAGCGAAAATGAATTTGGGCAAAACAACGCAGGAGAAAGGCGGGAACGAGAGGCAAACGGCAGTCGGCGAGCTGGGCAGAACGTAAAGGAATAAATGAAGAACGAACGGCGAGCGGAAGCGGGTAAATGAAGAAGAGAGGACGAAGGGAGTAGAAGCAGACAAAACGAAAGAAAAAAAGGACGTCCTAAAAGAGCAGAAAATAGCAAAATGAGAGCAAGTGGGAAAAGAAAATTAACGAGTCAAGTTGAGCGGAGGACAGGCCAAACGAAAGGAGGCGCAGCGGGTGCGAGCGGAGCCCGGGTAGAGACCCCGGCTGCCGCTGGCCGCCCCGGTGCCCCGTCCGGAGCTCGACGGGTAGGAGCTGCGCCGGAGCGGCCTCGGCGCGGCGGAGCCCGGCTGCTGCGGAAGGACAGCCCCGGGGGCTCGGGCCGCGCAGTCTAAGTGGTGGGAAGTGGCGGGCAAAGAGCGAACCCTCCTTATTTCCCGGCTTTTAAAATAACGGGTTCGGAGCGTTCCGAGTTCAGACGAGTGAGCGCGCGGCTGCGCCCCATTTGCGGCGCGATCTTCGCCGGGGCCGGGAAGATGCGCGCTCGAGAGCCCGACGCATCGCGCTCCGCTCCCGCCCTTTGCGGAGAGCGCCCAGCCCTGCTCTGGGCCCCGGCCGCGTCCTGGCGATGCCAGCCACCCTCGCGCCCTCTGCGCGTGCCTGCTCTGAGAGCCGCAGAAACGCCTCGCCGGTCCTTCCTGCTCTGGCGCGGGCCGCGCCGTCTGTCCCCTAGCTTGGCTTCCTGACTTCGGAATGCTCCCGCCGCCGCTGACGCCCTGAGCCGGATAACCATAAGCGCCGCGCTCACCGACCGACCACGGGTCTCGAGGAGAGTTCCAAGTAATCGCCCCAGGTTGAGGTCTCTGGGCCAAGGCGGGAATCCTCTCGGGAGAGCACCAAGGCCCCCCTGGGGTCCTGCATACGACGTTTATGTCCACACCGGCTTTAGATCTTCAGCGAGAGCTTCGGGAGCCCAGGCCTCAGCGAGCTCTGCGGGTCGTTTGGGACACGCGCCGCGTGGAGCAAGGCTGCCACGAAAGCTGAGAGGCGGGTGGTTGGTCCTGCGGTCCCTATGGACGCCATCCGTGGGGGCAGTGGGGCTCCTGTAGGCGGCGAGCGGTTCTGCTCCCGGGCTGCAGTGGCTTCGAAGCCGCCGCTAGTAGGGGCTCTGACCGCCCCCGGAGTCGGGGAGTGCCGAGGGCAGGAGAGCCTAGTTAGCATCAGCGACAGCACTCCCGTGCCGCCTCAGAGGTCCTTGTCCTGGCTCCTGTCTTTCAGGCCCGACAGACTGCTGCTCTGGTTCTGCAGGTGTGCAGGCCCTGGACACCGGGTGGCTGAGCCCCAGGCTACCGATCTCCAACATGAGCAATCCCGCTTAACCACCCAGAGTCCCCGCCGGGTGCGAGTGACTCCTACACACAGCCTGTACACACCTTGGACGTGCCCCCCTCCTTACAGCACTTCCTTCCCCTTACAGGCTGAGATGCCAACTGCTGGTGTTGGTTCCTGCTCTGCCTTTCCCTGATCGCTGCCCCCCATTTATCTCCATCTCTTTTCTGGGTCTTGCTCCTCAGGAGGCTGCTTGGTATTCTATGAGTCATGCCCCTGTCCCCCAAAGAGGGAGAAGGCCACTCTCTCCCTGGAGTCCTCCAAGCAGATGGAGGGGGTTTCAGGGTAATGACGATGAGGAGCGGAGTTCTCTGGTCCCCTGACACGACTGTAGAATGGGTGGGCATGGGAGGCCAGCAGAGGCCAGCAGGCTTGGCCCTCTTTTGGGTAGCTATTCTGATAAGCCCTGTTGCATTTTTACCCCTTACCCTGGTAGCTGGGTGGCTTAAGGTCAAGAAGGCAAGTCCTAGAGCTCCAGATCTGGTCACTTCCTCTGGGCAGATCCTATTGAGACAGACAGTGAGGGTCCAAGGGGCAGATGAGCAAGCCCCAGAGCTGTGGGGAGTCCTCTGCAGTGATGTCAGTGCTCCCCTGACCCCCATCCCTGAGCTACTCTCACCCTTTTCTGCCTGGAGTCCAGCAGAGGCTCCCTCTGAACTCAATACACCAAGACCCCTCCCTCTCAGGCCTGCTATGTGTAGGGTATCCCCTTCCAGTCTCCCTGGTCCCCCTGACCATTTTCAATTATTTGGTTCAACTTCCACAAGTCCTCCTTCCTAAGGTCCTACCAAATGGAACTACCCCTAAAACAAAATATTTTGGCCAAGAATGGAAGTCAGGTACTGGAGCATTTACTCCCCAGGTTGCACCTGAGTTGAGAAGCTGACCTGGTGCCTGGGCTGTCGCTGTGCAAGCCCCGAGGGCAAGCCCTCCCTGCTCTCTCAGGCCTCCAGGGCACACTCACAACGTGGAGCTTGTTTCACAGCCTGGGTGGTCCTGGGAGGTCACTGACCGCCTTCCAGCTGAAGGAAACTTTACCCAACTTGTCCTCCACAATGCAGACAGGGACTCTTCAGACCCAGAACCCCAGAAGCCACTTTTCTGGTCCCATCCTCTTCTGACAGCTGTGATCCCATCACCGAGTTCTGGGCAAGAAACTGCCTCTTGGTGCCAGCTCGCTGGGCCTCCTGGGGGCCAGGCCCCTGCAGGGGATGGGCTGGGCCAGGGAAGGGGTTGTGTGAGTCAGTGGGGCGTCTTTGTGGTGTTGCTCCTGCCTTCCCAGTGGACTGCTGAAGAGAGTTTTCATGGCAATGCCACTGGAGGTCCTCACCAGAGCAAGAGGGCAGGGTCCATCAGGATGACCTATTTTTCCCCATGCCCCGGTCGATGGGTCATGGCTGGGCTCCACTAAGCTTCCTGAGTGAGGCTTAGTACAGCAGAGTGGGGCTGCTTGGAACTGTTCCCAGTCTGCAATCACAGGCAATGGGGGAGCCATCAGAAACTCCTGAGGAGGGAGGGGCAGACAAGGATGAGAAGGATGTGTTAGGGGCTATGCTCTATTTGGATACTGGTCCCCCAACTCTCCTTCTGCAAGCATGGCCTATCTCCTGCCTCTCGAATGCTGCAGCTGAAGCCCTTGCCCAGACATCACAGTTTTTCGAGGAATGAGACAATCCTTCTTGAAACTTTTTTGTCCCGTCTTGCCCTTCATAGCCCAGGGCTGGGGGATTTGACATTGGCCTGAGACTTGGGGTTCAGAGAATGAGGCACAGCCAGCCCAGCCAAAGGTGGGCTGAGCATCCCTGTCGGTTGCCTGCCTGGTCCTAGGAGCAGAGGCATGAGCACAAGGACATGGGAACCAAGGCCTGCAGAATCACAGACAAGGAGGCACTTCCTGGCAGGGGCGGGGACATGTCAACCACCCCATCCTCACCCCCTCCTCCCGCCTCTGCACTAGGCCCTACCACAGCTCCAATTCTGGCACCTCCACACCCTTTGGGACGCGCCACCACAGAGTACTTCCCTGAGATGAACCCCACTCCGGCCCCAGCACATCAGCCCAGACCACAGAGCACATGGTTCCCCAGGGCCCCCTCCCCTGCTGGAGGCTCAGCAGGCCTCCCAATACCAGGCTCTCATGGAGGGTGGCTGCTGGGGAGGAAGGGAGGAAAAAGGAAGGGGGAGGCGGGGACTGAAGCGTCAACGTTCTTCCCCCTCCCTCCATTCCACCCACAAAACCCCTTGGTTCGGTTTCCATCCTCCTTTTTGTGTTTTCCATTGCAGCTGAGGAGAAGGCCTCCAAAGCTGCCAGCTTCCCCCAGCTGCCCTTGGACTGCCGAGGGGGCCCCAGAGACGGGCCCTCTAACTTGCAAGGCTCCCCTGGCCCCTGCCTGGCCAGCCTGCGTGTTCCCCTGTCCCCGGGACTCCCAGACTCCATGGAGTTGGCCAAGAACAAGAGCAAGAAGCGCCGTAACCGCACCACCTTCAGCACATTCCAGCTGGAGGAGCTGGAGAAAGTCTTCCAGAAAACCCACTACCCTGATGTGTATGCCCGGGAGCAGCTGGCTCTGCGCACCGACCTAACCGAGGCCCGGGTACAGGTGAGGATACCTCGGGTGTGGGGCTCTTTGGCTGCCTTAACCATGAGCCAGGCCGTGGAAGGGCTGGGAGAGGTGGGTGCTAGCACCACACAGAGCTGCCTTTCCCAGGTGCCTGCCCCCAGCCTGCCCCCTGGGCTCTCCTCTATGCCCAGCTCTGCTGCAGCCACAGGCTTGCAGCCCAAGTTGAGGCTTATGCATGGGTGTGGGGGTGATGGTCTCTTGGAGTTAAAAGACCTGTGTGGGTGTCCTAGCTCTGCTACCTACTAGCTGGCCAGGTGATTTGGGGCATGCCATTGAATCTCAGTCTCCATTCCCCAATTCAGGAAAAGAGAATGATAGTACTACCTACTAAGGAGTATCTTTGAGGATCAAATGTGTGACAGCATTTTGGAAGCAGTGAAATGCTGAACACATATCAGAGCGGCTCCCAAGGTGGCTGCCCAGAATGGGAGGGTCCCCACTGGGGGTTCTCAGGCTCAGTGATGCTCAAAGCCATCCTGAGCCAGCAGCCTTCAGTCCTGCCATCCCCCAGGCCCTGGCTGGGAGAGCCTGGCCAGGAGCCCCTCCCCACCCAACAAACTCCCCAACAGAGGTCAGGCCCCTGGGCTTCCTGGATAGGGCTGAGACCAGCTTCACATAGGATAGAGCCCAGACTGTGGGGCTGGGCTCAGGGGATGAAGGGATGCTGGGAACAGGGGAAAGGGAGAAGGGGAGGGAAGTCCATGTCCAAGGCATGTCAGAAATAGGGAAGAGCATGAAGGTGGCAAACAGGGGTGGGGATGGGAAAGGAGGCTTCAGGAAGAGTCTGGCCCAAGAGAAAGATGGTCAGTGTTGCCTTGCTTTGAACCGGCTTGATAAACGGCAGGCTCCCTGATGCCAAGCAGGAGGCCCTGGGAGAGGAGTTGGGTTTGGGCTTCTTGGGAAAGGCAAGGAGATTCCGTCTCCCACCACACAGCTCACACTTATCACTGCATGGGCCTCTCCAGACTCTGTTTGAAGGCACGGGGGTAGGGGCCGGCTCTGGCAGAATATGGGGCCTGGCAGGCTAGTCTGTCAAGAGGCCAGCTGCTGTCTCGCAGAGAATGCCCTACAGCTGGATTCAAAACAGGACCAGAGGGGCTTGGGCTGTTCCCCCTTCACTGCTGGGTCCTCCTGCTTCCATGTTCCTCCCCAGTGGCACCCAAAACAGACTTTCAGGACTGTCCCCCAGGGCTCCCCAGGGCCTGGGGCCATCAGAGTGAGAGCCCAGCATTGAGGAGAACCCCAGATTACATAAGTCTAGAACATGGAGTCTCCAGATGCCTCTCGGGTGGGATCTGAATAGCTGCCCCTATGGAAACTGCTTTGGGGAAGTGGAGTACACTTCCCCCACTCCTCTCCTAGGCCTTCTCTCCCCTGGAAGGGTACAGGGGTAGCCACAAGGCCCCCACACCTAGTCCAGAAGCTTCTCCAGTGATTGAAGTCCTAGAATAGGGATTTTTCTGTGACAGGAGCATGACACCCACCCATAAGCCCCACCCCATGGAGAGGAATAATAAGACCACACACGGGACAATGCAGAGGGCAGGTCCAGAGCGCGGGTGGGGACTCTGAGGGAGAACGGTGGTGACAGGGAAGCATTCCCAGTAAAGTGATCAGCTTCACAGGCTCCCAGCTCCTTCATCTGCCTGCAGAGGAGGGAAAGTAGAGAAAGGAAGGCCAGGCAGCTGGGCAGGTGGGGTAGTCATTCCCTGACCATGACCCAGGCCTGCTCTGGGATCTCTGCAACTAGGGGTTAGGGGAGTAGGGGTATGCCCATCTTCTTGCCTGCCTGCATGGGTGGGAATGACCATGGAGGAGTGGGGGAGTGTGAGAGGCTGGGGTGGGGTTACTCACACACTATACACACAGCTTTTTCTGTTGTGGCTCCCAGCTAGATGCCTGGAAAGCAGGTGGATGGTTTGGGTGTTTTTTTTTTTCCTTCTTCTCCCCAAATCCCCCCAGTACATGGTTGTATATTTTAGTTGTGGGTCCTTCTAGTTGTGGCATGTGGGACGCCACCTCAGCATAGCTTGATCAGCGGTGCTAGGTCCGTGCCCAGGACCCGAACCAGCGAAACCCTGGGCTGCCAAAGCAGAGCGCGTGAACCCAACCACTCGGCCATGGGGCTGGCCCCCAATTTGGCTTGGTTTTGATATTACCAACATCTAGCCCAGAGCCTGACACATTTATTAAATGATCGAAATACAAAATGCATACACCAATACACATACATCTAACAGTTGTAGGGCATATACAAAACGACAGATTATCACAGATAGGTACAAAGAACACAGATTTGCTACCCCTACCTGCCAAGAGCTCACACATGAATGGGAGAGACTGATTCCAAAACAGATCATGGTAATGGGACATGGCAAGTACAATGAGAGAGATGCCGGGTATCACAAAAGCCTAGTGGAGGGTGCCCAGCTCAGATAGACCTGTGGGGTGACAGGTAGTGCAGGCAGGGAGTACCTGAGCAAAGGCAGCAAGGAGCAGACAGCAGAGTGTTTCAAAGGCAAGCTGGGATAGGAGGCAGCTAGGAAGATAGAGTGGTGTTGCCTGGCAGGAGATGAGGCTGCGGAGAGGGGTGGGGTCAGCTCCAAGGTGCCTTGTTAAGGAGCTGGGCTCTGGGCTTGAGGTCTCCAGGGAGCCACAGAGGGTTTAAGCAGGACCAGGACCTGAACAGAAATATCTTTACGATTCCTCAGATGCCATGAGGTGGGTAGATTGGAAAAGGAGACGAAGCAGGGGGCAAGAAACCCAACACACGTGCTCTGGTACAGCTAGGAAGTGCCCAGGGCCTCTGGGGCAACGACACCCTTGCCAGGCTGGGGAACTAGAGTGACTCAGCCTCGGGGGTGAGGCCGGGGCGGGGCAGAGTGTGGCGCCATTAAACGGCTCTAGGCTCGGGCCTCTCTTGGCCCCATCCCAAGCTCCCCTGGCCCTGAGAAGGATGTGGATTTACAAACTCCTACAGCTCAAGATCCTCCAGCCTGGAGCCAGCTCCCCACCCCACAGGAGGATACAACCATCAGCTCTCTCCCAGCAGGCTCCTCTCCTCAGGGCTACCTTATCACCCCCTCAAACTCCCCCAACCTACCCCCAGGTCTGGTTCCAGAACCGCAGAGCCAAGTGGCGGAAACGTGAGCGTTATGGGAAGATCCAGGAGGGGCGGAACCCCTTCACATCTGCCTATGACATCTCTATGCTGCCCCGAACAGACAGCCACCCCCAGGTGAGACCCCGCCCTGCCTCGAGTGTCAGGGCCTGGCCGTGTTCCATGGAGTAGCCAGCAAGAGTATGAGTTCTGGCCGTGGGAGGCCTGGAGCAGCTTTGGGGCTCTCTGTGACCATGGGCAAACTACTTCCTCTGTAAAATGGGCTCCTACCTGTCTCATGAAGGATGCATGCAGAGTTGCTGGCACAGGGGAATCACTGAAGAAAATCTCATGTTGAGAAGCAGCGGCAGGGGCCTCCTGAGATGCCACTTTAGGAGTAGGAGGGAACAGATTCTAGACCTGGGCCAAGTGGAGGTTTCTCAGAAAGTTTTGGAGCCCTAAGGGCAAAGAGAGCCCCTAGGGTAAAGGAGGCAGCCCCTGGGGCTACTCATTCATGAGCCTTCTTTTCTCTTTTCAGCTGCAGAACTGCTTGTGGCCCAGCCCAGGGTCTGGGAGCCCCGGAGGCCCCTGCCTCGCATCTCCAGAGGGCATCCCCTCCCCGTGCATGTCTCCATACTCCCACTCTCATGGGAATGTGGCCGGCTTCATGGGGGTGCCGGCCTCCCCTGGAGCCCACCCTGGCATCTACTCCATCCACGGCTTTTCTCCTCCCTTGGGGGGCCACAGCTTTGAACCCGCCTCTGATGGCGACTATAAGTCTCCAAGCCTCGTCTCGCTCAGGGTGAAGCCCAAGGAGCCGCCCAGCCTGCTGAACTGGACCACGTGACTGGCTGCGTGGACAGGCAGACTGAGCTGCCCACCCCCTCTTCCATCCCCAACTGCTCCCCCTACCCGAGTCGGGACACCAGAGAGAACACCCTGCCTCCAAGCCGCAGATGGCTGGAGGCCCGGGCAGAGTGGCTGGGGCCCTCAGGCTCCCACAAGGAACAAGCTACAGAGTCTTTTCTTTGTGGGGATAAGGTGGGGCTGCCCAGGAGAAAGGGGGCTTCAAAGCAGTTAGGCCTCTACCTACCCAACTCTCAGCCCTCACCCAGACTCTGGGCTGGAAGGAGGAAGACGCTGTCCTGCTTCCGTCAGACTTCGTCCAAGTTTAAGTGCCATTCCTCCAGCTGAAACAGCTTAATTGGCTCCTCCTTCAGGGAACCCAGGAAAATGGGTCGAGGACGACACAGGTCGAACTAGGAGGAGTTCCTTGTGACTTTGGGGAAACCAGTCTTTATGACCACCGAGGGCCGGCTTCACTGCCCCCTCCCGTCACCAGGGGGCGCGCACCCAGTGTCTGGCAGTGACAAGGGCCTGGAAGCCCCAGGTCAGTGTAAAAGGTGCCCAACTCCCCAGCTCCAGCCATGCCTTACTCCTGCCCTATGACCCCTCCCCCAACATGCTATGGAGTCCTCTTCCCCCTCCTAGGGGGCAGAAATTCCACCAGAAACCACCAAATATTTGGATTCTCTTCCACGGAATCAAGCCAGAGCTATGCCACAGAAACCGTAAGCTCCCTTAATTTACTCATGGGATCACTGGATGTTGGTAAGAATAAAACAGATTTCCAGACTCTGAGCCCCTGAGAGCTCGGCCCCTACTTTTGTAAAGACCCCTTTGTGAAAAATGTGCTGCCCAGCATAATAATAAAGGTGGCAGTAGTTTTTTATATCAGGTGACTGTGTATCCTCAGGGTTTGGCACTTGGTTGCTCTAGGGCTGGTCTGTGCCTGGGGTCCAGGCTGAGCCAGGCTCTCCTGAGGGCCTGGCAGGGATCCTGGAGGCTAGGGGAAGGTGGGCCTGCAGCAGAGCCCCCAAGGCTGATGCACACCATGCCTGGCCCTGTCACCTGCCCAGGGTCTCTGTGGCTTCGGCAGTGCAGGGAGGCAGGGCACAAAGCCCAGCTCTAGAGTTAGGTTCAAGTGAAAGGGAAAACTGGGGTGGGAAGGGAAGTGAGAAAGCTGAGGTAAGCTCGTGGCTGAACTGACAACTGAGGGGAGGTGGAATGGAAGACCAGGGAGGCCACTGAGGGCTCTGAGCTCCCCAAGGGTGGGGACCCCAGGGCAGTGGGGGTGGGGCAGCTCCCTTCCCCCAGACATCCCAGGAGTATGTCTAAGCTGTGAGGCAGAGACAAAAGCCAGGACTCTTTCTTGTGGTTTCAGAGTATTACCCATTCTATCCTTCAACCGTACTTTCTGCCTTATCTCCGCAGCCTGGAAGGCAGGAAAAAAGCAGGCCTGGCCCTCCCTCCCTCCCAGTAAACACAACCACATTGCTCAGAGGAGCACAGCCTCAGCTAGCAGCCCAGCCACCCCCACCCTGCACCTCCTCTTCCAGGCACAGAGAAGCCCAAGCACTCAAAGACACCAGAGCCATGCTTATTCTCCAGGAGGGTGCAAACCCCCAACAGATCAGATTTTCCAGCCAAGACAGTCACTGGGACAAGGCTCAAGCATCCCCTAGAATGTCTTCCCTCTTCTCTTTCCTTCATTGGAGGGTGTGGCTTCTGGCGATTTCTCTCCCCTATACTGACGCTGGCCCTGAGGTGCTGGCCTGAGCCCTGTGTTCCGCAGGAAGGGAAGATCTGGGTAGTAGGGAGAGGCAGCCCCAGCTCCCTCCAGTGAACAGGACCAACCTCACCTAACTGGTCAATAATGAATTGAGGCTCAAACCCACATTTCTAACTCCAGGGATAAGACCACTGCACTGGAAGTTTCTTCACCCAAGGAGTAGCCAGTAAAGTTTTTGACTTTCTGTCCCCCAAAAGTCAGAGAGATGCAGAGAGAGATCAGTTTGTTCTACAGATATTTATTGAGTGCCCACTCTGTGCCAGGCATTGTGCTGGTGCCAGAGAAGAGCGATGGTCAAGAAAAACATGACTTCCTCTCTCTCACAACTTTTAGAAAGGCAGAAATGGAGAGAGGGAAGAGGAAGGGATCTGTGAAAGTCCAAGCAAAGGAAGCAGAAGTGGGAAGAGACAGATGAGAGAGGAAAATAAAGTCGAGCCAGAGATCAATGCAACAGGAGTGGAAGGCGCGGGCAGAGGCCAGGAGCCAGCCCTGTGCAGGAGGGAGGCCCTGAGGGGGAGGGCACAGGGAGGCCAGAGACCAGCTACTGGCTCCCATCCAGGGGCATCTGCCCACAGCTCATATTTTTCTGTCCAGTGACAGCTAAATGAAGAGAAAGCTAACTTTACAACCGCCCACTTCACACATAATGAATATGAATGGGCATCCCGGAGCCTGTTCCCTGGGATTATCTGTGAGCTGACAGGTTCTCCCACTGACTGGGCCATCCCAGCCAGCCTGTCCCCTGGCTGGGACGTGGGCAGCCCTTCCACCTGCTTCCCATTAGCTGTCCTTCCTCCCCTCCTCCTCCACACCCTAGGCATGTCACCCCTAAGACACAGCCCCCAGGTCTCCAGATGCCCCTGCCCCCAGCCTCACTCCAGAGCAGCCCTCAGCCTAGACCTCATGTTTCCCCAAGGCCAGGCTGGGGCTCTGGTCACCCCTTCTGGAAGAGGAAAAGGGAAGCGGCCCCACCTGGAATCCCACCTTTAAGAGTTGGAAGGTTCAATCTCCCTTTGCTAAGGCTCTTCACCCCAGTGAGGCCCACCCAGAGAAGCCCTAAATCCTGGTCCTAGCAGGGGCAGACACCAGGCCCAGAGTGACGGGCCCTGGCCAGTGGGTTCCCCACCTCCCCCAACCATTTACACATCAATCTGAATCACAACCCAGAAGTGCAGACTCTCCGAAGTCCCAGAGAGGAAAAGAGCCCAGCATCACCAGGAACTGGGCATTTCCTGCATCCAGCAAAGGGAGTACGTACCTTACCCCGTCCCAGCCTCATCCTAGCCATTCTCACCAGGGGAGTCAAGCACAAAGTGTCCTCTCTTGGAGCCCTTGTTCCTGATGCTGGAGTCGCCTCCCTTTCCCACTTGACAACTGCAGCCCAGCTCCCGCCCAGTCTCTTCTCCTGTAGGAGTGCACAGGCTGGGACCAATGGGACGTGTGTGGCCCAGCAGATGTCTGTCCTGGTACCTACCACATTTTGCTCTTACTTGCTTTTATGGCCATCTGTCCATCAGTTTTGAGCTCGTCAAGGAGAGTGAGAAAGTGTGGTGTCCTATTCATCTGGACACCTGGACATGGGGCCAGGCCTAGGACAGGCCTTCGCGCTATGAGGGCGGGGTTATGCTAGGTGAGTGGCTGACTCTTGAGAGGCTTCTGTATTCAGAGCAGTGAGCTAAGGATGAGGGATAGAAGAAGGCCTAAGACATGGTTCTGGTCCTTGAAGGGGGTCTCTGTTTTCCAGGGGACACAGGAAATGGATGCAAATTCACAGGTTAGAGTTGGAAGGGCCATTAGCAACAGCAAGAATAGCTGCCCCTTATTTATCAGCTGTGTTGTTTCTTGTCAGCCAGGCATGTAGGTCCATTATCCATTATCTTATTCAGCACTCACCACCACCTTGCTATTATTAAACCAATTTTTACAGATGAGTCAACTGAGGCTTAGAGCTTGCTCAAGTGTCAGAGCCCAGATTGAGAGTCAAGGCTGTCTCACTCCCAAAGTGTGCAACTCCCGTGTTTTATAGCCGGCAGCCTCCGGCTGACTGCCAAGTACAAACAAATGGCACAGCTACCACTTCTCTAAGCAGTCAGTTCATTAGAGGACAGACAGGAAGCCAGCCTCCCAGGAGAGAAGCCTCACAGGTATGGCAGGGGCAGCCACACACGAGTCCTCTGGGACTCCCGAGAAAGACATTCAGGCTCAGGCTGAAAAGGAAGAAAAGATAGCAGCGACAGCCCACAAGTTATCTTGAGGAGGGCACATTTGGGGCACAGCAGAGACTAGGCCAAGGCCAAGCTTTGGTGACCTAAAGCAACTGACATTTGCCAAGAATCTTCTTGCCAGGGACCATGCTTGAGCAAATACTAAGTACTGACTAAAGTGAATAAATGAGCAAATGAATGCACTGTGATAAGTGCTGGGGAATAAGAATGATTCATAGAGAAGGGGGAGGGGGACGCACACACTTTGCAAACAGAGACCTGGGTTTCCATCTGGACTCTGGCTCTCGTTATTTTGTGACCTTGGGCAAGTTCTTTACCCTTCTGTGCCAGTTTCTCATCTGCACTGTATGTAATGGTACTACTTTTTAGGATTATTATTAGCAATAAGATATTATACATAAAGTGCTAGGAGCAGTGGCTGGCACACGGTAAGCACACATTTCCTGGCTATTGTGTAGAAAATGAGCTTTCGAGAAGCATGGATATTGGGCCTGGTATCTATTTGGCACCCAGAAAGTGGTAACTCTCTTGATTAACAAGGGACAGTTCTCATCCTCAAGGCAATACAGCCATGGGGTAATCCGTCCCTCAGTGGATTGAAAGAGCACTGGACCCTGAGCCTGGTTAGCAAATTTTATGTAACTTAACCATTTACAAAGGGCCTTTATGTACCCTGCCCATCCCATGACCCAGATGAAATATAAAGCCACAGAGACTGGGTGGCCACTCGTTCCACAAGATATTTCTGTACAAAGATGCGAGTTCAAATGGCCAATATGCCAGGAGCACACTTCTGGCCAGATGCAGGGCTTCACCTGCCCAAGTTTTATGGCCCTTGCAGCTTTGATATTCTGTGTTCTTTTTTGCACAGATTTATATATAGATATTTACAGACCTTTGCAAACCAAGAGGAAAAATGCCACCTCTGGTTAAGGGAAGCTTCAGAGGAGAGAGTGGGGAAATCAAAAAGGGGAAGGAGGACAGAGCTCCAGCCCGGCAGGTTCAGTGAGCCAGGATGCCTGGGAGAACAAGAACGTGAATCTCAAGATACATACTTCCTACTGGTGCTGGCAAGAGACAGCAGAAACTCTATCATGCAATCACAGGGACTTCCCATCTAATAGGCTGTGTGACTTACATAAGGAGTACACTGCTGGCTCCCACCTCGCTGCTTCTAATCATGCTAGCACATCAGGGCTCGTCCTGGAAGCCCAGCTTGAGGCCTGGACTGAGGCTCAGCAGAAGCCAAGCCAGGCAGGCAATGAATGGAAGAACCAACAAAGGAGAGATTTCCTCTAGAATATGCTTCCTTTATAAGTCAAGACCCCTTGGAGACTTAAGACCCCACACACATGGCCTACAGGTAAGATAAGGGAACTTCAAGCAGTTCTGAAAAGGGAACCTCCTTTTACCAGCATCAGAATGGTAAGATGCTCAGACGCAGAGCCTCAAGATCAAGCTGGCTGGAGGCAGATGTGTATAGGGATCTGAAAGCCAGGTACAGGCTCCAGGAGGCCTCAAACTCACCTGCCACAAAGGTTTTCCTTGCTTCTCTCTCAGCCACACAGGCTCCTGGGCCCTCTGACACTCTCTTTCCCACTATGAAGCTGAGTCCTGATGATAACATAAGCTCTGGGCATAGAAGTTTATTCCCAGTCTCAACCACCCGACCCAGTGAGGGCCCAGAGCAGTCGACCCCCTCTCTGATCAAGCCCTGAAATCGATTTGGCTCAGGCCAGCTCAGGGTGTGATCCAGAGAAACCTGGGGCTCCTACTGCAATTACATCAAACCTAGGGGTGCAGGACAACTTGTTACTCCGGCAGCCCAGAGCCCTGGAGCTGAGCCGTAGCAATGGCAGACTGATGTGAGGAGAGGACACTCTGGATCCAAGTGTCAATCCTCCTCTGCTTCCCCCTCAGAAGGGAAAGGCGGGTGGCTCGGCAGGGGACAAGTGGGTGACCTATCAATGCTGGCAAGAAGACTCACTTTCTAGACCTGGATGAGATACTCAAGGGCCATATTTCCCGCAGCAAGGCAACGAGGACTGTTTTTGCTTCCTTTTAATGTAAACTGAATACACAAACACATTAAAAACCCCAAAATGACACACGATGATACACAGATTTATATATAGATATTTACAGACCCTTGCAAACCAAGAGGAAAAATGGCACCTCTGGCTAAGGGAAGCTTCTCTTCCTACCCCAACCCTGTCCACAACCAAGTGCTGAGGCAGCTGCAGGGGCCTCTGCAACGGCTTCTGTATGAAACTTAGCAGAAGGCTGGAATGACATCGGAAATCCCCCAAAGCAAAACCAAGATGCCGACCTTCTGGCCTTGGCTCTAATCCTAAGCCCTCCTTGGCGAGCTGACACGCAAGGATCTGCGGGTCTCAGGAGGAGTCAGCATGACCCCTGAAATTCACATGCAATAGGTTCCCAGCCCATCCCAGCTTTTCCGAGCCTTGAGCTGAATGAGAAATGAGCTACAACCAATCATGTCCAAGAGAGGAGGGTGAGGAAAAGTGAAGGAAGAGAGGATCCCAAGCAGAGAGATGACCACTCCCAAGCAGGATACTGGGAATCAACGAGACCAAACCTGGACTCGCCCACAAGCCCAGCGCTGGCTAGGAAGGGCACAGTGGGGCTGTGCTGCCACCTGGAGGAGGACGGGAGCACTGCAGCAATGAGCCAGAACTGTCCTTGGATACCTGGAGCGATCACCCCTTCCTCCCTTTTCAGTTCTCTGCCCAGGAGCCTCACTGCAGCAGCTCTTCCCAGGAAATGGGCTTGGAGAAGACCTCTCTTTCTAACCAGAGGTCGTAGTTCATCTGGAAGTCCTCAGGGAGGTCTACCCGCTGGCCCAGGACACTCTGCAGGCAGTTGTCCACCGGTAGGAAGTCGGGGTTGCTGTGGGCCCGGTCATAGCGCCGGGCATTGAAGCGTTCAATGTTGGCACGGAGGGCACACTCTTCTGCCTGGAAGTCCCAAGGCCGGGCATCAAGATCTGGGACAAGGCAGGAAGACATGGTTAGAAGCCAAGCCCTTGTGGCAGCTCCTCTGGGTTCACTGCAGCTCGGGGACAGGCCAGCTGGACTAGGAATGCTGACTGTCAACCGGGAGCAGGAAGCCTCCAAGCCCCATCCTCAGGCACTTCTTGCCTAGATGGAAAGGAAAGTCAGGTCAAAGGAGAAAAGCCACA
Organism: Equus quagga; assembly: GCF_021613505.1. Lineage (NCBI taxonomy): Eukaryota > Metazoa > Chordata > Mammalia > Perissodactyla > Equidae > Equus > Equus quagga. Next base: position 41,312,120 of record NC_060284.1, on the reverse strand, counting down.
TCTACAGAGAAGGAGGCTTACATTGCAGTGTATGTGGACCCAGTGAGGGAGAGCCACAGGTACACTTCTCTGAAAGTTATGCTCTGCCTGGCTCTCTGGGGTCGGAGGCAGGAACATGCAGATCCCCTCATCAGCTTATTCTCTCAATTCCCTGACCAGATACTGTGTGCCACCTTGGGTCTGCACAAATTCACAGGGCCCTGGGAATGCAGATGCAGTCACCTGGCCATCATGCCAGAGGCCAGGAACTGTAACCGTGGGCAGCATGCTGAGAGGAAACAGGGAAGAAGAGCCCACTGTGCCTAGGAGGCTGAGGCGGCTGCCCAGAGGAGAAGACCTGTGGAGATACAGGACAGTGAGAGGGTATAGGAGGCACCCTGCCGGGAGAAGGAACAAAAGTGGGGGACAACATGGCTAATGTGCACTGACTGAGTGCTCTGTGTGCCCAGGGCCCTGGGTGTGACAGAGGCTGGGCTGAAGAGGAGCTGGGTCAGATTACAGAGGGGAAGAAGGAGGGAGGATGGTAGGCCTCACACACCTTGCTTGAGAGTCTAGCTCTAATTCTAAGGGAAACTGGAAGCTAATGAAGGATTTTACTCAGGGAGGTAACACCATCAGATTTGCATTTTGAAAAGATCACTGGGGCAAAATTTGAGGCATTGATGGAGGGAAAGAAACTGGAGGCAGGGAAGCCATCAGGAGCTGTGAGAATTTCGGTGGCCAGAACTAAGGCAGTTACAGCTGGAAGACAAGATGGGGCCAGAGTCTTCTTTCCCAGAAAAGGAATGACTTAGAGGAGAGGGACAGAAACAACTAGGGGATAACCACGGACGCCAGGCCTGGGCAGCTTCTCAAAGTCCTTCCTAGAGCTCCCACCCTGATGCCACAAAAGCAGGAGCTGGGCTCTTCTGCATTCCTCAGAGGGGAGCTTAGGGCAGAGGGGGAAAGACGTCACCTCTCCCGCTACATCCCCACCCACACCCCGCTTCATGCCAGAGCCTCACCATTGCCATAGGCCCAGTCGTCATTCAGCCGATGCCGCACCTTCTGGTAGATGGCAGACATTGTCTTCATGTTGCTCTTCCGCCACTGCCGCCCCAGATACTTGGTCTGCACCTTAAGCAGCTTCAGCACGTAGAGCTGCATCATGGCCTGTTTCACCTTCAGGGCGCGCTTCAGGATGGGGGCTGACTTGAACACCACCAGCATCTGGGAAGGGGCATGGCAGAGGCCCAAGCAAAGGAAGAAATAAAGGCCTGCACCGCTACCCTGCTGCCGACCCCTTCTGGGGTTATGGGCAAAGTGACCAAGTGTCCCACTGTTCCCAGAATGAGGGGTTTCCTGGGACACGGAACTTCCAATGCTAAAACCAGGACAGTCCCAGACAAACCAGAATGGTTCATCACCCTAATTATGTGTCATTTTGGAATCTGAAGCAAGCTAAGAATTCCTCGACCAGAAATATTCCTATGTGCATGTGCATACAATTTCAGAGGATTCATGGGCCTCCCCACCCCAAAGGCATCCCCAGACCCAGAGTGAAGGGAGACTCCTAGAACCATGGTTATGTTACCACCAGAGATTCAGAGGATAGAGGAAAATCCCTTCACTAAGTGTGGGTTTATCTCAGTGCACGACTGAGCCTCTTCTAGCTTCCAGTCCAACTCAAGGAACCAGGAATCAGTCCTTAAAATGCAAGGATGTGGCTACAGGAAAGCTGGGGGAGGAGGATGTAGCTGCAGCAGCAAGACCACCGTGGGGACTCCCTGTTCCCCGAGGCGTGGCCCTCTGCTTTGAGCTCCAAGTTTCATGCCTGCTGCCTAAGCCAACTCACCATCGTCCTTGAATGCTTCCATTTTGTCAGCTTGTTCAAAATCCGAAGCAGATTGATACAAGAGAAGAGGTTCCTCCAGCAAAACTGGTTATTGTCACCTGCTTCCTGCAGGGAAAACCCAGGAACAATCACACCCTCACAGCTGCAGGGTGCTCAGCAGTTCCCAAGGCCCTCACATATATGATCTCAGAACAGCCGGTCTCCATGCCTGTACCAGGAACCCTCTCCTCTCACAGCAGCCCACTTCTAGGGGGACTCCATCCCAGAAATTGGCAGGGGGCGGGGCAGGTCCCTAGAATATTCCTGCAGGAAACATGGAACATGATATTGGGGCCTGTGTCAACTCGACCAGGTGAGCTCTGGGTCCACAGCCCCCGAAGACCACACTCCTGACAAACTAATGCCTATATCGAAATCTTTCTGCTCTGCAAGGTCCCTCCCCCTGGTCCTTCTATGCAATTAAAGTGCTTTAAACAGGCGTTCAGCAGTGACCTCATCTTTGAAGACACCTCTATCCCTGGGCAGGCTCCCACCACCGACCCTCACGCCCAAGGGTCAGCTGGGGAGAGCCTAGCCACTCACCAGACTCTCGGCCGTCAACTCCGGCAGCTCATGCACCACGCAGTGAGGGTAATCCAGGACAGAAATGCTGCAGAGGCAAGAGAACCCAGAGGCCCACCATGAGCAAAGGCTGGGGTCTGCAAAGCAGCCATGACAGGGCTGGCTCCTGGCTCTCCTCCCTCACTTGTTGGAGCAGAAGCAAGAATCTACCTTGTCTGCACCACCCTGGTTTCCCCAGCTGCAAGAGGAGGAAATACTTGCTATAAGAGAACTTGTAAGGTCCCTCTGTGGCCGGAGATCAGCTTGTAATCTCCTAAGGGGTGGACACCCTGCTTTCTCCACAACTATGAAGCTAGGGCTGGAGGAGATTTCCCAAGGCAATTAATTTATGCCAAGCCCCTGCTGGAGAGAGTGTCTGGCTGACAGCTCACCCTATGGTGTATCACACTGATGAGCGGGCACTGTCAAGTACATAGAGCTGGCACCAGGCAAGGGGAAGGGGAGGTAAGAGTCAGCAGAAAGGGCACTACAGTGCACAAAGCCCAGGTCCTTACAGCAGGCGGCCCAGCTGGTCTCCTCAAAAAAAAAAAAAGGGCAGAAGGACAGTAAGGGCAGTACTGGGATGAGAACCCTCCCACCTAGGCACAGGCTGAGTCACCTGTCCCTAGTCTAGCTGGACTCAGATTTGACACACTGGCTTTCTCCACAGACAGGGACCATGTCCCATTCATCTTTGTGTCCTGATGCCTGGCAGAGTGCTGGCTCTGTAGGTGCTGAATGGGTTCAGTGGGAGAGGCAGCTGGGAATCCAGCCATCTGGCCACACCCACCCCTTCCTGGTCCCTGGTCCTTATCACCTGTTCTTGGCAGTGATGTAGGACATGATGTTTTGATTGAAGAACTTTAAGATCAAAGGGATGCAGTTGGCAAACACCAGGTGCTGGGCCATGTATTCAAACTGAAACCAACAGAAAAGAATAAGCGTGCCCCTTGGAACCTCACCCTTTTTCCTCCAGTGATAAAAGGCCTTGGTTGGAGCCCTATGTATCAGAACATTCATGCAGAGCTCAAGGGGGTTTGAAGGGCAAGGCCTCTGTTCTTCGGGGCTGGAGGAGGAGCACAGCCTGAGGCCCCCGCCCAGTAGACAGGAAAGGAGGCCCTGCAGGTACCTGGTAGACGTGGTTCAACTTAAAGTGCTTGAGCAGCAGCAGTAGGACAGCAGAAATGGCCTTTACAATGACCTCTTTGTGGCGGTTCACATCCACCCCCAGCTTCATGCTCTGCAAAACCGTGGTGCTGGAAACACAATTACCCGGGTGAGCTGCCAGCATGCGCAGCAGCCCCTTTGTAGGTGCTCCCAGGAGAGAGGGGACTCCTGAGCCTTCCCTGAGCAAAGGCTCCCACCTCACCACCCATCCCCTGGACATCTCAGAGGTCAGGCACACGGCTCCCCCACCCACTTCCCAAGCAGTCTAGCTGAGCACAATTTGTTTCTTCCTCGTGAGGCCCCAAACACATTCTTAGCATATTTCCCTGCTTTTCCTCCAAAAATGAACTTCTCCTTTTCAAGATCTCCCCTAAGCTTCTGCCACCACAAGAACGTGTATTCTTCAAAGTCTGTTCTGTACAATATCAGTACATTGAGATGTTTCATGTTATGGGGAAAAAAGGGTTTTAGAGTCAGACAAATTTACAAAGCACTAAGTTAAATTAGTTTCTTGATTCAGAACTTCTCAGTGTAAATCTTTATAACGGGAATTATAATATTTGACTCTGGAACCCTTTTCCGAAGGGCCATAGTGACACTCACTCCCTTTGGTATCAGCCACTCCCTGCCTCTTCCCTCACCTAGCTATCACCACTAGACTCAAGGGGCCCAGCCACCAGGGAGTTGAGCTCAGAGCTGAGTAGAACTGGCAGGCAGGCAAGAGATCAGGTGAAGGCCCAAGGTCTTCTCAAAGGAGAACACAATCTCAGTTTGTACTCTCACATCAAAGAGATAAGGTCAATGCCTCAGGGAAGAAGAACCCCTAAGGAGTTCACTATCACAAATACTCTGCATGCCAGTTCACTGGAGAACAGGAAAGGATCCACACCCAGCTCAAGCTCAGCTACGGGCTGGCAAACTGTCCAGAAGCTAAACCTACACGTCCTGCATGTCCCAATCACACAGCTTTCCAGGGGGGGGTTTTGGGAAATGTTGAACATGGCCCAATTCATTTTACAGAGGAAGAAATGAGTTTCCCCAATTCACTGAGGCATTCAGTCAGTGGTGGAGTCTACACTCGAACCCTGGCCAACTAGACTAAGCCATCCCTCTAGCCAGTGAAACTCAACATTTTAATCCGGTACATTTTCTCTCTTCTGAGCAGGAATACCCTAAACTTACCCTGAAGACAAGTTAGGCCAGAAAAAACTAAATGAGTCAAGCAAACAGTGGGATGGAAAGGAAATCACTTCCCCCTCCCCCACTACCCCGCTGCCCTGACCTGCTCCATTCAAGGAAGGATACTCACGGCATCTCCTCAGGCAAGACATCGGCTAGGATGTTGATTGAGTCTGTTTTGGCTTTTGAGGTGGGAGCTGCAGCCAGCAGGATCTTCAGCAGCGCGATCTGGGGGGAGCAGACCATTTAGACAGCCCAGGACCAGACCTAAACCCTGAGATGTGGTCCTTCAAGAGGTGCTCAGGGGGCAGGAGGAGGGGTTGAAGGAAACTGGCAGGGAATGCTCTCAAGGCCAGTGTAGTGGGGAGGGCAAGCCCACTGCAGGTACCTACTGATGGCCACCGGAGGGGTCCCCAACACAGAGCACTCTTGAGGAGAAGGACTCACCATGTACTGAGGCAGGCTGGGGAGCAAGCCTTGGTAGAGGGTTTCTGCGGGGACTTGCTCCACGTCTTCTTCTCCCTTTTAACACAATGCATACAAATACAAAACCCCAGCTCAGACTACAGTCTCCGAGCCAGTCTGCTAGCTGGCTGGAGGAGAATCTGTAAAGATTGATATAAATAATGATGGTGATAATGACAGCAAACCTTGAAAAACACAACGTGCCAGACACTTTACTTGTGAGAATTCGGTAAATCCTTCCTATAACTCTATGAAGAAAGTACTATTACTATTCCCATTTTACAGGTGAGGAAACCAAAGCACAGAGAGATCTAGTAACCTGCCTAAGTACTGCCCTCTAAGTGGTGAAGCCAGGATTCGAAGGCAGGTGACTGGCTCAGAATCTGTGCTCTTAATCCCTGCACTAGACAGGTGCCAGCCCCGCAATGGGAGGTAGACCGGGAGCTTTTTCAGGACAGGGCGTGGGGCAGCTTTGTCTCTAGGCCCAGCACAGTGCATGGGGACAGCTGGGATCCTGTGGCTGAAGGAGGCCTCCGACTCACCCCTGAGAGAGGAGAGCGAAGGTACTCCTCCTCCATCTGCGCCTGCACTTCTGCAATCGACGTGTACTTGTGCTGCAGAGAGAGAAGGGAAAGAAGGCGCTGGGCAAAACCTCTCTCATTCTCTGGCCAAGCTTCCCACACCCTGGCAAAGACTCCATGCAATTTTCTTCAAACACAATCTTCTCAAAAAGGGCTCAGTCACCACAAAGACCCTTAACTAAAATGCCAAACCCAAAACATTTTTCTACCTACCTACCTCTTAAAACCAGTGTAAAAGCACAGAATAGATTAGAATCAAGCAAATTAAAGGAAAGAAAGAGGCTTTTAGATAGCTATAGTAACAGGGGAAAAACTATTAAAAGCAGAATGGCATACTCAAGTGCTCAGAATCAAGTACTGGCTGCACAGGGCCCACTTAGTGCTACAAATTTCAGAAATATATTTCAGAATATATTTCAAAAACATATCAACATTTACATTTCAGATTTGTTATTGGGGGAGACCCCTCTCCCCCACTCTGGATCTTTTCTCCCATGTGGAGTGACATGCATGTGCAAAACACTCCTGGTCTCTCCCTGCCTGTTCCCACACTCACTCCTCCCCTCACTGACTGGTGACGAGAAGAGGAACAGGGTGCTCTTAACCCAACCTCTCTCTCTTTTTCTCTTTAGAAAAAAGAAAAGTCTGTGCTCTCTTCTGCTCCTCAACCAGGCTTAGTGGGGTTCCAGCACTGCCTGGGGCTGGGTAGGTGAGTCTGCCTAATTCTGGAAGCAAGGTATCAGGACACCCATTGTTGCTATGTTCTTATGCCTCATTCTCCAATCACCCTATCAGCAATAAAGCTGGCATTTCAATCTCCATCTGCCTACCCCTCTAACTCACTTGCCTTAGAACTTGGGCAAAGAAAAGGGAGGGCCCATTTATTGGGCCCCTTAAAATACCAATAACTGTCAGGTAATATAATCTTTAATGAACCCCCAGTAAGTCCCCAACAAAAGTTCAGCTAAAACAAGTAAAACTTATAAAGAACTGATTTAAGGTGTATTGCCACAGTCCACCCATCCTCTACCTCAGGTTCCTTCAGGCAGACAATAGTCTACAAAGGCTTCTCCCAACGGGCTGGTCTCACTTTACTCACTTGGGACCAAACTAGGCCAAAAGCTCACCCAAAGCCACCTACCTGTTTCAGAGTCTTGATGCTTTCGTGGATTGGCCTGGGCAGCCCCACCACTGTGTTCGTGTCACTGGTGAATAAAGAAGGCCCTGTGTCAAGCCTAGACATCAATTCACCTGGGGCCCCAAACACCAAAGGCTAGGAGAGTGAACTTCCCGCTACCTTTCTCCAGAAGGCACTCGGATCACACTCACCTGCCTAGAGTGTAACCTATGAACTTGCTGCGGCTGGACTCGAGGAACATCTCAATGTCCTTCTCCCTGCCAAAGAAAGAGAGCAAGGTTTTCATTAAACGTTATTTCAATGTGTCATGGTTAATAAAACATAGAACGTCCAGAAATTGTGAAGCCAGAAGAAAGTCTTCCACAACTCTCTCTCTTTTTGAAGGAAAAAAACCCCGAAATGTTTAGACTAATGTCCTTCATAATGTTGTTGGATAAATAACCTGAAAATACATTATGTGCAACTAGTTTACTCCTAAAATTAAGGTGATACATCCAACTTAAAAGCATACTTTATTTAGACATTAACAACAAGTTTGTCAACAGAATTTCTCAAATATTTAAAATTTTTACAATTAGAGCTATAAGCAACTGACTTTCATGAGTCACATTTTCCTGTCTCAAAACAGTGTTTTGTGTTCCCATAACAGATGACTGAAAACTGAGGCTTTACCTGGATCAAGAAAGTGACTTCTATACCCTTTCACATGTTCACCTATTTCTTAAGTTGGTGCCTTTTCAAACAGATACCATTCGTTTATATCCAGGTACCTTTCCATTCATTGAGTCACACAAATATACCTCCAACATCTTAATTGTGGTTCTAAAAAAATCATTCCTTAATCTATAATTTTTCTGTTAAAAACCATTACAAGCCCAGGGTAGGTGGAGATGGAGTTACTTAAATGTCCTTGTTTTTATTTTTTCCTATCCCCCTTCACTAGCCTCATGTCTAACCAAGAGCTAACCCAAGTTACTGATCAAGAGCCATACAAGGGCTTCTTTGTGCAAAGTAAGCCCCCTGAGACTCCCCGGGCCAGCACAGGGCACTTTAAGAGGGCCTCACCCCAGAGACAAAATCAGCCTGGCCCTGCAGAGGGACCTCATGTGGTGACTCAGGCTTGGTGCCAGGCCTGGGGGCATGAGGGCTCTGGTTTCAGGAGCCAAAAGTGCTCGGAGGTCTGAGACTCACCTGACCTTGGGAGCCCACGGGAGCCCCTTTGGGCAGGTAAGCCTGTCGGTCTGGGGATGCTGTAGTGGGGGAGGCATCACCTCATCACGCTCAAGGGGGAACGTCTCCCCCTCCAGACTATTGTCGTCATCATTCTCCTCTTCCTCTTCTCGAGAGTCATCAGCCTTGTAGGGATCCCGCTCGTTGAAGGCGTCCAAGTTGTCCTGCTTTATCAGAGCCTGAAAACAGAGGGAAGGGAGATTAGACGACAAGAGCCAACTGATGAACCAGAAAAGGGCGAGGAGGCTAGAGAGGCAATAACACAGAAAGGTGGTAGGAAGAGAGCCAAGGCAGTGGAAAAACCAGAGAGAAAGTCAAAGACGGGCCCAAACGACAAATCATTTCTTGCTCCAGTCCCTCAAAGGTGCCACACCCTGAATACCCACTATAAACTGGGCTCTGGGCTGGGGATACAGTGTCCCTGCCCTGGAAGCCTTCATCCTGACTAGCTGATCAGAGGCAATTTCCCAGAGCTCTGCTTGTCCAGGGACCGTGATGCCATGTGTGTGCACCTCGAGAACCCTCAGGAGTTGCAGGGACCTGTGTGGCCCTCACCTTGTGCTCCCGACGGCCCCGTTTCTGCTGCTGCTCAATCAGGTCTGAGGCAGACGCTGGGGGGGAGGCGGCCCTCATGTTGCGGATCACTTTGATGCTATCCTCAGGCAGCGGGGGGAGGCCCAGGATGGTGCGCTTCTCAGCCTTCATGCTCTGCAGCTCCTCAAAGCCACCCAGCGTGCACTGCATCACAGGCAGGGTGTGGAGCCAGGGTCAGCAGGTGCACAAGCGGGCCTCTGATCACTGTGTCAGGCTCAAAAGCACCCATGACACCATGACCCACATCTTTAGAGAGACCCACACAACCTCCGAACAAGGGACTAAATCCACCCACAGGAGAATTCAGTGACATCAGCAAGGGAGAGAAAACAGAGACGGGAAGAGGAGAAATGCAGGCTTCCTGAGGTGGTGCAGAAACATTTAGCTCTGTATGTATGACATGCTCTTCAAGTCAAAAAAACAAAGGGACTGAAGAGCCCAACCCTTCAAGTTCCTAGAAAAGTTAGTGAAACTCTTCTGCGTCAAAAGCCGTACATGCCAGTCTTTCAGAGTCAAATTGGGAATATATTGTTGGATGTGCAAATTAAGGGAAAAAAAGCAACTTTCATCTAAACATCCCCCTAGAAACAAAATCCCAGGAGCCTTCAGCAATTTTAGGCCACTTAGTTTCACTGTTTCTGGGCAATTCAGCTTTCCTCTGGCCTCAGTGAGGCTTCGTGGGGAAGCAAAAGGCTGTCGGAGAAGATAAAACGTGCAGGCCACCCTGAAGAGGCCCTGAACTCAGGAGTCCTGGATCTGCGGAGCTGGCCCACTCTGAAGGAAGGAAGGTGTGCCCCAAGGAGACCAGCAGTCCCCGCTCCAGCTCCACTTCCATCCTGGGTCACTCCTCCTGGTGGGAAGGGGGCCTGGCCTGCCCTGGGCCTGGCTGCTAACAATAACCCCCGAGCCAAGTGCCGGCCAGCCCACTGCCCTGGCACCCATTCTTTCCCTACCTAGAAACGGAGTCAGGTTTCACACCGTTCCCTGAGGAGAAGGCAGGCTCAGGGCTCATTCATGCTTCTTTCAAGTGACATCTGACTGAGGGGCGCCAATTATACCAGCTCTAATTTTGCCTCAAATCACTTTACAAACTCCAGGTTCAGGAGCAGTGTCCTATGACTACAGAAATCAGCCTCTAGGAATCATGGAGCCAATAATCTATTCTCAAAGGCCAAGTCCTCTTTGGCTGCAGTGACCCAAAAGTGGTACTTGTTTGTCATCTCCCTTCAGGAAGCTTCTTTTAGAATTTTTTTTTTTTTTTTACCAAAGCTGTTATATATTTCTTATAATTCAATATTCAAAAAGATACATAGCGAAAAGTCTCCCTCCTGCCCCATCCCTAGCACCTGAGTACCCTTCACGGAGGTGCTCACCAAGACAGTCTTCCAGAGCAGCAAGAGAACTTTCTTCATGGGGAAGTGGGGTGCATGGCCACTGCAAAATTTGGTCACCATCCCAAACAGCATGATGGCAAATGGCTCACTGTTGTACAGTGGGGAACCTGGAGGTGACTCAAAGGTATCAGGATCACAGGCAGGAACAGGACCCTCCCAAAGCCCACCAGCTTCAGCTCTCAGGCAGGGCCTCAAGCCAGGATCCCCAGGGTCCTACCCAGCTCGGCCCTGAAGGTCTGCCGCATCGTCCTCCACTCAGCCTTATCACCCTCACACTCCTGGTGAACAGTCTCCACAATCAGGTACATGATGTTGAGCAGGACCCTGGGGACAAGAGCCAGCTCACAATGGAGCGGGATGGGGGATCAAGGGAGTGCCCTGGCTTCCTCACATCCCAGCTAACATGAGAAAAGCCACAAAGGCTGGCTGGTGAGGGAGGACTGTAACGTAGAGAAAACTGCGAGAGCCACAGAGCACCTCAGGCTGCTTCCTTCTCTACCCCATGTTGCTAAGGTTGGGACCAGATCTTACTCTGTTTCGTATCTCCAGTATCGAGCAAGGTGCTTACTCAAAGCAGGTGCTTAACAAATGGTTGCTGAATGGATTAACACAAATGAGACTGGCCAAAAGCATTTACTGCTCTAAGCTTCCCGGAATGAAAAAACACAGTGGTGGGAGCTGTGGAAGTGGGTGCTGGATCAGACAAAGCAGAGCAGGATCAAAGTGAGAACAAGGAAGTGTTTACTATGATGGAGTGGAAACCAGGAGCGAGCAGGGTGATGCCCAGGGACCCTAACTACAATGGAGAACCACCACCCAGTCTGAAAGATTCCAAATTCACAAAAAGACAGGCTCTAATCCTCACAAAAATGGGAAGGTGATCCTGCTGTTTAGCAGTTGCTATTACGTCCTGCACAGCCAGGAGACATCGTGAAGTTGCCAGGACTAACCCTACGTAGATGGGGGTCAAGCTATGCATGAGAAGGTGGAGCCCAGGGAGCCACATCGTGTGTTTCATCCAGATACAAAACCCCACGCCAGCAAGTTCTCAGCAGCAGTGTCGGCAGGAGGCCACACTTCACTATGGCTCTATAAGTGGCTTCAGTCTGGATCTCCTTCAGGAGTCTCAATCCAGAGCCCCACCTAGGGAGAGCCCTGAGCAGAGTCCACTAATCACACGCTGAGCCCATCACACCTGCAGACTAGTGTGTGCAGAAGGAGCACACACAGTGAGGAAACCCAGACGCCCTCCCATGCCCCGCTCTGGTCTCATGCCTTGGCTGAAGCTCAGGGAGAGCCAGCCTGCCACCGGCCTCACCTCAGGTCTGTGCTGTCAGCCAGGGAGATGGCCGGCTTCCTCACCGCACTGCTGCAGGCGGCACTGTTGCTGCAGGAGAGATTTTGAGAGTCAGGGCCTGCCCCCAGGAAGGAGGATAACTGGTTCCCCTGAGAAATGCTGCCCAATGGGGGAATACAACACTACGATACGTGCTTAGACTACACAAGAAGCCACAGGACCCAGTGGGTAAGAACTCAGGCCCCAGACCAGACTGCCAAGGTTTGAATCCTGCCTGTAACATTTACTAGCTAGGTGCCCCTGGGTAAGGTACTTAACTTTTCTGTGCCTTAAGTTCCCTATCTACAAAATGGGGATGGTAATAGTAGCTATGTCCTTACCAAGAATTAGTACATGTAATGTCCTTAGAACAATGCCTAGGACATATAAGCACTCAATGAGTGCTGTTAGCTATTATTATTGATGGTGTTATCTCTGGATGAGCAGCAGCTGACCTGTCCACTGAACAAAGGACTAGTGGTGACACAGGCTAGAGGATCCTTTGGTTGAGCCCAAGTGTCAGACTTGACACTTGGCCTGGCCTCCTGCTGAGGGGAAAAGTACAGTGCAAACACCGTGCAGTCTGCAGGTTCAAAAGAGAGTTAAAAATGAGAGGCCTCCTTTTGAGGGGCACTGTGTGCCTGGGCAGGACTGGCACCGTCCGGTGAGATCTCTGGTGGTAGTGAACTGCAGAGACCCCTCATTAGTCTTCACAATTTGGGTGACCAACTCCCCTGTGACTCAACTTGGCTGGTTAGAACAGAGCCTGGGACCAGACCCTTAGCCCCATGTGACCCATTCAACCCTTTCAAAACTAGTTAGTTCCACAAGTTCTGTCCCCCTACTCCCTGCCACCCCTTCCCCACTCAAGCCCGAGAAGAACTCACTCTATTTCCATGTTCAGAAGTTCCACCAAAGCATTGAACGTGCCCACCTCCAGGAGCAGAAAGATGTTGTAGCGCATCCAGGACTGCACCTCTGCCTCTGAGCTACACTCCCCAAAGGTGCCTGCAAACATAGGGCACAGCTCACTGAGCCCCTCCCTGTACCTGACTGGCAACAACACTGAAAGAGGTGCCAGAAGTCCCCGGGGGACCACCCAGTACCTTGGGCAACGTAGAGAATTGCTCGAGCCACCTTGAGTCTCTTCTCCCTGGCAGTGACTTCTAAGCCATCTAGGAGCCTCATGGCATGGGTACGGTGCTGGTTGGTGTCCAGCTCAGTCCACTTCTTGTCTGTCACTGCAGGGCAAGAGACCAGTTACACTTGGGCCCAGAAATATCCTCACAATGGAATGGACAGCATGTTAACCCACCAAACTCAGGACTCCCACAGGACCAGAAAACTCAGAAAGATAAGTTACTCTCTACATAAGGGATAAAGTCACACTGCTGCTCTAAGAAACTGAATTCCAGACTGAAACACTGCTATTTTTGGTGCAATTTTAATCACATAAAGTTTTTTTTCCCCTAATACTCACATTCTGAAAACCTACCACCAGAGTACCTACAAGCCCACCCTAAATGTCACATGTGGCCTTAAACAAACACAGTTCAGCAGGCTTCTTAGGCCACTCCAGACAACTTAGGTCATTCAGACGACAAAGAGAAACACTACAGCTCTCATGATGCAGGGTGAATGGAACCAAGAAGTGAGGGGAATCATCTCACCATGGATCCGGAAGTCCTCCTCAAAGCATTTTCGATTCATCAGGAATTCTGGCCCTTCTGTGTAGCTGTAAAGCTCTGTCAAGAACAAAGTCTCATCAGCTCCACGTCCACATGCCACATGTGAGCTCCAGGTCTCACATGTAGCAGAGAAGGTAAGGCATTTGCTTCTAGGCCCAACCCTGTCCCTGAGATACAGTGACTCCTGGACCATGCTATCTAATTATGAAAGGGGTCTTAGTGCCCTGACGTGCACAATGGAAAGAATGCTGACTTCTCTTGCAGCTGATAACCAGAATGCCAGTTAAGCATAAATCTGGGCATTTCCAGTCCAATGCACATCGATCGCACCATGCCACACCAGAGGCAGACTGCAACCATGAACATATCTCTCTCAAGTGGCTGCTACCTCCTGAATAGGACCTGTATTAGGGAGGCTTGAGAAGCAGCTCAGGCTAATCTCACATTACACGTGAGCAGTAGTGTAGCGACAGATGTGCACAGAGGCAGGCACATTTGCTGGCATTCCTCATGACCCACTGCTCTAAGAGAGACCACTGTCAGGGGATAGTGCATGGCCAACGAGCATCACTGTCCACAGTGAGACTGGGCCACAGCCAACTGAGCTGACCACACAGGGATGCTTCATAAAAGTAAAGGACAAGCCAAAGACAGGAGATACACGCTTGAATCCAATGATTAACATGTTAGATACATATCATTATTAGGACTAACTAGGGAAAAAAATGAACTCCAAAATGACATTCATTCAATCTTATTAAAGACCAATAAGGAAAAAAACACCCTGAAACAACATGAAGGTCGACACTTTACCCGAGAGCTCTGCAGCCCACTTATCTGTGTCAGCATATTCAAACTCGAGGTCTGGCGACTCGGAATAGCCCTGTTCCGAAAAGGAGAGAGTGATGCACAAAATCACTGTGAGAATTTTCCAAAGGAGGAAACACATATGCTTCCAGAGACACTGCTGTCACAGGACACCACTGCCTCTACTTGCCTGATGTTTTATCGCAATATTTTATCTCCTAGGCTAGCTCAGCTCTCCCTGGCAAGCCCTCTCAGAGCACTGTGCACTCCTCCTTCAGAGCACTTATCATAACTTACAACTATATACTGGCATGTGTATTTGTTTAGCGTCTGCCTCCCCAAGAGACTGCAAGTTCCTTGAGAGTGGGAACTTTGTGCATTTTTCTCATCAATGATTTCACGATGCCCAGCACACTACTGGCATGAATGAGTGAATGAATCGTTTATACTCAAAAAAATACTTGTTGGATGAATGAACACAAAGCTTCTATGTATTCTGTACAGTGAATGACCATTCCACATGGTGCTAAGATTCCGGAAGCCTCACTTCTCTCTGGCTAGTGGACTAGCAACAGCTCAAGACAAAATGAGTATTGACACCCTCAGCCTTCCTGCCTTTCTCTCGAATTTCAGGGAGCACTGACAGACCGAGAAGGCAGCAGCCAGCCAAACAGAATGGCTTCCCTCCCACACACAGGCGAGAATGTGACAATGAGGATCTTTCTATTGGTAGGGATAGGTGATCAGTGAGAATACACCATCTTGGAAGCCTTGTTCTGGGAAGACAGAAGTGAAGAAATAGAGTCCTCAAGCTTAATTACAATCTACTGGGGAAGACAAAGACCACCCACAAAATGCCATAATATGCCCACAAACACTGAATGACATGAAGAATTCTTCTCCTTATTCAGAGGCAACAGAATGCATACTTCCACAAGTTACTGAGCTTGTTTCTTCATTTATGGACTAGGGATGATAAAAATGCATCTTGAAGGTTTTTAAGGACTTCTCAAAATTATGTAGCACACAGTGCACAGTGCGCTCTCATCAAGGGTCAGCCTCCCTGTCCTCCAGGCATTGCTCAGGCTCCCAGCCTACTGATCTCAGCTATGACTCAAGAAAGAGCCCAGGGCAGCATGAGCATCTCAAACGAATTTAGACAGGTCTCTCAGCTTAAATGTGTTCACTGACTGACCTTCTCCATGTTGAGTCCATATGGAAATTAAAAGATAGAGAAATTTAAATGTATCAAAGAGTATTTATTTGGCTATTCATGGCTACTTAGGAAAACAAAACTATTTTTAAACTATAATTCCTCTCGTAATGAAGGTGGATTCACCCCCACCACTTTCATAATGCTCTACACCTGAAAAATTATTAAGTAGTCACCACTGATGTCCCATTAACCCACGAAGCAAGGGCTCCTAAAAGGCAAGTTTCACTGCTTTTTCAAATAATTCACTTGAAGCTCAAAGTACGTCTACTTTGGACTTGCCAAATTTTGACATGTTTTACCAGAGGTTTGCACTTGCCAACAAAAAACAAAACCTTGAGAGGAACTGGTTTCAGAGATCTAAAGACAGTATTATCACTCCTTGGTATGACCTGGTAGTTACGCCTGGACAATGAGGAATTCCCCCTCATTCACAAGCGTCTGACTGCTGATCAGCCTCTAGCTGTCTCAGGTGAAGGAGACCTCACAATAAGTGCTCTGGGATCGTGCTGATTAAGTCCTAAAACGCTGCGACGTGCCTGTCTTCATTCATGAATTTACAATGGGAGGCAGTGGGAGGAATTCTTTAACTTGGGGTGAGGTGACTAGTCAGCTCCAGACTACGGTGTCTCCGGAACGGGAGGAACAGCCCATTAGCAAGAGAGGAGGGAATGCTGAGCAGGTTTTAAATGTATATTTCTGATCACAGTTCCGCATCGGGCGCACTGGGCTCGCAAGCCACAAGGCGTTGTCAAACCATGGCCCGAACCTGCCCTGGCTGAGGTCAGAGTGAACAGCGAAGGCACCCCCCTCCTAATCTAGCCGTCTCCGGGCGCGTACTACTGTTAGTGATAAGGGCTCCGGTCCGGCTTCGAAGAGCCTTCCAAAGCCTCGCCAGGCGCCTCCCTGCCCACACACGCCGTCCCCTGCGCTGCGGAACGCACAGGACCAGAGGCGATCAGAGGTCGGGGTGCAGCCGCCCGGCCCCCTGCAGCGCACGCAGACCACTGACTCTTCACCCTCGAGCCGGGAGGCGGGCGGCTTCCTCAGAGGCTGGAGCCCCGAGGCCGCGCCCACAGCTCCGGCCCCAAAGGAGCAAACGAGCAGTCCCCGGCTCCGGAGGTTCTCCCGGGCGACGGGGCTCGGGGCGGGGACCCCGGCTTCACGTCCCCGGCCCCGGGGAAGCCAGCCTTGCTTCTTGCTCCTTTCGTTGTAAAATGACAACTCCCCTGCCGGGCCCTACCGAACCCTCTGGGAAGTCTAGCTTGGACCAGGGGGCGGTCCGGCCCCGGGCCCCGGGCCCCGCGCCCCGCGCCGCCGCCGCCGCCCGGTGCTAGCCTCACCCCCCGAAGCCCCTGACCTCCGAGTCTTTGCGCTGGTTGCGGTTGAACTCTCGGGCTTTGCCCCCGGGCAGGAGAGCCCCGGCGGCCCGTGGTGCTCCGGGTGGAGGCTGCGCGGTAGCCGGCGGCGGAGGTGGCGGCGGCTGGGGCTGCTTGTTGTTCAAGATCAGCGGGCCGGGGCCGCCAGCTGCCGGCTCCATCTTGGCTGTTCCACACCCCCGGCTTAATTCACGGACAGCCGCGGCGATGCAACTCTCGCGTGGTTTCCTCCAGGAACGCTCCCTGGTCGCCATATTAAGTGTGGCGGCGAGTGCCGGAAGCCATCTTGTCTGCCCAACACCTCGTGACATTTTGTCTTTTTGAAATCTTATTCTCCTCCGTCCTTTTCATTTCTGCGTCTTTTCAGCCCCGGTGTAGATGGCGTTTTATCTGTGAAGCCTCCCTTAGCTCCTTTAGTCAGTTTAGTCGCCCTTTCCTTTCTTTAACATCGTTTTGCACGTGTCACTGTTACAGCCCTCTTCAAAGCTTAGGGGATACAGTAGTGAACAAGATGGGCACCGTCCCAGTCTTCACGAATTTACGTATGCGTAGAGAGATATGCTAAACAAATGAATAAATCAATAAAACAATTACAGTTGTGACAAACATTTATTCATCATTCATTCAAAGAACATTTGATGAATGGCTCCTGTGCTCCAGGCAGTGCAATAGAATGGAGAATAAATCAAGTTCCTTCCCTAATGATGTATAACATACTGTCTGATGGGAGACACAAACAATGAGCACGCAAATATAATGTTAAACAAGTGCTAAGAAGAAACAAGAAGTGTAAGGGATTTGAAGGTGGCAGTGATGACGGGGGCGGGGGGTGGCTATATTAGGTGGGCTGACCCGGGAAGGCAGGCCTGAGACTGTGATTTTGAACAAGTTCTGAGAGAAGTGAGAGCCGTGCAAAGATCCACGGAGGCAACACGGGCAGGGGGACCAGCTAAGTGCAGAGGCTCTGGGTTAGTGTGGCAGGAACCGAGGGAGCCAGAGGAAGAACAGTAGGAGATGGGGGCCAGGTAATGCATGAACCAGATAAATGCAGGGCCTTGAAAGGGCATGGGAAGAAGGTTGAAGTTTATTCTAAGTAAAAGGAATAACCACCAGAGGGTGTTAACCAGGGAGGTGTCATGTCTGGTATTTAAAAGACCAATCTGGCTGCTTTTGGAGAAGGGATTGGAGAGTAGCAAGAATAGATGAGGGTAATCCGGTTAGGAGACTATATACATGGAAATAATAGCGGCTTGCATCAGGGTGGAGCATGGGTTGATACGATATTGCTATATTGTGTAGGTAGAGTCCACAGGATTTGCTGAAAGGCTGGAATCCTATCAGCAGGATAGAGAGGAATCAAGGATGAGTCCTAGATTTCTGGCTTGAGCAAGTGGGTGGGTGGTTGTATTGCTTATTAAAATAAAGAAGTCTGGGAGAAAGAAAACAGGTTGGGGGAGAAGATCAAGATTTCTGTTTGGGACATGTCATATTTCAGATGCCCATTAGACATCTCAGGGGTGATGTGTAATAATTACCTGTTAGTGTGCTGTGAAATCCTTAGAGGCATTTTATCATCTTTGTCTCTCCATAACTGCATCTTGGCTGCTCCACACCTGCAGCTCAATTCTAGGAAAGTTGCTGTTATGCAACTTTTGCATGATTTCTGCCAAGGTCCCACCCAGCAGGTGCTTTAAAAATCTTTTTTGTAAAATAATGAATAAATCCAAAGCTACCATGTTGCTACTTCCTCCTACCTAGCTTCCTGTCCTTTGCCTCTATTCCTTCTCAAATCCAGTAATACACTTTCTAAATTAGCATTTCATCCAAGCTGGGCTGGGCCAAACTGATAGGAAAAACTAAGGAATTTGCAGGAAAAAGACCAATGTTGAGAGGCTTCTTAGATAAAATCAGCAAATCCCACACAACCCAACACACAACTGATACCTAGTTTTAGTGACCACAGTTTGGACAGGTTCTAAGACTGACCTACCATAAGCTTTCCCACCTGGGGAAAAAATTTTAGACCTTCAGACACTGTAAACTGTTTCAGCTACATTCAGAATAAGGAAGGTTTTGGTTCAGCAACTCCACTTCTAGTAATAAATTCTAAGAAAATAATCAAAGATTTCGACAAAGGTATATGTATGATGATGTTCCAGGCAGTGGTATTTTCAATAGTGTAAAGTTGTGATAAACCTAATTTGAGAAATAGCCAATAAGAAAATGGGTGACTAGGGGCTGGCCTGGTGGCGCAGTGGTTAAGTGCACACGTTCCACTTTGGCTGCCTGGGATTCACTAGTTCGGATCCTGGGTGCGCACATGGCACCACTGGGCACACCATACTGTGGTAGGCGTCCCACATATAGAGTAGAGGAAGATGGGCATGGATGTTAGCTCAAGGCCAGTCTTCCTCAGTGAAAAGAGGAGGATTGGCAGCAGTTAGCTCAAGGCTAAGCTTCCTCAAAAAAAAAAAAAAATGAAAATGGGTAACTAAATAATGGGCTATGTGTAAGATTTAATATATTAATATTTAATCTTAATATTTGTGTTTAACATTAAGAATTTTTAGTAACATGGGAAAATGCTTATGATATAATTAAATGTACAATTGGTTCTGTGTGTGTGTGTGTGTGTGTGTGTAGAAAAGAGACTGGAAGGAAATATACCAAAAACTTAGTAGGTTTTATTTCTAGATGTTGGAAACATAGGTTATTTTCATTTCCCTCTTTGTGCTTTTCTGTGTTCTTGAAATTTTTATAATCATGTGCTATTTTTATTAAGGTCTAATTTTTATACACACATGTTCAAAGTATACAATTTGATGTATTTTGACATATATAAACACCATAAAATCACCACTGCAATCAAAAGAATGAACATACCCATCACCCCAAAAGTTGCCTGTGCCGCTTGGTAATCCTCTCTCCCACTCTTTACTGTGTCCCTCTCTCGTTTCCAGTTAACCACTGATAAGTTTTCTGATACTATAGATTAGTTTGCATTTTCTCCAATTTTACACTAATAGAATCATACAATATGTATTCTTTTTTGTCTGAATTCTTTCCCTGAATCTAATTATTCTGAAATGCATCTGTCTTGTTGCATGATATCAATGGTTTATACACAGTATTCCATTGTTCATCCAGTCACCTGTTAACAGACATCTGGGTTGTTTCCAATTGTTCTGGCTTGTTCAAACATAATATCAAGGGGTAACAAGCTTTTTTAATAAAAACAGTCTGAGCTTGTGTGGAAATCTTTCCTGAATGAAATGCAGTGTCTCCAAGCCGTGACTAGTTCAAGAATTCTAAATAGGAGAGCTACTTAAATTGGCACCACTTTTGAGTCCCAAAGAGTGCTCCCTCTCTCCTGGGAAAAACTCCTTGAACTATACTCCATTTGGCCTCTGGTAGGAAAAAGGATTCCAAACGTGAGGGAGCTTAAGCACAGCTGCAGAACTCACTCTTCTCCATTTGCTAAGAAGCTTTCAGAAAAGCACAGCCCTGTAGAGAGTGGAAGTTGCAGAAATGCCTTCTGCACATCTCTTCCTTCGTTCCTCATCTGTGAAATGAGGATAATCCCACCTGCCTTATGAGGCAATGGATCAAATGAGCTAATTCATGTAAAATCATTTTGAAGACTATAAAGCATTTTTTTCTAACAAAAGAAAATTATTATTATCACCACGAAGTGAAGCCTAAGGTGAGAAGGCCCTTCCTTCATCATGAGCAGTCATGTTAAAGAGACTGGAAGAAGTGGAATACCATATTTGAGATATTATAGCATTGCAAGGGCTGCACCAAGAACAGGGTGATTGTTCCGGTTGGGCTCCGTTGAAGGAAATTGGCACATACTATGTGCTTACAGGATGTCAGGTACTGGGCAAGATGCTTCATATCCATCCATACCTAAGTTCATACTGGGAGACAAAGTGAGCCTGTTTCTGGCAATTTCCATCTTAGCCCTGGCCAAGATATTGCTGGTCACTGAAATGCTCAATATTAAAGTCATGACCCATGGAGCATCTATGGGCAGGTCTTCCCCCTCTAGTTGTAGTGCCACGTGGAATTCTCTCCATTAGCAGCTATGAGAAGAAGAAAATATTAACAATGTTTTAGGTAGGTAGTTAATAGGGCAGGTAACAATCCTGTCTTCCAAAGGAATCAGTCAGTTTAACTCTGTCCCAGGTCAGATTAATTTATAACCTCCTAGCCTTCTTACAAACAGTTTGGATTAGTCAAAAGAGGACCCAAACATACATCCAATGGCTGATTTGACATCTCATGTGGAAGTCTAATAGGCATTTCAATCTTAACATGTTACAGCCAGGACTCTGGATTCTCCCTCTCTTGCACCAAATCTGCTCTTCTGCTTTTCCTTATCTAAATAAATGGAATTACCAACCACCCATTTTTCTCAAGCCCAAACCGAGGATACCTCCTTAATTCCTCTCTTCTTCACCCCTCACATCTAGTTCACCAGTGACTCTCTCACCAAAACGTATTCCGGAACTCACTATTCATGATTATTGCCACTCCAGTCTTCCCCACTTCCCCTCCGGCTGCCCTATAACCAATTCTCCTTGCAGCCACAGTGAGCTTTTAGAATCACATATCAACTCATGTCACTCACTTGCTCTCAGTCTTCCATGGCTTCCCAACTCACTTAGATTTAAATCCTGACTCTTTAACATACAAGACCCACATGGGTCCAGCAGAGATCTGCCTTCTTCTCCCACCTCGTCTCCTACCACTCTCCTCCTTTAGCTTCATGGCCCTCCATTCAGTCTCTCTAGCATGCCAAGTTTGCTGCTACCTTAAGACCCTTGCACCAGCTGTTTTTTTTGGGGGGAGGGGAGCTTGGAATGTTTTTTTAGTATATAGTAATAGTAACAACAGCAAATATTTATATGTGCTTGCTGTATGGCAGACACTATGAAGGACTTAATCTCATTTAATCCTCACAACAATCCTATGGGATGGACACTGGTATTTCTCCCATTTTGCGGATGAAGAAACCAAGATATAGAGAGGTAAAGTATTTGCTCAAGGTCACATAGTATCTTAGGTCAGGTTCCCCAGAAAGTAGGCTCTGAGGGAGAGATCTGCATTTAGGTGGTATGTTGGGGACTGTTACTAATCATAACACCTGTAAGGAGGTGAGAGAAATAGGATTTGGTGGAGGGAGAAGTTGAACTGTGACACAGTTGCAACAGAGGTCTCAGTGGATGCTTCAGGACACCCTAGAGCTGAGATAATCTTTCAAAGTTGTCCCACATTGAAGGCCAAGGGTCTAGGCCTTTTACTCCTGCATGGATGAATCCTTGGGTAGCAGGCTGTCCCTGGGAAAGAAGCATATCTCTGGGAAATGTAGCTCTCTTTACCAAAGACATTAACTGGAGAAGGACTTAGCTGTGAACTACCAGCAGCCAGCATTCCTGGCAGTAGAAGAATGAAAGCCCCAGTCCTGGAGGGGAACTTGAGCAGTGCATCACAGTATCCATGACACATCATGTACCACTTCCTATTTCTGTGTAGCAAATTACCCTAACACTTAGAGGATTAAAACAATAAACATTTATTATCTCACAGTTTCTATTGGCCAAGAATCCGGGGATGGCTTAGCTGGATGCCGCTAGCTCAAGGTTGATAAACAAAAAATTATTCTGACATTTGTTAAAGTGGTAAGGAAGACTTTATTCAGGACTGTTGTGGTAGATGTCAAGGCTGTCATAACAGATGAGAGAGATTGTACTTAACTCCAGATACAGCAAAGACAGCTGGGGATTTGTAGCCAACGAATGGAATGAGGGGACAAATGGATGAAAAATTACTAAGAGGAGATATCAAGGGTAGGGGGATTCCTGCTAAACTGATTTAACAGGATTCTTGCTGAACATAGGCCAGGGTGATCAGATACCAAGGAGAGGGGATGAGGAAAATGATCAGACATTAAGGGTGATCAGATATCAAGGGTGAGGGGATGCTTTCTGAACTGACTTAGCAAGATTCTTGCTACAATTGGGCTATGCAGGCCTGGAAAGGACGGTGACCAACGTCAAGGCCTGGTCAAAAAAGGGGCTCAGAGGAGGCTGACTAAAGTTTGGTCAAGTAGAGAGTCTTTGTCAAGGTCTCTCAAGAGGTTACAGTCAAGCCATTGGCCAGGGCTGTGGTCTAATCTGAAGGCTTGACTTGGGGAAGGGAGGAGATGATGAGACATATCCAAATGCCATTTAAGTGGTAAAATGGTAGGGGTCACAGGAGAGGATTCTGGAAAGATGGCAGAGTTAGAAGCACCAGGAATCTGTCTCCCCACCTAGACAACAATTGCACTGGCAGAATCTGCCTGATGTAACTATTTTGGAACTCTAGAGTCTGTTGAAGGTTTGCAACTTCCAAAGGAAGACTTGGATGTTAAATTATGGTTAATTTTGGTCAATTTCAGCTCCTAGCACAGTAACAGCTATCCATCCTGCACCCTCAGCCATGTGGCAGACAGCTGTGCACACAGCATGGAGCACCTTGCACACAGCTTGCCAGGGTGGGCAAAAAGGAGCCCCCTGTTCTCCAAATATTGGGGATCTGTGCTCTGATTGCTGTTTCTGATCACAGAGGTGCAGACAACGAGGCAGGCAGCCATTGTTGTTGCACTGCCCCCCATTGTTGCAAGCCCCTCTCACTTTGGCTGAAGTGACTTCCAAGGTTTTAAAGGGCTTGGGCCCTTTTCTCCCCTCCCTCATTTTTCACTTTTTCCCCTTTTGGGAGCCAGACATTAAAGACCAGGACATTAAAAAAACAACAGTGTAAAAAAAAAACAAAACACTAACAGCATATATGGAGAAAATTGGAAAGTGGCCATGTATGCCCAGAGAAAGGCTCAGAAGAGACCTGAGAAGACATTAATTTTACACCTCAGTTTGATCCTTGGTGTAGAGATAGCCTATAACAACCAAAAAACCAATAACAATAAACAAAAACAATAACGAAAAAAACAGCAAACCCTGGGGGAAAGGGCAGAATCTGATTCTAAGACTTACCACATTATTAGATTTAAATGTCCAGTATTCAACAAAAAATCACAAGGCATACAAAGAAAAAGAAAAGTATGGCCCATTCAAAGGAAAAAAAACAAGTCAACAGAAACTGTTCCTGAAAAAGACTTAATGGCAGATGTGCTAGACAAAGACTTTAAAACAACTGTCTTAAAGATGCTCAGAGAGCTAAAGGGAGATGTGGAAGAAGCCAGGAAAACGATGAGAGAACAAAATGGAAATACTGATAAGGAGATAAAAAGCTAAAAAGAAAAGAATTCTGGAGCTGAAAAACACAATAACAAAATGAAATATTATTAGAGGGATTTAAAGGCAGATTTTTAGCAGGTGGAAGAAAGAATCAGGAACTTAAAAGATAGGACAGTGAGAATTATTGAGGCTGAGGAACAGAAAGAAAAAAGATTGAAGAAAAGTGAACAGAGCCTAAAAGATCTGTGGGCCACCATCAAGAGGAGGACAACATAAGCATTGTGTGAGTCTTAGAAGGAGAGAGAAAGAGAAGGGACAGGGAGAATATTTGAGGAACCAATGGCTGAAAACTTCCTAAATTTGATGAAAGACATGAATATAAACATACAAGAAGCTCAAAGAATTCCAGGAAAGGTGAACTCAAAGAGACCCATACCAGGACACATTATAATCAAACTTTCAAAAGATAAAGAGAGTCTTCAAAGCAGCAAGAGAGAAGCGAATCATCACATACAAGGATCCTCAATACGATTATCAGCAGATTTCTCATCAGAAACTTTGGAGGCCAGAAGGCAGGAGACTGATATATTCAAAGTGCTAAAAGAAAAGACAAAAAAACTTTGACAATTTTCCAGTTTTACTTTTGTTACTGATTTCTAACTTCATTCCATTGTGATTGTAGAAAATAATTTGTATGATATCTATCTTTTTAAAACTGTTGAGACTTAATTTGTGGCCTAACATATGATCTATCCTGGAAAATGTCCCATGTGCACTTGAGAAGAGTGTATATGCTGTTGTCGTTGGGTCGAGTGTTCTGTATGCCTGTTAGACCTGGTTGGTTTATTGTGTTAAGTTCTCTATTTCCTTACTTATCTTCTCTCTGGTTGTTCTAGCCATTATTGTGAGCGGAGTACTGAAATCTCCAACTATTATTACAGAATTGCCTATTTCTCCTTCAATTCAGTTTTTGTTTCATATATTTTGATGGTCTTCGTTAGGCGTAAATGTTTATGATTATTATAGCTTCTTGCTGTATTGAACCTTTTATTCATAGATAATGTCCTTTGTCTCTTCTAAACTTTTTTGGTTTAAAATCTGTTTTGTCTGATATTTGTATGGCCACCACTGCTCTCTTTTGGTTTCTATTTGATATGATCTTGTAAGTAGAAAACCCTAAAGATTCCACAAAAAGCTGTTAGAACTACTAAATGAATTCAGCAAAGTAGTAGGATACAAAGTCAACACATAAACATCAATTACATTTCTACATATGAACAATTTGAAAAGGAAATTACAAAAACAATTCCATTTTCAATAGCATCAAAAAGAATAAAATGGGGCCAGCTCTGTGGCGTAGTGGTTAACTTCAGCACGCCCCACTTTGGCAGGACAGGTTTGTGGGTTCGGGTCCCAGGCACAGACCTACATCAATTGTCAGCCATGCTGTAGCAGCAAACCACAAAGAAAGTGGAGGAAGACTGGCACAGATGTTAGCTCAGGGCTAATCTTCCTCAGCAAAAAGAAAAAAGAATAAGACACTTAGGAATTAATTTAACCAAGGAGCTAAAAAACTTGTACAATGAAAATTACAAAACATTGCTGAAGGAAATTAAAGAAGACACAAATAAATAGAAACACATCCCACGTTCATGGATTGGAAGACTTAAGATTGCTAAAATGTCAGTATTACCTACACATTCAATGCAATCCCTATAAAAATCCCAAAGACGTTCTTTGCATAAATAGAAAAACCCATCCTAAAATTCATATGGCATCTCAAGGGACCCTGAATAGCCAAAAAATTTTGAAAAAGAACAAAATCAAAGGACTCACACTTCCTAATTTCAAAACTTACAACAAAGCTACTGTAATCAAAACAGTGTGGCATTGGCATAAAGACAGACATAACCAATGGAATAGAATAGAGAGCCCAGAAATAAGCCCTCACATATATGGTCAAATGATTTTTGACAAGGGTGCCAAGACATTCAATGGGGAAAGGTCAGTCTTTTTAACAAATGGTGCTGGGGAAAACTGGATATCCACATGCAAAAAGTATGAAGTTGGACCCTTACCTAACACCATATATAAAAATGAACTCCAAATGGATCAAGGACTTAAATGCAAGACCCAAAACAATAAAACTCTGAGAATAAAACATAGGACAAAATCTTCATGACATTGGATTTAGCAATGATTTCTTGGATATGACACCAAAGGCATAGATAACAAAAGAAAAATAGACAAATTGGACTTCATGGAAATTTAAAAATTATATGCATCAAAAGACCCTATCCACAGAATAAAAAGGCAACTCAGAGAATGGGAGAAAATATTTGCAAATCATATATCTGATCAGAGGGGAATACCTGGAATATATAAAAGAACTCCTAAAACTCAACAACAAAAAACCAAACAACTGCATTAAAAAATGGCCAAAGTACTTGAATAGACATTTCTCCAAAGAAGATATACAAATGGCCAGGAAGCATGTGAAAACATGCTCAACATCACTAACCATTAGGGAAATGCAAATCAAAACCACAGTGAGACACCACCTCACACCCTTTAGGATGGTTACTACCAAAAGCCCAGAAAACAACAAGTGTTAGTGAGGATGTGGAGAAATTGGAACCTTTGTGTACTGCTGATGGGAATGTAAAATGGTAAAGCCACTGTGGAAAACAGTATGGCAGTTTCTCAAAAAATTAAAAGTAGAATTACCATATGACCCAGCAATCCCACTCTGGGTAGATAACCAAAAGATTGAAAGCAGGGTCTCGAAGAAGTATTTGTTCACCCATATTCTTAGCAGATTTATTCACAATAGCTAAAATGTGGAGGCAACCCAAGTGTCCATTGATGGATGAATGGATAAGCAAAATGTGGCATATATGTACAATGGAATAGTATTCAGCCTTAAAAAAGAAGGAAATTCTGCAATATGATACATGGACGAATCTCGAGGGCACTATGCTAAGTGAAATAAGCCAGTCACAAAAAGACAAATACATATGATTCCACTTATATGAAGCACTTAGAGTAGTCAAATTCTTAGAGACATAAAGTGTAATGGTGGTTGCCAGGGGCTGGGGACAGGAGGGGATGGGGAGTTATCGTTTAATAAGCATAGAGTCTCAGTTTTACAAGATGAAAAGAGTTATGAGGATGGATGGTGGTCATGGTTGCACAACAATGTGAACATATTTAACATCACTGAACCGTATACTTCAAAATGGTCAAGATGTCAATTTTATGTCATGTGGTAGGTTCCCTAGGTGGTCAGGGCTTGCATTCAGGAAGCATTAGCAAAGTCATGGCATCCGCAGTTTGAGTCTTCGTGCCCATGCCAAGTTTCTTCTCCTGAAAGAATCTTTGCTGAGAAACGAGAACCCTGGGGAAACGGCCTGAAAAGCCACAACGTGACTTAGAAGGGCCACAGGGAACCAGAAAAGACTGGGGGTTGAATCTTAGCTCTACCTAGCTATCTAATCTACCTATCAACTGCGCTATGACCTTGAGAGGTATTTGACTTCCTCACGGCCCTGAGAGTTTGTTTCCGTAGGTTTGGGACAGGATCTAGAAATCTAGATCCCGTTTTTAGTTGGCCCCACACGTGACTGATACTAGATCCCTGGTTTGGAGCTGATTCCTAGAAGCGATATTGCCTAGCATCAAGCAGGGACCCTGAAGCCAGACTGTCTGGGTTAATTCCAGTTCCACCGATTTAGGGACTGTGTACTATTGGGCAAGTTCCTTTACCTCAATGTCTCAATTTCCCCATCTGTAAAATGGGGATAATAGCAGTACATATCTCATGGGGTTATTGTGAGGATCAAGTGTGCTAATCGTGTAAAGCATTTAGAATGGAGCCAGTTACAGAGCAAACACTATGTCTCACTCTTAATATTCTAGAGCTGTAAACCTTTATCTATCACTCCAAAATTCGATAAATTCTAAAAATCAAAATTTTTGTCCTGAACTTTGGCACAAGTTACTTTGGCAGCAGAATCTGATCTGAACTGATGGGAGGCTATTAACGGCTTTATTTATCCCTTATTCTGTGATTATTAACAAACAATTGAAGAAATATTAGCACGTTTGATTATAGAATGCTGCTTCACACTTCCCTAATAGGTATTACATAATATACTGCGTATTCATGCATTTCCTAAAAATCTGAAGTATTTTCATTTTCAAAACACAGGGGGTCTCAGAAAAGGGATTATGGACCTACATTTTGTTATCCTTTGTTGGCCAGAGACCATGTATGACAACCTGGCAATGTGAGAAAACTTGCCATCTGGTGGCTGCAGTGGAGAACCACGCACAGGGTGGCAGGATGAGGGGGAAGCCCCCAGGATCAGAGACAAGTGCCCTCTAGCCCACAGTCCAGAACAATTCCTCTTAGAGGACATTTTAAAATGTCTTCAAGGGCTGCTGTGTGGGCAGAGACATCACTTCAGTTTAAAATATTAATATTAAATTAAAAACATTACTTAAGTTTTTTAAAGTTCAGCTTATAGATCTTACTGTATTTAAAAATCTAGCAAATGTTAATCACTTTTAAGGGGACTTTGAATATCCAATGTATAACCTTAAACTCCTTCAAACATTTCCAAATGCATTTATACGTTTATTATAGTTGATTTCCTTTTCAGAGTACTTGAATTGTCTGGCAACCCAAACACAAACAGAATAAAAACAAACAAAATACTATTATTAAAAGTTCTAATAGTGTATAGTTTCCACGACTACATATATATATATATATATATATATATATGATTGCAACTTAAAACTGATTACTAAGTCTAAATTGATCAATTATACTTTCTAAACTGGAATCACAAATTACCTTCCCAAGTAATTTTTAAATTGCCCTATCAGCTTGCAGAGATTTCCTAATCACAGAGTGAATCCTGGCCAGGATGTAGGTGGGTTTAACATCTGCCACCCAGACTAGAATACTCTGATATCCTTTACTTTCTAATGCTTTCATTCTCTCAGTTTCTGCTAATAGAATGCAAGTCAAATGCCCTCCAATACATCTTTGCCTTTACACCTAACACAACCTTTATGCCTGGGGTCCACAAACGGCCAGATAGTAAGTATTTTGGACTTTGTGGGCCATTTGGTTGCAGCTACTCAATTTTGCCATCGTGACATGAAAGTAGCCACAGACATTACATAAGTGAATGAGCGTGGCTGTGTATAAAACTTCATTTATGGACAATGAAATTTGAATTTCATACAATTTTCACATCACAAAATATTAGTCATGATTTTTTTCTAACCATTTAAAAACATAAAAACCATTCTTAGCTTGCGAGCTGTACAAACACAAGTAGCGGGCCAGATTTGGCTCACGGGAGGGCTATAGTTTGCCGACCCCTGCTCTAAACCAGAGTTTCACAATCGGTTAGCAGGTAAGCACTGCTATCAATTCTTGTTTTACATTCTTTCAGAATTCACAAATGTCTTTGGACTTCCCCACATCAGAAGTTATGTGGCAGGTAAGACTGTTCAGGGAGCACTCTGGCAAGGTCGCACCATGCGGCACCTCCGCTCTCCCCCTTCCCGTTCAACCATCCAGGACTGCAGATTGCTTTTGTTGGGATTTGTCAGTGAAATACTTTGTTTTGTGTAAGCATGTAAAATATTGTCTTTCCACTGATTTCTTTTGCTTTGCTAAACCAGAAGGCTTTACCTTTATTATAATTATCTGGTCTAAGATGTTCCTAAACAGAGCAAATTTATTTTTTAAGTTTTCTCAATTGATAAAGTCTGTTTTTTTTTTTTGGTCTTGGAATGCTCATTTAAAAATTGTTTTTAACTTTGTAATAATCAAACTTACAAAAAAGTAGCCAGTGCATTAAAATAATCTTTTCCTGACCATTCAGTGAGTCGTTGACCTGATGATCCACAACTCCCTAATACTTCAGTGTTTATTTTCTACAAACAAGAACATTATATAACCACAGTTCAGCCATTAACATCAGGACATGAACACTGATGTTACTATCGTCCTGTCCTCAGACTCCAAGTTTCACCAATTGTCTCAATAATGTTCTTTATAGCAAAATGATCCATTTCAGTTCATGCAGTTGTTGTATTAGTCTCCTCAGTTCTTTGATCATTCTTTGACTTTGGCACTTTTGAAGAGATTAGGTCAGTTATTTCATAAAATGTCCTTCAATTTGGAATTATCTGACGTATCCTTACGACAACATTCAGGCTTTGCATCTTTGATGCTGTGACCTTCTCAGTGCATCCTAGTGGTGGATTTAGATTTCTCCCATTATTGATGTTCATTTTGTTCACTTGATTAAGGTGTCTGCCAGGCTTCTCCACTTTAAAACGACTCTTTTTCCCATTGTACTTCAGAAACATTTTATGGAGAGGTACTTTGAAACTACAGACATATCCCATTCCTCATTAAACTATTCACTCACTCACTCACTCATTTATATCATAATATATTCATAGTTTCCTATTTTATTCAATGGTTTAAAGCCATTATTTTGATGCTTATATTATGTCAGATTTGCCCAGTGTAAGTCCCTTAAAGCTGGCTTCTGTGTTCTTTTGACATGGCCCCTTCATTTTTTGAGTCCTTCCTTGCTTTCCGGCTCATCTTGTACCTTCCCTGCCCAGCCATGGAATCAGTCATTTTCTCCAGAGTCCTGGTTCAATTAAGTGGAGAACGTAATGCCTGAATCTGGAGGCTAGGTGTGTGCACTGCATCAGGGGAAGGAGAGGTCTGCTCCAAGGCTCACTTAATAGACAGAGCTAGGGAAGGTGTGTTTACACACATATACACGCACACTATATTTATGTTGAAAATCATGAGTTCACACCAATACTTCCTATTCAAACCCAACATTAGACCACCAGTCTTTTCCTTTTCCCATTTGTAATACCTTCTCCCAAAATGAGAAAGTTGGCTTCCATTATCCTTAATATTTGTGCTTATCAAGTCCCCTGTTCCTACCTAATCTGCCACTGCCATCCCTCCCCTGTGGATGCCCTCCCCATCCCACTTAGACGACTCCCTGCACCAGGCCATACCCCCAGCTCCCACCCACACACATCAGGCTGTGAATCCATGTGGACGCCAGCTTGCTCTGCTCTACCTAATGAACGGGATTGTGGGTAAGGGAAAAGGGGAAGGGGAAGTCTGAGTCTGGAATTTTATGTAAATGCCACAAAGGAAGAGATCTGATTTTCAATGATGTATTCCATGTATCTAAAACAGACGTTGGCACATAGTAGGCAATGAAAAAAAACACCTGGAAGAATTGATTTTATGAAACTCTAAGGTCAACAGTTCATTTAAATTCTTTATATTCAAATATTTAACTTCAAGATATTTTCCCACCATAACAGACAACTTTTTGTAAACTAAAAAGTTATCTAATAGATTCATGAGACTTAAAAAAAAGTTTAAATCTCTAATTAAGCAATACGAAGTTTATCTTAAATTTGGATTTATGTGCACATATAAAGCCTCACAGAATTAAAAACACTCATTTTACCAGCCTGCATAGAAATCATCAACATTGTTTAGGACCAACTTAATGAAAGAGAAAAGGTATTACTTTGGAACAATATTATTAATAGACACATTGCTGCATCAGAAGACAGAGACAAGTTTACATAACTTTGTAGGCATTCTTTAAGGGAAAGAATTAGGTACAGTGTCTTAGAAAGGGACTATGCAAGTGAGGAGCCGTAAAGCTTAAGCAGGAAGTCTGCTTCTTGAAGAAAGAGTGAGAGTGCCTTGGCACAGAGCAGGCATACAACACTTAAGATGTTACTGAAGAACTCTGCATCCAGCCTGGTCCTCTACATATGAGGTCCTCAACAAATCTCTATCACACACTGTTAACTGACACATGACTTGTCTGACCCTAGAAAGCAGGTTCTAATAAAGTTTTGCTGTTCAACGAAGAATGACACAGACTTCCAATAAGGTCTTATCACTTTAATTGACTTTAATGATTATTGCTCATCTGCAAGAATTAATATTGCATTCATTAAAAATCATTCAATACAAAATAAACTTGTTCCTCCCAAGTTGCTCTCCACATGCTCCCTCTGATGCCAGACATTTTTCCAGAGTGTCCTTTGTTACATGGCTTGACAGAGACGGAGCCCTTACCTATTATTCCTATGGACACAATAATAGACAGGGAGCAGGGGGCAGGCCAGAGGGCAGCAGGCCCCTTCCCTCCAGCAGAGCTGATGTGATAGGTACCACTGTTGGCCAGGTTGCCTCCCTTAAAGGATGTGGTGTTCTGATTGGCTGGTTAAATGCCCTGGGAAAAAGGGCTTGAACCGTTAATATCTACAGAGAAGAAAGCATGGTCACATTGGCAAGGAGTAGAAAAGGGCTGGGTGGGGAGAAACAAGAGAGGAAAGGGAAAAAAGTTTTGGCAAGACCACTGTCCCCTGCTAGGAAATTGCAGGGTGAAAACTTTCCTTTCTTATATTCCTGTTTTTCATGCCTGTCTCTCTGATCAATGGCAATAGAGAAATGAAAATTTCTAGTACCTAGCATTAATGCCTGACCCAACTTTGAAGGATCACAAGCTAGAACAAGTTGAGGATGTAGAATCCTGGATAATTATATACTTAAAGCTCATCTGAGCATGCAGAAATGCTGGTAAGCAGGGTACATGGCCTGGGAACACACCTCTCTGATCCGTGAAAGCCTCTCTGGGGATTCTTCCCGAGCATGAGCCAGGACATACTCATTACCTTCTCTACACAGAAGCTGTCTTTTAAGATCTTAGTTCATAAACTTTTTGTGACATGTGTCAATCCAAAGTGGTACCACATCTGTAAAACTACTGTTTATACAAGGCCTAAAGTCCCAAACAAGTTATATGGAGCTAGATTTCCCTCAGCCTGGCCCAATTTCTCCTGTCTCCTCCCATCCACACCTGCTTCCCTTTAAATATTTTAGGTTGCAGAAGCACAGCTGACCAGAAATTTGCTCTTAAAGGATAAATCCTAAAAACAGAGCTCAGTGCTTTATACTGAGTAATGGCTCAAGAAATTCACCTTCAGCACAAGCTGTATGGGGCAGAGCTGATAGAATCTGTTATGGCCCCAGTTCACTGATGCTATAAACTATGGGCTAGAAACAGAGGGATTTATCAAAGTTTGAAATCAGCATTTCTCTAGACTTAACTCTGTACTCAGCTCCAAAGGTTCAAAAGAGAAACTGATAACAACTAACCACCCAAGTAGTTCCTCAGTGTTAACACTAAACAGGTTTCTTACTTTCGTTTTTTTTTAACAAAAGAAATAAATGTAAGGGGACAAAATTCAACTTAATAGTGTGCAGTCTTGTTAAAAACCTGAAAAATGAGAAGGTGTGGTGGGAGTGGAGGAAAGGCTGTACTAAATCCAAGCAGGCCTACTGGATCTTAACAAGCAACACTCACTAGTCCACATCTCTGAACCAGACACACCACCTTCGCACAGGAAACAGGGCTTGGAACATCCAGGGGAAATCAGCATGCACCACCTACGTCTAACCTACCTGGTTGGTAGGTACCATCCCTGCTCCTCTGAAGACGTGAAAGAGCACTGATTTCAGCAGCTAAGAAATGGGCTCTTTTAAGGCAATTTAGACATTGGAGATTGTTCCACATAGAAGGTACCTTAGCATTTCCTACTAATGAGGTACCCAATTAAGACTAAAGTTCCCAGAAATGGTAAAGAAAGAATCACCTTTCTGGGTTGGGAGACTAAAATCCTTCTTTAGTGACTAGGGTGAGGAACCTTGAATCTCAGTTTCATCTAAAGAGCCATGAAGCAAGTTCCTGTGTGGTCTGCAGAACTTGGATAATGAGATGAAAAAACAAGAATGAAATTATAGAAAAAAAATCAACAGGAAAGGAATAAGAAGAAAATAAAAGTTATCTTAAAAAATATCTCTTTGAGAGTTGTGTGGTTCATGTGGACTGGTCCTTGGTAATATGGTCCATTAGTATCTGTAAAGAAAGACATGAACTGGTTAGCACTTGTGTTTTCCACATGAGAGTTCCAAGAGAAGAATCAAAAACAGGGCACACTCTCCAGGGCCCCCACGGCCCAGGCTGGGACCCCTGCAGCCATTCCCCAGGGATCATTCTTCCCTGTGCTTCCACAGGGTTTCTGACAATGCCATCTCTGGCTTTATCTCCTGCTCCCTGATAATGTAAGTCAGTTGTTTTCAACCCTGACTATACGTTAGAATAATCTGGGGAGATTTTACAAAATAAGCCTGAGCCCCATCCCAGAGCAATTGTATCAGAATCTCTAGGGTGAGGCCCAAGCTCCAAAATTTTAGAAAACCCTTACTTCTTTACATACTACTAGATGCACAATTTCTCTGCCTACCCTGTTAGTTTAGAGCAGAGGTCTTGCCCTCTTCAAAGGCAGGTATAATACTTTATTTAAGAAAGTGGGCTAGCCTACTTGGTTTAATATTGGGGAAAAGAGCTTTTCACTTGCTTTCCCCCAAGTTACCTGTAATAATTGGGTTTGAATGGCCCATTTTTGTTGAGTCCCAGATATTTTGCTTGGTCATCTGTCAGCTCTGTCAGGTGGGCATCAAATGATGGCAGGTGCAGGCTGGCAACGTACTCATCTAGGAAAAATAAAACACCAGGGGAGCAGACTCCATTTCAAATATGCCTCTCACAGTATAACTTTCCCTTATTTTCATCTGAAGCTTTCTGAGAAAAAGGCTAAGGGATGGAATAACTTTGAAGGAATCTACAACTCAAAATATTTGCTTAATAAAACCCCCCCACCAAAGTTGCCTTTATTGCAGGGTACTTCTCTCAGTACATCCAGAGTGCAGAGAGAAAGCCATTTACCAGGGTGACACAATGGGGTAGAGTTTACCTCACATCCTTCTCTGGCAAGGGTCTGGCCTCACCTCAGTGGCTGACACGCCAGGCACTACTCCCTCCTCCCTGCGGCAACTTCCGTAACCGGATTATAGTCACATGATGACTCAAAGTGGACACCAGAAAGCTCAAAAGAGCCTGTGTCATTAGCATTTATTGAGGATAAGATCCACAAAGGCCTCAAATCTTAGGGTCATGGATTTCTATGGCAGCTGGCACAAATCTATTACATTTTCAGAGATAAGCTTCCTGGGCTTTACCTTTATGAATATAATTTTTTTAAAAAAACCAATCTGAGGTAAGCTGTTGGAGGGAACGAGAGCAAGAAGTTTTTTAGCTTTAAGAGGACAGGGATTTAGATGGGAGGTGGGCACCACTATTTAGAAAAGTAAAGAATTAGAGAGGATGTATTATGTCACATGAACATAGCACAGCTGTCCCCTGGAATGACAGGATGTTGTTTGCATATCCACACAGAGGACGGCCAATAAAACCTGTAGTTGTTCTGTTTCTCTCCTTTTGGTCCCAGGCTGTACTCAGTGGTACTTGGAAGTTTACTGAACTTCATAAGGCTACTTAGAATAAGAGCATCTACTCTAAACCATGATGCTGAGCACTTTCACCCATTAGCTGAATTCTTCAATTCCACAATGTATGCAGTATTAGTGTCACTTTACTGATAAAGAAACTGGCGGGAAAAAAGAAAAGAAATTGGGGTTCATGGAGACTACAACTTGACCAGAGACAAAAAACCACTAAGTGCCATAACAGGGATTAGAACTGTGACTCGAAACCCAATGCTTTTCATAATATTCATTTTACCAAACCACACAACAATCTGGGTAATCAGTACAGGTTTCTACTGTTTTTCACTCACCCATTTTCTTAGGAAGCAAGTACACGTCTTGTTTGTAGCGTCCCTCAGGTGCATTATAGAGTTCTATCAGTGCCAAAGCCTAAGTTGGGAAAAGAGGATCAGAAAAGACAGAAAAACTTTTTGACAGGGACATAAAAATAAAAACAGATTTAACAGGGTCTTGGGGTAACTATTATAGTGATGCAGCACAGTGACAGCACACAGGATTTGACCGTAATAAATGCCAGCACATGTCATAAGAGGATTTGTTGGTGTTTTTGTTTAGTTCAGATAAAAGAACAGACTAAATACCACTAAGCAGGAACACTATATTCTCAACTAAAACAGCCAACTTAAAGGGACACAAACACTGACTCTGCCTGACTAACGACTCTGTTCCAGACTGGAGAAAGCCTAAGTCTTGACAATTCGTGACCTGAAGGAAGAACAGGTTGATAAGAACATAGCAGGGCGCTCTCTCACTGGAATCTGATCTAGGCCAGTTCCACTCATCTCTGTGCAGGATAAGCAGGCATTTTGTCACAAACCTGTGTGGTAGCTGTGATGGACAGAACAAAGGTGGGAACTGTGGAGCAGCTCAGATTAAGCAGACGACCCTGAAAAAGTTAAGAGAGCCCTGGGATGAGTGGCATTATCCCTCTGTCTCAGACTCCAACGTCACATAAGTCAAGTAAATGCAGACATTAACTTTCCACCCCCTAGGCTCAGGTGGTAGAGGAAAAGTCGCAGTTCCAGACCAGCACTGTAGGTTTTATTTTATTTTCTGCAAGTCCATCTGAATCTGACAAGCTGAAGAATCAGCTGTAGTCAGGAAATAGTATGTTACTTACTAAAAATTAGATATTTTTTGAGTGATTCCGTTTTGGGGACCAGACTATTCGAGAAATGTATCTCTATCCAAAGACAGAGCTCAGGGGAACACAGGCCCAATATTCTTTCCTGCCTCCCCTCTCCCGCATGGATCTAACTACACTGCTGATGCTGCACTGCCGGAACCCTTGTGTGTGTACCTCTGCCAGGAGGACGACGCGTTTGCCATCCGGCCAGATGACATGGTCCACCTGAGAACGTACTCGCTCCCAAGTCAGCTCCGGAGTGCGGAGACTGGTCTGAAAGGAAGAGAGCACAGTTGACCGTGGCTCTAAAGGAAAGAAGAGGGAAAAAGGCCCTAGTAATAAAGGAATGAGACAAGCCTTACCACATCAATTTCCGTGTTGGAGTGGCCCATATTACATACAATACAACTGTTTTTCATACGGTCCAAATGTTCCCGTGTCACTACATTCTTATTTCCTAAAAGTAAAGGAACGTGTTTAAAGAAAGAGATGCTGGGGAACAAAGACACCAACTGGCTTTCAGTTAGAACATGGAAGAGAAGAGGTTTGCTGGCATTAAAGAGCACGTATACATTGTGAGAAAAGAGGTGTGCCTTGTCTAACGGGTCTTCAGGCTCAGTTAACCGTTTTAAGGTTGAGTAGTATAAAAAGCCAGCAGGGAAAAAGGCTCTTTGTTCTGGAAAACACGTTAAGGTTCTGACAGCTTACTCTAGTTCTGAGACTTTTACACTGAGCACAGGTCTCACTTACTTTACATGGAAGTCAGTCAGACCACTTTCAAGATTTAGCCTCAGTGTTAACTCTCCTCCATGTACGCAAAGCACTGATACTTACCTGTGCAAGTTATTACGACATCAACTTGCCGGATGACTTCATTTAGCTTTACCACCCTGAACCCATCCATGCTGGAAGAAAAGGAAGGAACACTATGAGCAAAGTAAGGAAGCAGTGGGACAGAAGGTGGTCACAAAATGAGACAAATAAATTCCCTTCTAAAGTCAGATCCAATGCTACCTCACAGGGATAATAAGTGATAATCTGTGCTGAACTACACACACTGGCCTCCTCAGACTTCCTGAGATTCCATCCAGAAAGGGAAAAGGCCAAGAAGCTCTAGGAGTGCCCTGGGATTATAATGGAAGGGATAGAGCAATCCTAGCTTTCTCCTCTTTCGAGAGATTTCTGCAAGGAATGGTTAGTACAATCAATCACGAACTCTCAGAAACATAAAGTACCTGGAGTAAATCTAACAGTATTACTACTCTGTGCTTACCAGGCTTGCAGAGCACAGATGGGGTCAATTTCTGTGATGTAGACAATTGCTCCGAGGGCCTTGAGAGCAGCACAGCAACCCTTTCCCACCTGCAGAGCATAAGAAAGAAGTCAGGCCATCAAGCCCATTAAGTCATGGGTGTTGGGGCAGTAGGCTCTTAGGGAGATGGGAAATAACCTCCCTGAAATCATTAATCATTTAGTGCATAGATTGCATGGGTGCTCCAACCTAAGCAGAGCAGAAACAGATCCAGATTTTGCTGTGACCCTTGGTCAGAGAGGTGATTTAGCAGACATTCCATATTTCATAGCAAGGGCTGGGGCTTGG
The DNA here is from genome assembly GCF_021613505.1 of Equus quagga. NCBI lineage: Eukaryota > Metazoa > Chordata > Mammalia > Perissodactyla > Equidae > Equus > Equus quagga. The sequence goes on along the minus strand of NC_060284.1, from coordinate 41,274,048 downwards.
GACAGTAAAAGAGATCAAGGAAATACAAGTGTTACCATTAGGGAAACAAGACCAAGGAAGAGCAACTATAACCTCTACTTTCTTATTCCAGAAAAGCCTGATAACCCTCATTTGAGATGCATCTAACTCAGGGACAGGGTAGCAGCAACTCGGGAACTTCTGTGGGTCATGTTGACGGTAAGAAAATCTCCTTCACCTATTCTAGTTTAGAGATTATTAACGATATGCCACTTCCAATTCCACCCTTCACTCTACTGCAAGTCACTTGTGGGACTAAAACGCTACATATTCACTTGAAGTAAATCACATAAAAGGTTACTGTTCTAATTGGGGGAAAGGATGCCAACATTCCATTCCACAAGACAAAGTGGTAAAATCTGACAATTCATTCTGTATGTCTCTACTCATAAATCTGAACATTGGACTTGTGCTATTATTTTAGGATACATTATCTAAAAGCATATTTTAAACCCTGAATCACTGACTCTACACTGACAGCACAAGTCTCCTTCACTCAACATTTCTAATAAATCTAAGAAAAGACAGACACTGAGGCCCAGCTATTTACCTCACCATAGCCACACACCACCACTTGTTTCCCACCAAACATCACATCTGTGGTCCTCTTCAGGCTGTGGAAACAGACAACAGCTCAACTCAAACATTATTAGCTCAAATACAGTACCTCTGCACAAAATTAAAAGTGGGGGACAATGCCCCACAAGAACTCCAACTGGACGTTGGCTGGCTCCATATGAAATGGACCCCTCTAAACAATTTTTAAAGCCAAAGGAAGACCAAGGCACAAGACTGGAGTGATAGCGGACTAACATCGCAACCCAACCCAAACTTACCTGCTCTATGTTTGAATATCTATACATGTCAACCTACCCATCCAAAATGGATTCTCGGCAGCAGTACAAGTTATCAAACTTCTGTTTGGTAACAGAATCATTGACGTTCATGGCTGGAACACAGAGCTTCCCAGCTTTGGAGAGCTGATACAGCCTAAAAGGAGAAGAAGCCACAAAAACAAAAAAAAAAAGTTAGCTGGTAAACACAACACATGGCAAAATCTGGCTAATGCGCCTCAAGCTCCATGCTGCCCTCCCCAGTCTTATTTATTACCCAAGGATATTAATAAACAAGATATTTCCTTGTCATTCCTCCTCACTTCTTTTCATTCTCTCTACCCGCTTGTCCCCGACCCCCCTTTTTTTGGAAGGAAAAAAAACTTTTTAATTGAAAAAATTTACTTCTCTTCCATAAAAGGGGATGTACTTCCTTAGACCCGCATTTTCTCAATTTTTAAAAACACCCTGCCTACTTCTGATAAACCAAGATCATCAATGAATCTGATATGGTTCCCTGTGTTGTGTGTGTGAGCACCTACAATGTGCCCCCAACAAAGAAACACTCTTTCAGATATCTTTTAGGTATTCCAACAAGCCAAGAATATTTTGCCCAGTTTTACTTTTTGTAGTGTATATAATGTATAGTTTTACAAGGATTCTTTTTCATATTTCAAAATAAAATTATAATACAATATTGAATACAGTTTTTCAAGATAAACTCACTCCCTACCTCTCAACACTGGTTGAGAATCACAGTGGAATAAGTGGGAGAGAAAAATGTGTGAACTAGAACCTGAAATAACTTCCTTTTAGGGTCCCCTTGATTTTTCAAAAGTAAAAACTCAAAAGTTTTATCTAATGAAGATACTCCCATTTAGTTACTGCAAGTCTGAAACACAGCCCTAACGCCTAACGGAGACCAGAAGAATTTGCTGAGGCAAGGACACAAGGGGCAGCTACTCCAGAATCTGTTACCTGTGAACACCAGTCACGCTCTCTTCCACAATGCCTCGGATCTTCTTAAACACGTTTGGATACTTCTTATAAACCCAGTGGGTTAAGTCTCCCCCATCATCCAGGATCTACAGAACAGCCAGAAGACTTCTATGGGCATTCAGGCTGCTAGAGCTGGGGGGAACTTTGAGCCCACTTTCTGTACTAGTAAGAGAGCCCTGCATGTTTTGGAAGAGCACTCCTCAGAGCTCCTGAGAGCAGGTTTAGACAGTGGAAACACAGTCAAATTTGTTGGTGTAAAATGGTTAAAAGGATTCCTAAGTTTGTTCTAGGCTATGGTGAAGAGTATTAGGCTAATCACACACTCATTTTTAGCCTAGAGTCTTGAAACACATAGCCCCTTTGGATGCAAAAGGAGAGCTGGGGCAGGAAGGAAAGAAATCAGGATCCTACTCCAAAGAGGTGCCACATCATTTCCTTCTATACCATTCTGCTATGTTTGAGCCACACATGTTCAGTTAATCTTACCCTTCCCCCACCTTTCCATTCGGTATTCAGACCCATTCCGAATAGATATCAAGCTAAACACTTTGGCAACAAAGTTAAGTGCATAAGACCGAACATCCAGAACATATTTAGGGAACCATGCTTTGAGGGAAAAAAGGAAACAAATCTATTGTCAAAAGTGTAGGATGAATATGCATTATTACCATGTTAGCCTGCCACCCATCCATGTTCACACATCGGTCAATACACCACCAGAAGTCATCTTCCGACTCGCCCTTCCAAGCGAACACTGCAACTCCTACAGAGATGGAAACAAATCAGCTGATTCCTCCTTTGGGGAGTGTCCTATACCAACATCACTTTCTGAGATCCAGGTGAAAAGAAAAAGGCTATAGAAACGATTCTGGAAAAGAAACAACTAAGGACGAGCAAAAAGTCAAAATAGCACCTTTAGTTCAGAAATTGGTTAAAAATTTAAGGGATTTTAGTTTTTGAAAGGATTTGGGAATCTTAAAATGTCAATCTCTTTGGCCAATTTTATACTTGGAACTCTATCCAAAGGAGATAAAATGAAGTGGGAATCAAAACAAAGTTATTCACTGGAAAATTTATATCAGTAAGTAACTTAAAACAACCTAAATGGTCAACATTAGGAAAATAGTGAAATAAAATCACACCACCATATGACTGAGTATTATAAATGATGCTGTCCAGGTCTCGAGCAACATGAAAAATTACTTCTGAAAATGTTATATATAGGTTATAAAATTGTACACATACTGAGATTTACTTAATCTCTGTAAAAAAAAAAAAGAGAATAAAAAAAGGAAAATATGCCAGATATCTCAGTGTAGTAAAATTATGGCTTTTTTGGGGAATCTCCTTAATTTTCTGCAATAAACACCAGAAAAGAGTAAACAAGAAAAACAGAAGTGCTATAAAGTTGCTTTCTGAGGATCCTAGGAAGATGGGAGATTCTTAAAGAACTTCATGGTGATTTTCTTCTGAATATTTTAACAATAAAAATTGTTTTACGTTTAACTGAACAAGTTGTCCATATAGTTCCAATGCAATATTGAATATCAAATTACCTAATGAACTATCAATACAAAGATGCTTCTTACTTGTGTTCTCTCAAAAGTGATGAGACTTTTGGCGAAAGGAGACCCACTGAGCCCATACTTATATAGCTCGTATAAATTAGTATTCTTCCTTATTCATTTAATATTAGAATTGGGCATTTCCCCGTGTAAGCAGATTCTTTTCAGAGATCACTTTTTATGACTGTATAATATTCCATCGTGGATATGGACCTTAATTTTATTATCCATTTTCCTGTTGATATTTTCACTATCCTCCAAATTTTACAGCCCCTAGACATACATGACACTGTAAAGACAATTTTGATACAGAAAAATTATGTTTAGATAATTATTTTGAGGCAAAGTTGGTGAAAAAAAGCTGAACATACCAGCCTCAGCCAGTGCTGCAGCCACTTCATTCTGAGTGGAGTAGATGTTGCAAGCAGACCAGCGGCACTGAGCCCCCAGGGCACAGAGTGTCTCAATCAACACCTATGTAGATGTATAGGAAGACAGGGTGAGGAAGAGGAGGGCCAAACAGGAGTAGCATATAGGAGAACAATACCCACCAACTCTGCAGCAACAGGTGCTACACTGGGGGGTTACAAAAGGGGGTAATCTAGCTGGGCAGCACATTGACATCTAACTTTACCCAAAAGATATGTTCCTAAAGTCTTAATGACATTTTTATAAAATTAGGTTATACTTATACAAACAAAGTAGAAAACCTCATTACTGTGTTATAGGGAGGTCCTACCTAATAGTATTTGGAGGTTGGATAGATAGGGAAGGAAAAGCAAGTAAAGAAAGTTTCTTTGTTCCCATTATCAGAAGTCCCTCTCTTTTCTCCCAATAAACTCACCGCTGTCTGGGCTGTGATGTGTGTACAGCCCACTATTTTAGCACCAGCCAAGGGCTTCTCCCCCTGAGCACGTTTCCTGAGTGAAATCAGAGCAGACATGTCTGTGAAAGAACAGAGGATTTGAGCTAGGTCTGCACTAGCAATATCAATTCCCGTCCCAGCAACACCTAGAGCTGGTCTGGATCTGTTGAGAGATGGTGAGATAAGGTAGACAAATTCTAAGTACATTTCTGTGATGACTGGCAGCTTCAACAGCAAAACAAAAGTGGAGAGTTGTCATATCATCACTTGGGATTTCTCTCTTCCTCTACTGTTTTGGCCTTATATGCAAAGGCCCGAACAGAGAATGACATAAATTCTTAAAACTGATCAAAACGAACGGTGAGTCTCATCACTCATTTGGGAGGAGAGGGAAGTAGTTATGGCATTGGCTAATAGCCTCATAAATATAATCATCAGACCAGAAAGAAAGATTTTACCCTTAGCAGAAGCCACTTGCTTCTGTTTTTCTATAGTGGCTAACCCTATTCTGTCAGTCTGTTTGGTTTCTGTACTCCCTCCTAATATAGAACATGCCTTCAATGTCAAAGCAATAAGAGTAAAGAGATCTTACGAGAGTGGGGTGGGGTGGAGAAACCAAGATTTAACTGGCTGTCAGTCACTTTTACTCTTGCTCCAGCACAGGGTGCTCAGGACCAAAGATCAAACGAAACCCTCAGTCACATCCTTAGCTGAAACCCCTCCCACAATTGCTGCTTCTGGGAAATCTGGGTCTCTGCAATTGGCAGCTATGGTAGGATCCAGCAGAACTAACCACTATGTAGTAGTGATCCAGGACTTGCTGACTGCAAGTAGATCTTTGAATACGGTGTCATGCGGGAGGAAAACAGAAACTACTCTGTAATTGCCACATGCTGAGAACAGGAAGCAGGGAGAACAAGAATTCTGAAGCACAAGCTCCATACAGAGGGATCTGTTTATACAAAGGTCCAGGATAGTGGATTTTCCCAGGAGACTTTCAAGTTAGCTTTAGAGACTTAAGTTGTTTGTGGATCTTGATGACCTGAAAGTGGGTTGTTTCTGGTCCCCTACCCACTCCCTTTCTTTACCTTGCTCTGCAATCTCAATCTCCCGGCGACCAAATTCTGCCTGCTTGATGTTCTTCACACAGAAATTGCTGCTGCCCTTGGAGTTGGTTTGCTGCTTCTCTCGGGGGGAAACCTCATCATCAGAGCTATCTGTGTAGGATGCAGCTAGAGCCGGGAAAGAAAGAAACGAGCACAGAAAAACCTCAATGGCCCCAAGTCCACAGAGTTCTGTCCCCAAGGGACTCTCATTTAAGTTAAGCGAACACTCTTAATTGGAGCCACCTTTTCCGCCACTCTCAGTTCTGCTCCTCCAGGGTCTAATAGATGGTATGAATGAAACTCCTGTGGCTCTTTCAACATTGTGGCCCTTTTACCCACCCTGATGACACCCTGCCATTAGTGCCCACGATAAGGAGCTATTGATCCCAATCCTGCACCACCTCTAGTGAATCCTAAATAATCCTCTTTGGATTGACTATTTTCCCAATCACTGTCTCTGCCAGTGCATTAGGCCTCTCTCGCTGACTTCCACATACTGCTAGCTAACACAAATACTTCTGTCTAGCTAAAGAAAACATTACTAAAGGTATCTACCCCACTAGGACAATTTAACTACATCACTGAGCCTTAAAACTGCTCTGACAGGTTCCCATAATATATGGCCATCAAGATCTTCGGAAACTTTGTTAAACTTTCTTCACTCATTTCATCTTTCTTCCTCTTATAACTCAATCTTTCGCAATTAATTCTTTCTTAGCAATAATTAGCCTGCTTGTCAGCCACTACCTTTTATGTCACTCTAAGATACCTTTTCATCTCTAATAGCCATTAAATTTGCAACATGTCTACAGTGAATCTGTATATTCATTCATTTCAGTATTTAACCCTGTATACCATCATTTGCCCTTGTCTGGCTATCTTGTCTGTATTGGGTTGTCAGTGGCACAGGGCAGAGAATAAGTTTCTAAAAATTTGTTTGTTTGTTTGTTTGTTTTTACACATTTCTTGTACTTCAAACCCAGTCTTTAATGTTAATAATATAATGCAAACAATCTTCTGGTAAAAGATAATAAATGGCTTTTGGTACAGATCTCTTTGCTGACTTTAACAGCAACCTACGACCTTGGGCAAGGCTCAATCTTTTAACAGGCTTCCTCCGTTGCCTAATGAGGGGGGTTGGATTAGACGCCCCTGTGGGTCTTTCAGAGTGTGTCCCTCCAGTACTCAAATCGTAAAATTCTATATCCTTTTCTATGTGCATTTTCTAGTACTCTCTCAAAAGCTGAGAAGGGCACAATTCAAATCAGAAAAAAGACTACTTATATAGCGTTAAGACAGGAGAAAAGAACTAAAAAGAAACAGAGCTGGAGCCATATTATAGTAGTTTGAACCTTTCCCACTCCAGAGGTTAATAGGGGAGGGTACTTCAACATAAAGGGTAACCCAGTAAATGAAAGGAGCCAAAATACTCATTTTTATTGTTACAATTCAAGCAGTCTTGGAGACAAGAAAGAAAAAGATGGGTGGCAGGTGTATCTTATACAAAGAAATGAGCAATTATGCTTCTAAAGTACACCTCTTTTTCAAGGCCAGTTCTGTCAGCCAAAATACCATTGATTTTCTCTCTCTGTAACTTGGGCAGATAAACGTGGGAATGGGAACCAGCCCAGGACTACCAACCAGGCACCGGCCACAGACCACACACAGAGACAGTCTCAGGATGACAAAAGCTTCCCCAGCTACAAGCCTGATTGGAACATTCCCATTTCCCAACCATTCATTATCAGCTTTTTGCACCAATGATGGGCAGTCCTGACATGAGGTATTTTCAGATTCCAGGTAAGTGGAGAACACTGGATAGAGAAGTAGCTTAAGCCTCTGCAACAGGGAAGAGGGATTAGAGAGGACATGAAGTTCACACTTACCTGAACTGTAGCTGTCAGTGGAGGACTGAGAGATGGAGCGAGACAAAGATCTTCGGCCAGTCTTGGTGGGGAATTTGGTGAACTCCTGCATGTCATCAGCAAACTGGATCTGCTATAAGAGGAAGACAGAAGTTGAAAATCTGCAACAAGGATTCTATGAAACGTTCCATTTTAAAGACCATACAGTGTCTTCCCTAAAAGCTAATGTTATCATGTGTCTCCTACTAAGCCAGCAACTCTTTCACCAGAAATGAGGATGGGGATAGGCTACTCTCTGATTCCTCCTAAAATGCCAATCACTGTGGCTTCCCAATAGTTTCAGTGGAATCTTGGGGCGGGGGGGGGGGCCCTTAAGATCCGATTTCACAAAGCTTCCTTCCCACATTCCATAAAGTTTTTTCTCTTAAAACTTTGACATTAAACTCTTTACCCTTCCTCCCAACTTTATCAAAACACAGGCATAATCTCATAGTGCTTCTGCTTGTTTTCTCTTTTTTTCAGAAGATTCTCTTGTAACACATTCTTATCCTGAAGTTAGCAATGGTCTTGTTTTTTGAAAGACTTAAGAAGAGATGCCTTGAAATAGTGATGGGCATTGGGGTGCCAATAGTCAGAGTCCAACCATATAGCTATACGTCACAAAGCCAAAGTAGTATCCCCAGAATCTTCGATATCCAGTAAAATACCAGAATATACCAATGAAAGAGAGATCAAAAGACACATACACACCACAGTAAATTCCAACTAATTAGGACTAATTTGAAGGAAGAAAATAACGACTTGGTAAACTTTGTATTAAAAACATCCTTAAATGAAATAAAGCAGAACTAGGTAATTATTTGAAGAATACTTGGAAAACTGGCTTTAATAAATAGCAAGTAGCTTACAGTTAATATTATTTATAAATAAATTAATGGATGTTCCTAAAGAGTATGAAAATACTCTCTTCCATTAAATGGTTTAAACTTCTCTCCTGAATTCCTATTTAAACTCTGATAAATCTTTTCTTCAAAATATAAAATAGAGCCAGCCCCAACGGCCCAGTGATTAAAGTTCGGCATGCTCTGCTTTGGCGGCCCGGGTTTGGTACCACACCACTGATCTGTCAGTAGTCATGCTGTGGCAGCACCTCACAAAGAAGAACTAGAAGAACTTGTAACTAGAATCTACAACTATGCACTGGGGCTTTGGGGAGAAAAAAAACATAAAAAGAGGAAGATGGGCAACAGACGTTAGCTCAGGGCAAATCTTTTCCAGCAAAACAAATTTAAAAACTAGGTAAAATATAAAATAAACTTCAGCCTCCTGAAAAACAGAATAGTTTGAGAATCTGAATTGAGACAATCTAACTAAATTTGAAAAGGTTCTCATGGATAATACATTAAACCAAGTCTTTAGAAAATATCTCTGGAAATGTACACTATTACAGATTAAAATCTTCTCTCCATAATGCTAACAACATGGTTAGAGCCATTCTGAAGCCAGGAACAGTAAACTGCCCCATTAGTTAGAGCTGTGAAACGTTCCCCTCCTCTGTGAGATGACCCCTCCAGCTAGGGCAGCATCAGATGGCATTATAAATGTGCAGCCTGGGCACAGGCAGTCAGTATGAACAAATCAATCATTGAATTAGGACTCCATAAGTAATAAAGCAGTAAGCAAGGGAACCCAGATTTGTGTTTTCATACCAAGAATAAAAGCAGAGAATAGCCATGCAGTAACAGCCAAAGATACAGTAGGCCCAAGAGAAAAACCTGAGTGTACTTCCACTTAAAATTCACCTTGGCTCAACATGTAATCGGGAAAGTTTTTTTCTTTAGGATACTCTGTGAAATAAGGAGGAGGTAGAGTCCACAGCCTGTTTTATTAAGTCTGAAGACAGATCCTAAAGCCATGGAAGGGAAAGAGTTACATATCCTGGCATCTAGCCCAGGACCTTGTGCATAGAAACCATTCAATAATTATCTATAGAATGAGTAAACCTTTCAAATTTCTTTCTTCTCTAAGATCAAGTCAATCAAATTTCAAAAATAAATAATAATAGACTCAAGCTTAACAACATCTACTGCATCAGAATTTGATTAACAAATATCTGTACCTCTGAAGCAGCTTTTTTAGCTTAGGTGTTAAAACTTTAAATAGCTTAACTGTCAAAAGCACAACTGCCTTTCAAAAAAAAACACTCATTGAAGTGGCCATAGGTCAGCATCTGTCCTTCTAGATAGGATTTCCCACTCCATGTTCACATGACTTCTGCAGTCAGCAAAGCTAGTTTTACTGAAGGGATGAAACCAGGATCAAAGTAATGACTTTCAATCCAATATGCAGTTATTTTGGTGGCAGAAAAAATACAGTCAAGAGACCATCAATGCCTTTTAACACCCTCCAGAGGCAGCCCCTTCCTTCATCAGCCTCCTTGCTCCTGGCATGGGCAGCCTATTCGGAAGCTGCTCTCCTCTCGTGGCTGTTACAATTCCCTCCCTTGCTCATCTTTTTTCAAAAGGTTCTGGGTATGTTCCCAGAAACCATCTACCCAGGGGTGGGGCACTGGGGGAGGGAAATGCAATAACATTCGCAGTTTTTTAAATAAAAAATAGAGAGGTGACTCTGGCAAGATAGAAATGTGTTGCTTCAGCACCTCAGAACTACATTAATAGTTAAAATTCCACCTTGTATTAATACAGCTCATTAGTAGCCTAAAGCTTAGCAAAATCTTTCCCATCTAAACACGTCAGACTGTGATGCAAGTAGTTTACTAGTCAGCACAGTGCCCCATCTATATTTGAAGTGGGCAGAATGCTAACTCAAGCCATGACATGGATGAGTGGCTATCTATTCTGGCAGCTCTTTGACATTCTCACTGCTTATAATTAAGGTGATCCATCTACCCAAAGATGCATAATAACCTTGTCTTCTCTCCCACCCCCAAACTACACGATGAAGAGAACCTACAGCACAACTGCTGCTGTGGAAGGCAGCTGCTCTGCCAGTTTCCACCAGCCCTGCTCCCTCCACCGGCCGTCTTCACAGCTAGTAAGCAGCTCTGCCTTCTCCTTAGTGAAGCACCTCCTGGAGTGTCCTTCACCTTCACATTGTAAATAAAACACTGTCACCAAAAGCAATTTTTGGGTATCACAACTTTTCTCTCTAGTAAAACCATATCTCAATAACAGCCTTCTAATTGACTTGGACACACTGCATTTAAGCCAAATATGATCACTTAGGTAAAAACAAAATCCAAAGACTACTGCAAAGTTGTTCTTTTTACATTACTTCCTATTATCATGATTTCTCCCAATCATTAAGTCTTAACTGGTGTACTTTAGTGTTCTTCAAATGTAGATCTCCAAGGAATGGCAGGTCTAAATATGACGTAGGATGGGGAAGAGGGGACGTAAGGTAGTTGAAGTCCAAAAAGTATCTGAAAATCTTAAGTCCTATGTTAAAGAACTTTTTGTGTTTGGATACTCACCACCTTATAAACAGCTTTCCCCACAAGCAGCACACTAGTGTTCCATTCTTGGACTAACATCACAGCTGAGAAAGGCTAGGAGGTCAGACTGACCCATTCAACAGATAGCACATCCAAATACAGAAGTCTACTCGTAAAAACTCAATTAAATATCAGACCAATTTAATGTGCTATTTTGGAGGATCTCTTCAAAGAGCTTAGTGGGTACAATGTTTGACTCTGTTCCATGTGATACTGAGAATGATAAAAGAAAAGCTCTACTGAAGAAATAATTTGGGGGACAGTACATCCACCACCTAGTGACAGAGTCTGGTGACAGAGTGAGCTGAAAGAATTGCTGTAAACAACTTACCAAGAAAAAGGAATCACAGGCAATCCCAAACAGGTATAAGCCTCCAGAGAAGAAAAATTGTTGTATACAACTTGTTCAGTTGATCCTGATATTTTTTTTTTTACCATTAGAAGCTGAGAAGTTTACTTCCACAAACACATGGTCTATCTATCCAGATGTTAAACAGCTTAGCTACACTTTCTTCCCAGGTCCCACTCAATTCTGTCTTGTAGCTCCTGAATCAGAATTAAAAGCCACCAGAATTCCACTATGACACTATGGCCAATGGATGATCATGAGGATAATGCTCATGGACTATTATATTCTTTTAGTCAACACATTTGGTAGGCACCAATAAGTACCCAGTGCTATTCCAGGAAAGATCTACAAAAGGAAATATGGTCCCTTACAATCTGTAGATGTGTTTTGACCCACAGTGTAATAACACAAATGGTGTTCTAATAGAATTTTACTGCTTCTTTAGGAACATGCTAGATACTGTAACCTTCACAATCCTATCTGGATATTGTTTAATTTAGGCCTCCAAAAATCAGAGGTTAGGCTAGACATTTTATTAAAACTGTTATTTCACATGCTTATCTAACAGCTTTTAATTTCCTCAGCAAGGTTTCCTCCTAAGAGTGAAGAACCAGACTCAAAGGTAAACAGCAATCATTAGAAAAACAAATCATTAAGGAAAGCATAGCTTAGACGCAAGTAGAGGGATCAGTCGGCATTATGTGAAGGGCCAGTAGCCCTCTTCTGGTACACCACCGATTGTCTGAAGACCTTCCTAAATTTACATAATCTGTCCCACTATCTCCTCCAGCACATTGTGTGTGCAGATTTTTCTGTTTAGAAATTATGGTCAGCATATTTCTTAGCTAACACTTAGCAACTGAGCAAAAAAATAACTATAGAAGCTAGAAATTTTAATAAAGTCAATTACTAAGCAGTGTGCTATAAACACCTTCCAGGATTCCTACCACATCTTTTCTAATCCCTCTTTCACACATCTTCTGACATTTATTTTTTCTTTTACAGCTTCTACTCTCACCCGCTCTTTTTTCAGAGGAAAGTAAGAGAGTATGGGTGTCAGCCTAAACAGGTACAAGACCTTTTCTTGATACTTACCACTGATCAGTCTGATTCCCATTTCAGACGATTCCAAAGAAACAGTTATCAGTAAACACCAACTTCTTGATACAAGAACTATGTAAGTCTGAACATCTTTCAGACTTTCAATTAGGTAAAAGAAATTTCTCAAAGAAGGGCCTCCCCTTCCCAACACGTTGCCCTCAGGTACATCACCAGAAAACAATTTATCTCAAGGGAATCAATCTCAGGTCCCAGAGTCAAATCCACAGCCACCTTCAGTCACTTCTTCCATTCCCTAGTGCAGAAACCACTCTTCTGAGACTCAGGCAGGTTTTGGCTGCTCGCTGCCCTCCTTCCTTGTCTCAAGTTTCTTAAGTTCTCAGTTTCTCCAGATGGGTGCTGAGTTTCTGCGGGGGGAGGGGGTGAGCAAGCTGACTAATCACACACATCTCCCTCCCCGACTCCACCCATCTCTGTGTCTCAACAGTAACAGGATATAACACACACATTTGCTAGAATCCAATTCCACAGTCAGAAGAAATATTCCTTTTAAAACGGGACTTGACTTGATCTTTCATCAACGTTGGTAGGAGAAAGTGGTGAGGCAATGCCAGGGCCCACACTGCTGAGCCACTTAAATGGTGAGGAAGGAATGTAAAGCTTAAAAAACTGCCAAAATGAGTGATCTGGGCCTCCAACTGCCAACTAGAGGTAAAATTAAGAAGTTAAAAAATGGCAACAAGTAGGACAGGAAAAGCCTACCCTAATCTTTTGAAAACCACAATTTACAACAGAATGTACACACCCAGACTATGTTTCAATGCTTATTTAACTATCTACCTGTCCAATTGCCTGGCCTGTCCATACTTTCCTCATTCTCAATCTGCTACCAATATTACATGAAAACATGTCAGTCATTCTTCTCTTTCTCCTGACAGTGATTATCATCAACATTAAAATTTTTTTTTTGGTACAGGTGACTGAAGAAATCTAGGTTCCTGGAACATACCCATGACTTTAGTGATACACCAAAGCGCTCCCAGTCCCCGCCCACTGTTGCACTTTCTATTTATTTTTCCGATCATTTTTAATATATACAAATTTTTAAAAAATAGTATAATGAACACCTGCATAACCTTCACCTAGATTGAATCTTTCCGTTTTCCATTTTAGGTTTCTTTCTCTGTATATATACATATGTACACACACATACTTTCAAATATCCAGTCTGTAGTCAAACTTCTCCGAAAGAACACCTTTCATAGCTGTAGACCCAACAGCATCCCCAACTATTCCAACTCAAGTTGGAATCAAAGTTCACTAAATGCATTTGGCTGTTAGCTTCCTTTAGGTCTCTGCTAATCTAGAACAGTCTTCTTGCCTCCCCCCTACCCAACCCCGCCTTGTGATCCTCACTTTTCCTTTTAGAGTCCACGCCAACTGCCTTATAGAATCTCCCATATTCTGAATTTTTCAGATCGCTTCCTTCCTGTAAACTGAAAGTGCAGTTTTGAGGTCTGAGTAGAAAGAGATTACAATTTTGAGAAGAATATTTCATAGATCATGTTGCATACTTCACTTTGCAGCAGGTAGCACATAATGTCAAGTTGTTCCACTATCAGTGACTCTAAACTGAATCCTTTGTTAAAGTGAGACCATCAGTCTTTGAAAAGTATATTTTCTCCTTTGCAAGTAAAGGTTAATTTGTGGGATACTTGTCAGCCTGTGAATATGCTGTTCCCTAGTGACTTTACCATCTGTTCATATTCCTTGCCTGAACCAATTATATTGGGAAGGGGGAGTTTATAGAATCACAACTTTTTTCAATCATTTGTTCCATATACATTAGCTGGCAATCTTTCGTAAAGAAGTTTTTCTTCTTCCTCTTTCACTTTCTTTTTTACTTGTTATTCATGCTTTATTTATTCAATATGTTACACTCAATTACATAATGAGTGCAGTGAACGCTCCAAATGTCCCAAATTGGGCCAGTGGGATTCTCCTTCAAGCTGACTCTTCTGTCCTTTTGACGTGACCCCATTTAAAGTACTTCTTTGGATATACCAGGTCCACTTTGTTCTTTCTCTGCTTCAGACCTGGAATCAGCCATTTCTCCAAGGAGCCCTGATTTCTTTCAGTGGGAAATGGTGTTTAGAAAGTAATATCTGGGCAAAAGGTGTGCTAATTGCTATTAGACACGTCAGTGTTCCTAGTTTCTTTCAGTGAGGAGAGAAACAAATCTTTTTATTTTACTCTTGAGGTCATATTGATATTTCCTTTAATTTTTAATTTTCCTATTTTTATCTCTTTTCGCTTATGTTAATCTTGGTCTCTAATAGCAATAATACATGTACTTATTTGCTTTATTCTATAATATACATAAAATAATTTGAAAATTACAAGACTAATATTATTACTAACAATAATCTACACAGTGAACTGTCAACATTTCACTGAAGTTCTTTTTGTCCTTAGAATATATTTCACAAAGGATGGTTAGTTTAAGCACTGTTTCCTGGGTGATTGTATAATTAATTTGAAATGTAGTTAGGTTCATTTGTTTCTGTTTATAAACAACTTTAAAGTTTCCTTTCTTTTTATTTTTTGACATATAAAACACGTCTCAAAAGTTTAATAGGTATATTCAGAGAAGTCTCATTTTCATTCCTATCCCTTCAACTCTGCTTCCCCCTCCTCATTTTCATTGGTTTCTGGTTTATGCTCATTTGTGGAGGTAGAAAACAGCAAATGTGTACTTATATTATTTTCCCTCTCTTTCTTGCTCAGAAGGTAGCACGGCAAAATATTCTGCACCTTGTTATTTTTCGCTTGGAAATCACTTTGTATTGGTTCATGGAGTATAAGAATCAACGATTCTTGAATGTTGGGAAAGAACAAGCCAGGTTACTAGTGCTCACCTTATACGTTTGTAATAAAAAGTCATTAGCCTTAATTTGAAGTCCTCTCTAAAGCCACCCTTGATTTTAAATGAAGCTCACAAAAAGTTAAACTGGCAAACCTTACTGCAAGTCATGCTGGGATGTTCTTTAAGATGAAAACTTGTCAGTTGCTTAGAAATAGGTAAATCTGTATTCTCCAAATGAATTTCTATGAGAAGAAAAGTTAACACCGAAAACAAGCGACCAATGGACAGCTCTACAAGGATGATGGAGTCTCTGGCATTTCGGAAGCCACACATACTGAACAAACGCCATCTGTGTAATTTCTTAGCCTACCAAGAAGGAACAAGATTGGAGATGTATAAGAACAATTCCTCCTTCCTTCATCTGAAGTCTAGCTTAAGTTGAAAGCCAATTATATTTTACAAATCCAAACCCTCTTCACATATTTGCTTGAGTGAGTCAATCCCACCTGCGAGTCAGCTCAGCATTTGGGAAAGCTACATCCAAGGAGCGATGAACGTCAAGAAAGTCCTTGCCAGTAGTACCGGGCAGAAGAAATATAAGCAGCTCCCAGTAAGTGGTAGCCAAGTCTATGCTGGTCAGTTTTCTAAACTCTACACTAATACTCAACAAAGTATCTTTTCTTTTATTTTTTCTTTTTATTTATGTATTTATTTGTTTTTTAAAGACTTTATTTTTTCCTTTTTCTCCCCAAAGCCCCCCGGTACATAGTTGTATATTCTTCGTTGTGGGTCCTCCTAGTTGTGGCATGTGGGACGCCACCTCAGCGTGGTTTGATGAGCAGTGCCATGTCCACGCCCAGGATTCGAACCAACGAAACACTGCAGCCTGCAGTGGAGCGCAAGAACTTAACCACTCGGCCACGGCGCCAGCCCCTCAACAAAGTTTAATGAGACAAACCGTATCAGTTTTTAGTCACCATCTACTGCTTCCCATAAAATATAGGCTTCAAGGGAAGAAAAAGCCATCAAAACTCAACATTAAATAATCTGACTTTAAAGACCTAATGTTAAATAGTAACTATGTAATAACAGGTATTGTTTCCAACGTGAGTGGGTCAATGGGACCTTTCAGAATCCATTCTGTAGTTAGAGTGGATATTTTCAAGCTCAGAGGACAAGGTGAAATCACTTTAAAGACCAGCTGCAGCTAGCTTGAGTTTCCAAAGCTCTTAAAAACAAAACACAAAATATTAAGCCTCTAGGAGAGACCAGAGACAATACATGGACAAGAATCTATCAAAGATAATCAGTCTCATCAAAGACGTAATTGTATCTCTCATTCTAGACAGGTAATATTTGCATCCTTCTTGACTTTCTAACTTGAGATGTATATGTCCAATTTTAGATCAAAGTCTCAGTATAAAATCATGATCTTAGGGGCCAGCCCCATGGCCAAGTGATTTGGTTCGCATGCACCGTTTCAGTGGCCAGTTTTGCCAGTTTGGATACTGGGTGCAGACCTAGCATTGCTCACCAAACCATGTTGAGGTGGCGTCCCACATAGCACAACTAGAAGGACCTACAACTAGAATATATAACTATGTACTGGGAGACTCTGGGGAGAAGGAAGGAAAAAAAAAAGAGATTGGCAACAGATGTTAGCTCAGGGCCAATCTTTAAATTAATTAATTAAAATAAAATAAAATCATGACCTTAGATAGCCTGTAAGAAACAGGATGGTTGAAAGGAATTGTTGGTTGCAACTCCTCTGGGGCTATTTAAAAATATGAGCTACCTATTGCTCTGGAATGAATACAGTATAATCCCCTCAACCACTCTCTCTGCCTCTCAGACTAGAACACAAAAATCGGGTTTTCCTGACCAATGACTTTCTGAACAGCTATTTTCTAACGAGCAAAGTGGACAGATGCACAAGGATAAAGACCTCTTGCTTTATATTGTATGGCAAACCAAAAATCAATTGTATAGGAACAGTTATTTGGCAAATTTTATCAATAAATAACACTGCTAGAACATCACTCATATAAATATTTTCAAATCAATTTTGTTTAAATCTTGGCATACAAAGAACAAGTAAAACCACCTGAGAGCATTAAATCAAGACTTAAAGCTGATTAGAAGTTTGAAATCCACTTACTAATATCGTGAAAATAAAGGCCCTGAATGCTTAGATTTCTGCGACTTTCTAGTTTAAGTACTCTGCCTCAACATTAATGGCTTACGGCTATGATTTCCTTATAGAGGTTTGTAGTTTCAAAATATTCTGGAATCCTTTGAGTGCTAGATCTAGCTTTCACAGATGAAAACACAGAACAGGGGTGGGGGTTAAGTGACTAGCTCAAGGCAAACTTGTTACCAAGACTGAGATTTAAAAAAACATCCCCACAAGCCCAGTACTATCCTTCTTTTAAACTACAGTGGGGGAAACAGCAGCTTTATCCTTTATTTTCACGGGGTCAGTTTACAGAAAAGTCTACTATCGCACTG
This sequence comes from Equus quagga, assembly GCF_021613505.1. Classification (NCBI taxonomy): domain Eukaryota; kingdom Metazoa; phylum Chordata; class Mammalia; order Perissodactyla; family Equidae; genus Equus; species Equus quagga. The sequence goes on along the minus strand of NC_060284.1, from coordinate 41,256,501 downwards.
AAGCTTTCTGAGCTCACAATAACAGATGAACATTTGTGAGCTTTGGGAAAGGAAAAGAATTCTTTCTGTTCCAAAATCTAGACTGATTTTTGGGAGAAGCAGAATGATGAAAAGAAATACAACATTCTAAAGTTTCCAATGAACTGCCATTGAGAGGTACTGCTCCTTAAACTTGGAAAGGGCGAGGTGAGAAGAGCAGAGCCGAAAGATTGCTGAAGCAAAAAGCTCCATTCTGGAATATACTTCACTGTTTTTTGGTGATGGAGCGGGGAGGAGGAGAATGTATGGGCAATCTAATCCTGATCACTTTAGTAGGATGAAAGAAATGACCCCAGAATTTTCTATTGGGATCAAAAGCAATTTAGAAATTCCACCTGTATTTATTTACACTAGGATTTCAATTTGGTATGGTTAAAACTGACCAATGATTTTTTTTTGGTCATCTAAGAAACCTGCTGGCTATTTTCACAAGAAATGACATACTTTAACACATGCAACAGAGAATATACTTTGTGCTTTTTAGAGGGGCTTTATTTATCCTGTGCAGAATGGCGATGGGGGAACTTTCCTTTTATACACTAATACTTAGTACAATCAGAGAACATGCCCTTAAACTGAGAACATTCCACTAGGTTCCTTTCTCATCTGTGGTACGCCAAAGAGTACCCGCTCCAAGTCACCTCACATCTTATAACATGTCTGAAAGATCTCGCAAAGTTGGCTTTTCCCAATACAAAACCAGTTGTATTAAATTTGGGGACCCCAAGTAAGGTTTTTTTAAAAGATACATTTTGTCATTGATGCTTTCTCACTTTGTAGTACCACTTCTCTAACTGACTCTACTAGGACCAAAAAAAGTTCCTGTAAGGTTATTAATTTTATTGAAGTACCCTATTCTGGATTTAAGTAACATGATATGTGATTACTGAATCCTAGGTTCATATCCATGGAAGACATTTAAAGTACTCATTTAATACATAAAGAAAAAATTCTGGTTATATAGTTTTTAAGAACAGCATTTTTTCAAAAACTGAGTAGCAGGTTTTAACTATATAGCTTCAGAGGCTGAACAGAATCTCAAAACACATCTAAACAGTCTCAGGAAGTGAGGTCTGAAGTTTCTTTGATCATTTTAAAGGGCTTCTTTAAAAACAGAAAATAGGGGCTGGCCGAGTGGTTAAGTTCTCGCGCTCCGCTGCAGGCGGCCCAGTGTTTCGTTGGTTCGAATCCTGGGCGCGGACATGGCACTGCTCATCAAACGACGCTGAGGTGGCGTCCCACATGCCACAACTAGGAGGACCCACAACGAAGAATATACAACTATGTACTGGGGGGCTTTGGGGAGAAAAAGGAAAAAAATAAAATCTTTAAAAACAGAAAATAAAGATGTGATTATATTCCCCTAGATTAGGTAGCTTTGGCTTGAAAGCATCATTGAGCAAACAACGAGACGGCTTTATATTAACAGCAGAACAGTTTTTCTATACGCCGGAGAGCAGTTACAACTGGAACTATCTAGAGGTTCCTGTTCTCCAGCGGGCTTCGAGTTTATAGGAGTTTGGCCTGGAAGGCCTTGAATACAGCACTTATTCAGCAATCCCTCAGTGTGGGTCTGGAAAGTTCCCCTTCGACCTCAGGCAGAGAAACAAGAATATCCCTGTAAAGGCCACCCTAAAGAGGTCTTGGCCTGTGGTTATACGAAAGATCAGATTTCAGGGAAGTGAAGGGAGAATTGGCACAGGACTCTGTGGGCTCATTGTGCTCCAACCTCTAAATCTAGCCATATCTTTTCTACATAATTCTTCTCCCAGCGCCTCCCACGAAATTTCATTCATGTTTCTGGAGAACACATCGTACTAACCCTGAGGCAGGGTTTGGCCATTCATTCAAGTCAAACACCAACTCTTTCAGGGACAGTGACATATTAATATCAGTATAAATAAAGCAAAGCCTTATCTGCCCTCCTTTTTTTAAATTTTATTATTTTTTTCCAGTTTTACAGAAATAATTGACATGTATCACTGTATAAGGTATAAAGCATGATGGTTTGATTTACATATGTTGTGAAATGATTACTATAATAGGTTCAGCTAACATCCATCTTCGTGTATAAATAATAGAAAAGAAAGAAGGATACAGCAAAAAAAATTTTCTCTTTGTGATGAGAACTCTTAGGATTGACTCTCTCAACAACTTTCCTTCATATCATACAGCAGTGTTAGCTACAGTCAGCATCGGATGCCCTCCCCTTTTTATACTATGGTCTACTTTATAATAAAGCAATAGTACCAGACCCCTTCAGGACTAAAAAGGAATCTTTTTCTGTCTAGGTCTCACATTTACTCATTTTGGCTTAAGGAGGAAGCTGCTCTCCTGGCTATCTGGCTTACCAGCTTTCTTTCTGAGCTCTGCTCTCCTTTTTTCCTGTCATCGTCTCCAATCTTTACTCTTAGGCTATTTCCTCAGCCCCTCAATCAACTCCTGTGATTTTCTGTGTTTTGAAGATAGAATTTCACTAAACTGCCCTCTCATGATCTTTATAATTTTACCATCACTCTTAGTACAGGAATTCACAATATAAATTATCATGTTAAGGAAATCCTTATATTCTGACTCCATTTTTAATCTACTGAGTCCAAGAAGCTCAGCCAACTAGACACTAGAGGTGGGAATGGGGACAAAGCGTCAAAATCATTCTTAGCATTTCAAGGAGAGCACAGACTCAAGAAATGCTATTGATTTCGTGGAGGCCTAGCATTCCCTGAACTTACCTTTTCTAGAGACACCCTCAAGTTCTTTGCAAATTGCCTTGGCTGTACAGATGAATAAACTACAACCCAGTTTGGCTAGGTGATAATAGTTCCAAACACCCAACTCAAGGCCTGGCTTTATCCCAATCACCATATTCTCAATTCCAGGAAAACATTCCAGATTTTGTTAGAGTGGGATCCATGGATGGACTTCAGGCTGCCAACTCCCCCATACACGCAAACTGATACATATATGTACATTTTTCTAGAAGATGAACACAGCTTTGATAGGGTTCCAAACCTCAAATGGTAAAGAACCACTACACCAGACTTACACAACCCAAATAATAACCTCACAAAGAATGTAAGCGTCACAGGATATGGATCTTTGTCTTGTTCACTGATGTATCCTATGTGAGTAGCACAGGTCCTGGGACACAGTAGGTGCTCAACTCTGAGCTGATAGGGCTGCAGGATTTCTGGTCATAGCTTACTCTGAGTACTGTGGCAATAAGAGTAAGTATAGGTTATTTTCAGGACACAAGATTTTTCCTCATGGCCAGTGTCATCTAAGGTAGGTGATAGTTGCATTACCACCCCAATATCAGATTTCATAACAATTTTGACCAGCCTTGCTAGATAATCTAGAAGAGTGGTTCTAAATTTGGGACCTTTCAAGTGTAAGCTGTTCTCCACCTGTTCCTTACCCTCATCCCTCCCCATTCTGATTAAGCAGGATCTGAAAAAGCAAACAAAGGCACACTGAGTTTACCAGGCTCTTGATAAAGCCACTCAAGGAACACAGGGAACAAATGCGTCAGATACGTCTTGTTTAGAGATAAAACAAATAAGGCAAAGGAAGTAGAAATCTCTGCCTTTAATACCAGTTCCATTTGTGAGGTACAGACAACCCATCAGATGGATCCACAAGGGTTTAGGAGAACATGATAAAGAGCTGTCTGAGGAAGGGAGACTATCTTTTTACAATGGCTTGGTCCAAATTCAGTAAAAACTGGCAAGGTGCTCTCATTCCAAACATGCCCAGCGCTCAGCTAATCCCTTCCCTGTGGAGTCAGAAAAGAATGTGCAGAATTCTGTACCCACTACTCCTGAAACAGGAGGAGTTCCTTCTGAATGCAAGGGGTGAAACTAATCTCATCAACTCAGCACTCCTAATTTCAAATTAGGTAGAGAAATGAGGTGCCTCCCAACATGGGTACTCTCCTTCTAATCTTTATGATTTGTAAACATCCTTTACTTGACCTCACTAAAAGCCAAGGCTTTGCCAACCTCAATTCACTCTCAACTAGCAAAAAAGAACAGAAACCACTCCCAGGGTAATGCCTCCCTCTGAGAAATCCTGGGGAAGGGACGCAATGGGGTCAGTTCCTCCAGCATGCATTTTCCTTGGACTTACAACACAGTTTATTACACATAGAGAACATCATGTTCCCAACCAGCTTGGTCTCTTTTCTATTACAAATCTGAAGTAAACAGATTCTACAGCAACTACAAGTCTGTTACCAAGGCCACTGTATTGATCAGTATAATTAACATTCACAATTCATCTAATCCGGCATGACAAGCCAGCTGGGCTACTCTCCATAAGAGCTAAACATTGGGAATCTTCATGTCTTGCTTGCTAAGAAGTCTGGTGCTCCGAAGCTGGGCACTAAAAACTCGAGTACTGAATTAGAAGTTGGATACCACCTGTCCACCGACAGGAAATTGAATTAGTTACCAGAACAAGTGAACACATCTGCCACGTCTACAGAACACCAATTTCTAATTCCAAAGCTGTGGAATTCTGAAGGTCTCCCTTCCCCTTGAATCCCGCCTAGGTCACATACTCGAGGGAAACAATACACACAAAATCCTCAGTGCCAACTAGAGCCTGAGTTTCTGGTGAGGACAAGTACTGGTCCAGTTCTCAGAAGACTATAAACCTACAGGTGTATTTCAAAGACAAGGGTGTAGATAACTTTTGAACACTGAACTCAGCCTTTGGTTCAGAAAGGGCAGCCAGGGTTGCAGAATGAGAAGAATCAGAAGTTTGCTCAGCACTGCTGGGCAGAGCTGTTATTACTTTTAGGACTCCAACACACATTCTAAAATCAAACTGTTCAACTCATCACTGGCCCCCAAATCTCAAACACTCTAAGAGTAAGCCTCTGTTCCTTAAATCAAGCAGGTGTAAACCAGAATACTGGTTTCAACTTTGGGCAGTGTCCCTAATGCTAACGGTTTAAAACCTGGTGGGAAATTCAAGTTACCTTTCCCATTATGTCTAAGGATATCCTTAAGCTTCTAGCCTATTGCCTTGTGGTTCTCATATTACTAGGCTAAGACGCTGGAGGCCATGTATTCTCAACAGTCTCCTCCCTTACCTCCTATTTCAGGCATTATAAATAGATCCACTAAGCCGCTGGAAATTCTCATCAACTTCTCACCAGCAGTTCTTGGTACTCCATTATCACCCACGTGAAAGGAGTCTTAGTTAGAAAAACCCTGGCCAACTGAAGGGGAAAGTGAGCCAAAGCCACCAAGTGAAGCCAACTCACTTTCTCCTAGGAATAATCATCTCACAATACTTTGCTCAATAAATAATTACTGACAGTATTACTTGTCAGGCACTACATACTATATATATGTGTGAGATATGGTCCTTGCCCTCAATATTTTTGGTCTAGAGAAATCAAATGAAGAGTAAGATTCAGATATCTGAAAACAGTTTGAGAAGTATTATACTTAAATCAAACCTCCTTTTGAGAGACATAGGGAACCAAATTATTATGTTTAGTTTTGATACTCAGTTTAGTATGTGAGCTCCCTACTCTAAACACTCCTATGGAATCAGCTCTGGAGCTTTAGGGGCAGCCACAGTTCATATGAAGTACAGTGGGACTGAAACAGTACAAAAACCCCCCAAGATGCTGAAATGCTGGTTCATTGAGCATAAGTTACCGAGGTGAACCCTCAAGGCACTGATAATGAGTCTCTTGGGAAGCTGAGGAACATCCCAAAGTTGGGGGGGGGGTGGTGACAAAGAACACCAACAACCTCAGCTTTATTCCAAGGACAAACTGCAAGCTGGAAATCTCAGCAGTTTCTGGATCTGTAAAGGAAAGAGATAGGAAGGCTTAGAGGCCTGCCCTTCTAAATCAGGTTTTTTTAACCCAGGATCCATGGATGAGTTTCAAGGGATACCATAAATCTTCTGAAAGTGTATCCAAGCTCCTGAATTTTCCGCAGGAAAGAACCATGATTTTCTTAAGATTCTTAAGGGGATCTGTGACTCAAAATATTAAGAACCATTGTTTTAGAGTCTCTAATCCAGGGAATATCTCAAGAGCATTCCCTCAAACTGGCAAAAGAGAAACCTATTTAAGTTTTCTGCCTCCCACACAGATTTGTCTATTTATTGACCTCTCTTCTGAAGTTAGAAATAGAGTTGGGGGTGCGCACTCTGAAAATTCAAGGCAAAGAGCTCTTTTCTACATCTCCAAAATAAAGTTAACTGTCATGAGAGCCCAAACAACCTTTGAGGAAAGAGACTGGGTTGGGTGGTCAGAGGGCAGAGCAGAATCTCTGTCCTATTAACTTTCCTGACAGGTCCCTTTTTTGACTTCAAGATCCTAAGATTGTAACAGAAACAGGTCACAGCCCAAAAACTTTGACTGAAGGTCAAGCCAGTCCTGGATGAAAGGGATAAAGTAATCCCCATTACGCCTATGGAAACCTGTGCCCCAAAGATTCACCTCAATACAATCAGTAAGTACTAGAAGAGCTGGAGCCATTCATTAAAAACAGAACTTCCAAAATCCTGACATTACTCAAAACACAGTGATATGAACAGCTTCATTCAGGAAGCTGCTATGAATGGAACATGGTTACATTCATCTCCTCTAGGCCTTTAACCCCTTCATTCTGCCACTCACCAATTCACCATCTAGCTCACAGCGGGGCGCACCACTGCAGTTCAGCACATTAGCATTTTCCTTGGCACCAGGAGCACACAGGCTCCGTGGGATTCCACCGATGCCATTGTATACACACAGGTTCAGGAGACAAGAGAAAAATACATAAACAACAGGGCTTGCTTCAGCTAGGCAGTTCTTCAGATGGTAAAGAACTAATAACCCCGAGGCAGGTCCAAGATGAACAGCATGGAACAGCGAGCAGCCCCAAACTATTCCTGTTTAAGCCTCATTCTAGCACACAACTGAGTACAGGGTGTCCATTTTAAAAGAAGCAAACTGGTTCGGGCTCGCAAAGAAGAACATTTTAAGCCCATTAAGCCCTACAGGTTAAGTACAGAGGCACTTTAGCTGAGGCACTGGGCTTTCACGGCAAGAAAGCAGGAGCACACTTGGAGGGTCCTAGACTTGTGGTTCTGTCAAAGTCCTTTCCCAATCTCTACCTCAGCATTCCAAATACGACCTTTTACCAGTAGCTCATTAAACTGTTTGGGTAGTAAATGATTAAGTCTCACTGTATATTGCTAAGCAGTACTAATCATTATATACATTCTGAGATTAAGGCCCTGGACTGAATCCTTTAGAAAAACTGAACAGAGATAGGAACAAAAATGAAACTAGTCTGAGTGTCAACAAAGGCATGGATGTTCTACCTTAGTTCTGTAATTGCTGTGGAGCAAAGGTCACACATTTCTGTAGGAGAAAATCAGTGTATACATAATTAGGGGCAGGCTGTTTAGAGCAGAGAGAAACAGTACCTGGAGGAGGGAGCTGGAGTACCGAGAGATGCAATCTGAAGGTGACTATATAAAAAGATAAAGTCACAACTCAGAAGAGTCTTTGGAATTGTTTCATGCAATTCAAGGATTCTAGTTTGGGAAGACTCCCAAACTATTGCAGTTTGATGAAATAAACTCCTGGACTCAGCTAGCCCAGTGTCTGACAAATGCCCACTTTCTATGGGTGGGTTGTGTGGTATAGGGTATGGGGTGGGAGAGTGGTCAGGCAGAAATCATGCCATTTCCATCACAAGCTCTAAGCTCTCTCACTGTCTATGTACCTCCTGGAAATCAACAACTATTTTAGTGTTCACAGGTGTAAGCTCTACATAAAATAACATTTTTGTCAGGGAAAATTTTTTTCCTTTTGAAAAGACATTCCAAGAGAAACATCTTAGTTTGGGCTCTTTAAGAGTATTCCAAAATTCCATATAAACCAAGGTACTTTTCAGAGTGTAAGGAAGCACTCATTGAATGGCATGCTGTGATAACAGGTATAAACTGGAACCGTACTAGGCAAACCAGAATATATGGTCACTCTAGTTATAAAGGAGAAAATACACTAATTCGTATTTACTAAATTATAATCCCCTCAACGTTCTGTAATACTATCATTATTCCTCATTTTACAGATAAGAAAATGGAGGCCCAGACAGGGTAAGTCACACGACTTATTAGAAGGTAGAGACTGAAAGTAAACCTGGCTCCAAAAATCCAGTGCTTAACTTACATTGTACTACTATTCACAGTTTTAGGAACAAAAAGGGGAAGTTAAAGAAGTCTTACATAACAGCCAAGCAACAGTGGGATAGCAAAAGAACTACCTGAATGAGTCAAAGGGAAACGGAATCAGAAGAGAAAAGGCGACCGCAATTCCATGTGAACTTTTAACTGTATACCACATGCAAGACACTGACAGGTTGACAAGAATAGGAAGGAGAACCTGTGGTAAGAATCTGTCTTTTAACTTTGGATTCTTGGATTTCAGGATGGAAAAAACTCTGGTCTATGCAAATGTGTTGTTCATATATGATGGGGATGCTTCTGACCCACCTCAATATGATGTGTTCTAAATTATTATACCCAGTATAATAATGGTGGCCCTTCTTTGTAAAATTTTAATATTCAAATTTCCAAACTTGAGAAACAGATAGGTACAAATGATCCTCCTTTACTGGCTAGTTCCTTTAAATAACAGCCCCAAGGAGGGCATTAAAGCGCTTGTTTACAGATCATAACTATTTGAGTAGCAGAGTAAACTTATTAGGAGTCATAGGCAACTAAAGATATAATGATTCTATGTATTAAAACATCCTTTATAAACAACTTTAGAAGAATATTATATTGGGTAACACATACTGGATTCAAACGATACCCTCCTGATAAAACAAAAGGTACGCATTTGTTATCTTGCCAGCAAGGGATCTAGACAATGAACAGATTTCTCTGTTACAAGATAAAAGTCTAAAGGAACTTAGAACAAAGTAACATGGAAACTAACTAAACAGAATCAAAGAAGAAGAAGAGAGGTAATCAATATCTGTGGAGAAATCTAAACAAGATAGGATCTTCTTACAGCCCTGACTCCTGTTCCAGACTGCCACTAAAACTGTAGTGCTCTGAAAAGAATCAAGAGACAATAATGATGTGGAGAAGATAGGAAATGTCAATCTACCAAATCTCTTCTCAGCGAATCTAAGCAGCACTGGTGTAATGCTATAAAACTGCACAAGAATTAGCCATAACATACCCAGATGAGAAGAGGACCATCCTGGATTCCACCCAACATGTGAACATCTAGGCGGTATTCACTGGGGCTCTATTTGCTGTTCTTTTTAAGTCTCAGCTGACCCTTTTATGAATTGGCGCTATATATGTTTTATTCCAATAAAGAATACCCTACAAGCAAAAGTAGTTTCTTTTGTGTTCTTTTTCTTCTTTCCTCTACTGTGCTGGTGGTAAAGGTCTAACTACATACACCCTAGGTCAAATGCCTAATGTGTAACTCCAGAGAGCCCCTCCAAATGTTCAGAAGTGCAGAGAATAGTAAATGTTCTTGATAGGCCTTTCAGAGAAACATGTCTATCTTAGGAAGTTTCATCAAAACGCTGGAGATCTGAGTTTAGTCTATGAAAAAAGAAATCAACTTGACACAATGTCAATTTCCAAAGGTCCAAGGACAGCTATCACCTTTGCAACAAAAAGTAACAGAAAAACAAGGATAAATACCCAGAGATCATGGGAAACTAGCCGACTTATTTGGTTGGACTGTAACTGCCAACATTAAACAAGGATCCTCTTTAGGTGTGGTACAATGTACACTACCCTTCCAACTCGAGGACTCCTTTTCTCACCCAAATTTTCCTGGCAATACCACCTGAAATCACCAGTGACAGCTGTGAACATGCATTACCACGTGAATCACACTATAGTTATTCATACTGTCCCATGAAAATTTCCTGTAGAACTTAGCGTTGGCACAAGTTATCTTCCTCAGGAATTGGTATGTATTATTTCCCACATCTGCTAATGAGACTATAACTCTGTGACTCCCTTTATCCTCTGGCTCCCAGGAAGCTCAGAGCTGCATGTGATGATCAGCCTCATCAATTATCTTAGCCCTCAGGATTAACAATACTTTTTTCCTTCTTCCGACAGTTTTGACTTCCTATCTATATTGTATGTGTCCTGTGTTATAAGCTATCTCAAATGCTCATTAAAAAGAGAGAGTGTAAGTATACTAAATAGACTTCTTTCTAAAAACCACTTTTGCTATCTTAGCTCCCAACATGCTAGGCGCCCATTCCAAACAAAAAGCACTTGTTTGGGAGATGAGGAAACTGAGGCATAGAAGTTCACTTGCTTAAGGTGGTACCCATTTAGTCGGCTTCCTAACACCCAGATCACGCCACGAATCAAACCAACAAACAGTACTATCTACATAGCACTGTGGTAGACCCTGGGGCATACAAAACTGAGTAAGTTATGATACAGTTGAAGATTCTCAATATCTCCGCTTTTAATTGATGAACGTCAACTCTTCCCCAAAGTGAATAAAATTTCACTAGTTACACTGCACTCTGATCTGAGGACCATCAAGGTGACCCTGAAGTAACCTATAGCCTCTGACTGGCACCAGAAATGTCCTCATTTCCTGAGGGGCATCAGGGCTTGGAATGATCCAAGGATTACTTTCTCTAGAGCCACACTGGAATCCTCACAGGTGAAGGACGGCACCACTTAAAGGGCCTTTTTCTCACACCATTCAGGACACGCCAAGCTACATTTTTTCGTACTTTTCTCATGCTTTCTCACCGTATCAATACATGGCAGAGGTACAAAAGTGACTTAAATCACAATGTCCAATTCAGCTGAAGTTCTGAAAAACCTAGGACTTGCTATGCGACCTTGACTAGTCCTCAACCAACTCCTTAACTAAATAAATGCCTTTTATCATCACTAGGGGAAGGGTAATTAGTCATCATAAAGCACTTTAATACAAAGTGCTGCGTAAATGCTAAACAATAAAGCTCAGAAAGAGCAAGATTAATAAAAAACATGGGGGTACATTTACCAGCCAACGGAAACTTACAACAGGGTCTTCCCACATTCCTGGCAGAGACCGCTTCTTTCAGCTAATGGAATGAGTCTCTAAAATCACTAGCACTTGGCCTGACAATCATAGACATTAGCAATATTCCTCCTGGGAAGAAAAGAGGAAAAGGGATATTTATTCCTGGTAGGCAGCCATACAGGCATCTCAACTACTAGTCAGCCAGGTGGGCAATTAATATTTGAGTACCTACTATATGCTAGGTACAGAGCCAGACAGAGTGGATACAACGGTGAGTGAACAAGAGTCCCTGCCTTTACGGAGTTTACAATCTACAATACAAACTTTGTCTTATTAATAGTGGCACTTCCAAGAATAAAGGCTTACTAAAATAAAGGCAAGTAAGAATAAAGACACCTAATCCCTGAAGCAACTAGACAAAAGAGGATAAGCTAATGGGGAGAAGAAGAGTTCAGGGACTCAGGGTATCAGGACTTTCCCATTCTTTCCCCCTAACTCATCATAGGTACTACCCTTAAGCATTCCGCTTATAAAGGCTGAGGCTCTGTCTCCAAACAGTGCAGATTACAAAGGGTTACTGCCCCAACAAAGCAGTCAGCTGAACTGAGAGCACTAAAAATAAGGTTAATCAGACTCCGCAGAATCAAGGGATCTTCTACAACCATTCTTAAGGCATTCTATTGGTAAGATCTTAATTTCGTGGGAAAACAGAGCTGAAGCACACAATGGTCACCTGTCTTTTTAATCCTGCACTTGATTTCAGAAGCACTTAATTTCTTTAATTAAAAAAGTCACCTCTCCCATTTATGAAAGCATAACTAGTTCAGGTGTAGGGGCCTCAAAGACTAACTATTGCTGCAAATCTTGCTTTGTTCAGCTTAAACAAGCACTGCATCCCATCCAACACTGCAGGCAGAGACAGCCTTGAAATACACTGTCTTTGTACAGGAGGGAAATATTTATCCAGGTTTCACTGGTTTCAGAAAGGTCACCTCTCTGCAAAGGTTCTCTGGTCTACCGTTAACTGGGTGCCAGGTATGCGGAAAGTCAAGATGTAGTTGGCAGCAAATGCTCAGAAATCACTCGAGATCCCAATTCCACCACTCTGAGAGCTAGTTAGACTAAAACGTCCAAAGGGTGCCATTTAATCTTCCACAACAAGAGAATTAGAAGGGCGTCCTTTGAGCTCAACCCCCAGTACAACAGACTAAACTTGTTCTGCCTCAGTAAGTGCAGTAAAGAATGAGCAATCGTTCTTTACCACCCACCCCTCCAACCCACCCAAGCTCCTTTCTCAGGGGATGCCTAAGTGATCTAGCCACATGACTACGATCAACCTGTATCCATGACAGTGTCTGCTGTCACCAACCTCCAAATGTTAATTTCTTACATATGTCGAAGCAACTGGACGATTGTAAAAGGTGAAAGTCAGTTTTCTTTTCAATCTCACGCTGCCCTCATTGCCTTCACCTGCATAAAAGAGCTAGCTAGCTCCATGCATTTTTTTCCTCCTGCTCCAAGCTAGCACGCAGTTGCTGGATAAACCGGCCACTGCTTCCAAAGATTTGCCCAAGCAGCTCTACCCGATTTACCCACTCCCCTGAGGGGAGGTTTTCTGAACACCCCCATCCCCTGGGGCTGGTCACAAGAGTCAACTGAGTTCGTTCACCCCTCCCGCTCACGTCTTCGAGACCTTTCATCCAGGAAAAGTCAGCCGTAAATTTAAGGCCCAGCCCTGTCGGGTTTCGAAAAGATCCCGAGGGCCGAGGGACAAAGGAAAGTGAGGTCAGGGGCGGCCTTTCCAGCTCAGGATAGGCCTGGGGCCGCTCACCCAACCCTCACACCACCTCGGCCGTCCCGGGGCACCTCAAACCTCGCCCTAAAGTCCCAAACTAGCTGGAGCCCGGGACTCGCTCGCGCCCCTTCCGCGAGGCCCCAGCCCGCGCCCCCGCCGCCACCCAGAGCCCCCGCACCTTCTTGGGCGCCTTGGTGACGGTGGCCATGAAGGAGTATTTCTCGGCGTCCTCGATCTCCTTGGCCTGCTTCAGCTCCTCCCCGACCCCGGGCAGCGGCATCGCGTCAGGCATCGACATCCCCCGGCCGGCCGGGCCCGCGGCAGCCCCGCCGCCCCCGCCTCTTTCACTCACGGGCGCCCGCCCGCCCGCCCGCGCGGCGCCCTCCGACCCGCGCTCGCCCACCCTCCCGCTGCGCCCCGCGCCGAGCTGCGTCCGGGGCTGCGGTGCTGTGGCCGGCGTCTCGTCCGCAGGCGGTGCAAGACAGCCAGACAGCGACGGCGGCCACAAGAGTACCAGAAGCAGCAGCGCCGAGCTCCGACCGGCCCGCGCCACCTCCTCCGCCGCACGCAAACACGCACGCAAAGTAAGGGTAGAGTGCGGCGACGCCACGTCAAGTACTGGCAGCTCCGGGGAGGGGGGAAGAGGCGGGGAGAAACGGCGCTCTGTCATGACGTCACCACGCTGGACTGGGCTGCCGAAACCGCCCCTTCTTTCTCCCAGCTCGCGGGTGATGAAGCTCCCAGGATGAGCCGGATCCTTTGCGCCACCAGGTGGCGCCATCAGCCCTGTGAGCGGTGCGTGGTTCCTGCAAGGGTGCCGCGGAGCGCGTGGGGGGTTGGGGCTACAGGATTCCAGGCAAGGCCTCAGAAGAGCGTAAGGGGGATACCTGCGAGCAAAGACCAGAGCCCTACACGACACATCGTACAGCCAGTCCTAGGAAACATCCCGGGCCCAAGACAGCCCACTCACTGCCCCCACCGCAGGCCCCTTGGCCCAGAAGCCCCCTCCCAAGGGGCAGTCTTTGCCTCTTGGACTTAAGAGTGGGCAGAACAGATTCAGAGCAGTGTGGTTTCTGCACGACCCTTTGTGACCTCCTTCACCACCGTCTCCGCTGGGCCTTGCCTGTTTACAGGACCTTCAGGCCACAGAGCTGATGTTATCCGGCCATTGGGATAGGGCTAACGGGTCAGAGGGTGGAGAGCATGAGGAGCGGGGGTGGAAGAGCCTGAATGGCTTTCCTGCTCCATCCGCCCTGCCCCCCAAGCGTGAGACTGCCGGCTTCCCAGTGCAGCAACCAGGACATTCATGGACAATTCCCATGCTCTTACTGGGCCCTGCTATGTGCTGTTCCTGTGCTAGACCCTGGATAGGAAAGAGGAGTGTGATGCATTTTATGTTTTGCAAGGCTTTGTGCACCTGACAATGCAAAGCGTATTTGTAACCTAATGTCAGGTGAGGTAGCTTGTCCTTTGAGATTCAAACGACATTGGCTCCAACTCCCATTTCCTGTGGAAAGTCCAATGCCCTCCCCAGGATTTCTGTGAGTTACTGGGGGGACTTGGATTTTCATAGTTGCCTCTGGCTCTAATTTTCTGCGTTATCTGAAGTTTTGTTCACTATTCTGGTCGTGTAGCCATTTCTTTAGTTCCTGCTGGCAATTCAAATATGGAACATAGCCCCTTCTGCTTTCAACCCCCACCCCTATTCCAAAACAACCACAAAAATAATGCTGTAACATGTAGCAGAACTTTTAATGAAGGTTTGTGGGCCACTGGGGAGAGATTACATCACACAGCAAACAATTTGAAATCATATTTCTGAAATGTTCTGAAAAGTTATTTTGGCTATCTCGTCACCCAGGATTTCTCGTTGGCCTCACCACTCCACAAAGCTCCCTAGCCCATTGCCGTCTAATCTAGCTTCCTCCTCTTATTCCCTTCCCATCCCTCCACCTCATCCTCCCCTCCTTGATTGACTGGGAAGCCAGATTCCTCTCTACTGTGCCAACTGTTCAAGTCTTCCCACTACCCTTTCCCCAAATTTCTCCCCAAACCCACCTTTTGGTATCTAGAAACCCAGCAGGTTTCTGACAGTGTCAGCTCTTTCAAGAAAGAAGCTGTGGTTTGAAGTGACATTTTCCCCACTGGTTTATGTTCAGGGTTGGGAAGAGTGTGAAATACTTGCCTGTGGGGCTCCAGAAGTCTTAGCCAGAGAAGCCCATGTTCCAAACCCATCAGACTGTCTGTTTGAAGCAGCCTGTGGAAGTGCCTGGTAGGATGCACACTTCTGCAGATCCTGGTCTTTAACTGTCAGGATTCTCTCATCTGCCCACTCTTTCAAGCCCCTCCACTTCCCTCTAAGGAGTATTCCTGTAGCATAAGGGACAGAGAGATGGGGGACCAGAATAATAGATTCACTTATGAGGGTACCAGACTGGTACCTTTCTCCTCATCTCCCAGCCAGGGCCCAGGGGTAGACCTGCCCACCTAGGACTCTTTGGACATATGGCCTGAAGTAGCTTTCGTCCTATAGGTTTGCCGGAACTGTTGTCAGAATCTGGGGATGAGAGCTGTCTGCTCACAGACCAGAGGCAGGGCCAGTTGGAACAGAGGTGAAAACTCCACATCCCTTAAATAGGAAAACATGTGGCTTAGGATAACTTGTTTAAAAATAAAAGGGCATAGGTGTGTCTGTCTTTTGGACTTGATGTTTAAAATTTCCATTGTTTAGGGGCCAGCCTTGTGGCATAGTGGTTAAGTTCATGTGCTCTGCTTCAGTGGCTCGAGGTTCGTGGCTTCAGATCCTGGGCATGGACCCACACACTGCTCATCAAGCCATGCTGTGGCAGCATCCCTCATAAAGAATGGAGGAAGACTGGCATAGATGTTAGCTCAGTGACAATCTTCCTCAAGCAAAAAGAAGATGATTGGCAACAGATGTTAGCTCAGGGCCAATCTTCCTCACCAAAAAAATAAATAAATAAATTCCACCGTTTGAGAGCTTTGTTCTCCGACCCCCAGTTGTGCTGTGCATATTTGTATTCAGATTGTGAGGTTCCTGGAGACTGAAGTTTAGCCTCTTTTTTGCTCCTCCTGAACCAAAGCAACAGGTTTTCCCTAACACCAAGCTCACAGAATTGGCTGTTGCTGCTGCTGGGGATGGTGAAGACAGGGCCAGGTTAGAGGAAGCAGTACCTTCGCAGCTTGAACCAAGAAAGACCAGCAGATCTGACTCCACTTACCTGAGTGCCTGGCCCAAGGGGAGGCTGAGGAGGCTGACCTAGGGGAGTTGAGGTGCGTAGACTGGAAGGCTGAAGGGGCAGCACTCCCCGCTCTGGTGGAAAGGCAGCTGGCCTACGTGGTTCATGTCAGGACAAGGCCAAGGGCATTTCTGGAAACCAGCCTGCTGCAGAGGACATGGGTGGCTGCCATCGCCCCCTCCATGTGTGGCTGGAGATCAAAGAGCTCACCAGAGAGCTTGCCAGAGAGTGTGATGACATAACATTGGTGAGAACCATTGCACGCTGCCCCCACCTCTCCTAGATGACCCCACATCCCCCAGCTGAGGCGTTCCCTCTCACGGATGTCAAGAAATGACCTGTCTTCAGCCCTCTCACCCACCTACCAGATCAACGCCTCTGAGCTGAGTCAGGTGGGTAATTCAGGGCTCACTCCCCTGAAAGCACAATCCACACACAGACAAGAGAAGCCATCAGGGGCCAGTGTTTGAGAAGAGCAGGGACCCAAGGATAGGTGCACCTGTTGTGTGCGGTCAGGGGAAGTCCCCAAAGGGCCCAGAGACCAGAGGGGACCCTGCTCGAGAAAGGAATAGCCTAGGAGTAAAGATGAATTGGGAAATGCTGTTACCAGAAACATGGTGCCACTGGGGTACCACACGTGGGCTTAGTCTTGTTAATCAAATTCACTCTTCTGTCCACCCTAAAATTTACCCTCAACTTTCATTCTTTTTTTTTTTTTCATAAAATATACATTGAATGCTGTCCAGCTAGACATTGGGACGACAGAGGCAAATGAAGTACTGATCTCTACCTGGGGACAGATGAGGGGCTGGGATAGGGATGAGGAGATGAGCAGGAATGGCTTCGTAGAGGGAGAGGCTGCTTGAGCTGACGCTTGACAGATAAACAGCTAGACAAGGTAGGGAAGGGATTCCAGGCTGAAGGAATAGCATGAGAAAAGGCAGGGCAATGAAAGAACTTGGCATATTATGGGAACTGTAAATAGTTCAGTGCAGGTGGGGCATAGGGTGCAAAGTAGGGCAGAGTGAGAGCTGAAGCCAGAGCCAGATGTGGGTAGGTAGTGATGACATACACAGAGATGGGGAACACAGGAGGAGAAGCAGGCCTGCGTGGAGGGGTTGCTGAGATAAGGAGTCAGTTTAAGACATAAATTGAGTTTGATATGTCTGTGGAGTGTGCTGTCCTCGTGTCCCAGGGGAGCCGAGGTTGGTGCCTTTCACACCATCTGTACCCTGCCCGTCTGACACCCCACCAGAACAAGGCTGGTCTCTCCTGTAGGCCTTTCACTTCTTCTAGGCCAGGCCCCACTTTAGCCCTTTGAAATGAAAGGTGCAGAAAAATTACAAGAGATCTCAGATGACAATAGAAGTATGGAAACAGGTGAACAGCTCAGTGGCCCTATGTCCATCTTCTTTGTGTCCCATGAACCACCATGTTGCACAACTCAGGGAGGCACCATTGACATTGTAATTGATGTGAAGGCTGTCCATGGAGTGCGACTCCAGATTGCTAATCTGCCCTGTTGGCCCCGGGGGACTCCTGGGGCCAGGCTCCCAGCTGCACCTCTGCAGCTCTGGGGGCTGGCTCCCCAGGCGGGCCTGGCTCCTACTTCGCACTGAACTCCCTCATTCCCCACTTCCAGCCTCCTTCCCTCCCCGTTCTTCAATTCCAGCCCTTTAGAGAAGATAGGCAGTCCCTGGGTTCCAAGAAAGACTCCTCCTTCTCTGCCTCTTCCTCTGCTTATTATGATCATATTTATTATCATTTTACTATTTATTATTGTTTTGAACATAATCTTTATAGGGAAAAAACTGGCGATGATAAAAATCTCTTTAATCTCTGTAAATTCACTTCAGGTTTTAATCAGTTTGCCAAAGCTCACTTTTACATACCTGTGATCAGTAGGTACATGCTATTTTGTTTTCTGCTTTGATAAATTACAGTATTTTGAAAGCAGAGACCACATACAGACATCATTTACATGCTTGTCATTGTCAGTGTTTCCAAGGGTTCCATCATATTGCCCTAGGAGTTTGCTTAACCATTTTCCTATTGTTGGGCATTTAAGTTGTTTCTAACAGTGTAATATAAACAGAGAGTCTGTTGGGGGTAGGAGTCAGAGTGGGAACGGCTTTCCAGCAAAACAGACAAGGGTGGGTCACAATACCAGGTCCCGCCAGAGAGAAGGAGCAAAAATGTTAGTAGTGGGGCCAATTGTCTGGCTGTAAACAGGGCCTGGGAGACAGTACCTTTCTGCTGTAAGGGGATGTGAGCTCCGGTGCCTGGAACTCGTGATGGCTGACTCATGGGGAGGCTGTATGGCGTGGAGGGAAGCTGGGCATCAGGGCCGACAGAGATGCGACCTCAAGTCTTGACTCTGCTACCAACTTGGCTGCTGGCATCCTGGACCTTTCTGGGCCTCTGTTTCCTCATGCAAAACAGAATGATAGCTCTTCAGCGGGGGCTTGTGATGATCCAATCCAACAAAATAATAAATATAAAAGAGTTTGAATAAGTTACAAGTATTGTGCGAATGTGAGTTACTGAGATGTGGATCCAGGCTAAAAATCTGGAGGGGAAGGGAATTTTTGTCGAGAATGTGGAATTCTCTTTGTGCCCTGCTTCCCAGAAAGATGAGCGTTAGCAGAAACCTGCTTGCTGCAGGAAAAGATTGTCATTGCTGGTACTGAGTACTTGTTTACGCTGGGGTTGTACTTCCTTCACAAGGGGGACTGGAACTGCCCCAGCCCTGAGCAAGTGCCGCTTTCCTGACCCAGCCTAGCCTCAGGGTCTGGCTACTGTGTGTCCAGCAGCCCCTCAAAACTTTCTCAAATGCTTTTTTCTGGGTTGGACCAGAGATCCTGATGGATCTTTCTTCAGTTTCCAAAGCTGCAGCCTATAAAAGTTAAGGCTGAGAAGGCTTCTAGTAATTGTAAACAATGTTCGAGGAAGCTGTTTGGATGATTCTTTGTGCTACTTTGTGTACTTTTCTGTGTGTGTGTGTGTGTGTGTGTGTGTGTGTGTGTGTGTGGTGAGGAGTTTATCAAAAAAGCAAGACTCCAGAAATTGTGAAACTAGCCTTGGACTTCACCCCCGGCCCAGGTCTCTGCTGGTCAGTTATTTACTGAGCACTGGCTTTGTGTCAGGAGCAGTGCTAGGTGCCAGGGAACCTGCAGTCAACAAGGTGGACACAGTTCCTGTCTTCATGGAGCTTAGCGTCCATACCAAGACTTCATCGCAAAATCTGAGCCCCTAAATACCTTCTCAGAGAGGGGCCATCCTCCTTACTCTCTCCATGTGCCCCATGCTGCAAAGTCCTTCTTAGAAGTAAATGGCATACTCTCCCTGCCCCTGAGACTGTGCCAGACCCAGAGTGGGGAGGAGGATGCAGTCCGTCTCCAGAGTTCAGATCAACTTACCCACTCTTGGAGTTGCCCTGAGTCTTTTAGAAGTTTCTGGAATACTATCTCCCTGGTACATATCTTGTCTGAAGACAATGGAGAGTGGGCTGGGAGGTGGAGGTGCCAGTTTGCCAGGATCAGGCACTGCATTGCTCTCCACTTCCTGCCTGCCTTCTGCCCCTAGGATGGGAAACAGTCCTGGAACTGGGAGAGACATGAGGTTGGCCAGGCCAATTAGATACCCTGTTGGAGGCTAGCAGAGCATTTTCCTTGGCTGGAAGGCACTGGGGCTGGATGGAGTAGGACAGGCAGAAACTGCAACTGCCCAAATCTCAAGTGGCTGGGGTCTTGCCCCCTTTGCCTCAAAGGCCCTGCCCTGCGGCTGGTTTGTTGGAGCTGGAAGAGAGAGAACGGTCAGCTGTCGGTTGTGTGGAGGCTGCTGCTGGGTGGGAGCCTGCCTTCCTCACCCTCTCTGGTGTACAGGGCGGGCCCCATTGCATCACTCTTGGAGCCTCTGCTCCTGGCTTTGCAGCCAGCTGGGCCCCTGGAGGAGTGACTCTCCCTGTTTTTCAACAAACCATTAACCATTTCACCCTCCTGGTCCTCCCTGTAGTCCACCTGGATTCCCAAGGCTGCCCCTCACACCTGTCTGTCTGGATCTTGAAAACCTCCCTTCTGCTCCATGGTGCAAAGGGGTTCTGCCTGGGCAGCTTTAGAGGGTTGAAGGCTCCACTTACCCAGTGCAAGCCTGGCCTCTTCTCCAGGAAAAGAGTTAACCTCCCTCATCCCCACCCTCAGCATTTGTCCCATTCTGCAGCAGTGAGCAAAGACTCCTCAGCCTCTAGGATGAGCTCATGCCACTTCCACACTCCAAACAGAGCCGGGACAAGGGGTCAACACAATGTTTAGACCAAGAGCAAGAGTGGGACCAAGCCAGAGACCAGGGGCTTGGACGTTGGCCTCTCCCCACAGCCCCTCCAACCATTTCCTGCAGACCTGCTCAGGCCTTTGTCCTTTTTACAGGGACCCAAAGAAGGAGTGGGTATGGTGAGAGTTCTAAAGGTCCCAAGGATCTGATGGAGGAGAGTACCTAGTACACAGTGTTTCCTTGCTCCTGAAGGGGCTGGTGAGGAGGCGTGGGTGTGGGGAGAGGAGGGGAGCAGAGAGGCCCTTCCAGTCAGTGAAGCCCAGGCTGCGTTGCACCCAGGACTTTGATCTCCCAGCGCCAGCATTCCCCTTATCACCCCGCCCATTCCGGGGCCTGAAATAGCCTGAAACTTCATCCAAACGTAGGTCCAGGTCCAGATTTTAGTTCCACAGACATTTGGCTGCACCATAACACGTAGAATCCTGGGCTGGGTCCTGTGGGGGACGCAGAATGAATGAGGCCCAGCCCTTGCCTTTGGGGAGCTTGCAAAATGTACCCTGATAACTGTAGTCAAAGCCATAAGATGCCTGTAGAAGAAAAAGAAAGACGGCTTCCTGTGGAAGTAGTGGGGCAGCCTCGCAGATGAGAATCATTTTTGTTGAACCTTAAAGGATGAGTAGGATTTCAACAGGCAGAAATCAGGGACACTCATTCTAGGGGAAGAGCAAGAACGAAACTATGGAGATGTGAAACTTAGAGTATTTGGAACATGGCCTGCAACCTGGTCTGACTGGAGCACATAGGAGAATATTGAGCTGCTTATGGTTTCCTTAGATATGTCACTCAATTTACCAGTGAGTTTGTCTAGACTTCCTATAGGCCAAGGGCTCTCAAGGGGCAAAGACCTGCTGGTTCGTAGAAATTTACAGACCAGGGGCCCGCCCGGTGGCACAGCGGTTAAGTTCGCACGTTCCGCTTCTTGGCGGCCTGGAGTTCACCAGTTTGGATCCCGGGTGCGGACATGGCACCACTTGGCAAAAGTCATGCTGTGGTAGGCGTCCCACATATAAAGTAGAGGAAGATGGGCATGGATGTTAGCTGAGGGCTAGTCTTCCTCAGCAAAAAGAGGAGGATTGGCAGTAGTTAGCTCAAGGCTAATCTTCCTCAAAAAAAGAAAAAAAGTTTACAGACCAGAAAATGGAGGTACGGAGAAGTGAAGAAACTTGCTCAAAGTTATAAAGCACATTAGTGATAGAGCAAGGACTACAACCAGGTTTCCCACCTTTATCTCTCTTGGCTCAGTGCTGGTCCCTTAATCCAAGGAGCTTAATCCACAGAGGTGACTGACCCAGCAGACCTTGTCCCCCACTTAGGGGGCCAAGAAGACATTTGAAATGAACAGCCAGTGTTCAAGGATGACACAAAGATTTAGCCACATGAACGTCCCTCATGGTGTCACATGTAAGTGAGGAATGAATAGCTCCAAGACACTTGATGGGAAACAAAATGCCAATGTTCTTTAATTGTCCAAGTTTATTTAAATCTGGTCCCAAGTCCCATCCACAGTTAGTGAGAAATTTAATGTCATTATTAGGGCTTCTTCCCTCGGAACGTTGGATTTTACAAAAACAAAAGTCACAAAAAATCTCCCAAACAAGCAAAGGACTCGATCTTGTAGAACTGGGGCAGCTGGTCCTTATTCAGTAGAGATGGCCACAGTTACAGTTGCTCCTTGTGCTCCTTGCTGAATGCTGGTGCTTCCTGTCGTGGGCACTGCTTCTCCAGGCAGGCTGGTGAGCTGCCCACTCACAGTGGCTTTGCCCAACAACTGGCCACTTAGTGGTCTTTCTTCCAGCCTCCTCCTTACAGCCATCTCTGTACCAGGTTTTGCCATCCTGGGAGGTGGGAGGGTGTGTGTGTTCCATTTGGATCTCAACTTCTGCCACTTGTGGACACTCATGATCTCCCACCCTCTTCTCAGATACTGGAAGTCACTGTCCGACAGGTAAGGCTACTCCCACTCCCCAACTGCAGAGCCAGCTCCAATGCTCCTTGACCTCCAGGACTGGAGGCCCTGGTGGCCCTCCTGGGAGGATGTGGGAAAAATACTTCACATTCTTTCCTGAAGAGTCTACAGCCAAGAAAACCAGTTATGGCTGATTTCTCAATCAGGTTATTCTGTAACATAAAATGTTCAATTAATTGCCCTGTTCCACTTCCAATAGCAAAAGAAGATTTCAGCAGTAGGCGACCCAAAATATGGCAATACCGTGCAACCAGGCAGAAGAATGTTTAATGACATGGAAAGATGTTCATGATAAAATTGCTAACTTAAAAAAGCAGCTTTTAAGACAACATTACAGTGTTATATGTGGAAGAACTCAGTTTTCCCACCTGTGTATAGGGAAAACCCCAGTTCTTCCCTACAGTGTTTCTCTCCTGTATGTCTCCTTTACTTGTCCATAGAACACTTCAGTTCTGGTCACCAAATGTGTAGAGGTTTCTTCCCACACCAAGCAATTCTCTGTGACACCAGCTACATGTCCCACAATGCAACCCAATTCCTTCACTATCTACCTGGAGACAGTGTCCGAACCCACAGGTTAAGGGTTCAGTCCCACACGACTGCCCCCGCCTTCCGCTTCAGCTGCCAGTCGCAAGCCCAGGCTATCACCTGTGCTTCTGACCAACTGGCCACAGATCAGAGATTCCAATGACCCCCTCATTGGCTTCAATTAATTTGCTAAAGCAGCTCACAGAGCTCAGGGAAACATTTACTTACATCTACCAGTTTATCAAAGGATATGGGAAAGAATACAGATGAACATCCAGATGGAAGAGATGCACAGGTTGAGGTGTGTGGGAAGGGACGCAGAGCTTCCCTGCCCCCTCCCAACACTCTATTCTCCCACCCCCTCCATGTGCTCACTGACATGAAAGCTCTCCGAATCCCGTTCTTTTGGGGTTTTGTGGAGGCTCATCACATAGGCATGATCCATCATTAACTCCATTTTCAGCCCTCCTCCCTTCTCAAGAGAATGGGGTGTGGGGCTGAAAATTCCAAGCTTCTAATCATGGCTTGGTCTTCATGGTGACCAGCCCTCATCCAGGAGCCCACCAAGAGTCACCTCATTGGAACAAAAGACACTCCTATCCCCCAGGATATTACAAGGGTTTCAGGAGCCGGGTGTCAGGAAGCAGGAGCAGAGACCAACATATATTTTTTATTATCGCACAAGTGTGAAACAATTTTTTGATAAACATAAAATTATATATTTATACAAATAGAAAAGAATTGAAAAGGTAAACACCGAAATGCTCCTTTCCTCTCCGTGGTGAGATTACAGGTCATTTTCATTTTCTCATTTGTACTTGTTCTCATTTTCTAAAAATTCTACGAGTGTATATTACCTTTTTTTGGTGAATAATTTGAAGAAAAGTTTAATTTTAATAAAATTAATGCATACGTGTTAAAAAAATCTAAACAAACAGATGTATGTGCAACAAAACAGAAAATCCTCTTTCCCCATGCACTCCCACACTCCAGGCTTAGAGTGAGGCGCCATACCCCCACATCAGATTTTTTGTATTTTCATATGTGGATTTTTTTTTATTGCACAAATAAGACTATCCATATTGTTCTGCAACCCCTCTTGTGACAGTTACCAGGGAAAATCGAGATAACAATACCTCCTTTATCGAGGGTTTTGTCACAATAAATGAGTTCATATATGTAAAGAGCTTAGAGCAGTGTCTGACATATAAAAAGCACTACATGAATTTTAACTATTTTAATGTATTTATTATTTAATTTCCCACCCCATTTCATAGACATCCCTTCACATTAAGACTATATCAATTTAACACTTAGGAATAAATTAAAAATTATCTTCTTGAAAATGAAACGAAACAAATGAATAGCTGACTTCTCATCTATTCCTCCCATCGCTTAGAGAGGGGCTGCCTGGTGGAACGTTCTCCCCTTGTCTACTTTCACATTGATGACCCAGCCTGGCCTTTACTTGAATGACCGTGGGCCCCAGATAGGCAATCTGTTCAGCCAAATGCCATGCTTGTCTAGAGGCCTGGGGTTATCTGAACTATTTGCATCATTCTGGAGGAGAAGGAGGCAGAAATGCCCGATGTCCCCTAGAAATCTACATAGTTGTGAACTGCACAGAGGCCTTGGCTCACCTGGCTGGTAGATTTTGTCCCATTTTAGGTGTGGATTCAAAACAGAAGAAGAAAACAAAGAGATCCGGTTGATAGTGCAGCTGTAGGAAAATGCATGTTGCATCAATTACTGAAAATGTGGCAGCAAGGAAGACTAGTTTTAATAATTGGCAATAAGATAGTGAGATTACCGAAGTTAGTTATTGCTGCAGCCAACATGACTACCATCTGTATTTTGGATTCAGAAGCAAAACATAAAAGAAATTATATTCAACTCACAACTCAGCAAATGTCACTGGCTCAGAATCTAGGAGGTGATGTCTATGGGATGTTTGCAGAATGCTTGTCGTTTATCAGGTTCTATCCTTTTTAAAATAAAGTATTGGTCCATTAATAGGATATCATTATACTCAAACCAGAAAAAGACATCACAAGAAAAGAAAATTAAAAACAAATATCTCTCATGAACATAGACTCAAAAACCCTCAACAGAATATTAGAAAATCAAATCCAACAATATAATAAAAAAGAATAATACACAATGTCCAAGTGGGGTTTATCCAAGGAACACAGGGCTTATTCATTATTTGAAAATTAATCAATGTAATTCCTATATTTACCGTTTAAAGAAAAAACAACATGGTTATAGTTATAACAATTGATGCATGAAAAGCATTTGACAAAATTCACCATCCATTTATGATTTTTTTAAAATAAGAGGCACATCGATCATAAAGGAAGAAATAAAACTATCCTTATGCACAGAGAACCCCAAAGAGTTCACATACACACAGGAAAAATCATCTAAGACTAGTAAGTGAGTTTTGCAAGGCTGCAGAATCTAAGGTCAATACAGAAAAATTAATCATATGTCTATACACTGGCAATAAAATTGGAAACCAAAATTCAAAACACCAATACTATTTACAATAGCTTAAAAAATCAAATATTTAGATATAAATCTCCTAAAATACACACAGGTTCTGTATGCTCAAAACTACAAAACACTGATGAAAGAAATCAAAGAGGACCTGAATTAATGGAGAGACATACCATGTTCAGGGACTGGAAGACTCAGTAGACGATAGATTTGATTCTCTCTGACTTGATAAATAAATTTAACTAATTCCAATCAAAACCTCAGCAGATTTTTGGTGGATATAGACAAGCTTATTCTAAAATTTATACAGAAAAGCAAAGGAACTAGAATAGCTAAAAGGAATTTGAGAAAGAAGAACAAAGTTGGAAGAATCACACTACCCGATTTTAAATCACTGCCTGATTTACCACAAAGCTGCGGTAATCAAAAGAGTGTGGTATGGGAAACAGGAGAGATATATAGATCTGTGAAGCAGAATGGAGAAGCTAGAAATGGATACACACAAATACGGCCAATTGATGTTTTACAAAGGGGCAAAGACAATTCACCAAAGGATAGCTTTTTCAACAAATTATGTTGGAACAGTGAGGCATCCATATGCAGAAAAACAAACTCACGCTTATACAAAAATTAATTCTGAATAGATGTTTAATCTGTGTAATTTAAATGTAAAACATAAAACTACAAAAGTTTTGGAAGAAAACATGAGAGAAAATCTTCATGACCTGGAATTAGGCAAAGACTTCTAAGACATGACAAGAAAAGAATGACCCATTAAAGAAAAATATGGAGACATAGGACTTCATCACAAGCAAAAACTTTGGCTGTGAAGAAACAATTAAGAAGAATGAAAACATAAGCTACAGACTGGGAGGAAGTATTCACAAATCATGTGCCTAACAAAGGATTTGTATCAAGAGTATATAAAGAACTCAAAACTTGACAGTAAGAAAGCAAATAATCCAATCAAAAAATGAGCAAGAGACTTAAACATTTTGCTAAAGAGGATAAACAAAGCAAATAAACACATGAAAGGAGGTTCAACATCATTAGCCATTAGGAAAATTCATATTAAAACCTCAATGAGATAACATGACACATGTTAGAATTGTGAAAATAAAAACACTCACCAAGTGCTGACGAGGGTGCTTTCACATGTTAGAACATTGTTCCAATACATTGCTGGGAGGAATGCAAAATGGTACAGCCACCCTGGAAGACAACTGGACAAATTTCTTATAAAATGAGACATAAATGACCATACAACCCAGCAATTGCACCCATAGCTAGTTACCCTAGAGAAATGAAAATTTATGTTCGCATAAAAACCTGTACAGGAATATTTATAACAGCTTTATTTATAATTGCCAAAAATTGAAACAATACAAATGTCCTTCAATGAGTAAATGGATAAAAAAAACCTGTGGTAAATACATACAATGGATTAAAAAGGAACAAACTATTGATGCATGGAACAACTTGGATGAACTTCAAAGGCATTATGCTGAGTGCAAGAACTTGTTCCCACTCTCTTTTGGCTAGTGTTAACATGGCATATCTTTTCCCATCCTTTTACTTTTTTTTTTTCCCTGCTTTTTCTCCCCAGATCCTCCCAGTACATAGTTGTATATTTCAGTTGTGGATCCTTCTAGTTGTGGCATGTGGGACGCTACCTCAGCATGGCCTGATGAGTGGTGCCATGTCCGCGCCCATAATCTGAACTGGCGAAACCCTGGGCCACTGAAGCAGAGTGCATGAACTTAACCACTCTGCCGGGGGCCAGCCCCTCCACCCTTTTACTTTTACTCATGTATATATTTATACATAATCTATATTATATTTAAAGTGGATTTCTTGTAGACAACGTATAATTGGGTATTATGATTTTTTTTTTTTTGAGGAAAATTAGCCCTGAGCTAACATCTGCTGCCAATCCTCCTCTTTTTGCTGAGGAAGACTGGCCCTGAGCTAGCATGCGTGCCCATCTTCCTCTACTTTCTATGTGGGACGCCTACCACAGCATGGTAGTGGTGCTAGGTCTACACCCAGGATCTGAACTGGTGGACCCCGGGCCGTTTGGAACATGTGAACTTAACCGCTGTGCCACCAGGCTGGCCCCTAATTGGGTAATATTTTTTGATCCACTCTGACAATCTCTGTCTTTTAGTTGATATAGTAGGTCATTGACATTTAAAGTGCTTATTGATATAGTTGGATTAATATGTACCATATTTTTACTATTTTTTATTTGTTATCCTTGTTTTTTGTTCCTATTTTTGCCTTCCACTATTTTCTGGATTTTGTAGTTTCAGCTGAGTATTTTGTTATGATTCAATTTTCTCTCCTTTCTTAGCACATCAATTACACTTCCTTTTTTGCTTTTTTTAGTGATTGTCCTAGAGTTTGCAATATACATTTACAACTAATCCAAGTCCCTTTTCAAATAACACTATACCGCTACAGGAATAGTGTAAGCATCTTATAATAACAAAATATTCCTAATTCTTCCCTCCAAGCAAACTGTTATCTTTTTCTTTTTTTGGTGAGGAAGATTGGCCCTGAGCTAACATCTGTTGCCAACCTTCCTCTTTTTGCTCGGGGAAGATTGTCACTGAGCTAATGTCTGTGTCACTCTTCCTCTATTTTGTATGTGGGATGCTGCCACAGTGTGGGTTGATAAGCAGTGTGTAGGTCTGTGCCCGGGATCTGAACCCACAAACCCCAGGCCGCCAAAGTGGAACACGCAAACTCAACCACTGCACCACCAGGCCAGCCCTGAACTGTTATCTTTTAGATCAAGTAAGAATAAGAAAAACTAAAGTGTTTTTTAAAATTTTATTTATTTACTTTTTATTGCAGTAACACTGGTTTATCACATTATATGAATTTCACATGTACATCATTATATTTCAATTTCTGTGTAGATTTCACCACCCAAAAACTTGTTACAATCCAACACCACACACATGTGCCTAATCACCCCTTTTGCGCTCCTCCCTCCCTCCTTCCCCTTGAGTAACCACCAATCCAATCTCTCTCTCTGTGTTTGTTTGTTGTTGTTGTTATCTTCTACTTATGAGTTAGATCATAATATTTGACTTTCTCCCTCTGACTTATTTCACTTAGCATAGTACCCTAAAGGTCCATCCATGTTGTCACAAATGGTTGGATGTCATCATTTCTTATGGCTGAGTAGTATTCCATTGTGTATATATACCACATCTTCTTTATCCATTCGTCCCTTGATGGGCGCCTAGGTTGCTTCCAAGTCTTGGCTATTGTGAATAATGCTGCAATGAACATAGGGGTGCATGTATCTTTATGCATTTGTGTTTTCATGTTCTTTGGATAAATATCCAGCACTGGAATAGCTGGATTGGATGGTAGTTCTGTTCTATTCTTAATTTTTTTAGGAATCTCCATACTGTTTTCCATAGTGGCTGCACCAGTTTGCACTCCTACCAGCAGTGTATGAGAGTTCCCTCCCCTCCACATCCTCTCCAACAATTGTTGTTTCCTGTCTTGTTAATTATAGCCATTCTGACGGGAATGAGATGATATGATATCTCATAGTTTTGATTTGCATTTCCCTGATAGTTAATGATGTTGAACATCATTTCATGTGCCCGTTTGCCATCTATATATCTTCTTTGGAGAAATATCTGTTCAGATCTTTTGCCCATTTTTTAATTGGGTTGTTAGCTTTTTTGTTGTTGAAATGTATGTGTATGAGTTCTTCGTATATTTTGGATATTAGCCCCTATTGAGATATATAGTTTGCAAATATCTTCTCCCAATTGTTACATTGTCTTTTAGTTTTGTTGATGGTTTCCTTTACTGTGCAGAAGATTTTTAGTTTGATGTAGTCCCATTTGTTTATTTTTTCTATTGTTTCCCTTTCCCAGTCAGATATGGTACTTGAAAATATGCTGCTAAGAACAATGTCAGAGAGCGGACTGCCTATGTTTTCTTCTAGAAGTTTCACGGTTTCAGGTCTTACCTTCAAGTCTTTAATCTATTTTGAATTAATTTTTGTGTATGGTGTAAGAGAATGGTCTACTTTCTTTCTTTTACATGTGGCTGTCCAGTTTTGCCAACACCATTTATTGAAGAGACAGAAAAATGAAAGTTTTAATTTTACCTCCACTTATTCCTTTTTTGATGCTCTTCCTTCCTTTATGAAGATCTGAGTTTCTGATCTCTCATTTTCCTGCTCTTCAAAGAACTTCTTTCAACATTTCTTGCAAGTCAGATCTACTAGCAACAAATTCCCTCAATTTGTGTTTGTCTGAGAAGGTCTTTATTTCTCCTTCACTTTTGAAGGATAATTTCACAAGGTACAGAATTCTAGATTGGTGGCTTTTTTCTCTCAACAATTGATTATTTCACTCTACTGTCTTCTTGCTTGTATGGTTTCTGAGAAGTCAAATTAATTCTTATCTTTGTTCTACTCTAGGCAGAGTATTTTGTTCCTCTGGCTTCTTTCAAGATTTTTTCTTTATCTTTGATTTTATGTAGTTTAAATATGATATGCTTAGGTGTAGATTTTTGAGTATTTGTCCTACTCAGTATTTTTTGAGCTTTCTGGATCTGTGGTTTGGCATCTGACATTAATTTGGGGAAAGTTCTCAGCCATGATTACTTCAAATATTTCTTCCATTCTCTTCTCTTTTTCTTCTTCTGGTATTCCCATTATACAAAAGTTACCCTTTCTGCAGTTGTCCCACAGTTCTTGGATATTCTTTTCCACTTTTTTCAGTCTTTTTTCTCTTTGATTTTCAGTTTTGGAAGTTACTTTCATATCCTCAAGCTCAAAGATTCTTTCCTCAGCCGTATTCACTCTACTAATGAGCCCATCAAAGGCATTCTTTATTTCTAATATTGTGTTTTTTATCTCTAGCATTTCTTTTTGAATCTTTCTTGGACCTTCTATCTCTCTGCTTACATTACCTATCTGTTCTTTCGTGCTGTCTACTTTTTCCATTAGAACTCTTAGCATATTAATCATAGTTATTTTAAACTCCTGGTCTGATAACCCCAACATCCCTGCCTTATCTGAATCTGGTTCTGATGTTTTCTTTGTCTCTTGCAACTGTGATTTTTGCTTTTTAGTATGCCTTGTAATTTTTTTGTTGAAAGCCAAACATGATGTACTGGGTGAAAGGAACTATGATAAATAGACCTTTAGTGATGTGGTGGTAAGATGTGGGGAGAGGGTAAGCATTCTGTATTCCTATGAGTAAGTCCAAGTCTGTTGGTGAGTCTGTACCCCTGGACTGTGAACTTCACATGTGCTTCTTAGTTTTCTCTCCTCTTAGATGGAACAGGATGGCTAGAGTTGGATATTTCCCTTCCCTCAATTTCATTAAGCTCTGATAAAACCACAATATGTTAGGCTCTGGAAAAATGGTTTCTCTTGAGGTCAGGCCCTGTTGAGCAGAACAGAACGCTCTGGCCTATTTCAAAATAGTCACTTTCCCCCTTCCCCTGCCAGAAGCATCAGGGGATTTTTCTCTGATATTCTCTATGAGAACCTGAGAGAGCCCTTAGAGCTAAAACTTGCAAAAATATGAGGATCCTCCATGACAAGCCTCCCTGAAATTTTTAACTTTTGGATTTGTCCACACTGAGCCTCCAGTAATTCGTTAATTACAGTTTAGGTTTTACTACCCCAATACTGGTTCCCGTGAAGGTTTCTGTTCTGGTAAGTTGTGATTCTCTGTATCTGCCTGTCTGTCTCTCCAATTTAGGGGGTGGTGGTTTGCCCTGTGACCTCACTTCTTGGATAGATCTAAGAAGAGTTGTTAATTTTTCAGTTTGTTCAGCTTTTTACTTGTTAGTTAGTGATGACTTCCAAACTCTGTACATGCTGAACCAGAAACCAGAAGTCAACTTTATGTTAATTTTAAAAATAAAAGACTCTGAAAATGTTTACAAGGTGAATTTTATGTTATATATATTTTGGCACAATAAAAAAATTTTAAATAATTTTTTAAAAAAGAAAAGAATGAGAAGTTATAAATGAGGAAGAGAGTATAAGGAATAAGGTGATTTTCCCAAATGCTTGCAAGATATCTCTACTTGTTAATACTATCAGCACATCAAACTCAACATATTTTGAATCCCTTTGCTTACATTACCTCTTATGTTCTTGATTTTCATTATTGTGCCATCTTTCTGTTGGCCAACCATGCTCCAGAACTTGGGCCATCTTTGACCATTCTCTCTCTCTACTAGTCTATCAATCAATTGTTATGTCATGTCTGCTGGGTATCCAAATTTAGTTGTACATCCATTTTCTCTTTTCCTTCTCTCCTGCCTCTCCTCCAGTTCATCATCACTCGTCAGCACTTTTTTTTTGGTAAAGATTGGCACCTGAGCTAACACCTGGCACCAGTTGCCAATCTTTTGTTTTTTCTGCTTTATCTCCCCAAATCCCCCCAGTACATTGTTGTATATCTTAGTTGCAGGTCCTTCTAGTTGTAGCACGTGGGACACTGCCTCAACGTGGCCTGATGAGCGGTGCCATGTCCGTGCCCAGGATCTGAACCAGCGAAACCCCAGGCCATCGAAGCGGAGCGCGAGAACTTAACCACTTGGCCACGGGGTCGGCCCCCTTGTCAGGACTTTTGCAATTGCTTCCTAACATCTCCCTTCCTTGAGAGTCAGTTTTGGAGTCAGACCAACCTGAGTTTAAATCCTGGCTCAGCTACTTATTACTTTTTGACCTTGTGTATACATATTTAACCTCTTTGCTCCTCAAGCAATATCTGTAAAAGTGAGATAATAATAATATTGAACTCATAGGATGATTGCAAGGATTGGAAAACACCATGTGCTAGGCACTGAGTCTTGAATGCATTATGTATTGCTTTTATTGAATGAAACAATGTGCATAAAGGGCTTGGCATGGTGTTGGGTGCATAGTAAGTACTCAATCATTGCTGGCTGCATGATATGATTATTCTTTATCACAGTCCATTTTAGACACTACTGTCAAATTATTTTTCCTAATGAGCTATTTTGATTGTGTCCATCTCTTGCTCAAAATCTTTCTTTGGCTCCTCCTTGCCTGTTGAAATATGCCCAAATTCCTTTGCCAAGCATTCAAGCTCTTCTTGATTGATTTTCTCCTCTCTTCCAGATTTTATCCCCTGAATTTCACTACTCACTGGACTCCATACATGCCCATTTTTCGTTCTTCTTTAGCTTCTTTCAAACTGTTCTCTCTCCCTGGAATGCACTGCCTCCTCCCATTTTGCTCAGTAAATATTTGCTGAGTAAATAAATGGTGTCCTTTGGAGAAGGTCCCCCAGAGAAGCCAGTTCTTACCCCTGCCGCCTGCTCCTCTTGTGGTGGAGACACACAGGGCAGGTTGTATTTATTTTCAGCAGGACTCTCTGTGGGAGAGACATATATACAAACAAAGAAGTTTAAAGAAGTCACCTTTGCTCCACAACCCCCTCAACCTCTCCCAAATACTGATGCCACATAGAACTGATGCCAAGAGGTGATATTGCTCAACTCCTCTCGTTCAGTGAACCTCTCAGTTCAGGGCATATTTATTGAGTACCTACCAAGTGCTCTACAACTTACTGGGGACTGTGGGGGTCAGAGCACATTGAAGACCATCAGGCTAGTGGAGAGAAGGCTTGTGCCACAATGGCAAACAAAGAGTGGGAATTCAGAATCAAGTTCTAAGTTCCGTGATGCGGGAGAGAAGTCTTTGACCATGATGAGCCTGTGTAATAGAGAAGGGTCAAAGAAGCTGTAGCCGGATGAAGCTTTGCGACAGCTGCGCCTGGGGTGAGTCTCCATGTCCTGCATGCTTTGAGAATGTATGGTATGCGAAGGCAAACATCTGATGTGTCCTGAGGAAATGCAAACCAATAAAAACTGTCTGTTCACGTGATAAGCCAAGCCCAGGGCGGTCCCCTAAAAGGCGGCTTTCCTAAAACCACTGGTAGCTTGTTGCTGCTAATGGATGGGTAAAGGTGGAGATTTTGTTTCCTAAGGACTAACTCCCTACACCCAAAGCAGTCCATTTGGTCCAGCACAAAGTCAGTTGTTTAAAATGCTAAGACAGTAGGAGCGATAAGCACAGGTTGATGGAAAACGGGTATACGTAGCCTTGTAACTTTCCTCAAGACGTTAGCCCGGCTTAACTCACTATCTATGTTCTTGACAGGTCTCTAATCTAGATTTTATTCACAGAAGATTCTCAGCTCTTGGGTCATTCAGAAAAGGGATAAAATAGGAATAGAAACAACTTTCAGACCTTTTCTAACAGTCTGCCTACAGACCATACATTCATTCATTCACTCCGCAAATGTTTATTGAGTATTTACTAGGTGCTAGGGATATAAAATTGATTAAGACAGTCCTCGTCTTTAAAGAGTTCACACTCTCATGGGGAAGACAGACACACAAATGGCTAAGTGGGGAAGTCTGTGATTAAATAAAAGGGCACAGTGGGACCCCAAAGTCCAGGTGGGGTTGAAGGGAGCAATGATGATGAGAGAAAAACTTTCAAAGGAGGTGATTTGAGTTGATTCATTATCCTGCTCTTATTTCATTCATTCCAGAAACACATTTTAAGAAACGTAGTACTGTTTCAGGCTTTAGGTTAAGCCCTAGGATTAAACATAGGTAGTTCTCCATCCAGTCTGCGCCTCTAAGGAGCTTACAGTCTAGCCAGGAGGGACAGATCAGAAATAACTCAATGTTATTAAAATTGTATTGGGGTGCACAAGGAAATGGTTAGCTGTAGGCCAAGGGTTGTTTCAGAGATTCAGTTTCTTCTAAATGTACTTTTTTCTTTTTCCTATTTATCTTTGTCTTACTGGTCTTTTGGCACTTTAAACACCTTTGAGGATATCTCACAGGCCATGCCAAGTAAAAGTAGCACATCTAAAACTACGTTTGTATTTTATGACACTCTCCAGGGGAAGAAGCTATAATTCAAACTACAATATGTCAACATGGTATGATGTCTCCATAACTAGGAACATCTTGGTGAAATGAAGGAGATGAAACTTTGACCTCAGTATTATAAGTGCAGTATCGATTATGTTTTAACTGCCTGCTATTTGCTCACTGTTGCTCTTTCTAGAGAGGACACAGTGCAGGACAAAGTCCAGCTCCGCGACTGCATGACTCTCCTCCCACAAATCATTTCTTAGACCTAGTGAATCTCAGACCCAGTTGGTGAAAGCAAGTTCAATAAAAAGTCTTCAAAAAAAGAAAATTTAATATATGATAAAGATGTCCTTTTATATTAGGGACAATTGTGTGGCCATTTGGAAAAAAATAAAATTGGATCCATACTACACGCCTTTACACCAAAATAAAATCAAGATGAATTAGAGATGTTGAAACTTTGAAAAATGAAATCCTAGAAGCGCCAGAAGGAAAAATGGGAGGTTTTTTTTTCTTTTTCATAATCTCAGAGCAGGAAAGGGCTGAAGCCATAATTGAAAGCATTGGTAAATTCAGTCACATAAAAATCAAACATGTATGCATGGCAAAAGAAAATCACCATAAATAGTCAAAGTCAAATTACAAACTGAAGAACTGATTAAATAAATTATAAATTATCTATATTTATACATAAAATTATAAATTATATATTATATAATATGCATATGTACATATACATGTATACATATTCCCTCCAATTCCCAGTTGCCACTCCTGGACCACAGTTGCTTGCTAAGTGGAGTGCCCCGAGCGGCCTCAGTGGCCACCGCCCTTGTTGCCTTGTCCCCAACAATTCTGCCCAGCTTGACCTCCACCAGGGAAAGGCTGGGCTGGGGCCACAGTTGCATCGGTGCCCAGATCTGGATGACGTGACTTTCCCCTCTTCTGCACTCAGATGAAACACTATACCACAGGACACAGGATTTGGCCTCCCTGCCAGCTGGGTGATGCACCCAGAAGTGCAGGGCCATTAATGTCCTGTGGGGCAAATGTTGACCACGAGAGACTGCAGATAGGAGGCAAGTGACAGATGAAATTCTCTCCTCCCCATTCCCACCATCCCCACCCTGACATTCATGTAACTGAGTGATTGTCTGTGTTTCCTCATGAAGCTGTGGCCAGCTCCATAATGTCCCACCTTGTATTTGTTTTCCCTCCTCTTTGGTCTCACTTCCGTTTCCCCTGCTCTCTTGCTGTCCTGAGATTGCACTCCCCCAGTAAAGCATGAGCTTGGCCGCTTGACCTCAGCCTCTGTTTCCTAGGGAATCAGAGCCAAGTCCGTGTATAAAGAACTATTAGAAGACAATACGGAAAAGATCAACAAGCCTATAGAAAAGTAGGCAGATATGAGTAAACAGTTCTCAAAAAAAGTAACTGTAAAAGCAACTGTAACTAACTCTTGAAAAATGTGAAAAGATGCTCAATTTCACCCATAATAAAAGAAACACAAAATAAGATTATGATATATATTTTTTCGCCTATCAAGTTGAACAGTCTGATGACATGCTGTGCCAGCAAGACTGGAAAAAATAGGCACTCTCATTGCTGGTAGAAATATGTATTGATATGGAGGATAATTTAGCAATATCCTTAAAAATAAAAAAATTCGTGTACTCTTTACCCCAGCAGTTTAAACTCACTGTTGTTTTCTTTGTAAAAAGATTGGAAATAATCTAACATCCATCAATTAGAAAATTATTCAGTAAATTGTGGTATAGCCACAAAGGGATAATTATGCAGCTATTAAAAAAGCAAAGGGGAGATTTTTTATCTACTGATGTGTAAAGACCTTCAATTTATGTTAAGTAAAAATATCTCTAGAAAGATACACAGGAAATTGACAACAGTGGTTGCTTTGAGGTGGGGAAGTCTTAGTTTGTACCTTTCGTACCTTTTAAATTTTGTGCCACATGGATCTATTTTTTCCTTATCAACTTTATTGGGAAATAATTTACGTACAGTTAAACCACATCCACTGAAAATGCAAAATGCAACGAGTTTTGAAAATTGTATACACTTGTGAAACCACCACCACAATCAAGATACAGAACATTTACATCATCCCCAAAAGATTCCTTATGCCCCTTTGCTGCCCATCTCTCTCTCTGCCCTGGCCCCCAACGACCACTGAACTGCCTTCTGTCATTAGCAGGCTAGTTTGCATTTTCTTTTCTTTTTTTTCCTTTTTCTCCCCAAAGCCCCCCGGTACATAGTTGTATATTCTTCATTGTGGGTCCTTCTGGTTGTGGCATGTGGGACGCCGCCTCAGCGTGGTTTGATGCGCAGTGTCATATCCGCGCCCAGGATTCAAACCAACGAAACACTGGGCTGCCTGCAGCGGAGCGCGCGAACTAAACCACTCGACCACAGGGCCAGCCCCTAGTTTGCATTTTCTATAAAAGGAATCATGCAGTATGTCCTCTTTTGTATCTGGCTTCTGCATACTGATTTTGAGATTCATTCCCGCTGTAATGTGTATCAGTAGCTCGTTCCTGAATCGCGTTCTATTGTATGGCTGTACCACATTTTGTTTATCTAGCCAACTGTTGGTGATCTGTTGATGTTAACAGATTTGGGCTATGTGAATAATGCTGCTGTGAACCTTTATGTACAAGTCTTCGAGTGGAAATTTCTTTTCATTTAAGTAAAAATGAAATTTCTTTTCATTTCTTTTAAGTAAATACCTAGGAGTGGAAAGGCTAGATTGTATGGCATGTGGATGTTAACTTCTTAAAAAATGCCAGTTTTCCAAAGTGATTGGACCATTTTTCATTCCCACCAGCAATGTATGAGAATTCTAGTTGCTCTAAATTCTTGTCAATACTTCATGTTGTTGGTCTTTTAAATTTTATAATGAGTGTATAGCGGTGTATTACCTATTTTAAAAGATACATTTAAGATTCAAAATAGACAATTGCTTAGAGCCTCTTCCCCACAAGTCTGTTAATAACATGATAATAAGAAAGTGGAGTGTTGAAATTTTGAGAAGGGAGGTGTATTAGTTCTCTATTGCTATATGACAAATTACCATAAACTTAGCAGCTTAAAACAACCAGCACTTATTATCTCACAGTTTCTGTGGGCCAGGAGTCCAGGCGTGGCTTTGCTGGTTCTTTTGCTCAGGGTCTCACAAGGCTACAGCCAAGGTTTCAGCTGAGGCTGCATTCTTTCCTGGAGCCCAGAGTCCTCTCCAGCTTACGTGGCTGTTGACAGAATTCAGTTCCTGTGATTGTAGGACTGAGGTCCCTGTTTTCTTGCTGGCTGTCATCTGGCGCCTGCTCTCAGCATCTAGAGGTCACCCACATTTCTTGGCACGTGGCCCTTTCACAGGCTCTCACAACATGGCAGCTTACCTCTTTAAGGCAAGCAGGAGAATGTCTCTCTCCAGTCCTCTAAGATAGTCTTACATAACGTAACATAATCACAGGAGAGTCTAGTCCATCAGCTTTGCCATTTTCTGTTGGTTAGATGCAGGCCACACATTCTGCCCACACTCAGGAGAGAGGGTTACACAAGGACATGACTCATTGAGAGACATCGTATATGTGTTCGACACAGGAGGCATACTCTGTCAGACTTGGGCAGTGGTTCTCAAATTTGAGTGCACATAAGAATCACGTGGGGGACCTGTTAAAATTAAGATTAAGATTAAAATTCCTGGAAACTATCCCCAGAGTTTCTGACTCAGTAAATCTGAATGGGGCCTAGGGATTTGTTTTGCTAATGAGTAGTTAATTTCTCAGATGCTTCTGAGGCAAGTGGTCTCCAGGTCCCATCTACAGAAACACTATCATGGAGGTTACTCGTGGCTTTGGAGAGGGGCACACTGAGCATCTTTCCTCTTTGCCAATCAGTGAGATTGAGTGAGTCCATCATCCATTCTTAAAGACCAAAGGAGAACCTGGATGCTATTTACCAGCAGAGCCCTACAGAGGCAAAGATCACAGGCAGGGAC
Source organism: Equus quagga (assembly GCF_021613505.1). Lineage (NCBI taxonomy): Eukaryota > Metazoa > Chordata > Mammalia > Perissodactyla > Equidae > Equus > Equus quagga. The sequence continues at coordinate 41,218,110 of NC_060284.1, read as the reverse complement.
AAAGAAGTCTATGAAGCAGAAAAACCCTTAGGACAAAGTAATCCCCTAGGACATTGCTGAAAAGCAAGGCTAATGAATCAAAGTAAAACCAACTGGTAATGTAATATTTAATAAAGTTTACGTTAGGGTCCTACTACTTACTAGATGTGAAACACTGATGAGTCACTAACCTCCTTGAGCCTCAAAGTCTGCAAAACGAGGATGATAATACCTCCTTCTCGGATTTGTTACCACATATCAGTGAGACACTGTCAGCAAAAAAATATGCCTGCATTCAAATATCTGCCAAATCCTACCCCCAAAAAAACGAGAAGCTGAAAAAGGATTCCAGACTGTCAAAATACTACCACAAAAGTTGGTGCTTCTGTTTCTCTATAGAGACAAGTTAAAGAAAACAGGAAAGTAAAAAATGATGCAATTAAGATAAACACAAGGGGCAATGAAAGATCATACAAGTATGTCCTATTTATATTACATGTCAAGGAGATAAACTTCCCCAAAAGGAGAAAATAAGTTTAAAGACTGGTTATAAGATACATATAATTATTCACTACTTACAAGAAAAATAATTAAAACCAAAAGACTTTTTTTTAAAGTTGAAAACAATGGGAGTATTCTAAGTTCTCTTAGGAGTGTGTAAAAAAAATTACGTCAAATAAAGTAGATTTTACAGTCACAAATATTAAGAGTGATAACATACACTGAGCAATGAGTGCCCAACAATTCTCAAGTTTCAAGTCCTAAATAATGTAATAATAAAAACATGCACAAAGTTGGTAAAGATTAAAGAGAAAAATAAGAATATAATAGCATTTGAAGTCTTTGGCACTTCATTAACTAGTTAATTTTTATTTTACCAAGAGGCAAAATTAAATCACAAATGAAAAAGAAAAGCAATCTTTAGGCATATAGTCATATTTTTAATAGTTGTTGAAAAGACAGTCAATGAAGTTTAGTGTTTATTCCTTATTAAAGCTTTGAAATAAGATGTGGAGATTTTTATTCTTCTATGAGAAGAGCCACTGTCACACTTACTGGAGGTGCGTGTGCTCCTCACCTTGACAGCAGGAGCAAAAGGCTCACCCAGCGCTATTCTTTTCAATATGATATTGGCAATGCTGGTAATGACTATTTGGGAAGGACATAAAAATGTAGGGATTAAAAAAATACTGCTTGTTGTAGGCGACATGATTATAAACCCAAAATTTCCAAGAAAAGAAATCTCTAAATTACCGGAAATAATAAGTGAATTCAGCAAAGAGGCAGCCAAAAGAAACCCACATAGAACAATTGCATTTCTATCATCAGTGTAATACAGCTGCATATTAATAAAAACATTAAGTAAAAATGAAAGATTCCATTTATAACCAAAACCAAAAATAAATTTACTTGAGGATTTCCTTTGAGCCACAAGATTTATTCCAAGAAAATTATTAAACCATAACAGGAAAAGTAAAGGAGGATGTGGACAAATGGAGAGATATACCAGACCATTATTGAAAAAACAAAATCTAGTAAATGTGACAATGTTTTCAAAGTTAATAGATTTAATGCAATATTAGTTTAAAGCCTTACGAAATAATTATAGAAGCTGAATAATTGATCATCAATCTTAGAGGAAAATGGGAAAAAATAGGAAAAGTTAAGAGTCTCTTGTAGGATTTAAAATGCATTATAGAAAGAACACTTATCAAAACTGTAGGTCTCAAACAGAAAAAAAAATCAGTGGAACCTCTCCACTTGGTATAGCATCTTAAGCTTAAAACAGGGCCAATTCCAAATTCTAAACTGTTCCTCCTATAGTCTGCTCCATCTCAGTAAATGGCAAAACTACCCTTCAATGATCTGGCCAAAATACGTGGAGTCATGCTGGACCTACTTTTTTTCACACCACATTTAAGAGGCGAAAAATAGATCCAGAATTGACCACTTCTCACCGCCTCACCTCCACCGCCCTGACCCAAGCCACCATGGTCTCTTGCCTGTACCATCATCAGCCCCCTAATGGCTGTGGTTTCCACTGCTCTCCTACTGTCTTTCTCAGCACCACAGCCAGAGCACACAAGGCATCTTCCACCTCAAGGAACTTGACATTCCTTTACAATTGCTATTCTCTCTACTGGAACCTTCTTTCCCCCAGACATTTGCCCACTTATTCCCTTCCTTCCTTCAGGTCTTTGCTCAAATGTCATCTTCTCAGTGAGGTCCTCAAGCTCCTCAGTGAAAATGTCAAATTTTCACCCCCATGCCGGGCTCCCTATCTTTCTTTCCTACCTTCCTTTTTATTTATTTATCCATCATCTATTTTTTAAATTTGTCTCCCTCCCCCAACTCCTCTGCCAGAATGTTAGCTCCACGGGGGCCAGGATGTTTCCTTGATTCATAGCTGTATCCTTAGCACCTAGAACGGTGCCTGGCACACAGTAGGTGTTCAATAGATATTTATTGAGTGAATGAAACAAAGCAGAAATTCCTGTAGCACTGATGTCTTATTTTATAAACTTAACTTACAACAAAGGAGAAACAATACAACAATGCAGAAAGATTTCATTGCTTACTAGTTGTTTGGGCAACAGGAAAATAGAAAGGAAGTTGATTTAGAGTAATACATCACATCATATTGAACAATAAATTTCAGATGGATTAGAGTAAAACATACACAAGTATTTTTAAGAATGGGAGAAAAAAACATGGCTATCTCGTGTTTGAAGAGTTGATAAATGTCTGACTAATGAAGAAATGAAAAATATTAAGGACAAGATACAGAAATATGAATATATAAAGATTATCCTAAAATTTATGGTAGATACATATAAAACAAGGCTATAGAAATTAAAGATGTGAAAATATAATTATTAGAAGCTTATTCCAAAATAGGAAAGATCCGATATAAATACATAGTTTGTGCCTGGATTCCACTCTAAGTTGCCAAAGGAGATGACTAGTTTATTCCCAAATAAAAAGGAAGAATAAACATCACATAGAAAGATATACAGTCTTGAAAGCAATAAAGAAAAGAGTATCTAAACAACTTTAAGATATCATCCTAGAACTAGTAAACTAGCAAAAGCAAATAAAAATGATAAACTCCATGTTAACAGAACTGTGCGGAAATAGGTACTTATATGCTGTTGTTGACAATATGTTTGTGTAATTCCTTAAACAAACAATCAAACGATATGCATCAAAAGCTATAAAAACGTTCACATCTTCTGGACTATTTATTCAATTTTAGGAAACTTATCTACAAGGAAGTAAATAAATGAAAAATTAGGCAAACAAAAAAGTAATCTGTTTTATAATGTGTAGAAAAGCGGAAAATTGGAAACGACCCAAGTGCCAAATAAGAGCAGAATTTCTAAGCAAACTTACTTATGATAACATATCGGACCATTTAAATTGACAGTGTGGGAACTTTTTAAACATGGGGGAATGGAAATGTCAACACAGCAGACTACCATCCGAGACGCTGAACTGGAAGTGTGATCTTTCTGTAATCGAGCCAAAGTCACCTTAGGGATCAGAGTTCTAATCTTTGGGGCAATGTGCCATCCAGGACTGATTGCGCCAGATGAAGAATCACCTTACACAGGATTATGCCAACTCTTCAGACTGAGAAGTCTAAGAAATTCCCTGGTGAGGCTTGAGGCTGGAAGTTAGGATTTCACGTGGCCTGTTGGGTGCTGTGAACTTGGCTTCAGGGGCACCCCTGTCCTGCAGTAAGCGGAAGCGGGGAGGACCACCGGGCAGGCAGGACTGAAGGGTTCGGAGGCTGAGCCCACCCTCATCAGAGACTGGGCGCCCACTGAGGAGGAAGCAATAAACCATCCTAGAGGCCTCATGCTGTTGGAAACCAGAGGACTTCATGAGGAGCCCTGGGCCGGGGAGCTGCCCTTAGAGGCCACAGGAATGGCTGGCCTCAGTATGGGAAAATGCCAGAGTGAGGGCTCAACATTATGGAATCCTTGTGGATCCAGAGCCCTCTGCATATGAGGCCGGATGCCTGAAGGTCCTAGAGAGAACACATAAGGAGGAGAGCAGAGGCCGTTTATCTGTCCAACTCACAATCCAGGTAATCAGGAAGACGAGATGTCTGCCTGTGTGCTAGACTGCCTGGGTTTGAATTCTGACTCTACCACTTACTAGCTGAGTGACCTTGGGCGAGTCAGTTAAGTTCGCTGTGGCTCAGTTTCCACCTGAGAAAAATGTGAGACAACAATCGTACTTACCTCATAGGGAGGTAAGAGTACAGAAATGCAACTACTTTTTGTATGTTGATTTTGTACTCTGCTACTTTACTGTATTTGTTCATTACTTCTAATAATTTTTTGGTGGATTCTTTAAAGTTTTCTCTACATACAGTCATGTCATCCACAAATAGTGACAATCTTACTTCTTCTTTTCCAATTTGAATGCCTTTTATTTATTTATTTATTTGCCAAATTGCTCTGGCTAGGACTTTCAATACTGTGCTGATTAATAGCGGTGAGAGTGGGCATCCCTGTCTTGTTCCCTTTCTTAGGGGGATTTTTCACCATTAAGTATTATGTTAGTTTTGGGTTGGTCATGTATGACCTTTGTTATGTTGAGGTACTTTCCTTCTATACCCATTTTATTGAGCATTTTTATCATGAATGCATGTTGGATTTGTCAAATGCTTTCTCTGTACCTATTGAGATGATCATATGATTTTTATTCTTCATTTTATTAATGTGGTGGATCACATTGATCGATTTGCACATGTTGAACCATCCCTGCGTCACTGGAATAAATTTCACTTAATTGTGGTATATGATCCTTTTAATGTATTGTTGTATTTGATTTGCTAATATTTTGTTGAGGATTTTTGCATCTATGTTCATCAGCACTATGGGCCTACAATTTTCCTTTTTTGTGTTGTCCTTGTCTGGTTTGGTATCAGGATAACGTTGGTCTCATAAAATGAGTTAGGAAGCGTCCCAGCTACTTCAATTTTTTGGATTAGATTCAGCCAAGCAGGTGAAGCTCCTCCACTGGAACGCTTGTTGTTATTATGCTCTCAGGGCGGCTTGCCCACACAGCAAAGTGCCTGCGAGCACTGCTTGGATAATCAGAAAGGGCTGGATCAAGTCAGAGCATGCGGAATTTATAGCTGAGAGTTACTGAACCAAGTGAGATTTGACCCAGACTCACGTTTTTGTTGGTGATGGTAACTGGGGAGGAGGAAGAAGGAAGGCCTTCAGGGCATTCACACTGGAGATGCTGGACGGCCTTGGCAAGGTTGGACGTCCCTGAGCCTTTGAGCCAAGAGGGCTGCCAGGCAGGTTTCTCAGCTCGCCAGAGACCTCAGAATTAGCCTCGCGGCCCTGTCTGGAGGCAGTTCCCCTTGAATTGATTCTAGTGACAGAGGGCTGGTGTCAAATGTGGTTCAAATGGGACTACTGGGGACTAGACCATGGATGTCTCTCAGAGCCCTGCTGTGTGGCAGACAGATCCAGAAACACACCCAAGAATTTAGGAAGTGGAGAGTGCTCATTTTTTTTTCCCCTAGTGATAGCCTGCCCATTGGCTGAGAGCGGGTAGTGTCAAAATTAAATCCTGATGCTTATGCATTTTCCCTTGGAACAGTTACAAATTTGGCTGCCTGGGGCAGTGGATGGGCAGGCAAGTGGAGACACTGAGTGCAGTGTTTTGAAGAAGAGGGAAGAACGTCTCCAGGGCGTTTTTAGGAAGGTTTCCTGTGTAACGTCCTCCTCCTCTAGGTCTTCAAGAGAATTTTGCTAAAGACTGACTCATCTCTTAAGACTATTTTGAAGTTAGATTTAGATTTCCTTGGAATGTTGCACTGTGATTGTCCTTAAGGCAGAAGCAATCCATAGATACAGGATTAGTTATTTATATAAGTATTTCATATTTACATAATTATTTTCATTATATTTATTATAGTTATTCATATAATTATTTATTAAGCACCTACTGTATGTGAGGCATCGTATTAGAGGCTGGAAATATAGAGGTAAATAAGGTAGAGTCCTTGCTTTCAAATTACAGCCTACTAGACAGACATACAAATATACAATTATTTGTTAAATTTACCTCTTAAGAGGTAAATTGTGAGTGTAATGATAATTGTGGTAGGCTGAATAATGCCTCCTAAAGATATCCAGATCCTAATCCCTATGAATGTTACTTTATCCAGGTGGGCCCTAAATGTAATCACAGGTGTCCTTAGAAGAGAGAGGCAGAGGGAAATTTGAGCACAGAAAAAAAGAAGGTGATACGATGTTGGAAACAGAGCTTGGACTGATGCACTAGGAAGATGAAGGAAGGGGCCACAAGCCAAGGGATGCAGGTGGCCTCTAGATGCGGAAAAAAGCAAGGAAAGGGATTCTCCCTTCAGAGCCTCCAGAAGTGACCAGCCCTGATGACACCTTGATTTTAGCCTGGTGAAACTGATTTCTGACGTCTGATCTCCAGAACTGTAAGAGAATAAAATTGTATTGTTCTAAGCAACTAAGTTTGTGGTGATTTGGTACAGCAGCAATAGGAAATGACTATAATAGTGTCAAGTGAAATAAGGGGCACAGAACTGAGTGAATGCCCTGTTGACAATCAGTGCATGCAGGTGACATTTCAGACAGAGAGGTGTCTGAGGTTCATTCAGAGGGGTGTTGCCACTGACTCTTCCAAGTTGGGGAGGACTGTTAAGGCCATCTTACCTAGCACACTGAGGTGTGGAGACGTGAAGGGGTTGTCCTAGGTCACACACATTCATTCATGAAACACATTTATTGAGTAGCTGCCCTGAGCTAGGTCCTGTGTTGAGTTTGAAGGGGATCTGAAGATGAAAATGGCAAAGTTCTTGTCCTTGAGGAGTTTACGGTCCAGCAGAGCACTTGGCATAAAAGCCCTGGGCTGTCATTACATTGGACCAGTGACTTAAAGTCTTTGGGTTCAGTTCCTTTTGTGTAAATCACACAAAGAGCTACTTTGCCAGATATCGTGAGGACCAAGTGATAAAACACATGCAAAACTGTTTTGTAAACTGTGAATCACATTATAGGGCTGAATCCCAGTCTTTCCATAAATACTTCTTTTTTTTTCCTGAAAGATTGGCATCTGAGCTAACATCTGTTGCCAATCTTTTTTTTTCCTTCTTCTCCCCAAAGCCCCCCCACTACCTAGTTGTATATTCTAGCTGTAGGTCCTTCTAGCTGTGCTATTTGGGATGCTGCCTCAGCATGGCCTGATGAGTGGTGCTGGGTCCACGCCCAGGATCTGAACCTGCAAACCCTGGGCCACCAAAGTGGAGTGCGTGAACTTAAGCACTCGGCCACAGGGCCGGCCCCTTCCATAAACGCTTCTTCATCTGCAGATTTCCGTGGGCTTCCCTGCTTCCACCACCTCCACCTTAGAGAGGCTCCCGGCTCCTCACTAAGGTGTCCAGAGTTGAACCCAGATTGCGTGACTCCAGTCAGGGTTCATTCATCAGTGCTATCCCAACAACAGGCACAAAGTCAGGGGCTGTTCTTCGTTAGTCTTTTTTTTCCCTTTAAAAAAAATTGCTGCTCAAGTAAAAACAAAAAAAAACTTTTTAATGAGAAAGTTGCTCATTGTCAAATCATGTGAAGGCTGAAGAGAATAGTTTCTGGGAGAGATGATCTGTTATTGTGAGCCAACAAGTCAAACTCTGCTTAAAGTATGTTCTAGTTGGCCCTCTGTGGATATTCCCATATCAGACTACATTGTGCCGAAAAATTGGTGAAGAATGTTTGCACTGGAACAAAAGTCCCAGCTCAGGGTTTGGCTCCTGGTTAAAAATAAAGAGGGATATAATTGGTTTAGAAGTTGTATCTGTCTTCTAGTTGTGTTTTGTTCCTTTCAGCTCCATAGAGGTGAATGGAATGCCTTCTCTGCCCAGCCATGTGCTGGGCGGGAGGCAGGCTGTCTGAATGGAGTTCAAGTCTGGTGAGGGTGTGTGTCAGACGTGGTTCCTCTACCTCAGGACTTGAACTTTTAAATCAAAGGATTATAACTTTTAAGGAAGGTTCTAAAGCCCATTTCAAATCTCTCCTCGTCTGTGTGCTCTTCACTGATCATTATCTAGAATGACTCTCTGTCTCTCTCTCTGTGTCTTTTTCTCTGTCTCTCTCTTTTATGTCTCTGCCTCTCTCTGTCCCCATTCCTCACCCCCTTCCTCCAAGGGTAGCCTTTACTCTGTATTTCCCAGGACAGTTCATATTTCAAATATTTTGCTCCATAATCCCTACATTAGAATGTGCTAGGAATGCAAATATTTTGACAACTAAGCAACAGCCTCAGAAATACTTTCGTATCCTCAAAATAATAAAAACAGCAAACACTTTCGTAGTGCTATTTTCCAGGATGGGTTAGAGACACATACTATTATCATCCCTAATTTACAGATGAGGAAACTGAGGTACAGAGAAATTAAATGACTTGCCCAAAGTCATCTTGGTCAGATCTTGTGGCCCAGTTTTCAGCATAGAAAACATGGTCCCCACAGTCACCCATGATTTCTTCCCTCCCTCCCTGGCCTTGTCTGAAAGCTTCACACGTCTATGTCTTTCATCCCCTCATGGATGGAAACATGTAGTCACTTGCCTTTGAATGCTCCACTGTACCTATCTTGTACATAGTGGAAGCTCAGCAAAAAATTGTGGATTGGTTAATGAGCTCAAAAAAAAACACAGAAGAGGGGTTGGCCCAGTGGTGTAGTGGTTAAGTTCATGCACCCTGCTTCAGCAGCCAGGGTTTGTGGGTTTGGATCCCAGGTGTGAACCTACATACTGCTCATCAAGCCATGCTGTGGCAGGCCTCCCACATGCAAAATGGAGGAAGATTGGCACAGATGCTAGCTCAGGAACAATGTTCCTCACAAAAAAAGAACAAACAAAAAAACCATAGAAGATAAAAGAATAAAAGGATATCTATAAAAAAATTATATGGGAAAATGTTCATGATTATGATACTAAGTATAAAATGGACATAAAACTGTATGTATATTATGATGTTAACTATATACGAATGCAAATATCCAATTAAAATACTGGAAGGAAACACATGAGAATGTTGGCAGTGGTTATCACTGAATGGTGTGGCTAAGAGTGATTTTTATCTTCTTATTTATATTTTTTTGTATTTTCCCATTTACCTGTAATCAGTTTGTGCTAACTTTATAAACAGAAAAATACATGTTTTAAAATATATCATCCACTTAAAGGAAAGCAAGAACAACGTGGGAGAGAGTGATTGATTAGGGGATTGCCGTGGTGATTTGTGGTCTCCCTGGATGTTGAGCTGCATGAGTGGAATTTGGTTTGTGATGTGGATTCTCACAGCATTTCCGTGTGTGTGTAACATCTGTGCTGCAATCTGGTGCTATACATATGAGGACATAGTTTAAATGGTTACTTATGAACAAGGGAACAAAAAAAATCTCTCTGTCAGTATAGTTCAAATGGCCCATGGACTTTGGAGGAAACTGGGGCCACAAAAGACTGAAGAGTCAGAACCGGAAAAGGGCCTCCTAGATCCTAAATTCTAATCTTCTTTTCTTGTAGATCAATATCTGATGCCTACTTTCTTCAGGGCATTGATCTGGGTAAACCTAGATTAGGAAGCAGAAGGTTGAAATCAGAAATGGAATGCTCACTTCTTCCTCTGTCTCAGTCAAGGCTGCAGTCTGGCCCTGCTGTCCTGGCAGAGGGACCCTCAAGCATGCCTCCCTTGGGGGCTGCTGCCCTGGGCTAGCCCTGCTCAAGCTACCCATAGTTGTCCCCATTTTTCTCTGCTACTGTGGGGATCGTGTCTCTGTGGCCGTGTGTGTGAGGTCTGTGATGAGTGATTTGGAGGAGGGCACAGGGCAGTGGGACCAGGTCTTCCAAAGACCCAAGCCCACCAGCCAGGCCAGCTAAAGCAAAGAGTCTGCTCTGCTGGCCTTTCTGATGAACTGTTCTCCACTCTTTCTGGGCCCATGCAACCAGCAGACTGGTCTTTGTGACCAAAATGATCATTCAGAGACATCAGACAAACAGTGACCAACCAGCAACTGACCAGTGATTTGTTCAATTGGTCAAACTCCTTGAGTGTTTAGATCCTGCCTCAGAAGGTGGTGTTTTGTGGTCCTGTGGATGTCTTCAGGAAAATCACAACGTCACAGAGAGAAGCAGAAGTTTTACAAAATATTTTAAATTAGTTTTTCTGATTATAAAAGTAATATGAACATATTATTAAAAATCGGAAAATACAGAAAGAATAAAGAAAATAAATCCCCCCAAATTCTCACCCTTAGTATTAGCCTCTATTAAAATAATTGTTTTTCCTTTCATTTAGTAGTTCCTTCTAATCTTTTCTCTCTGTAGAGATACATGGCATTCTACATGTATTTTTTATTCCTGCTTTTTCTCCTTAACATTATTTGATAAGCATTCCCCATATCGTTCAATATTCTTTGAAAACTATGATTACTAATGACTGCACAAAATTCCACTGTAATAATGAACCACCATTATTTAATTAGTCTAGTATCAGACATTTAAGGTGTTTCCAAGTTTTACAGATAAAAATATCACGAGGACGAAAAGAGATGATGAGTCCTATCTGCCTTCTGATCAGAGTGTACGACAGCACCAACGAAGTATGCTGGTCAAAAAACTGAAACCGAATCTGATCAAGTCTCTAGATCTAACTTCCAAATTATAGGGAATATAGGCAACAGAGGAACACATTAGTGATTCCACAGCGCTGCAGTCAGCAAAATCTGGATTCCGGGAAACTGTACCGGGCAAAGGAAGTAGTCTTCTCAAGAGAGGAACTACTGGGGGAAGAGATGACAGGAGGGGGAATCTACGGATCAAGAGAGGCTTAGGGGGCATATCAACAATTGTAATGTATGAATGATATTTGGCTTCATATTCAAACAAACTCTAAAAAAAATTTAAAAGACAATTAGAGAAATTGAAACACTAACTTTGATATTTGATGACATTAAGGAATTATTAATTTTTTTCAGAAGTGTAGGAGTATTGTGATTACTTTTTTTTTTTTTTTTTGGTGGAAGATTAGCTTTGAGATAACATCCACCACCAGTCCTCCTCTTTTTACTGAGGAAGATCGTCCCTGAGCAAACATGTGTGCCAATCTTCCTCTATTTTGTATGTGGGACGCCTACCACAGCATGGCTTGATAAGTGGTGTGTAGGTCCATGGCCAGGATCTGAACCAGTGAACCCTGGACCGCCGAAGTGGAGCACTTGAGCTTAACTTCTACACCACTGGGCTGGCCCTGTGGTTATGTTTTAAAAAATGAACCCTTACTTTTTAAAGACACATACTGAATATTTCACATTTAAAAAGGTATATTTGGGATTTGCTTCAAAATAATGGGAGGGAGGCAGGGAAGAGTGTGTGGGAATATAAATGGGTCAAGATTGGCCATAATTGTTGAGGCTGAGTAATGGGTATGTGGAGGTTCATTTTATTATCTCTTTACTTTGGTAAATGTTTCATATTTTCCATAATTAAAAGTTAGAAAAAAGAACAAAGGCAAAGGAAGCCAGCATCTCTGATGGCCAAGTGCTGAAATGAGCTATGGGGGAAAGAACCCTGTACTTGAGTAAAACAGACCTCATTTTAGTCCCACCTTTACACTTACTGTCTGTGTGTCCTTGGGCTGCTTACCTAACCTCTATGAGCCTCAGAGCCCTCACTTATAAAACTGATATTATCATGTCTGCCTCAAAGCGCTGTTGTGAGGAGGAAACATCATCTTATCCAGGAGAGTGCTTGGATGACTAATGAACATTTGGTATTTTATCTTAATGGATGAGTAGAGCAGGAGGTCAAGGGGCAAGGGGAATGTGTACCTCTCCCCTCCTCAGGGAGTTAAAGGTCTCCAGTTTTTCACTGACAGCTAGAGAGTGAGGCTTTTATAGAAAAATACAAAATACTTGAGAATACTGTTTTAATTCCCTTGTCATTTCTTTTATTATGTATTTTTGATTATTTGCTTAGTGGTTGCCTTGGGGATTACCATTAGCTTCTTAACTTTTAACAATCAGTTTAGATTAACACCAACTTAGTTTTGATGGTACACAAAGACTTTCCTCCTATATAGCTCAATCCTCCCCCCTTTACACTGTTATTATCACAAATTTCATCTTTTTACATTTTTTTGTCCATCAACATAGATTTATAATTATTGCCTTGTGCAGTTTTCTTTTAAATCAAATCGAAAAAAATGTACTTATACTGTCTTTTCTATTTACCTATGTAGTTACCTTTACTGATGCTCTTTATTTCTTCATGTGGATTCAAGTTACTATGTAGTATATTTTCATTTCAGCCAGAAGAACTCTCTTGGTATTTCTTGTAGGTAAGATCTGCTTAGTGACAAACTCTGTTAGTTTTTGTTTTCTTGGGAATGTCTGAATTTTGCCTTCATTTTTTGAAGGATAGTTTTGCTGGATATAGAATTCTTGGTTGACAGGTTCTTTCCTCCAGCACTTTGAATATAGCATCTCACCATCTTCTAGCCTCCAGGATCTGATGGAAGATCAGCTGTTAATCTTATTGAGAATTCCTTATACTGTATGAGTCACTTCTCTCTCACAGCTTTCGAGAGTCTCTCTTTGTCTTTTGAAAGCTTAATTATGATGTGTCTAGGTGCGCATCTCTTTGAGTTTTCCTACTTGGAGTTAGTTGAGTTTCTTGGATGTGCAGATTAATGTTTTTTGCCAAATTTGGAAAATTTCAAACATTATTTCTTCAAATATTCTTTCTACTCCTTTGTCTCTCTCTCTCCTTGGACTCCTACCATGCTAGTGTTGGTATGCTTGTTCTTAAATAGGCCTTTGAAGCTCTGATCATTCTTCTTTGTCCTTTCTGTTATTCAGGCTGGGTAGTCTCAATGGATTTACCCTCAAGTTCATTGATTCTTTATTCTGACTATTCAGACGTACTGTTGAGCCTTTCTGGTAAAATTCTCATTTCAGTTATTGTACTTTTAGACTCCAGAATTTCTATTTGTTTCCTTTTTTAATAGTTGTATATCTTTGTTGATATTCTCTATTTGGTGAGACATAGTTTGCTTATTTTCCTTTAGTTCTTTAGACTTCATTTCCTTTAGTCTTTGAACACATTTAAAATACTTGATTTAAAGTCTTTGCCTAATAAGCCCACTGTCTGGGTATCCTCAGGGACAATCTCTATTGATTGCTTTTTTTTCCCTTGTGTGTGGGCCATACTTTCTTGTATCTTTACATATCTCATAATTTTCTGTTGAAGTTAAAACTAGATATTTAAAATAATATAATTCAGAAATTCTGGAAACCAGATTTCTACCCCCTCTCCAGGGTTTGTTGTTGTTGCTGCTATAGAAAAATACTTTGAACATAGCACAGGCCTTGGACCAAATTCTCCTGAAGTCTGAAGCTCTTCTTTTGGAGAGTGGACAGTCAGAGAGGGCTTCTTGCCTGTGAGCATGGAACTTGTTTGAGGAAATCCAACATGAGTTGAGCACTTACGGTGTACTCTAATAATGATGCCTCTTTGAGGTTCCCCCAAACATCATAGGCAGGGGAAATGTTCTGCCCTCTTCACGCCTCAGCCTTTGGCTTGTCTCCCCAGAATGTTGAACCTGCAGATGTCACACTCAGTAGTCCAGATCCAACCTTGCCCATACAATTCTTGCCCAGGCCCGGACAACCTCCCTTGGAGATCCTGCTGGGTATGTTGGGAGCAAATTTCCAGCCTCTTCTCCAAGAAGGTCATGATCAGGCAAAATAATAATGATGCTAAGGCTTGATGCCAGTTGGAGTGATCAGTGCCCAGATATCGCCTGGGTCAATAATTAACCAGGGGCCTGGGAGATGCCCAAAGGGTGGGCAGGGAAAAAACACATGGGTCACAAAGGGTCCAAGCCAAAGGAAGGCAGTGAGAGGGGCTGGCAGTCAAGCAGGGCCTTTCCCAGAGGCCCAGGTGGTAGGCACATCATCCAGGAGGGTCCTTCCTCCTTTCCTGGTGGATTTAGGGTTATTGGGAGGGCTGAGAGAGTAGGAGTCTGTCATAGGCACCCCCTGCCTGGTGCCAGACTAAACAATCCTTCTGAGGGCAAGAAGGAGGATGCTAAGGCCCTAAGGGCCTTCAAAGCCCCCCGAGCTGGCCTGAGATGTCCATTTGTGCAACAAGCATCTGTGAAATGCCTACTAGAATGTGATGTGACAAGAGTGTGGGCTTTGAAAACAGCCAGACCTGGGTTCAAACCTAGACCCTGCCACTAACCAGCTCCTGTGAACCTGGCTGGGTTCTAAGTTTCTCTAAGCCTTAGTGTCTACGTCCATAAAAGAGGATGTTAGCACCTAGCTCATCGAGCTGCTGTAGGAGGGGAGTGAGATTGCATTTTTAGAGAGTACCTCACGCATACCAGGTAATTAGTCAATGAAAGCTATTCAATCTTGTTGGCAGCATTGGATAAAGAAGAGGAATAGACCATGCCGCACTGCCTCAAACCTTCCTATGACGTACTCGGCCTTAATCCTGAAGGCCTGTAAAGCCCTGCATCCTGGGTCAAGTCCCCTCTTAGAAACTCTCACAGCACCTGTATCTTTCTACAATTGCCTACATTTTATGATTAGATACTTATTTGTGTGATTGTGTGACTAACACCTGTCTCCCTCACTGGTTCTTTTGCTGCCATTTTGTGCTCAGTGTCTAGCAATTACTGGGGAAATGAATGAAGGAGTGAGCATGAGGTTCTGCCTTTCACACACCTCACTAGATGTACAAGCATGAAAAGACTAAATAGCAGAGAGGCTGGGGTGGGTGTCCAGGACCTCAGAGCAGGGATGAGGGCAGTAGGCTGGAATGGCTGGAGGCCAAATTGGAGTTCGCACCCAGCTCTCCTCTAGGAGTCCACCCAATAACTCCCTTGACCCAGCCTCCTCCACCTCCCCAATCCGTAATCTCTTGCCTCACAGCCACCCAGACTGAAAGCTGCATCAGTGTGGACTCTAGATAGGGCCATGGGGGTCAATCAAACCAGAGATTGGGCCACAGCAGCCACAGCCCCTGCAGGGCCTCAGAAGCAAGACTCTCTGTGGTTCAGTCACTTTTCCATGGGGCTTTCCAGCCTGGCATGGTCCCCCTTGCTCCCTCAGCAGTCCCAGCATCCAGGGCAGCAGAACATAGTTATCCCCTCTTCCCAGAAACTGGAGTGGGAAACCAGGGGGTCAAAGTGGCACTCAGACAGAGGGAGACTTCACCGGAGTGGGGAATCATGGGTCCTTTCCCCAGGGCTGTCCAGCTGCTGACCTGGGCCTTGGGCTACCTGGTCACTGCCCACAACCTAATGACTTTAGCACCTGTTCAAGGGGTCATCAGATGCCCACCCAGACACCAGGCCCCCTACAACCCCTTCCTTGCCATGGCCCACAGACTGCATGAGGTTAACCTCAGGCTTCTTCCTGGTCTCCTCTGATTCATTTTCCTGTCTCTGGCCGGATAATGGTTTGGGGTTTGGCTGGACCCTTCTGCTTGCATATGCGAAGACAGTATTCTTGACCCTGCCTGCTAACGGGCACTCGCTGCATCCCAGGGCCACTTTCCCCTCTGGTTTCCTACCTGCCCCCTCCCTCCAGCCAGAAATCCTTGAGCTACAAGGTATCTGAATCCTCACCCCGGTAGGAAACACCCAGCTTTGTCATCTTCAGCCAAGAACAGCCAGGCCCTGGCAGCATCCTGGGTCCCCAGTGCCTACCCAGAAGGGAGCTGTGTTTGGCCTGGGCACCATGGAACCAGCTGGCAGGGGCAGTGCTAGAACACACTTTATTTGGGGGCAGCCCTTTGGGTTCCACAAGATGCCTTCAGGTTCATCTTCTCATTTGAACCTGGCTTATGTTCTTAAACCAGTTCTAAAGAAGAGGAGAAAACCAAGGTTCAGAGAGGTTAAATAATTGCCCAAGTTCACACAGCCAGGCAGTAAGAGATTCAAGCCAATGACCTCAGTCCTCTTGCTCTGAATCCAAAGTGACTATTGTTCCATAGACTTGACACTTCTCAAGCAGCCCCTGCAGCACGTGAAGCCCAGGAAAGTCCTGATGAAATTCTCTGGCCTTTCTTTCTGGATACATCCTGGGGCTTCTGGAAGGCAGGTGAGAGGCAGGGTTTTTTGTCTGTTTTTCACCAGTTCTTGAATAAAGGCCTTGAACTATACATTCCTCCCACAGTCCAAGTATCACTTAGGGTTCTAACCTAGCCCCATCTCATCAAAAGCTGAGGAGACCCTTCTGCTGAAAATACCTCCTCCGCTTGGCCAATGAACTGTAGTTATTAGATATACATTCCACTCGCTCATACCATTTAAGCCCCTAGAAAGCCAGCCATTAAATCTGGTCAGAATTTGCATCACTATGCCTTTGTTCATGCATTCAGTATTAACCTTTTGACATGCGTTTATTGAGCACTTACTGTGTGCCAGATACTCTTAGGCACCGAGATGCATGGAGGGATGCGGCAAAGTTCCTGCCACAGTTCAAGTCCTGAAGGACAGACAGACACATAAACGGGTTCTCAGTCTGTGGGAACATGGGAGTTGAGGGAATGAAGCCTGGGTGGACCTCAGGGGCCTGTGTTGGGCTGGAAAGGATTCTCAGAGGGGGTGACTTTTAAGTTGGGTTTTGAAGGATAAAATACGAATAAGTTTCTTCAAAAATTTTTCTGAGGAGCTTTTGGTAGAAAGGGGAGAGCTAGCTTAAGGGAATGATGACGGACAGGGTGGTAGTGGGGGTCGAGGGCACAGAGAGAGATGACTGAGACACTCTGCACTTAGTTCTGGCCAAGTTTGCAGGGTGCCAGTCCTAGCCCTATAAATTTGGTCCCCTAAGTGTAGAGACCCAACCTTTTAGGCAATACTGTCTAATAGGATTTCTGCAATGATACACGTTCTACTTCCATGCTGTCCAACATGGTAGCCACGTGTGGCTATGGAGTCTTTGAAATGAGGCCAGTGCGGCTGTGGAACTGAATGTTTACTTTTATTTCATTTTAGTTACTCTAATCTTAAATTGCTGCCTTATCAGACAGTGCAGCTCTATGTGCTTCTCACCCTGGATCACACTTCAATCACCTGAAACATCTTTCAAAATTTCTAATGCCTGGTGCCTGAACCTCACCTGTGTTGATTCTGTTGATCTAGGGTGTGGCTTGGGTATCAGTACTTTTTGAATTCTCAGGAGAGTCAAATTTGAGAACCACTGATGCAAAACTTTGTACACAACAATTTCAGAGGTGAGAAGGCTCCTCTTGTCACAGCTTTGCCCAGGGTGTGTGTTTGGGCTATGCTGGGCCTTCCCAACACCCCTCTGTCCCTCGGAGGCCCCAGCCTCCATCTCCTCTCCATTCCCAGTAGGAAGATCAGGCCTGAAGGCCCCTCACACAGCCTGCTGGCTTTTTCCACCCTGCCAGCCTTGCTCACTTCCCAGCCCAGAGACAGTGCTCATTCACCTTACAGCCCTGATAGGACCTGGCCAGCTTGCTCCCATGGACAGCAGGGGTCAATGGTCAAGAAGCCTGGTCCTTGCAGGGCCCTGGCCTCTTGGACAGAGCCCAACCAGCTGTTTTCCCAGGCTGGGCTGGGCTGGGCTGCAGCAGGGGCCAGTGGCCAGGCCTGAGGTTTGGCTGGTTTCTGTCCATTTTCCTATTAAACAGATATGCAGATGAGTGTGTCTGGAACAGCAATAATGCAGGAGGTTCTGGTAATAAGACTGGAACTTGGAGAGAAACTTCCTTCCCTGTGTATCCTGGAAAGAGCTTTCTGAGCTGGGGCTCACCCAGCAGCTGCTGCCCATCCACCCCCATTATTGCCGCCCACACCCCAAAAGCAACTTTTCCCATGACTCACACATGGCAGCTTGTGCACTTCTTTTATTATTAAATATATAAGCAGCTTCCTATTTTTTAAATAGATATTTAAATGACTTTATATAAAATAATTCACCACTTCCAAGTATAAAAACAAAATCTCACAGTGCGTGAGCCAATGTTCCCTCTCGGCTTTCTCAGAGAAAAGAAAGGGTTGCTGTGTAGGTAGCCAGGGGAGCCACCCAGAGGTTGCTCTGGGGCCCCTCACACTCTTGTGTCACCAAGCGCCCACAGAGAGCTTCTGCAATGGGTTGGGTTTGATTTCTTGATTTTTAAAATACTATATGTTTAAGGGTAGGGGGTAGGGGAGGAATGACTTCTTTCTGTGTTTTTTTCTTCCACTTTTAAATACATATATTCTAGTATCAAATAAAGAGTCTATGACTAGAAGAAGGCGCCCCACAGGAAAGTTCTCCATTGTCTCTCCTTCAGCTGACGGCCACAAGGCAGGGGAGGTGGGGGCCAGTGGACTCTCACTTTCAAGGGCAGGAAGGGAAGGTCATGGGCTCCAGCCCAGTGGCCAGGTAGGTCGGGGTCTCTCAGCGGAGGGTCCAGGGCAGCAGGAGAGGAGGGACACTGCAGCACAGAAGGATCAAGGACAATCGGCAGCCCTGTTACCTGCTGCCCAGCTCTCAGAGCCGTGGCCATGGGCTGGCCTAGAAAGCTGAGGCCCTCAAGGCAGACTTGGAAGCAGATGCCTGGGCCCTCCTGGTCCCTCTCCGGCCATGGCTTGCCTGGTCAGAGAGATGGTGGTATGGGGGTGGGGTGAGAGCTGGAGGGTATCACTGCCTAACCGGCTGCTAACAGGGACAACCTGCTCAGCTCTGGGCGCCTGCCGGCAGTAGCCTTGTGGCTGTCTTTGGGTCAGGGGCCTGGTATGGGGAAGGAGATTGGGTTGGGGGTCAGGGGTGCAGATGCCTCCCCCAACCTCAGGGGCATACCCATAATTTCAAAGACCCATTTCAGTCAGAGCTCACCCTGCAGCCTTTCTCTGTGTCTGTCTCTGCCCTCCCCTCCCCTTCTCCCTCCCACTAGTCACTTCCCTCTTGGGAATGTCAAAGTGCAAGATGCAGAAACCTGGGCGAGCAACGCAGCCTAAAGACCAGCTCTAGCAACGCAGCCTAAAGACCAGCTCTAGCTGGCGGCCCAGGCAGTTCTCCCACCCTGATCCACCCCCAGCAGACTCAACGGCCGGGTCAGCAGAAGGTCAGGGCTTAGGGGCTCCCTCAGTCGACAGACAGGCGAGGCCGGCTCAGGCACTCAGTGTAGGAGAATGGGGAGAGGCCAGAGGGGTGGGAGGACGGACAGATGTTCGTTCATGGGCAAGGACGGGGCAGGCTGTTCAGCAGGCAGGTTCAGTATTCACAGTGCAATGGCTTCCTTCATGAGGGGAGCCTCTGCGCAGCCTCCCAGAGAAGCTGTGGCAGGGCTGGAGGGAAGGTGGGGCAAGGCCAGAGCCTGACCTTCCCCTTGGCATCAGGAGCCAAGCCAGGCAGGTCCTGAGGGCAGGGTTGGCCTACCCACCTCTGCCTGGCAACCAGCAGAGGGCACTCAGGTGAGTGGAGGCTGTAGACGCCCGGGCTGTCAGTGCAGACCAGCAGGCCCAGGGGCCTTCTCTTCCTATCTTTTGGGCTGCACACCTTTACAGGAAATCCAGCCGACGCTGTCCCACCCTGTGAATATCATGCTTCTCTCTCTGGAGACAAGTCCCTGCTTGTCGGTGTTGGGATCCCTTGGCACCAGGCGGGTCCTCTGGGCACAAGGGCTCTTCCATTCCTCAGCGCCCACCCTGCTCTCCCACATCCCACAGGCTTCTGGGTCCCTGGCCCAGGTGGTGGCTTTGAGGGGAGTGGGAAGAGGACACAGCCCCTGGGGGCAGATGGTCCTCAGTCAGGCTTGCCAGCCTCCCTCGAGCAGATGGGAGCCTCCAGGGCCCACGATAAACATCAGCAGCGTGGGGGGGCATCCTCCAGCCCTCTCTTAGTCAATCCAGAGTCTGAGGGTGGAGGGCAGAGGGATCCCAGCCTGGCTGCTCTGGTCTAGTCCTGGCAGGCAGGAGTGCTTGCTCATGGTGGGCAGGCCACATTCCCAGGAGAATGGCTGGGGAGGGGTGCTGGCGGATGCTCCCACAATGTCTCCTCCCATGGAGAGACTGTCCTGCACGCCCAGCTGTAGGGGAGAGAAAGAAAGGCTGGTCAGCCGAGTGGGAGTAGAAGGAGGGTCGCTGAGGACATGAGTGGAGGAGGTGTAGCGTTCCTGTGGGCTGTTGGTGGTGCTGCAGGCAGGACTTCCTCCCATCTTTTCCCTCCCTTTCTCAGCCACCCCAGACACCGCAAGGGACCAGGCAGCTTTCTCTGGCAGCAGCCCAAGCCACTGGACAGACTAGTCTCACCTCCTACCTCCTCCTAGGGAACCAGGGACCACAGGGGGAGGTAACAGGGCCCGGTGGAAGTCTGAACAGGCCAGGCAGGCGGTGGGGTTAGGGGGGGCTGTCATTGCTCAAGTGGAGGAATCTGACAGGGAGGGAAGGAGGCACTTGAGTGTCTTTAGACCCCTCCTCAAACAAGACCATCTCACTGGCCTTGGTCCAATGAACCAAGAATGAATCCTGCTAATTCTAGCAAAGAAGAGGAATTTCTCATTCCCACCACCACACCATTTATCACAAAGCGCCACCACACGTGACAGCAGGGCAGAGGTAACTGAAGAGGAAGAATTAGAGGTGGTTCCAGGAAAAGGAAACTCCTGCCCTACCATCTGGCATGCTAATCTCTAAGCAACCCAGGCTCCTCCTGGATGGGACAAGGGACTTGCCTCCCTGCATCATCTATGGGAGTTTGGGTCCTGCTCTCTCCCCACCCCTCCCCCATCCTTTCCCCTTGCCCAGCCTCCTCAGAACGCTTTGTTCCCAGAGCAGAAATCCCCTGGACTCCATCCAACAGTTTGACTTTGGATCTTGTGTGGAGCTTGCCTCCCTGTCTGTCTATAGACCCTACTGGCAAACCCTGGGATGGGTAAGGAGGAAAGATGGGACTACAGCTTCTGGCACCCAGCCCGTTCCCATGTTCTGGAGGGAGAGGAAGGGGGAATCATAAACTGGACATGAGCCAGGCTGGGTACAGCCGGACCACAGGCCCTGCTGGTGCCAGGAGGGAAGAAGGACCAAGTGGGTGAACTCCAGCTCCCTGCCCCTATCTCCTGGTTCCTTGGAGTGGAGAGGCTGGTGTCCGTTGTTTTCTTCCTGAGGGTCCCTCTCTCATCTCTCTCGTCAGAGCAGCAGTTAGTCTTGGGGCTGGCTCTGAATCCCCCTGAAACTCATGGTGACTGGGCTGGAGACCACCCTAGAGCTGGACACACTGATCCAAAGGGGGGGTCTGGATGTGGCCCCTGCCACATCCTGGGTTCCCTCTCTAAGTACAATCATGAGAGGAGGAAGAAGAAAGCTTGGGAGGGCCGGAGAATAGGCAGGCAGGGAAAGGAGATTAGGAGTGCAGAGGAGATGGGGCAGACGGCCAAGACCAAGGGCAGAAGCTGGTAATCAGTGGGGGTGGTGCAGCAATGAGCCACGAAGTCCCCAGGGACCTAGGTCCATCCTTTGCTTACCAGTCCAGAGGGAGTCTGGGTCATCCTCACAGCCCTGCCAGTGTCCCATCTGACCCACTCGCCCATCTTAGTCCACCCTACTGACAAGGTGGACCCCTGGATCACACATGTGTTACTTTCGCTCTTTTCTAAATAAGTTCCCCTGGTTTTGAGCATTTGCCAGATCCCCTGTCTCTCTAGGAGTGGTCTATACCTGTCACTCCACACGTGGGAGGGCCCTAAGGTGCTTGATTGCATATGGCACCGGGTATGATGGGAAACTTGAATGCGTCACCAGCCAGTCAGCTAATCAGCGAATTAGGCAATCAGCCAGCTAGTCAATTAGCCAGTTGGCTCACCAATCAACAACTATCCAGTCAGGTAGTTACCAGCTAGCCAGTTGGTCAGTGTCACGTGGCCAGCTGGTCAGCCAGTCAGTCAGAGTCAAATAGTTAGCTGGTTAACTGGTGAGCCAGAAGCCTGGTCAGTTAGAGACAGCTGGCCAAGATCAGTTCGTCAGTCAGCGCTGAAGCCAGTCAGTCAACATTTATTGAGTTCTTGGCAAGTAGGGAGAAGCGCTCTCTGTATTAGAACCCGGAATAGAAAAAGAAATGCAAAAATATAGAAGACACAGTCCCTGCCCTCAAGGAGCTTACAGCCTTCTTAGGGGTGCAGAAGGTACATATACACACAAAGTAAGAATTTAAAATGGATAAAAACAACATCCAAATAAGTGCAAATTGATATAGTATTAATCAAATACAAAATAGCTGAGGAGTATGAACTGCAGGAGCAGCCAGCGGGAGGAGGGGGACAGTCAGGAAGCTTCCTGTGGGCTGCTTGTGGGCTGAAGGGCAGGAAGGGAGGAGGGCCAAGGGCCACCTGGAATCAGGGAGCCAGGGCCCAGAAGAAATAAGGGTCACGTCTTTATCAACAATGTGGGCGAGGACACTAGAAGGCACTCATCAAGGTGCGGGAGACACACATGGGAGGGCTAGGAAGACAGAAGTAGGATTGAAAACAATTTCAATAGGCTTGGATGATGGGCAGAAACCAACAAGGTGGCTTTAACAAGGATGAATACAAACTCCTGCACTTTGGTTAAACAATTAAGTTGTCCAAGTACAGGATAGAGAAGGTCTGGCTTGACAGAGGTTTATGGGAAATGGAACCAGGGGTTTTAACAAGCTCAACATATGACAACAGGGTGATGCAGTTGTTAAAAAAATACTAATGCAATCTTAATCTGTACGGATAGAAGAATACCGTCCAGATCAAGGAAGGTAACAGTCCCACTGTACTCTGAGCTGGTCAGACAACATCTGGAGCACTGTGTCCAGGGCTGGGCACCACATTTTCAGAGGGACATTGACAAACGAGTGTGTCCAAAGGAGGGCGACCAGGATGGTGAGGGGTCTGAAAACCATATCATATAAGGAATGTTTGAGGGACTTGGCCACATTTAGCTTAGAGAAGTCTTGAAGGGGACATATCAGAGGGCTCCCAGAAGAATAGGGAGGACCAGCGTGGAGGGGGCAGGGAGGCCTCACATGAGTAAGGACTTCCTCACGGTGCTATTGGGAGATGGCGGGGAGCTTGCCTGGGACTGGGAGTGTATGACTAGAAGCTGGCTGATTCCCTGCCAGGGATGCAGAAAGGGGAGGCCCCTGTGGGGTGGGACACCAAGCCAAATGACCTCTAAGAGCCCTTCCAAGACTAAGGTTCTATGGCTCCATGAATCTAAAAGCAGGGAGGCAGAAATGATCTTAGCTGGGGGGCAGGGTCAAACAAGGGTGTAAACAGAGGGGAACTGGCAAGAGATGTGTGTGAGGGACAGACGCTGGAGGGGCTTGGGAGCCAAGCAGACAATGTTGGGTTTGAAGTGGTGGTGACGCAGAGCTACTGAAATTCCCCAGGAGAGTAAAAACCTTACGCAAGAGGATTTTGGTTGCTCTGGCATGGAAGGTGGGGATAAGACTAGAAGCCCAATGCAGAAAAAGAAACCCACTGCAGAGGTAATAGTGCCCGGCCTGAGACAGGGTGCAGGGAATGGTGAGGCAGTGGGGAGACCTCAGGACCCAGAAGGGAGAGTGTTGGCTGGCCCTGGGGGTGGATGGAAAAGGGAGTAGGAGAGAGGGGAGGGAGTCAAGTGTGTGGGCCTCAGGGGAGTTGGTGGCATTGCCAACAAGTTAGGGTGATTGGAAAGGGTGGAGCTAATTTAAGGAGTGGAGAGAGATCTGAATCAGCATCTTACCTGAGGATTCCATCTATACTGGCAGCTCCACCTGTCTGTCCTCATCCTGGGTCAGGGGGCTGCGGGCGGAACACAGAACTGGCTTAAGACTTCAGCAGGGGCCAGGGAGTCAGGGGACCCCCTAAATTTCCTCCTCAACCCCCTTCCCCCAACATGTGCTCCAGCCCTTTCAGATTTAGAAGACACAGAACTGCCTAACCCTAAGAAGACGTCAGGAAGCAGCCCAGACATCTGGGAAAGAAGAGGTGCCCCTCTTCTCCACCCTGCATCCTGTTCTCAGCTCCATTTCCTCAGAGCAAGTGAGAGAAAATCTCCCCAAACAAAGAAGGGGAAACAGACACCAAGACAGGCCCCTGGTGCCTCGCAGAGCCCGCCCTCCCTGCCCCCTAAAACTCTCACCTGTCCTCTAGTTGCTCCATGGGGACATCCACTGTCTGAAGCTCTTGATGGCTCTGGGGACAGGAAAGAGCAGGCTCACTGAGGAGCTGGGGGAAAGTGAGGGGACAGGGTTGCCCAGGGAGTCGATGAGAGAGTTACTCCCCCAGCTACTGAGAAGTAGGGATCAGCCAGAGGGCCAGGGGAGCTTCCTGAGACCTCCCTGCTTACGATGTCCCGTCTCCTCTGCCCAGGCAGCCTGTCGCCTGTTCTAGGGGGTCTAGGCTCTGCAGAGCTCCCGGCGAACACCCTGCCCTGACACACACAGCCTCACTTTCCCCCTCCATCTCACCTCCCATCTGAGTCCTCACCTCACTAGAGCCCAAAGACATTCTCTCCCACTCCCTTCTGACGGGTCTCTTCACATTGACCTAACAGTCTGAGCCTTCCTCATTCTTGAAGAACCCTTCATTTCAACTGCCCATCCTCTGTGCTCAGTCAGCCTCCTGTCTCTCAGCATCTGAAGAACCCAGGCCAAACCGAGTCATCCTCTGACCTGCTCCTCTACCCAGGCTGTGCCACTGCCCCCACAAGACGCCCTCCTCTCCCTCATGGGGCTCTGCTTACCCGCCGCCTCCGCCTGTAGAACAGGAGGCCTCCGACGGCCAGCAGGACCAGGATGATGCTGGGCACCAGCAGGCGGAAGACAAACCCGGGGAGCTGGGGGTCAGCAGGTCCCACGTGCTTCGTCTCATGGCCTGCGTCAGTCAAAGGAATGGAGTTAAACCTGGCCAGAGGCCTGGCCGCCCTCTCACTTGCTCGTCCTCCTTCCAGCTCAGCAGGGCTCCTCCGATCCCTGGTGCTCCTCTTGCCCTCCAGCTCCCCAAGGGGCAACACATTGCCCCAGGAGTGGCTTCTGGGAAGCCTTGGATGAGCAGAGAGGGTGGAGGGACGGCTGAGGCCTTGTGTGCGCAGTGATGGGGTCCTAGCAGAGCCTGGCTCCCGGTGGTCTCTGGGTGGGGCAGACGAACCATCTGTCTTCTCAGGTCTGTAACTCTGGGCCCGGCCAGTGGGTCTCACAGGGCCCACCTTGGGTACTGGGGTGCCAGTTACATCCACCGGTTGCCGGCCCTTTGCCAATCCAGAGAATGCAGAAGATGCTGAGAGGAGGTCGCTGGGTCTGGTGGTCTCTGCCTGGACACTGCCTCCTTCCAGCCTGGAGGAGGAAAGCTCTGCCTCTTGGGGTACCGGACCCTCACTAGCCACTCCGGAGGCTTCTTCTAGGGCCCAGTTAGGGTCCAACACAGAGTCGAGAACATCCTCTGTCCCAGGAACAGGGGCCCCGACAGAGGGGCGGGGCTGAGGTGAACCTGTGGCAGGGCTGCCCTCCATGCCTGGGCTCTCAGACAACTCAAAGCTCTGGCAGGTGCTCCTGGGTGGTCGCTGCTTGGCACTGCCCGGGTCCACTGTGCGAAGAGGCTGCTCACTGGGCAAGAGGGAGCTGCCCTCTGTCCCCTCAGAGTCAGCCCAGGTTAAGCCAGTCATAGGGGCCATGGAGGGGGTGAGGGGCTGCTGAGGGGAGACAGAGGCCAGGTCACTGCTAGGGGTGCCTTTGGGGTACAGGCAGTTGCAATCAGGCTTGGTCACCACATCTGAAAGAACCACAGAGAGAGGGAGAGAGAAAGACAGGGAGAAGATAGAGTCACCAGCCTTCAGCACAGCTTTCCCAGAGGGGGTCAAGAGGGTGATATGGGTCTGGGGGTCCCCTCATCCCCTAACTCAGCCCCGTGGCTGAGGAGAGCACAGGACTGAAGCCGATGCTCATGACACAGGCGTTAGGCAGGGAAGGTGCAAACTGCAGGGTCTTACGGGCAGAGAGCAAAGAACAGGTTTAGACACACAGACTGGGGGTCAAGGTCAGGGAAGACCAGAGAACAGCCCATCCTGGGGTTCCAGCTGGGTAGACACCAAGCCAGAGGGGAGCAGCAGCGAGCCAGGAGCTTGAGCAGTGGCCTCCAGCACTAAGACAAGACATCCAAGCCCCAAGGACACTGTGTTGGTTGGAAAGCAGCAAGGTGGTTTCATGCACAGCCAGGGGCCACAGAGCCACAGCCACAGGTGGGAACAGGCTGGGGCTGGAACGTGGCCAAGGCTTGAGACCTTTGAATTGAAGCAACAAGACTGGACTTGGCCATTGGCAGGTCGCAGGGCCTCAGACCGTGCCCTGGGGAGCAAGGTTGTATGTAGGAGGGCACATGGCACAGGACGCAGAGACGAGGACACGCAGGGTACACATGTGCAGCTGGGCCAGCACTGGGAGAGTTTGAATGATGCTCAGCCTTCGAATCCAGCCTTGTCCCTGGAGGAGACACTCAAGGCATCCTGGGCACTTCTGGAGCCAGGGTATCCTGGTGATCCGTAGCAGGGCTCCTGGAGAAGGGCCCTGACTCCCAGATGGAGCCTCTCTCTCTCATGGAACCCCCCAGGTGTTCAGCCAGCCTGCAGAGCCGGTGGAGAAAGCCTCCATGCCCACAGGGCTCTCCAAGAGGGGCGCCCTTTTCCATTCCCTAATCTCACAGCCACGAGCATGATGCTTCTTGATGCCTTGACATGCAGACATATGTAAGTGTACATGCACACACATGTCAGAAGAGACATGTGCCCAGGACCACCAGAGGTACATGAAGCCACATATGTACACAAAACAAGCACGTCTACACACACAGGAGCACAAGTAGCAGCCAGGCTGCCTCCCGGGGGTTCCTCCAGCCCCTGTCTCACCTCCCAATCCCTGCTCTGTTCCCCATCCCACCATCCCCCTCCACTGCCCCCACCCCCCACCCCCCACCCCACCCCGCCACCGCCGGCCTACCAGCCCCACTTGCTGGCCCTTTTGGTGCTTACCTGGGCTGGGGCAGTTAGCATAGTCATTGCTGCAGTTCTTGCTGAAAATGTTCCAGTCATTTTTAAGGAGATTCTTTATTTCATTAAAGACGTTCTTGATCTTTGCCAGCAACTGGAGGGGTGTCTCTTTGAAAGTTCGGATGCAGGCCTGGAATGAAGGAGAGCAGGGCCCCCTTTGGTGAGGATGAGCATTGGCCCCATGTCTCTAGCTTGTTTTTCAAACTCCCTTGGCCTCTCTCACATCTGTCTTCTTTTTCCCTTTCATTTTCTCCCTCCTCTCTCCCCTGGTTTGCAGCAGAATAGGTCCTAAGGTCATGAGATACGTCATTTATTCACAGATCCATTTAACACATACTTATGTGCCAGACATATGGCAATTACCTGGGAATCACGCAATGAACAAGAGAGGTGGTCCTTGGCCAAGTTGGACATTCAGTCCAGCAGGGCATTGACATTAAATACGTTGTTACAATGTGGTGGGTCCTATGAAGAAGTACTGAATGATCTGGCAATGTACAACAGAGGGAACTAAATGAGGGCTCAGGGGGAATTTCACCAAGGAATCGACTAAAAGATGAGCAAGAGTTAACCAGGAAAGGAGGTAGGGCTGGAGAGAGAGATTCAGGCAGTGGGGACAGACTGTGCCAAGGCCCTGAGGCAGGAGAGAGCCTGAAATGTTGAAAGACTAAAAGAAGGCTAGAGTGGCTACAGCACAGCCATCCAGGAAGAGAGCGGTGGAAGATGCAAAAAGAGAGGTCAGCAAGGGCTGGGTCCAGCAGGGCATTGTTGGCCATGTCAAGAACTGTCAACCCTATTCAGAGAGCAAGGAAAAAACATCTCAGGGGTTGTTGGAGAGGTGGGTGGTGGCATGATAAGACTCAAATTTTAGAAAGATCATCCCGCTGTGGTGTGGAAAATGGCCTGGAGCAGGCCCCGGGGCGGCGGGTCCTTCTCTAGCATTGGTGTCTTGGAACGAAGGTAGAGGCTGCTCCAGCTCTGTCTGCTCATGGGACCCAGGCTCCCCACACTCACTGGAACTCTGAGAAGCTTCACACACTCCTGGTTTTCCTCCCACCTCTGAGCTGCTCCTTCTCAGTCTCCTTACCAGGCCCCCCTCCTCTGCCTGACTTCTAAACACTAGCATTCCTCAGGGCTCGGTCCTGGCCCACCTGTCCTTTCACAGCAGACAAGGCCATGCCTGCCCATGGCTTCATCTATGGCATACTTGTTGCTGACTTCCAAATACCAAATTTTTCCTTAAACTGAGCTGCAAAGGGAAGAACTATGGGCTTCCACTAGGCCATGGAGTCCTTGAAGGCATTGCTGTGTGCCCGCAGCCTGTGCATAGAAGGCCCTTAATAAATGTTCGCCAGATAGATGATGAGTGTACGAATGAGCAGACCCGGCTCAGCTCCATCCCTCAGCAGCTAGGTGACACTCGCCAAAGGGACTATCCAGTTTGGGCTCATTTCCTCATCTGTAAAGTCAAACAGTGTCTCCAGCCTCCTCGTCAGGGGTGTTGTAGGTAAGAGGTAAGCTGGTACTCCCTGGCCTTTCTTCATAAATGTCTGTCTCCTTTATCCCTCACCCCAGCTTCATAGAGAAAACAGGAGCCGTCAGAGCCCACCTGTCTCAACAGTGGCTGCGCCGTCTCTCCTCAGGAGCTTGGAACCCCTTCCCTGCTGTCTTCTCAGGAGACTCTTGCTATGGGCAGCTCCTCCAGCTTCCCTGGCTCCCTCCCTCCCTCCTGGAGTGCTAGGGTGGGTGGCTTGTTAAAATGCAGATTCCTAGGCCCACCCGCAGACCCAGAGAATCAGACTCTCTAGGGGCCTACACTGGGAATCTGTGTTCTAAATAAGCTCCCCAAGTGGTTCCAGTGAATCCTAACACTGGAAAACCACAGATTTAACGCCTCTTTTATTAAAAAATGTTTTCTCCCTTAATCCCGTACTTCCTCCAGCTACCTCTCTCTTTTTTCTGCGCCTTTTGGAGCCATGTTCCTCCAGTGTTTTCTCCACTTCCTCTCGTTCTGTTCGCCCTGATCCACCACCTCCATGTTGTCAAATCCAGAGGACACTTGTCAGCCCTTATCTTGCTTGACTTCTCAACCCCATTTGATAAAGTTACTAGCTCTTTCCAACTTGAAACACTTTTTCATGGGTCCAGTGAGCCACACTCTCCCAGTTTTCTTCTCACCCCTCACACTGCTCCTTCTCAGTCTCCTTGCCAGGTCCCCCTCCTCTGCCTGACTCCTAAACGCTGCGGTTCCTGGGCCTGTTTCTCTTCTCACGGTGGGCAATGTTACACAGTCCCCTGGCTTCACAGATGACCTCCGTGCTGAAACCTCTTACATCTGTATATCATCAGCCAAATTCAAGACCCATATATCCAGCTGTCTGCTTGACATCTCTGCTTGGCCATTTCACAAACATCTCAAGTTCAAAGTACCCTAAACGGAACCCCTGCTCTTCCCCCAAACCTACTCTGCCAGCTTGTCTTCCCCATTTCAGCATCACTGGAACTTCTAGGTGATCAAGACAAAACCATCCTCGACTCTTCCCTTCCCTCAGCATCTCTTGGCCACTGCACTACCAAGTCCTGTTGTTCCTTTTTCCGCGCTGACTGGACCGCGTCCACTTGCCTCCACCTTCACCGCACACCCGAGCCCAGGCCACCAATATCTCTGGCCGAGACTTGCGTCTCCTGCTGGTCTGCCATCTCCATCCCTTCTCCCTACAGTCCATTCTCTGCACAGCAACCAGAATGGTCTCACAGTGTAAGTCAGATTAGGTCACTCGCCTGCTCACCATGGCGTCCCTCGCACTTTAGAGAAAATCTCACATCTTTAAGACCCCAGGTGATCTGGCTCCTGCCTCCTCTCCTTTCTCCCCTTCGCTTCCCTGCCTTGGCCATGCGACCATCCCTTGGGTCCCTGTACACGTTCCTGCTCACCTTAGGGTTTTGTGCATAGCGTTCCCTGTTCTGGAATGTTCTGACTGGCCTTATTGTTTCCTAACTCTTGCTCATCTTTGGACCTTAATATTTTCTTACTCAGAAGTTTTCCCTGCCTTTTTCTTCTTTTCAATTATAGCCCCGTTTCTCTGTCAGAGCCCCATGCAGTTCTTCATGGGTGCCTCCCTCAGGTAGCCCCTTCCCTGGCTTACTCTTCTGCAAAGCAGTCCTTGTTCTCCTACACACAACATGTCCTACTTACATATTTCGTTAACTGTCTCACCACCCCCTAACGTAAACTCCACAAATGCGGGGACTTTTGTCCGTTTTGATCACAACAATTTCCCAGTGTCAAGAACAGTACCTGGTACACAATGGGCACTCGTTAATTATTTGTTGAATGAATAAATAGTCCTTATGGTTTATAATTCAATTTACTCGTGTCCTTGTTTGTTTAATGGCTGCCAACATCGCTTAATTACAGTATAAGCCCCAGGAGGCCGGGAACCATGGTGTCTTACTCACGAAGACATCATCAAGGCCTAGTGCCATGCCTCCTGCATAGGAAGTCCTCAGCAAAGGTTTGTGGAATGAATAAATAAATGAGAGAGTGAGTGAACAATGACATGGGGTGAGGCTAGTGAATGGACTCTGTGCACATGGGCAGGGATGGTACCACCACAGGCGCCCTCTGCCCTTACTCGGTGCTCCTGGCGCCAGGACACTCCTACCTTGTCCTGCTCTTCATAGTCCTTGGTGAAGCAGCTCTTCAGCCTCAGAGAGAGTTCCTGGAGCTGCATGGTGACATTGGCATTGTGGGTGTTGTCTTTGAAGCGCATGGTGTCCTCCATTATGTCTTGCACCAGGGGAAATGCCTTCTTAAGGTAACACACGGGATCTTTCTGTTAAACGAGAACCTAGAGTTTATGGTCTGGCTGACGCAGGCTGGGAACCCAGGCTCTGTGCCAGATGCCCCCCATCCCAGGTGGATGGAGGGCTGTAGCCTGCCCTACCCCTTCCCCTGAGGGGTGGGGCCACACCACTCCAGTTCTAAGGAGAACGCTGCCCTCGGCTGGTCTTTTATCCTCTCTCTTTGGGATCCAGCGCTGCTAGGGATTGGGGTAGAGGGAAGGAAATGTGGGTTCTGATTAGAGAGATCTTCAGATTTCTGGAAGATGAGGCTTTAATCAGAATGGGGGTGCATAGGCAGGGAGGGTTCTAGGGAACGTCTCTCTCTGTGTCTCTGTCTCTCCTCAGGCCATAGGGGTACTGGAGACTATCTCAGGGTCCCAAGAACATCCTCAGTGTTGAGTCTCCATATGGAGATGGTGGTTGCCTCAGCAGAGACTCTGCTTTAGCCCTGTATTCCTAGCACCTGGTCCAAAAGTTTCCTAGTAAATGCTTGTTAAGGCGTGAGTGAGTGAATGAAATCCTGAGGTTATTCTTCGGACCACGAGGTGGTCTCCAGTTGCAACAGAAGTGTGTATGGGTCAGGTGTGCAGAAGCTCAGAGATGAGAGCAATTCTGGGCATTACAGAGATTGTGTATGAGGCACAAAGATGAATAGATGGGGACTAAGGGCCGGGGTGGGGGCAGCTGGAAGGGTATTACAGGCATCAGGAAAAGCTTGTACAAAGGCTTGAAGTCAGGAAGGAGCAGGGAATGGGGGTAGTGGGTGGGGCTGTGTGATGGAGACTGGAGCTTGTAAACCCCAGGCTAAACAACTTGGGCTTTCCCCTGGAGTGAGGGGCCCCTGGCAGGTTTGGGGGAGGGAAATAAAGGTAACCAGTTGGGGGGGGGGGTTCCAAGAGCTCCCCCTAGTGGCAGGATGACAGGTGCGCAGGAAGCACGGAGGCCATTTAGGAGGCTCTTGAAATTGTCCAAGCAACTGATGGGGTGGGGCTGGGGCAGAACCCAGAACTGCTGGGAGGGAGAACTAGCATTTGGTATCTGGTTGGGTGTGGGGTAGGAGGAAGAGGGAAAGAGCTGGACTGACTCCCTGGCTGCCGGTCGGTCTGCTGGATGGAGATGTCATCCTTAAGCAAAGCATGTGACGCAGAAGCATTGGTTTGCCCTCGGCCCTAGAGCCAGCCTGCTTGGGTTCAAATCAGGCCTCCACCACTTACTAGCTCTGCTCCCTTAACCTCTCTGAGGACAATAAAAAAGATTAGTACACCACATACTGATACTGTCAGGATTAAATTAGAAAAGTGCCTGGCACATCCTAAGACTTGATATATGCCAGGCCAGGAGAAGGGAGCTGCAGGGGACTTGAGCCTTACACCTTGGCGCCCCAGACTTGAGCACCCAGGGATCCTCACACCCACACCCTGCCCAGCTCTGGGATTTCTGCTGCCTTCATGCTTTCACATATACCCAGCCCAGAAAGTACACACAGGCCTTGTAAACAGCCACAACTCACCAACTGGTCTGGGTCTACAAACCGAAAGGAAATTTCGCACAAGGACTCCATCTGACTGTCAATCTGTAAGAGAGAGCAGGCCAATGGTGGCAGGGTGTCTGCAGTTCGACTGAGCTTGCCTAAGAATGGGGACGAGAGTTTCTGGGTGGATAAAGGTTTGATCCTCATCTACCTTCCCCCCAACCACACTTGGAAAGACAGAGCCAAGGCTGGGGGAAGATCTGTGCCTTCCACATGCCCAGGGGAGGGCTGTAGAAGAATAAGAAGTCTCCTTCTACCTCCCACTCCATGAAATCTGACAGATGACATCTTGCTATAAGGAAGAACTATCTAATAGAAGATATAGGACATAATCTCCTGTGGGAGGTAGTGAGCTCACTGTCATGGTAGGAATTCAATTAGAGGCTAGACAAGCTCTGGAGATTCAGGATCTGTAGGGGCTGGGGTTAGATGATCTTAAAGCCCTTGTTGGTCCCTGGAGCAGTGGTTCTGTGATTCTAAGCCTCAGAGATGCTGTGGCTCTTGGTCTACCTTGAGTTGCTACACCAGCTACATGCAGGAGGAAAACCATAGGGATAAGAAGGGCAGGGGGCCTTGCTTACAGGCTCTAAGCTCAGGGCCCTGGAGTTAGCCTTAGCCAGTGGTACCCTACCCTTCCTGGCTGGCCAGAGGAATGGTAAATTCTCTTCTGAGCAGGACAGCAGCCATGACAGCATCCTGATTCTGTCCGGCTGAGCCATGTTTGGAACAGCTGACGACTCTGCCAGCCCCATTAGAATGAGGCACGGGCTGCTTCATGGCCTGAGTGAGCAGGCCATCCCAGCCCCAGGGCTTGTGCAAGAGCCAGGGAAGAGAGGGCAGAGGGCTGGGAGTTAAGCAGGAGCCCCTCCGCCAAATCCAGCTGAGGCTCTGGTGCCAGGCTGGCGGTACATCTGGGAGTCCAGGAGCGGGAGGCAATATCTGGACACAGCAGGCAGGCTGGGCTGGCTCCTCAGAGGAAGCATCCCACTGAGGGAGAGCAGGCCTCACGAGCCTTCTTGGAGCCCGCGATTGACATTCTAGGCAATCATTAACCCAGGCAACCAGCTGGAAACCCACCCTGTCCACTGCCTGCAGGGGAGTCAGAAAGGCCTTCAGGGTTGGGGGTCAGAGACCCTGACCTTGAGAAGGTCAATGAGGGGAGCGTCAGTGGAGCTAGGTGGGAACCATGAGCCATGTCCTCCACAGCCCTATTTCTCCGCCTGCAACCCCTCTCTTTGACCCTGCTACCTGGCTCCTGCCTCAGTTTCCGCAGTGAGATGTAGGTAGAGTAGGCATGGCCACACACTCACCAGCTCCTGCAGGAAACGCAGATGTCCGTTCCCAATCAGGTGGCTACAGTTCTCTGACGCCTCCTCGGTAATAGTCCTGCTCACCAGGAGACAGAACAGCAGCAGCCAGGGGCACAGCCATGTCTGTGATAGAGAGGGTGTCATTTCTCCCCAGCTCTCACTCTCCCCAGGAATCCCCATGCCCTGCTGAGGATGGAAAAACAAGGACCTCATACCTACAATGCTACAGGCTCTGCCCCTCACCCCAGGATGCAGCGTTCCCCAAATCCAGCTTTCTCAGGATTTCTCAACAGCCACGGCACAAACTTGCTCTCCCTTGATAACAAACCAAATGTCATCTCCTCCGAGAAGCCTTCCCTGATTAACCCAGGCTAAGACTTACTACACACTGAACTTCTAATGAGGACATGGGAGGTGTGCCTACCAGTCTAAATTCCAATTACACAGGAAACTCCTTGAGCGCAGGACTAGCATCTACCCATTATTCTGTCCCTGCGACATCAAACACTGAGCCAGGCATCTTGTGAGCCCCCTACTCCTCTCAAGTTCATGTACATGCACCAGCTTCCAGACTTCAAGCCAGAGACGTTTTCCCTGGGCCCAGCCCTTCCTCCCACCTGGTTCCACACAGGTCTGGCTCTGCTACTGGAAAAGCCAGGGACCCAAACTCAGTTTCACTGGGAATGTATCCCATGCCACAGACCTTTGGGAACTCTGGAGGTGTGTGTCAAAAGGAGCCCAACCAATTAATCAGGCGCAGCGGTGCCAGCGCTAGACCATGCCCAGCTGGCACCTGCCTAGCAGAACCCATCAGGCTCTGCAGCCAGCCAGCCAGCTCAGCACCTACCTGGCCCAGTAGCTGCTCACCCCTAGAGTGATGGGACTGGCTGGGGACTGTCATCCCCTTCTTTCCCCTCTCCCTCCTCCTCACTCAGGCCCCCTTAGCCCTAGGTCCCCCCTTCTCCAGCCAGAGGCAGAGAAAGTCGCTTGGGCTTTCTTTTGCCAGTCGGAGGTCGCCTCCTAGCAGCTGGTGCCCCCAGATTCAGGGAAATGCTGTCAGGGTGGGGTGAGAGCTGGCACCTTCCTGGGCTCTGGGCTCTGCCTCAGTAATCCAGATGATGAGACAAATACACAAATAAATAGCACATGGGAAAAACAGGGAGACTATGAAACAGCCCACAACAACATGCTGATTTACATATAACTAAAAGCCCAAAGCTTTGCCAGCTCTTACCAGGGAGAAGAGGCCTCAATGAGGCCTTGAAAGATGGGGAGAAGTTGATAGCAGAAAGAAGAAAGAGGAGGCTCGGAGGGAAGAGGCACAGGATGGCCCAGTGCTATTCAACACAGGGATCCAGTGAGGGTCCTGGCCTGACCCGGGGGAGGGAGAGCGTGGAGGAGGGAGCACAGTTGTGGGGGGAACTTCACACTCTGTTGGGCAGTTGAGGAGGTAGCCCTGGGTGGGAATGGCTTCCCAGGCCCTTAGGAACCTCCGGATCAGGACCCATTGGAGGAAAGTGGGCCCTGCAGAAGGTATGTGTCTGCCCCAAGCAGGCTGCCCCTGGGGCTCAGCACCCCGAGTGTAAATGGTATCAAGGAAAGGGCCCATGGGGAAGCGGATGCTCAGGAAGACAACCCTGCCACAGGCACTTCAAGATTTGATGTTTGAGGACAGCAAGGTGAGGGCAATGCTTAACTCCAAGAGCTGCCTGGCCTTGGGAGCTATTTCAGGCATCGGTGTGGGAAGAGCGCAGTTACTATGTGGGAGGCTGACTTTGAAGGTGGCCAAAGGGGACCACCCCTGCACCTGGGGCCCCAGTTTTGCCTCAGAGGAGGACCTGGACAGGCACCCAAGGGTTAACACTCTAGCTTGCATCTGGCTGGGCTGGCTTTTCTCCCACTCCTTTCTTCCTCCCACCCACTAGCCTCAGCCTCTGGGGCAGCCAGGAAGGAATCTCTGCTGCAGGCTCAGAGAGATGCTGGGGCATCACAGCCGCGCTGTTCATCCTCACCTGCCTCCCATCCTCTTCCCTCTTCCCCATCAACAAGGTCCCTGGAGAGACCTTGGCATGCGTGGACCCTCAGGTTGCCTCTGTCTAAAACCAGCCCTCTCTTCTTTCCACCTTTACTTTCCTCATCGTCTCACCTCCAGCCCCCTTTTCATCTTTGTCTTGTTGCCTATCAGCTTACCCTTCCCACTCTCCCCTCTCAACCCTATCTCCTCTCTCTCAGCTGGGCTTTTCCTCCCCTGTGGAGCTGCTCTTCCTTCTCCCTCTCATCCCACCTGCAACCCCCTACCTCACCTCCCAAATATTTTTCCACTTCTCTCCCCGGGGGTTTCTCCTCCCATCGTCCTCCAGGTTCCTCAGAAGCAAACCCATGGGGAGAACACTCACTGTTCATTAACAGTGCCACCCTGCACTTTCTAGAAGCTACAGCAGCTACTGCCTATTGTTGGCACAGGATATTCCCCACGCAGTCCTGAGCCCCGTCCCTGTCCACAACTGCACATCACCAAACCTTCTTTTCACCTTCCTCTACCACTGCCAAGCCCAGGATCTCCTCAACTGACTGATCGAGATCCTGCAAATAAAAAAGATTCAGCCCTGGGCTCTGGTCCCCCCAAAACAGACTTGATTCAGCCACCAGAGTCCGCAACAGCTCCTGCCTGTGAGCTGGAACAAGTAGTGGCTTGTCGGTCTCCCTCCTTCTGCCAGCAGGTTCCTGGGCACAGACCTTGGCATTCTATAAGCCGGATGACGCCTAAACTTTCCCCATCCAGAAGTGCCCACTCCCCAGAAGGGCCTGGAAGTATGTGGGCGGCTGCTGAGGAAGATGCCCACCTGCAAAGGCACCCCACTCAGGGCACAGCCCCTCCGCCTGTCGCTTGGCGCGGTGGTCGGTCAGAAGGGAGAAAGGCAGGGACTCCCCTGTCTGACACCGAGCCTTTGCCCGCGGCTGCCAACCCTCTCTCCTACCAGCGGGTGGCTCAGTGTGCCCCTCCGTGCAATGGGGTGAACAGTCTTCCCTTTTCCAGGGAAGTGCTGCAGCCCCGGGAGCAGCTGCAGGGTCCAGTGCGGCTCCAGCCCGAGCGCACCCGGGGCCCCAGGCAGTTCGCACGCAAAGATGGGAAGGAAACTGGAGCCCGCGGCCGCGGCGGGAGAGCCTCGGTAGGCGGCGCGCCGGGGCAGTCGGTTCCGAGCGGCCGCATCGGCCGAGGAGCTCGTGCCCCAGGCGGGCCGGGCCCCGCGCCCCGCGCCCCGCGCCGCGGCCGCCACTTACCGTGGGAGGGCAGCGCCCGGCGGCGCCCCGCGCGGTCATGCGGGCAGCTGGGTCCCGGCCGGGCGCGTTGGCCGCCCGCGCTCGCTCGCTCGCTCGCCGGCTGCTGCAGAGCCCGCGCCCTGGCCGAGGGCCGCGCCGCTGTCCCGGAGTGCGGAGAGACGGACGGCGGCGCCGAGAGAACCCAGGCAAACTTTCACTTTCCCCAAGCCCGACTCCACTGGCCAGCTCCTCGGCACAGCCTTTTAAGCGGACTTTGTGGGGCATGTGGTTTACGGGAAATCACCCTGGACAGGCGCCAGACACACACACACACACACACACACACATACACACGCGCGCGCGCACTGACACAGACACACACACTCCAGAGGCCCACTGAACCGCCTCCCCTCCCCCACCCCTCGGGCTGGTCTTCTCCGCCTGTCGTCCCAGTCGCCCTGTTTTCCGTGCTCGACTCCGAAGCCTTCGGGGAAAGTAACGCGGGCTCCCCGCCTCCCCCGTTCCACGAGCGGGTTTGGACAGAGCTTTTCCTTTCCTTCCGCGCTCTCCAAGCGGATCCAGTGCTCTCTTTCTAATATTCTCCTCAAGGGACTTTCCCTCTGGGCCTGAAAATTCCCAAATCTAAGCAGGAAATAGACTGAGAGCAGGGGCCAGCGCTGATAACTGGGGCCTCCTTCCCGCCCCCCACCCCCCCGCCGCCCCGCCCTGTGCAGGCTGCAGCACCTTGTGCAGCCTGCGTCAGCGGCTTCGCAGGCAGCCTCTTCCTTCCAGTGCAGCCCCCAAGTAGCCCACCCAGCCTCTTGTCTCCCATCCTGGGGGCAGGGTACAGACAGCGAGGCTAGCTACCTGACCAGGAGGGGAAGGACTGTGTCCTGTGACAAGGAGTTGGGAGGCTCTCCTATGGGCCAGGAGACACTCTGGGCACTTGACCTTCGGGTGATGTAAACGCTGGCTGGTACCCGCTCCCTCTTGACTGCCAAAACCTGGGGTGATTCGCACCTGGGTCCTAGGTTTCCCTTGATGCTTTCAGAAATGCCTTCACTGAGATAATTAATTCTATTTTATCTTTACATGAGAATGAATCTAAAAGAGCCTAGTAAGATGAGCCTATTAATTATAAAGTCAATGTCAGGAGCTTTTTCTCTCTTCCAAAAATTTATTGTGATCAATATTTCAATCTCTCTGTGAGGCCACCCTCCACCCCACCCCCTACTCCCCCAGGATAAACGTCATCCCTAGATATCTGTGGGGGAATTGGTTCTAGGAACCCTCCCGCAAACCCAAATCCGCAGATGCTCAGGTCCCTTGTGAAAACCGCATAGTATTTGCATAGAACCTACGCATACCCTCTCATATATTTTAAATCATCTCTAGATTACTTAAATACCTAATACAATATAAATGCTATGTAAATAGTTATACTGTATTATTTAGAGAATAATGACAAGAAGAAAAGTCTGTCCGAGCTCAATACAGACACAATCATCATAGGCCTTCTGATCTGCAGTTGGTTGAATCCCCTTGATTGCAAACGGTGGATATCAAGGGCCTGGTATGGTATGATGGCCCATATGACACGTGACCTTGTCTAGAAGGGGCATCTCTTGTCACTTGCTCTAGCCCCAAGCAGTAATTGTACATCCGCAAGCCCTTGCTCATACTGGTCCCTCTGCTTGGAATGCTTCTTTCCCCGTTTGTATTTAAGGCAAACTCCTTGTCCTTCAAGGTTGAAATCACACAGCATCCTCCACCAGCAAAGCCTTCGACTCCAGGCAGATCAATGATTCCCTTTCCTGTGCTCCCACTGGACTTGGCTCCTTCCTTCATGGTGGCTCTGAGAAAGTTGTGTCATTCATTCATTCTCCACATTATTCTAAAAAGTATTTAGATAGTCCTGATAGTTATATTCTGCTCCCCCCTGGACTGAGACTTCCTCCACGTTCACCTGCCTCAGAATCAACAGCGCCTAGCACATCACAGGTACCCACTTAATAGTGATTGCGTCCAATGAAGCCATTAGAAAATCATTCATTCATTTGACAAATGTGCACCATTTGGCTACTATGTGCCAGGCACTGTGCTAAACCTGGGGATATGATGATTGACATGCTGACATGGTCCCTGCTTTCATGGGCTTGGGGGCAGTTAGAGATAAGGAGTGTGGGGCAGCGATGGATGCTCAGAGCCTGGAGGAA
This sequence comes from Equus quagga, assembly GCF_021613505.1. Taxonomy (NCBI): domain Eukaryota; kingdom Metazoa; phylum Chordata; class Mammalia; order Perissodactyla; family Equidae; genus Equus; species Equus quagga. The sequence goes on along the minus strand of NC_060284.1, from coordinate 41,178,895 downwards.
GGAAGGCAAGAGAACAGCCCAGCCAGAGGAAGGAGGTTGAAGTCTTACTTCCCCTGGGGTGTGTTTTGTCAAGTGGTCCCTGTACAATAACGGTTTAAGATAATGTGTTGACACCACAGTTCTTAGGACTGATAAGAGGTTAGAGGAGATAAAGCTCTTGACTTGTTGAGAAGGAAGTCAAATTTTACCTGATCCCTCCTTCGCCAACCCTCCCCCACCCTGGGCTCACTGAGGCCCATGTGAAAACCCAGCTTTGTCTCCAGAAGGCAGCCATCCTGCCTGTCAGCCCAAGGCTTGGATCCTCGTTCCCCCTCAACTGAAATTCTTTACACACCCAGGTTTGAACCCTGACTCCACCACTTACAAGCTACCTGACCTGGACAGCTCTGCCCAGTCATTTGCTGTGTCACTTTGGACAAACTTCTCTCAGCCTCAGTGTCTTCATCTATAAAATGGAGACGTTAATTTATGCTGCTCACCCAGGTGTTGAGGACTGGATGGGACGATGTCTGTGAAGTGTTTAGCACAGGACCTGAAGGTCCTAAGTGCTGTATTCTTCTTCTTGTTCTTATCTGTCCACTCACATGGGTCTTAAGCAACGGCACAACATGGTGCAGTAGACTTGGGAGTCCCAGTGGCAGATTTTAGTGCCAGCTCTGCCACTCATTTGTTGTGTGACTTTAGACAAAGCCGTTAATCCTTCTGAGCCCCTTCCCTCATTTGTACAATGGCAATGATAAGCCCCTCCCCAAGGAGTGGTTGTGAGGTCAAATGGGCTGACATCTGGGGTCTCTAGGGCAACGAACAGTACAGAGTAAGTGCTTAGCTGTGAAAGAATGCTTTGGAATCATAGACTGTGGGATGCTGGGAAGCTCTGCTGCATAGAGCTGCAGAGGGATGAGCAAGGCCCTGGGTAACCGCGACTCCACAGTGGGACTCACAGCTGTTCTTCTCTGTGACCTTAAAAGGGGAGGTTGTGAATCTGCTTGACCTCAGATAAGCCCTACCACCAGAGAGGGGGAAATCGAGGCTGGAAGAGCTTATGGCGTGCCTGATGGGCCTCCCTAGGGCAGTATCTCCTGTGCTCACTCCTGCACTGGACGGAGACTCCTGCCCGCTGCCCCTGCCTGGCTGGCTGGCTGGGAGACTTTGGGCAGGCAGGTCCTGGCTGGATCTCAGGGCCAAGCCAACAGGATGGGGTCCATTTGCATGGAGCTTCTTAGCTGTTCACACCCATGCAAGCCTGTGTGTGTCCATCGATGGGCACAGAGTTTTGGAACCACAGAACTAGAAGCTTTTCCAGCCCATATTGCCTCAGATGAGCAAATGGAGGCCCAGATAGGCCAAGCCATCTTCTCCAGAGTTGCACATGAATTGGCATAGTTTGGGGGGTGCTTCAGGAGTGAGGCCTGGTGTGAACAAATTCTGGGTCCCGTGTTGGATTAGCAACTGTTCTCTCTGCTGACTACTGGTGGAGTCATGTCCGGAGCTGGGTCCTGGGGGAGGCATAGAGGAATTTGGAACAATCCGAGATTGGGGTTTCAGTGATTTCCTAATGTAGCATCATTCAGCAGGCAGCACTCAGCTGACCCCGAGGAGGGCAGAAGGGAGTACTGGAGGAACCCTGCTTGTCAGGAGAATGAATCAAGGGTGGGAGGAAAGAGACTGAAAAGAGAGAAATGAGATGGATGGCAGGAAGTGGGAGGAAATCTTCATTTGCTGGTTGTGGAAATGTCATTTCCTTGAAATTATTTGACAAGGAATTTCCCCTTGAGATCTTTTCTAGAGAGTTGACTTGTATCACAAAGGGCTCCTTTCTTTCTTTCCCTTCCTTCCTTCCTTCCTTCCTTCCTTCCTTCCTTCCTTCCTTCCTTTCTTTCCTTCTTTCTTTCTTTTCTCCCTTTATCTCTCTCCCTCCCTACCATCCTCTCTTCTCCCTTTCTCTCTCTGTCTCTCACTCCCCCATCTCTCTCTCTCTCTTCCTCCAAATGGCCACGGCTCTTTGGGAAGTTCACTGGGGTGGATAGCAGCAGTCTTGGAAGCTTGGGGCTGCTTTCCTGTCCTGGTGCTCCTGGAAGCTGCTGAAGAGAGGGCAGGGTGTGCTAGACCCCTGACCGGCCCATCTCCCAGCCTGCCCCCCTGGGTCTTCTGCACTGCAGCCTGCCCTTTTAGTCATGCCCTTTTTTAGGGGGCGGTGGGGGCAGCAATTGCTGGACTGGGTTTCTCCATCATTTAAATGGGACTGGTAGCTCCCAGCCAGCTGGCTTCCCAGGGATGCTGTGGAGGCCTTGTATTTGGGGAACTTCCAAGAGCCAACATTCAATATTTTGGAAAATTACTGATGTCGATGTTGAGGCCACCCCTTCCCCTGGGTGGAGGAGAGCTAGCTGTCCCCCTTGTGCCTGCAGCTACAGAAATACCAGTGCTGGCTCAAGACCATGCCACCAGGAGCTTTGCCCCTGGAGTGTAGGCACTGCTGGGAGGCTGTCTGTATCGGTGGCCCAGCTCTTTCCTCTGCCTCAAGCTTCTGGCCACCAGCAGGCTGGGCACCGACTCCTCAGCCTGGGCAGGACAGGCTCTCTCAGATTGCTTTCATGAACTCGTCAGAGCTGACCTAGTCTAACCTAGAAATTAAGAAGCACTTTATCCACAGTGAGTTTTGGCTTCCTGAGGCCCTGCCTACCCCCTAGAGTCACAACCCCTCAGCTGAGGACCCTTCTAGAATGAAAGTTTGTTCTAACCTTCATCGGAAAAAGAGAATCACAAAGAGGATGATGTGTCTGCTCATGCCCAACCAGCGGTCCAGGCCCACTTCCTGTCTTTGGTTTTGCATGACTTCAGAGCAAATGGAGCAGAGCATTACCTGGAAACAGGAAGTGAAAAGCTATGCCATCTGTATTCAGCTGTTAATGCAGGAAGCATTTTTGAGTGCCTGTTGCATGCTGGGCCCTGTGCTTGTCCCGGTCAGTTGAATGACATGCTCTCCTTGCTCACAGACTGCCAGGGAGACAGACCCGTCAGGGACAGTCCAAAGTGAGGCAGTGGTGATGAGGAAACGTCTAAAGTGCCCCATGGACCAGAGTGGCTTAGCTTCTGGAGGACGCTGAAGGGAGCCAGAAACCTGGAACAGAGAAGAGCCTGGGGCGGGAAGAGTTCTGGCCCCAGATATAGCTGGGGAACAGACCCCTCCCTTCCTCCTTGTGTGATGTAAATCTATTCCTTGCCTTGGTTCTCTGTGTTGGTTTGCCCAGTGCCAACTGGGAAGTCCAGAGGATGCTTCCTCATGTGAGGACCAGGCTGCACGGGACGGGGGAGGCCCAGAGCAGGGGTGTGAGTGGGGAGGAGAAGCCTTTCCAGGGTTGCCCCATGTGAGGGGAAGCAGAGGCATGAGTGACTCCCACTCTAGTCTTCAGCACTCGTCTCTGTGACTGCCCTAAATCCCGGGTCAGTGTCCCAGCCTCTCCCCAGGCCCTTCGGCGGTGGGAAATCTCCTTTCCCTTGGCTGGTGCTGGGCACTTCTCCCCAAGGAGTAAGAAGGGTCACAACAGCCCTTACGGGCGGAGCTGGGGAGCAGGGGCAGTTAGAGCATTAGCTCTGCAGACACGCTGCCTGGGTTGAAATCTCGGCTTTGCCACGGGCTCACTCTGCAACCCTGGGTAAGTTAATTAGCCTTTCTGTGCTTCAGTTTCCTCATCTGTAAAACAGGGATAATATGGCATCTTCTTCATAGGGCTTCTTTAAAGTCGAGTTACTATGTATAAAATGCTTAGAACATTGCCTGGAATATAGTGGATGCTATATAAGGGGTAGAGCTATGATGGTTAAGGTGAGCAAGGCCGAGAGGCCAACTAAGTTGACCAGTCAGTACTACTCCAGGCTCAAGTAGAACATGACTCTGCAGTGACTGTACTAAGGCCTCCTCAGCAGTGCCCTAGCCAGGGAACAATGCGGGGACAGGGGTCGGGGGAGCAGGGCACGGCCAAGGCTGCTTCCACCTGAGGAAAGCCCCTTTCCTACTGCGGACGTTCCTCTGGATCGTGTTGTGGCGAGGACCCGCTGCTCTGGGGGCCAGGAGGGGCAGGGGGCAGGCTTGATCGTGGAGCTGAGAGGGGTGGACAGGACCTGTGCCCCTACTTGTTCGGAGCCCTGGGACTTGCAGACAGGAGCAGGAAGGCGTGTGCCTTGGGAGCCTCTTCCCTTCCCCTGACCGCAGCTGCCACAACCGCAACTACCAATCGATCCATTCATCAGAAAGCCTTCTGACCGGCACGGCTCCCAGCCCTCTCCCTCGCATTCCAGCGCCCGGGTGCTGGGCTGCTGGCCCTGCTGTGGCCTGGCCAGCAAGCCGGGAATGCCCTTCCCTTCTCTCCCCCCAGGGACAGGAGTCTGGGGCAGAGTCCAGTCAGGCGCGCAGTGTGAGGCTCTTTGGGGCCATCAGGTGAGAATTCTGTTCCAGGAATTCAATTCCTTCTAAGAGACTGCAGTGCCCAGTGCTGTGCCAGAAGCCGGGGGTGGGGGGGGGGTCCCAACTAGGTGGTCCAGTGCTCGACACGGCGCAGCGCAAGGAGCACCACGAGGCAGTGAGTGTGCTTTTGAAGAAATGACTTTAGCTCAAATCCTGGATATACCTTTTACTAACAGGGACTTTCGGCAAGTTGCTGGAATGCTCGGAGCCTCATTTCCTCATCTCTAAAATGGGAATTATAATAATTGTGACCTTACGTGATTAGTGACAGGATCAAATTAGAAATTTCCTGGAAAATACTCTGTATCGTTGGCAGCCTCATGCAGATGTTGGCTATCACTAATAAAGGACTTTGAGTTTGAAATCAGGAAATCCATGGTCAGATCTCAGATCTGCTATTTTCTAGCTATGAGAACTGGGGCAACGTAGGAACCTCTTTTAAGCCTCAGTTGCCTCATCTGTTAAGTGGAAATAATACTACCTGTCTTAGAGAGTTTGTGAAAAGTCAATACAGGATATAACCAGACCCTGGTTGCAGAGTAGATGCTCCAGAGCGTTAGTTACAATTATTCACAGAAGTAATAGTAAGAGTAAGATGGCCAGAAGGAACTCACCACAGAAAGTAAATCAGGCTCACATGCTCCATGCTGCTCCACTCGGCTGCAGCTCCCCATACTGTAGTCAATCAATAAATATTTTCTGATTGATTGAGGACGATTAATCCCGGACTCTGCTGCCAACATTCTGAGAAGCTGGAAACGCCAAGCCTTTGGGCACCAGGCCCTGGCCTGCTCTCCGGGCTGGAACTGTCTCCCCGAGCCCCTCTTCCCTCTCTTCACTCTCGCCTTAGGTCCAATATTTGCTTCCCTTAAAGCTCATAAAACACTATTTCACTGAACTATGTTTTCACTTACGTAAGAAGACTGTCATGCCAAAGTTATTTTATTGCAAAGAAAGCAGAAAAACCATAGAAAATATATTTTTAGAACACAATGATAGAAATCATATTCTGGTTCTTCCTTGAATTTTAAAGATAAGATTATCGACTATACGCCTGATTTTTAAAGCCAACTTCAAATAGGGGTCTTCCTAGAGCTGAGTTTTGGGGGATCCTGGACTGTGGGCTCATGTCATCAGGGACACCTTGTGCCCCTAGGGAGTTTCACCTCTTTTTGCAGGTGGAAGCCAGGAATCAAGAGGAAAATTGGACGTGTGCCTCTGAAATCACTAACATTTCTCCAAACGTTAATTAACTCACTCATTTAATGACCATCTATGGAGCATCTACCACTCACCTGGCCCTAGGTGCTGGGGCTAAAATCATTGAACAAGACCCATGCCTACCCTCAAGGAGCCTCAGGCTTGTAAACACTCTGCTTCCACGCAGAGCACCAGTGCTGGTTGGGTGTTAGGAGGAGATGTGTGGGGTGGGGAGAGAGAAAAGTGCACCACATACAGAGAGGGGAAAGGGACAATCCAGAGAGAAGGAACAGCATATGCAAAGGTCAGGAGAGGTGAGCAACAGTGTAGTGAGCTCTGGGCAGCATAATTATTCTGGGATGATTGGAGCTGGGGAGAAAGAACATAAGTGGGAGAGAGACCAGATCAGCCCCATTCCTCAGGCACCTGTAGGTCATACACATAACATTTGACTTTACCTTGAGGAGCCACTGAGGAATCTGCAGGCGGATGGGATCAGATCCATCCACTCAGTGTTTCCTGAGCTTAGGGCACTGCCCTTAGTTCTGAGGAGCCCACAAAGAGGCACATATGGTGCTGCAGGGACCGTTGTCCTCAGGAAATGTAGCATCTAATCAGGAAGTTGCGGGAGTGGGGAGTGTTGGAAGGGTGCCAGAGACTTAGCCACATTATCAGCTAAAGGGAAGGAGCCCAGAAAGAAAGAAGCTATACAGATGGAGAGACAGAGGCCACTGAAGGGGTGGGGTCCCGGGGAAGTGCAGGGGTAAGAGCAAGGATGCAAAGGTTTGCAGGGTCAAGGGGAGACAGGTTTCCCCTTTGAGGTGAATGACGTAGGCTTGGCAGGAGAGGGGCTCAGGAGACTAAGCTGTCAAGAGAGTTCCAGCAATCTGTGGCGGGTCCAGGTGGGGAGGGAAGGAGGAGGTGCCAGGGAAAGTTCACTGCCTCATTCAACAAACAAGATAAGTGATTACTGAGTACTACCAGGGACCAGGGACAGGACCAATCTGCCATCGTTCGCACCCCTAGGAGCTCATGATCTCTTTCTGCCTGGCCTGCTGTCCTCTTGTTGCAATCATGTCTTTTAACGTCATCTGAAATGTCCCTCCTCAGGAAGCCTTCCCACTGCTCTCCACAGGAATGCTTTCTCCCTCCTCTGGACCCCAGGGTGCTTTAGTCTCTGTCTCTCTTATGGTCATGCCTCCCCTTGTGTGCACACTTCCTACCCTTCCTCCAATTCAACTATGAGCTTCTTGAGGATGGAGACGCCTTTTTGTCTCCCATAGGGCCCAAATAGACTAGTGCTCAATAAAAGTTTGTTGAATGGATGAGTGAATGAATGGATTTTAAGAACCCAGGCCATTCCCCGCTCTGGAAGTGCCCCTCCCTCTGCTGTTCCTAAGCAGAGCTCCTCCCTTCCATCCTACTGTGGCCTGTCTCCGGAGCTGGCTGCTCAGTCACATGCCTGTCACAGGTCCTCTGCACTTGGTGAGGTCGTGGGCTCTGACAGGAAGCCAGAGCTGCAGGGTTTGAACTGGCTCTGTCAGTTAACCAGGTGCGAGCGGACCTGGGGGGCTTGTGCAGGCCCACCGAATGCTCTGGACGCCTGCGTGCCTACCAGGATGCTGGAGGAACCCTCAGGCCTTCCTCCGTCTTGGTGTCTCCCTTCCCTGCTCTAGCCCTCCTGTCCCTGCAGGGTGCTCCTGTCAGTGGGCACCCCAACCCTTGAGGCTCACCTGGTGCCACAGTGGCTCCAGGTGTTCCCCTTGTCTGATGGCAGGCCTTCCTCAGTTTGGTCCCAGCCTTCTGCTTCAGCCTCATCTTCTATTATCTGCCTGCAGGCCCCATGAAATTGAATACCCATCCACTCGATAAATCTTTATTGAATGTTTACTATGGCCTGGCTCAAGGTTAGTTGCTGGAATTTCCAAAATATAACACAGCCTGCTCTCAAGGAGCTCACAGTCCAGCAGGGCTGGAGGGGATGAGGCAGGTAAGCAGTTGATTACAGTGTCTGCCCATAGTTAGTGTCATGGGCAGGAAGACCAGGTTGCCGTGGGAGTCCCAGGAGATGGTGGGGGGTTAGAAAGGCTTTCAGGGAGGGGTGAGCCAAGAGAAGAAGAGAAGGGGAGGAGGGGAGGGCCTTCCAGGCAAAAGGAGCAACAAGGGCAGAAGGGCAGAGGGGAGAGTGGCCAGGGGTGGCTAAGTGTGGACAACGGGGGGTTTGATGGGGAGGGGACTGGCGAGGTGGGCAGGGGCTGAGCTATAGAACTGTCACTATGCCCCCAACCCCACCTGTGGAAATAAACCTGTCTTTAAAGTCCTCTCAGCCACTGCCTCCTCCAAGAATTCCTATTTCCCCAACCCACGTGGATTCGTCCTTCTCAGAACCAGATGGCATTTGTATTCCTCTGATGGCCTCTTGTCATGCTTCAGCTCATTTTATCCTTATGTGTGCACCTGCCCTACCACCTCCACCACACTGGGAAGTCTTCCAGAGCAGAGCTGCGTCATTTTGATGTTCTTCACAAATACTTAGAGAGGACCTACTCTGGGCCGGGTTTTGGCTACTGGGAATGCAGCAGAGACCAGTTGGACAAATTGGACTGAATACCTAAGTCCCCATCCAGATCGCCTCTCTCCCTTTATCAGGCTCGCCAGTGAGTCATCAGGAGCTTGCTTAATAAGCAAGAAATCCATCCAAAGGGAGAACCGTTGTCTGGTGCCACTTGCTGTGTGACTTTTGGCAAATCCTGTAACCTCTCTGACAGGATAAAAGTAACTCCTTCCTCAGGGTCTTGTCATGAGCAAACGTGATAACAAATGTGGAAGTGCTGGTTAAACTTTAAAGCACCCTCCAGAGACCAGAAGTTTGGGAGTGGGGTGCTTTTCCACTGCTCCCCACCAGAGCGCACCTTCCAGGAGATGATAAGTCCAGATCAGGCCGCCCTACCTGGACGAGGCACCTGAAATCACCCTCACCCGTGCTAACTCAGAGACCACTGGATCGTTGATTCCCATGGAGACAGCAGTCGCAGAGGTCAAAGGTTTGGGATTTAAAAAGAACACTGGGACCTCAAGTCCTAAATGGAGAATATTCTTCACTCCGTCTTCAGTTTGAGGAAAGGGCGTCTTTATTTGTGTTTAGGGGTGGGACTCCTGCTCTGGGAACAGAATTTGAGAGCCCTGGGTAGGGCTAAGCCTCAAAGCCAATGGCCCAGGGTACTAAGGGCTCTGCTGGCCTCCCAGCTGCCCTAAGTTCCTCTATTTTCCACTTTCCTTTCCTTTTTTACAGGCCACCCCACATGTCTATGACTCTCCTGACCTTCCCTTTCCCTGCCTGTCCCCTCCTAGAAAGGCTTTAGCTAGGAACAGGGGCCTTGGAGCAAGACTGTCTGGGTTCGAATCCAACCTCTGTCCTCACTAACTGTGTGACCTGGACCATGTGTGAGATGATGATGGTGCTGGCACTGGCCACAGTGGTACTGGAGAAGATTCAATGAGTTCACCCGGGGTTCAGCAGACCTTGTCTGTAAAGGGCCAGATAGTAAGTATTATTGGTTTCCTGGCTATCCATCTCTGTCACTACTATTCAGCTCTGCCACCATATCTCGAAAGGAGACCTAGACTATACATACACGAATGGGCGTGCAGGCCAATAAGGCTTTATTTATAAAAATAGGTGGGGGGCCAGATTTGCCCTGAGGCTCGTAGTTTGCTGACCCAGAGTTAAAACGTCAAGAAAGTGCTTGGCATCTGGTCAGCACTCAATAAATGTTAGCAATTACTATTCATTCATCAATAAACTACATATTTGAGCACCTACTCTGTGCCAGGCACTGTTCTAGTTGCTGGGGGTACAGCTGTGAGCAACGCAGACAGGGTCCCTGGGCTGGTGGAGCTCACGTTTCGGATGGGGGTACAGGAACAAACGAGGAAAGAAATAAGAGAGAATGCCAGGTAGTGGTCAAGGCTGTCATGAGAATGAATTAGGGACTGTGACAGTGACATCAGGCTGGTCTACATTAGAAGATGATCAGGGATGGCTTCTGGAAGGTGTGACATTTAAGCCAAGACTGACATGACAAGGAGAAAGCTCTGTGGCAACAGACAGAAGACACTTCCAGGCAGAGGGACACACCAGCTCTGCTGTGGGCTCCTGCTTCTGCCTTTAGCCCGGCTCCGAGCCAGCAGAAGGGTGTGTAGTCCTGGGAGGACCCGGAGGAGGGAAGTGAAGAAGGACAGGACAGAAAGGAACATCCGGGTTCCTTCCGATCGACAATTCAGGGGGCTGCGGGGGCTGTGGGAGAGGCATGTCTCCTCACTGTCCTGATCCTCAGTCCCTTTCCCGGGATATATTCCTTTTCTCAATGTCCCACCCCTCAGTCCAGCTCCCTCCTCACCTTTCTCTCCTCACACTGCCAGGCTCAAAGCCCTCAGCCCAGGTGTGGCACCCATTTCTGCCCTTTGCATCTATCTCTGGGTCCCAGGCTTGCTCAAGCCAGCTACCCACTGCCTGCAGCCAGAGGTGCCCCCCTCCCACCTTCCAGAAGGTGAGCAAGACGGTCTGGATTCCACTTCCTCCTGTGCAGGGGAGGTTGGAATTCCAGACACTGGGGATGCGGTGGGCTTCCCTAGAGCCACTCCCAGAGACAGACCACGGAACTGGAAGAGAACTTAGAAGTCCTGGCCTCTGGTTCAATGTTCCTATGCTTGTTGTTGGGTGAGAAAATGCCTGTGTGCATACGGATTCCAGATCCCCTCCAAGACCCCTCTGTTCCCTATCTCCAGACCCAAACTTGCAGCTGTCTGTCTCTCTCTCTTTTTACATCTTTATTGAGGTATAATTGACGTACTAAAAGCTGTACGTATTTAACGTAAACAATTTGATGAGTTTGGACATAAGCACATACCCAGGAAACCATCCCCACAACCAAGGGGATGGACAAAGCCGTCACCTCCAAAAGTTTCCTTGTGTCCCTTTGTGTTTTGCTTTGTTTGTTTTTGTGGTAAGAACACTTACCAGGAGACATTCCCTCAACAAAATTTTAAGTGTACAATACAGCATTGTTGACCAGAGGCACTGCAGCCTGCCCTTACTAAACGTTCTGGCTCACACAGAATTCTGTGGGATGGCCTCGCGCAGGAACTAGGCCACCACAAGTGACCTCACTCTTCGACAGAAATTCTAAAACCCCAACATTCTAAACTCCAACAACTTTTGGAGTTGGAGCCAGCCTGCCATGGTGACTGCTACAGTGGGCTAGCTCTGGGCAGCTTCTGGGTCAGAGGGACTGGTTTCCTGACCCGGTCCCAGTTCCAGATCACACCCTTCTGGGGGCCTGTAGCCTTCTGTCTCCTCCTTCAATTCTCACTTCCTTTAGAAGCCTTGCTAGACTTTGACCCCAACTCTGATGACCTCACTGACCCCAGCATTGCCCTCAGAAGGCACGCCTCAGAACCAGCTCTAGCTGGTGTGCCCCGTTGCCCTGACCAGCCTGGGAACCTGGAATGGCACCTCCTCTCTCCTTCATGGCCCTCACACACCCCCAACTGGCTGTAAGAGTGTTTCCAGGGCTGCCTGACTCACCAACAACTGGTGCTGTCAGGTTGTCCGTCTGTCATGTGGTTCTGTGGGTCCCAAACAGGTAGGCGGGCAGCATGGGTTGGGGCGGGCGTGGTCCCAGCCCATTCAGGGGCCTCCCTCCCCACTCTGTTGTCTTGTGTTGCTGTCTTGGTACCCAGGAAGCTGGCCTGCCAGGGAAAGGAAAATCTGACCCCTCTTCCTGTCAACAATGACTTTCTTCTTGGAGCTGCCCCCTCTAGGCTGAGTCACCAGGAAGGGCGATCAGCCCCTGTCCCTGGAGGAGGAAGCTCTGGGCGGGAGCTTTCCTTCCACAGCCCAGGGCTGCCAGAAGCCTACGGCTGGACGAGGTTTTGCCAGCCGAAAGAAGGGCTCAGAATAGGCTCCCTGGGGCCCCCTAAGGTGGAGGTGGTCTCGAAATTCTCCTCTCTCCACTGGGCCCTGCAGGTCAGCCTGCAGGCCACACCAGATAGATGTTCCTGAGTGTGTCTTTGACCATGTCACAGCTTGCTGATAACCTTGGGAGGCTCCTCACTGCCTCTAGAATAAAGTCCAGATGCCTTAGCTTGGCTCCAAACTCTCTTTTTGACGTCATCGTCCTTCACTCCCTCATGCCCTCGGCTCCAATCAGGGTGGCCTCCTCTGCTCCTGAGTGTGACAGTGCCCATGGCCGTCACCACAGCTTCACCTCTGCGCGCCCTGCTCCATCATTCCCTATGCTGGAATGCCTTTTCCTTTCCGATGCACCCATACTTTAAACCCCGTTTCCATTCACACGTCATCCATCCATCCATTCAAGAAATCTTTGTTGAGCACCTTCTGTGTGCCAAGCTCTGGGCCAAGAACTGAGGTTTCCACCACCAACAACCTCGACAAGATAAGCCCTCGTGGACCTGCCAGGCTTACAGAGGGCACAGAGACATACACAGGTACCTGCAATGTAGCAAGGTGAGCTCAGGGTGCTAGGGGAACACCTGGGAGGAGCACTTCACCCAACCTTGAGAAGATCATAGAAGGCTTGCCGGAGGAGGTGACACTGCTGATTTCTTGAGGAGTGAGTAGGAGTTAGGTAGGTAAGGGAACCATGGAGAGGAGGGGGCAGCAAGGACGTTGGGACCAGAGAAAGCAGAAAGTAGGAAGCCTTGACACAAGAGATGGTGCATTCTAGGAACTGAAAGTTGGACATAAAGTCTGGGGTAGAGGGTGTGAAGGAGTGGTGAGAGAGGAGTCTGGGAGTTACCCAGGGGCCTCACACAGTTTGGACTTTATCCTAAGAGCCATGAGAAGTCGATGAAAGGTTTATAGCGGAGGCTCGCAATAGCAGATTTGCACCTTAGATGGTCCATAGTGACTACAGTGTAGACCACAGACTGGAGGAGGGCAAGGGCAGGCCCGGAGCCCCGTGAGGAGGTGATTTTATGTAGTCAGGGTAGGAGGCATGGGTGGCTTGAACCAAGTGATGGCCGGGGAGCTGAGGCATAGAGGAAGGGTCCAGGGCTCTTTCCAGCTAACTGGGCTTGGTGTCTGCTTAGGCAGAGGGGTGGAGGGGGGAAGCATCAAGCGTGGCTCCCAGGTTTCTGATGAAGCAGGTGGGCAGTGGGGCTGTGTTACTGAGAGGAGCAGGTCTGCAGCAGAGGGATGATGAATGAAAACTGGGACGAGTTCACTTTGAGTCCCCGGAGGGGCCATCAAGGGCAAGCAAGAGCCCAGGGGGGCAGACAAGGCTAGCTCTCTGGAGTGAGGTCTTTGTTGGAGGAGAGATTTGGGGACCCCATCTGTCTATGGTCATTGACCTGGGAGCAGATGGGATTTCCCTCCTCCATGAAGCCTGCCCTGCTTCCTCCAGCTTCCTGCAGCCAGTCCAGCCCTCCCTTGACGGTGTTATTGGCTGCCTTCGTCACTCAGCTTCCTCTAGGTATGCATCATCTTTCTGATCAGAGGTCAGCCAGCCAGGAGACCTTTGCAATAGCCACATGACAAGGGTGAGAGCCTGACCCAGAAAGAGAGGAGACAGATGGGAGAAGTATTTTAAAGGGGGTTTAGAGGAACTTGTGATTGGCTAGGAGTGTGGGGTGAGGGAGAAAGAGGAGTCGCAGCTACGCCCAGCTCACCTCTAGCTGGAGAGGTCCAGACGGTCACAGGACACGGAGTCTGAGGCAAAGAGGAGAGTCTGGAGCTATTCATGAGGCAGCCTCATCCTGCTCCTGCTCCAGCCACATTGGCCTTCTTTACCAGCTCCTCTCTGACCTCAGGGCCTCTGTACTTGCTCTTTTCTCTGCCTGCCTCAGACATTCATGGGGCTTGAGTACTCAGATAACTCAGATTTCTATCTGGAGGAGCCCCTGACCCCATCACTCCCTGTCTGTTTCCTCTGCCTCAGTTTTCATCATAGCATTCATCACTCCCCATCATTCTATCGTAAAGTTGTTTATGTGTTTTTCTGTCTCCACCATTGGAATGTGACTTCCCTCAGGGCAGGGGTTCAGTCTGTCTGATTCACCTTCACCCAGAGGAGGGCCCTATGTGGGCATCTGGTGCATGCTGGTGATGGAATGACTCACCAGGGAGTGCAATAGCTGTGCCAGCAGCAGTGGCAGGAGGGTGTCACAGTGGAATGCGGTCTGAGTGAGAGGAAAGGGACCTGGGGCAGAACTGATGCCTCAGGCAGGGGAGAGGAGCCCCTGGAGGAGGGCAGAAGGATGGCGGAGAGTGGCCCTTGTCCAGGAATCTGTATTCGCACCCCATGTGGGGGCCCCAGGTGGTACGTGGAGTGGCAAGATGCCCAGGGAGTGGAGAGTCCCAACAGGAGAAGGGGACAGAGAACAGAATGCCTCAGAGAGGTCTAGTCTGAAAAAACCCCTTGGAGCAGGCTGCTGGCAGCCCCCTGTGTGGAGCGTGGGGAGTAACCCTGGAGATTGGAAGAGGAGAGGAGGAGAGACAGGAAAGGAGCTAGATACTGTGTGCCTGGCTCTGGGATGACAACTGGAGGTGGGGCTGCAGGGGGATCAATGTGGTGAATGACGATCACAGCCTCAGAACTGCTCTCCTCACCCCACTTTGGCAGTGAACTCCCCATGCAGCGGAATCTTAAAAGCATAAATCAGAGCATGTCACTCCTCTGCTCAAAACCATTACTTAGAATAAACCCAAACTCCCTATGCTGATAAACAAAGCCCTCCTGGCCTTGGCCCTGCCTTCTCCTCTGACCTCATCCCCCGACCCTGGCCCTGCTCACTCCACACCAGCCACAGGGGCTCCAGGCTGGTCCTGGAGCCAAGTGCCTCCCTGCCTCAGAGCATTGGCACTGCTGTTCCTGCTGCCTGGAACGCTCTTCCCCAGACTGTCACCTGGCCCTCTCCCTTACTGTATTCAGGTCTCAGTCCAAATGTCGCTTCCTCCGAGAGGCTTTCCTGTGCATCCTGAGATGGAACCATTCCACTTTCTGCTGCCTTACCCTGCTTTATTTTTCTGCATGGCAGAAAATTACGTGTATTATATATTAAATATTTACTTATTTGTTTGTTAGTTTCTTGCTCTTCTTTCCCACTAAAGCGTAAGCTTCAGGAGGACAGGGATTTCTGTCGATTTTGTTCATTGCTACCTCCGTAGCACATAGAACAGTGCCCAGCACATAGGCATCAGTAAATACTGTGCAGAATGGATGTTTGAATAAATGAATAGCTGAATGTCTAAAGCAAATTTACAAAGAGCCCTTATGTACAGTGGCTCTTCACAGCAGCTTTGCAAAGGGTCATCGTCATTTTACAGAGGAACAAGCCTAGGCTCAGAGCAGTGGAGTGACTTGCCTAGACAGAGCCTGAGCCCATGGCTGCTGCAGGCAGGTGAGCACAGCTCTTCTCAGGGTGCCCTGCGGACCCTCTGCAAAGAGAACAAGACCTTCCCCCCACTTTCTCCTAGTCTAGGCAGGGAAATGAGAGGAGGAGACTGAGAGGAATAAAGAAGTGCCAGGGAGGAGCGTTGGGAGAGGGCTAGGAAGAGGCACCTTGAGGAACCAGGAGCCCAGAATGAGGAGGGGTTTTGGGATGGGCAGCCCACCTTGCCTTGCATGGGAACCAAGCACCCTACATCCTGAGCCTTGAAGGGGCATCTTGGATCCCACTGCCCACTTCTACCTCCAGGGTATAAGCAGGGACTTGCCTCAGGAAGGGATACCCTTGCTAATGAAGCCCTGACTGGTTAGTTCCTTCTCCCCTCCACCTCCCCTGCCACACTCAACAAGCTACTGGGAATTTCCCATTTCCTAGTGGGAACTACAGAACTCTGGGGGGATTTTCCTCAGCCCAGGAACTCAGGACCCTTTCCAGCTTTTACATAACTTCTTCACCCTCTGCATAACAACTCCCCACACGCACACACACAAATTGGGCGGGGGGGGGCAGGAGGGGGAGGGGAGAGCCCCCTGGAGACCTCTGCACCTGCCCCAGGAGCAGATACTTTCTCCCCCCATCTCCCCAGAAGCCACCTGTTGGGTCATTTCAAGGTCACACTTAAGGAACAGGCTCCCTCTGTCATCTCCTGAAGGTGGGTGACAAAGTGGCTGATGCCACAACTGCTGAACACATAGCCTCCAAAGCCGAGATGGGGCCCAGTCCCCAGCTGGGGGAGGAGGCCTCTGCTGGTGCATCTCCGTGTTCCTCTCTGCTTTCCAGTGAGTCATCCGGCCCAGTCCCCGTTGTTCTTGCCCCTGCCTCTGCTTGCTAGCAGTGTCCCTTCCATGCACCTGGCCATGTGCAGGAGATAGTGGCTACAGGGGTGGGCTGGGAGGTCTTGGTCAGTCAGCCAGCCTCAGGGAGCCACGCCAGGATGAGCAGTGACCCGCTGGTGTCTGGGTTGAGACAGCAGCCACGTGAATCATGAGCACTTTGTCTGGTCCGAGACACATCCCAGGCCAACTGTTTACTCACAGGTGCCCAGAGCACCTGCTTCTTCCGAGCAGCTCTTTCTCTCCGTTCATTTCAGTGACTGTTGACTCTGCTGGTCCTAGTCCAAGACACTGAAAGGGAGAAGAATAAAAGAATGAAGAAGACACAGCTCCTGCCTTCCTGGAGCCTGAGGTTCACCCTAACAAATGACACACCAGGCTCTGGGAGGGGATGCGGGGGCTCAGAGACAAACAGAACATCTTTCTGAACTCAAGGAACTTAGGGTCTAGCTGGGGAGACAGACATAAGCCAGGAATTGCACCATGGTAGCTGGTGCTTTGCCTGTCTCGGCAGGCACCGCGAGGCTTGGTCACCGCCCGTCAGCTCGTCGGCAGCCCACCAGAACACGAGCACCTTGAGAGCAGGGGTCAGTCTCCTCCCTCTGTATCCTCAGTGTCTCACACAACGGAACGTATTTGCAGAAGAGACATTACATGAACGACTTCTAAACAGCTAACTGTATCACGAGGCTGGAAACGCATGCTAAATAGAGACACAGGCGACCTCCTGGCTTTGTTGTAGAGGAAGGGCTGATTAATCCTAAGTGGTGAGCATCAGATACGGCGCCAAGGAGAAGGTGTGATTGCAGCCAAGCCTTACAGGATGTAGCTGGAGAATGGGAAGCAGGACATCCTAGGCTGAGGGGACAGCAGAGGCAAAGTCCCGGAATAAGAAAGAATATGGCTTATTTCAGCTAATATAAAACAGCCCAGAGGGACTGGCACACGGTGCATGGAAAAAGCAGTAGAAGATGCGGGTGGCAAGGGACACAGGGTGAGGTCAAGAGGAGTCTTGAATAGCAAGCTAAGGAGTTTGATCTTTGTTCTGTAGACACAGAGATTCCGTGAGAATTTTTGAGGACAAGAGTCATGTAAATTGAGCAGCATTTTAGGAAGATTATACAGATGGCTATGTGAAGGGGCTATTTGGAGAATGCACTGCTAGGAGTGTCCTCTCCCTGGCCTTGGCTTCTTGGGAAGGGGGAGAAACTGGGGAAAGTAGGGGGAGAGAGAAGCAGAGAAATCATTTAGGAAACAATTGTAATGTTAGGAGACAGATGACAATGATATGAATCAGAACAGGGGCAGAGGGAATTGAAAGAGGCGGAGTTAGGGACCAATTGGATACGGAAAGTGAGACTAAATTTTCTAGCCAGAGTGGTTGAAAGAACACAAGAGAAGGGGCAGGCTCTGGGGGTTGGGGGAAGAAGATGAGGCATACTGTCTGGATTGTCACCAGCACACTACTTCCTTGGGATCCTGGAGTCACCCTGAGAAGAGAAGGAATCTTAGATTTTCTCATTCTGATGCATATTGATGGCAGGCTATGGGTGCCTTCAGCCTAGGAGGACCCGAGGAATCCATTTTGGTTAAAGCTTATACAAAATCTCTTTCTACTATGGAAATTTAACAGTCCCCTCCCAGTTTCAGCCACCACCACCTCCCCTCCTCCCACTCACCACCATAACAACAATTTCAGATAAACAATGAAAAAATTTTTAGTATGAGTATGTCCCATGTACTATTTAGGACAGATTTATACTCAGAAGTTATTTGTGGTTTATCTGAAATTCAAATTAGCTGGGCATCTTTATTTTATCTGGAAACACTGCATGACTTGACGTCTTTATCTGAGGCCTCACAGGAATCTCCACTCAATGTATCCACAACCGAACTTCCCAGGGGACACACTTAACCGTACGCTGGGATATACAGGTGAAAAAGCGAAGATGTCCTTGACTCCTCTGTCCTTCTTTTGCTCCCCCTAAAATCTAACCACTCTTCTCCAGCCATAGCCATTGCCCTAGTCCTGGTCACCACCATCTTTACCCATCACAGTGTCCTCTCTAGTCTCTGGTATGTGATTGCCACTAGTAGTCCAAAACATCTTATTTAAATGCACATTTTATCATGGTTCTCACTGGTTTCAATTCTAAAGTCTGAAATCCTTGCCACAGCCTCCCATGACGCGGCCTTTACTTCTTTCTCCCTCCTGTTTCTGGGTCCCTTTCTCAACACCCACAGCCACTCTGAGTTTCTTTCAGGTCTTCAGAAGTGGTGAGCTCATTCTTTTGTTGGGCCTTCTCACCCTCTGCCTGGAACGATCTTCCCTCCCTCTTTCCCTCTTAGCTCTTAATAATCCCGTAGGTGTCAGCCCCTGTCCTTCGCTCTCCTCAAGCCCGTGCTTCTCTTTTGGAGCAAGTGTCACTCTCTAATCACCTGCTCTGTGCCCTGTTAGACTGTAAGCTCCCCCAGAGCAACACATCATCTGTCTTCTCCACTGTATCCCGAGCCCCTAACACAGTCCCCGACCCAGAGAAGGAGCTTAAGTAATATTTCAGGCATGAACGAAAGAGCAACTTTTCTCCCCTTTCAGCCTAGGTGGTCTCCTCTTATTTCCTGTGAGCTCTCAGCACACAGTGCTCCCCAGAACTGGAATGTTTTGCAGATGGATTTAGAATTGACCCACCACTATGTCCCCCAGTTGGATGTCTCAGTCCTCCAGGTTCAACATCAGTAACTCAGCACCCTGCCAGGCTTGTCTCAATCCTGTATGTCCAGAGGGGAAAGCAGAACACAGAGTGGCCAGAGACAAGAGGGAGGGCAGGCAGCCTCTTGCAGAATGATGGCGGGCCTGATGCTGGTGAATTGAGGCACAGACCCGGCAACCAGGGCAGCCTTGTCTCCAGGCCCAGCTCCTGAAGTGTAGCCTCCTGAGTGGCCTTCCCAAGTCCCATGGAAGACCTCCAACAAAGGATGTGTTGAGCTTGGGGATTGTGGAGAGCTTCCAAGTGCACCTGCCTAGCAGGCTCTTGCAAATCAGGGCCTAGAATAGAAGGAACAATTAGGGCTGCAGAGTCACCATCAAGCAAGTGACCACCAAAGCAGCACAAGCGGTGAGCGCCCCCAGGGAGACCATGGGGATGTCCATGGAGAAGAGGTGAACAGAATTTGGGGGACACCTGGTTTAAGGGATTCAGGAAGATGAGTAGACTAAACGGGAAGTGGAAAAGAGGAACTAGGGCTGTAGAGGGAGAACGGTGAAGGTGCACAGGCCGGAAGCCGAGGGAATAACATTTAAAGAAGCAAAGGTTGAGCAAGAGTCAGCTGCCCCGAGAGGGTGACCTCTGAGAAGTGGAAGCTGAGGATGGAAAATAGGACGTCAGCGGTGACCTTTGAAGAGGAAAACTAGCTTCTGGTTCCAGACCCCTCCACCTTCACTCTGATGGCCCTTCCATGGGCAGGGAGAATGCTGCCCCCCCCACCTCGTCCATTTCCATAAGTGGGAGAACAGCTTATGATTTGGGGAGTGGTCAGGAAGAGGGAGAAAGTCAGCCCTAGTCAAGCAAGGCCCAGTCTCCAGAGCTGGGACAGTGTGCCCAGGAAGGTGAGGGGATGGTCCCCACTTTTCAGAGGCTAATGGCCTAGTGGAGGTGTCTAGGCCCTGCTGCTCAGCTCTGCCGCTTCTCAGGCCAGGGGCTTCCTGGCTGACCCCCTTTATCTCTGCGCCCCTCCTTGCCACCACCCATTCTTTTGCCTGGAGTTTGCCTCCCACCTCCCCCTTCTCCAGTCTCCAGAACCTGCCTGCAGATATGGCCACAGTCTCCCTAATTCTCCACTTCATTCTGCCCCACAAAGACAAGCCTACAACATACTTCCTTACGCATGTCTAATTCAGGGAAGCAAACAGCCAAACAAGCAACCAGTCTTCCCAGGTTGGGAGTTATGAGGCCTGTACAAACTACGCAAAGTCCCTACAGCTGAGAGTGGTTCCTGGTCTCTGCTCCTGATCCCTCCTGGGAGCCTCCACGGTCCTTAACCTCATGGCTTTGTTCCTGAGAGTAAGGCCTCCTTCTCTCTACCCCAATACAGATGTGCAGACCCCCCCTCCAAGTGTCCCCCCCATCTTCAGTGGGTACTCTGTCCGTTGGAGCTTCAGGTCCAAGGGACCCCCATTCCACAGGACTTCAGACTCATTCAGGAATGTTCCAATGGGAGGCATTCTCTCCAAGGAGGGCACAGGACAGCTTAATCTTTCATAATAATATTTTGTAAATGACACTTTTATGATACACTCCCATGCTCAAAAGGCTTCAGTGGCTCCCTGTGGCCTGGGAGCTGGGAGTGAAATCCTTCATTGGTGCTTCACTCCCTCAGGCAGGCTCCAGGGAGAGAAAGTGCCTTCCTTTGAGAGGAGAGAGGTGAGAGGGAGTCCACTGGTCTCTCTGCCCCAGAGGGCCCACTGAACCTGAGCATGCCCATCTCCCCAACACTGCCCCACCATGGGCTTCCAGCATACAAGGAATGGGAGTTTGGACAAGGAGGAGAGAAGCTGTAGTAAAGAATGAGCTCAGAAGACCTTTGCCTTAGGCTCCTGTGTTAGACTCCAGATTGCAGAGGATTAAGGAGAAACTCAGCTGAGCACTCAAGGCCCTTGTGAACATCTGGGCTGAGCTGTGGCCCAACGGTCAAGAGGCTTGACCTCCAGCACCTCTTCCAATAATGCCCACAAATCTTGAGCATGTCCTTTTTTCTCTAGCCTTAGAGAAATGCCCACAAATCTTGAGCATGTCCTTTTTTCTCTAGCCTTAGGCTCCTTAAGTAAAAATGGAGGGAACTAGATCCTAGGGTCCATTCCAGCTCTGCCATCCTACAACTCCATGACTTGGCCTTTCCTCCTCTCTCTTCCACACACAAGTCTTCTGCTCCAGCCTGATCCATTTCCTTAGGCCTCTGAACACTCTAGGCCAGAAAGGGCCAGCAGACTTATTCCCATTGTCACCTTTAGCCAGTTGGTGATGGCTGCATTGAGGAGTCTGCATTCCAAGTCAGTGGGAAACAGCGCTACAATCAAGGACCAATGTCCTGCTTGGACAGGGGAGGGAAGAGTGGTGCCAGGTATTTGCCGTATATTTGCCAGACTCGATCTATGCCCTTTCAGCCTTCCACCCTTTGACTCAAGCAATCCCCCTTCCTGGATTTCCTTCCCTTCTTCTCTATCTGTCCAAATTCTTTTCAGACCCATATTCTTCAAGGAGCTGGGGTATCTTCCAGCCCTCAGCATCCTCTTCCTCTTCCATGCTTTTTAGAGGTAATGACTTTTGAGGGACACTTGGTTTATTTCTAGTTTTTAGAGATGGCACACAGATCTACTACAAACAAAAAATAAATAAAAACAAAACAAAACAAAACAAAGATAATGACTCTTCTGCTCATTTGACATCAAACCCAGGCTGTCTTGCGAGGTTAAGTTCATTCTGGTGGGTTTCTATGTTCTCTCCCTCAGGAGACGGTGAGCTTCTGGACGGCAGGGCCTGTCTTGCATCACTCAGTCTCCATCTGACACAGCCCAGAGCTGGGCATGGAGCAGGTGCTTGGGGGAGTTCTCTGAGGGGAGACTTGTTATACACAAGAAAGACCAGAGAGTCAGATCCTGGCCCACATGACTGACAGTTGGTGCCTGAGCTGAATACACAGAGAGGGGGCATCCTGATGGGCTTAGTCAGAGGTGAGACTTAGAAACCAGTTCCCTAGAAGTCGGTTTCAAAATAGGGGAGGGACTTGTTGGGCGAGAGGAGGTGGGGAAGTTCCAGCTGTGGGCCAAGGGTGAAGGCTCAGAAGTGGGAAACAAAGAATCTGCTCTGGGAGATCTCACTGGAGAACAAGTCCTCATACATGAGGCCGTTTGCTCTTTGCCAAGTGGCTGTCCGTTTTTCCCTGCCTGCACACCATCTTTCCCCAACTCATGTGTGCTGGCTGCCCCACGCTGTTAATCAGTCCATCAGTCCATAAATTTGAGATGTTGGGGGTGCCCTGGGGTTGTTGGGCGGCAGTGTGAGCACCCCAAGAGCAGTAAATTCAGGATTGGAGCTGAGACATCGCTGAGGCCTCATAAAGTCATGATTTACGGGAAGTTATTCTCTGGCCTCTGCTGCTGGCCCTGTTATGCAGGGCCACATGCTGTGTATGTGTGTGCATGTGTGCATGTGTGTGTGTGTGTGTGTGGAGGGTGGGGTGGCAGATGGAAAGAAAGGAAATAAACCACCAGACGCCTGATGTTTAGGCAGTGGATGGGATTCTCCAGCACCCCAGCCGGCCTCCTATTGCATTTGGTCACCCACGGTTTGCTATTGAACCATTCTTAACCACAGTCTGATGAGTGCGGGCTTGTTTACTCTCCCCTACGCTTTCACAGGCCCCTCAGAGGCAGACACTGGCTTCTATTTCTGGTGTCTGCCCTGCTCCTCCCAGGCTCCTGGGAAGGCTGGACACACACCAGTTACTGGGCTGATGGACTGGCTGAGTGGGGAGGAGCAGGGGTTAATTAATCCTAGAAGGAAGGCCTCCCAGAAAAGTCCCAGCTGCCTGCTCCCTGTGGGCCCGCAAACCTGTCTGTGCCACCCTCTGCCAGTTCAATGTCCTCCGGGCATGATCCTGTCACTGCTGGCTCCGGTTGGCCCTCATCCTTCGGTCTCTCTGGGGAGACGTCACTGGCCCTCAGTTCTGAGTATTTCAGCTGGCTCTGTGAGCAGGGCCTGCTCTAAGACTGATCTGAATGAACGTGACCGCCTCCCTGTTTTACTAAGTTCCGTTCCTACAAACATCTCCCCGCCTTCCTGCCCAACTCATGGCTCTGCCTTCTCCTGGGGAGAAAGCCCGAGACGTCCTGAGCCTGTTTCTTCTCCAGGCCTTGATGCATCCCCTCTCTCACAGAGCTTGGATTTGCTGGGCCCTGACTCTGGGCATAGGTGGGGCAGTGACCTAGGCTAGGAGGGCCCCTGCCCTCCTGCAGCTCCAAGTCCATTGGGGTAACCAGAACACAAGGCTCATTGCGAAACCCTGCGAGGCAACACTTGCTTGATAAGCACCAAATGTGTGCAGAGAGCACTAGTCTCAGCCCAGCCTGGGCTCTCCTGGGTGGGCTGGAGTCCGGGAGGGATCCCTATAAAAGATGGAAAAGGGATTCTCCCAAGAGCATGGAGAGCCAGCCAGTTCAGCTACTCACCAGCTGTGTGACTTTGGGCAAGTCACCTAACCTCTCTGGATTCGGGTTCTTTATCCACACACCAAGGCTCTCTTATATTCTAGGATTCTGATAGTGCATGGCACAGAGCTGCAACCCAGTTGCTAGACAGGGAGAAGAAGGGCTTTGAGAACTCACTGAGGTGGAGGCAGAGGCCCAGGCCAACTGGGACGGGCACGGGGCTTGTGATCTTAAGCACAACTTCCCATGATCACTAGGTGCAAGGGTTTACACCTCAGAGGCCACTGGGGCCAGCACCACATCCTCAAGTCTGGGGCCCAGGTGCCTCAGGCCTGGGCTTCACCTCACCCCATCTCCACTATCCCAGTTCCAAGGCTGCGGTAGGCAAGGAAAGAAGAACCCTAGCTGGGCAGGGGGTGGGGGGCTGCAGGAGCCACGTCAGCGTCAACCAGGACAAAGATGAGCTATTCCTCCCAGCTTGAGATCGTTTATTTGCAAACAACAGTGTTTGTGCTGGCCACTGTTCTCCCATCTCCCAGGCCAACAGAGGCTGTCTGTGTGCCTGCCCGCCCCCTCTCAGGCTCCATCTCTGGCCTCCACCAGGGCCTCCACCAGGGCCTCCTGCATGTACAAACCCCCTGCTCTTTGCAGCGGCTCCCCATGCACAGAATCTGAGCCAAGTCCACATCCAGACGGGGGGAGTAGTCCGTGGAAGTTTAGGAGAGAGTTTAGAAGGGGTGACACCCAGTTTTGAGGCTAGCCAGCAGCGCTTTAAGCAGGGAAGGTGTGCATCCTGTCACATCCCAGACACCTGACTCTGACCACAGCTCAGCATCCCCACCCCCATCCCAAATCTCAAGGCCATCATCCATCCGTGCTGGGAATTTAGGGCTCCAAGCACCTCTGAATTAGCCTCCCAAGGTCCTGAAGCCCCAAGCCCAGGAGATCAAACCTCTCTGAAGTTTTGGCAAAGTCAGGGTAGACTCTGTGCAACGCGTCCCTCCATGATGTCAGACAAGCCCTTTCTAGCAGTTCTGTCCTTTGAGATAAGCACTTCTATTTAGGGCCTCATCAAGCCGCCAACTGCCCTTGGGAGGGTCGCATCAGTTCTGACAACCAAACGAGAATGTGTTTTCTTCTCCGATAGGGGAAACTGGGTATGGTCCAGGGGCCTGGGCAGAGGGGAGGGGAAGGAGGTGGGAGGGGTGTAAGCCCAGCTGCAGGGCTGATGGAGACATCTGTCTCCCCTTTGCTGAAACTGAGCCCTGGGAGACAGGTCCCTTGCTCTGGATCAGAGGCTTAAGGGTGGCACAGGGAGAGAACGAGTCTAAGAGCATCAGAGGGGAAGAGGGTGGACCCATTCGGCCCCAAGACCACCTCCTAAGGAGAGAGATGCCCTTTCCTTGCCCACATGCCCAGTCCCTGTCTGCTGTCTGCCCCCAAAGGATAGGGAAGTCAGAGAAATTCCAAAGATGTGTCAGCACAATCCCCTCCCTTCCTATTCCCAAAGTCTAAGCCATCCCTGCAGGCTTATCCCCACCCCAGGACTGGCTGGAAGGCTTCAGAGAGGGTGAGGCGTCTGGTAAGAAAGTCAGATTGAGTCAGAATCGCTCCTCAGCAGACTTATGGGCCCAGTCAGGCAGAGGGTGTTGAGAGGGGCTGAAGTATGGGTGCTGGAGATGTCAAAGACCTTGGGCCTCGGCAGCCCTGAAGTCAGGCAGCTGAAAGTACAATCAGGGACTCTAGCTGTGTGGCCTCTGAACTCTTCTTGACGTCTCTGAACTTCAGTTTCGCTCAAGTGGCGATAATCCCTATCCCATAGTTATGAGACTTAAAGCAGGGTGTGTGTGTGTGTGTGTGTGTGTGTGTGAAAGCTCCTGGCACAGAGTAGTGTTTATACATGTTCAAAGCATCCCCTGTGGCTTGGGCAGGTGGCAGGTTTTTGTCCTCAACTCTCCTCCTTAGCACAACCTTAGTGAGGAACCCAGAATCCACCCAGGAACCCCTAGGCTGGGGTAACTGTTAAGTCGGCTCCAACAGCTTGGTGCTGAAGCTTTTGCATGGGGCCAGCCCCGGGTGGGCAGAGCTCTGCGTCAATATGTAGGAGGACCACTTCTGCGTCTACTTCAAGTCCCCCTCGAGAGGAGGTCCAGGGTGTCCCTGGGCTGGGGTGGTGGCCTTCAGACGCCTGAAGTCATGCTGTGCTTGTGGATTTCCACCCTTCCAATCCTCCTCCCCAGACACACACACGCACGCACACATGCACAAGTGCTCACACACGCACGCATGTGCATGCACTGCCCCCATATCTGAGCAAGACCAGGGTCAACCCTCCGAGTCCACATGTTTTGCCTGTGGACTGTGAACATCGTGGTCTGGAAGGGCAAAGGAAATCCCCAGGGTGGGAAAGCAGCGCCTCCAGCATGGGTACTGAGCTGGTGGGGAGGGGTGTTGCGGAGCTGACTAGGTTTATGGGAATCCCAGATTTCTACTGCGACAGCTGCCGAGTCTCCCCGCATTCTCTCCCACCTGTCACCGCCCCCCTGACTCACGGCCCACCCGTCTGCCCAAGGCCTCTGAGGAAGTCTCCAGACATCCCTGCCCTGGCCTTGCCCCTGTTAATTTCAGATATCCTATTAAGGAGTTCTGAAGTGTCCAAGGAGGTCCCCAGCTATAAAACCTCGGGCTTTGGAGCTCTGTAGCTTTGAGGCCCCTTGATGGAGGGGAAAGAGGGAGTGAAGCCTAAAGCCAGACAAGGTCAGGAGGGGCAAGGAACTGGTTTCCTGAGCCCTAGGGATGGGATGCACATCTGCCCACGGGATCAGACCACCCTGGGGCACCCTGGCTCTGTCACTTACAAGCTGAGTGACCATGGTCAGTTAGTTACCCTCTCTGGGCTAAAGGGACTAATTCCTACCTCCTGGGGTTGTAAGAATTGAATGGGATCAGGATGCGAAGTGGTTGACCCAGGACCTGGCCCGGAGTAGGCGGTCAGTAGCTATAACAACATGCATGATCTCAGTTAATGGCAACTCCATCCTTCCAGGAGCTCAGGCCAAAAACTGTGGAGTCATCCTTGACTCCTCTTTCTCTCATATCCTCCACCAAAACTATCAGCAAATCCCGACGTCTCTCCCTGTATCCAGCATCCCACTTCTTCTCACCAACTCCTATCACCCCACCCAAGTCCAAGCCGCCATTATCCCTCTCCGGGTTATTGCAGCAGCTTCCCATCATGTCTCTCATTGGCCCCTTCAGTCCTGTCTCAACATAGTAGCTAGGGGGATGAAACACTCCATGGCTCCCTATTTCACTCACCCAAGTCCATGCAATGGCCAACAAGGCTGCTCATGATCTGCTCACCTACCCCATTTCTCTGACCTCTCCTCCCACCAGTTTCTGCCTGACTCCCCCTGCGCCAGCCCTCTGACCAACGCCTGTTGCTCAGCACTCAGGACATGGCCTCCCCCTGCTTGGGGTGCTCATTCCCTGATACCCACGTGACTCAATCTCCCCTTCCTTACTAGGCCCACCTTGGCCACTGCAGTTCACATTGCTACCCACTCCAACCCAGGACCCCTCACCCCTTAGCCTGCTCCCACCATGCTTAGACCTTCTAGCATACCACGTAACTTACTGATTTATTGCTTAGCGTCCGTGGTCTGTCTTCTCTCACTAGAATGTAAGCCACACAAGGGCGGAGATCTCGTTCTGTTCCCTGATGTATCCCAGGCACCTAGAACTCAGTAAACATTTGTCATGTGAGTGATGGAATCTCACAACAACCTACGAGGTGGTTAAGGCAACCTACTTCTTTTAATCACAGAAAACCCCAGGTTTTCTGCTGTTAAGTTCTGATCCTCTCCAGGTGCCTGGGGTCAGGGTGGGGTGACAGTGAAAAGATGGCTCCTCCGTCCCCTTGGCCCCCTCCCTTTTATAAGCTCCCACCCTGGAGCGCTGGCTCTTTTAACACTCTGCCACAAGCACAGATGCAACCCCGTTCCTTTGGCTCCCCTCTGCGTGCTGAAGCCGGCTGGAAGTTTCCTGAGTTTTTACTACTTCCTACTATGGGAGAAGATTCGGGAAATTAACACAGAAAACACAAGAATCATAAAAATGGTCTGGTTTACGAAATGCAGGATTCTGGCCCAGTCCTCAGAACATGTAGTCTCCGTCTTGTTTCCAGGACCTTCTGAGATGTCTGCATTTTTGCCTCAGGTGCCTGGCCTGGGTTCCCTCCTTCCCGGGTCCCAACCTCCCACCTGCCACCTGCACCCTTCCTTCTCCCTCCTGCCCCTGGAGCTGGAAACCTAACCCCACTGTTGACCGGCCACGACCTAGACAAGGTCGCTTCTCAGGGACAGTTTCCTCTTCTGTAAAATGGGAGGGTAGTGCCTTGGCCCTCAAGTCGTGTTGGGAGCACAGATGAAATGACCCTGTGATGGGTTTCGGGAACTTTCAAACCTTATACACAAGCCGAAGATCAACGGGAGGTGTGTGGATGGAGTCAGGGCCTGCCCCAGACCAGGATGACAAAGGAACCCGAAATAGGGGCAGCGGGCACTGGTGACACAGCTGCAGTCTGCAAAGCTCACCCTTGCCTTGCCAGGTCAGGTCAACCCTTGCTGGGGTACTTACAATCCGACCGCAGACAAAAGGGCTTTATTTTAATTAAAGAATGACTGCTCACTCTCCTGACTACCTGGTTGTAAATGAGGCTGAGAGTGGGGGTGCTGGAACACAGGGAAACTGAAGCTCAAAGTGGGGCCATGCTTTGAGGTTCCACCAAATGTGGTACAAGATCCTGGGGGAGCTCATGCCCTGGGTGGGGGGTCGGGCAAGGCACCTTTGGAGGCAGAATCTTTATACCTTCTTGGGAAACTGTGTTTGGCATAATGAAATCCATGAAGTACCTACTACGTGTCAGGCACTGTGCTCAGTGTTGAGGATACAGCCATGAAGAGGATAGACAGGGCTCCTGCCCTCAGGGGGCATGCAGTCTATAGGTGAGACAGACGTTAAGCAAATACACACGTAATTATTATCATGCACAGAGGCCAGAGCTCGGAAGGAGAGGCACAGGGTGTCATGAAAGTGTATAAACAGGGGACTTGACTTTGTGCAAGGGCTGCAGGCCAGGTCAGGAAGGCTTCCCCAAAAGTGCCGTTTGAGCTGAGAACTAGCTGCAAGACACTGTTCGATTATTTCTCGCAAGTCAAAACTTGGTTCCACACATGTCCCTTCAGCCCCTAGAAAGCTGGACAGAGCGGGTGGCCCCGAGGCACTTGGGGGAAGCCAGGTCCCCAGGGAAGAAGGAGATAAGTGATGGGATAGGGGCGTCCTGAGGGGTGCAGCCTGGGCTCTGCCGCGCAGTCCTTGCCGAGCCCACCCATCCCCCAGCACACCCGAGCCGCCCTCACAGACTGCAGGCTCCAAGCTGCTTAGCCACCCGCGGACGCAGCGGGGCAGGGCTCCATGACCTCACTGTAATGGTGTCCTACAGCCTGGCCAGCAGGAGGAGAAAACAAACACGGAAAAGTCCCCTGTGCTCCCAGATGCCTGTTCAGGAAGACTCAGGGCTCCAGGCTGTGGGCAGCATGCCCAGCTCAGGAGGCCTGAACGGAATTCGAAAGTGCTTTTTTCTCGCTGAAAAATTCCAAAGATTGCTCAACATTCCTTTGGCCCCAGGAGCTGGGGTTTGGCAGGAGGAGAGCTGGGACCCGGAGGCTGTGGGCCTGCTATATCGCTCAGGGCTGTTAGGGAATGGCCCCTCTGCTCTGCTCCCTGGGGGGCAGCAAGAGGGAAGAGGGGGCAGGGGGGGCTATGGGAACCCTCCCTCTCCCACATGCACACACAGGGGCGCTGATGGTGGGGTGGACTTTGTGGGGCTGGAAGGAGCATGGGGACATTTACAGACTCCAGTAGAGGGGAGAAGACGTTTCTGTCCCCTGATGAGAGCCGCCATGTTCCTAAGAGGACCTGAGACTGGGGGCCCAGATGCTGCGGCTCTGGTGCAAAGGCCCATTTTTCTAGCTCTCAGGAGCCACTGGAGTAGAACACTGAAATCCACTCTCTGTGGCCACAAGGAAGATGAGCTCCTTCTTTCCAACTCTGAGGAGCTTAGCTCAAATGCCCCCTCCTCCGGGCCGCCCGCTCCCTGCCTGCATTGGAATCCTCTCCTCTGATAAGGCACTTACCACATGATGTCTCACATTGTAGCTGGTTCTCTAAACGTCTGCTCTCCTCTCCTAAGGAGGACATGCTCTGGAAGGCAGGAGACTTTTTGGTTCATATCTGTGTAATTCTGCAGGACCCAGCTGGTGCAGAGATGTAGGTCCCGAGATGTTCACCACAGCATTGCTTACAACAGCGGAGAATGTGTTCAAGAATACAGCTTTGATTAAATAAGTTAGAGTGCACCCATATGTTGAAACGCTGAGCAGCCATCAGCAATTCCATTTTCAAAAATATTTAAAGATATGGGAGAATATTAAAATCAACCAACTCCTGTCTTGCGAAGCCAACTACCATTAACACTTCAGTGTGTTTCCTTTACATGTTCCTTTCTATGTAGGTATATACAAGGACAGTAAAATCCTACCAAAATGTGATGTGTGTGGGGATAAAAATTAAATTGTCTTAAGTGTGGGGTTGCGTTACTGTGAAAGTAATGGAAAACAGCAATTGGGGGGAGTCTATATTGTCACAAAAGGCACAATATGAAGATGTTGAAAATTACTCTGCATTCAGCACTCTGTCCACTGAACTGAGAAAAATCCCTAATGACCTTGAGGCTAACCTCACCCTCTCATCCTTAGAAGGGAAGGGCGGTGGGCAGCCAGTTTGAGAATGAGGGTAGGGAGAATGAAGTCTATTGATTACATGCAATTTTGCATAATCATTGAATTTGATGTATATTTTTAATGAAATTAGAATCACACTGTCTATAAATATGTTTCATGTCTTATAAGCATTATATCTTAAGTAACACTCTATCTTATTAAATATCACTTTAAAATGTGTCATTATTGTAAATGTCCTTGTTTTTTTAAAAAACTTTTGTTCTTATCTTTGACTTCCCTCCCTTATTTTTAGGGTGCAATTGCTGGGTCAAAAGGTGCAAATATTTTGGGACCGCCCCATGACCTAGTCGTTGAGTTTGACACGCTCCACTTCAGTGGTCTTGGTTCGGATCCCATGTGGGGACCTACACCACTCGTTAATCGCCATGCTGTGGTGGTGATCCACATACAAAAATAGAGGAAGATTGGCACAGATATTAGCTCAGGGCAGATCTTCCTCAAGCAAAAAGAGGCAGATTGGCAACAGATGTTAGCTTGGGGTGAATCTTCCTCAGCAAAAAAAAAAAAAAAAAAAGTATAAATATTGAAATATAGTTCCAGATTTCCCTTCCAGAAAAGTTCCAAATTATACTCAGCAGGAGGAGAGAGTGTTGCCTGCAACCCTGTCAGTGGGAAGTTAATTACTGTAAAAGTGAGTGGATAGATCTGAGAGATTTCCAAAGGGAGAATAGACGAGATTTGACGGCTGCTCTGTTGTGGGGTTTCAATCAAGAGCAGGAGGGGCCGATGGTACTGAGGTGCTTGGCTTGGGTGTGTGTAAAGATGGGGAAGCCTTTAGGGGAGAAAGGGGAAAAAGAAAGAGGACTTGGATCTGGAAAATAGAAATTTGTTTTGGAAATACTGCATATTTAAAAGAAACAAACAAAAAACCACATATGACCCAGAAGATAAATAAAGAAAAACATTTCCCCCAAAGAAAACACGCAAATAGTTAAAGAGTAACAAAGTATCAATCTCATCATTCCGTTAACTAAGATTCACTTAATTGAAGATAATAGAAATTTAAATTTTACAAGTGTAGTTAACAGGGAGAATTTAGAGAAGATTCACAAAAGACTAGAAGAGCAGAGATACGCTGGGCCCAGATCCTCACGCTGACGAGATTCACCCTGTCTCTAGTCTTTGTTTTTCTTCACAGGTCAACCTTATTCTCTCTCAGATTGCCATGGTCCACGTGGCAGGAAGCATGGCTTTCAGGAGTGCCTATGGCTGACCTCTCACAGTTTCGCCTCCAGAGAGCTACTAAGACCTGGTCTCTCTGGTCTCAAGGTCAAAAATCTCAAGGAAGGGCTCTTATTCACCCAATGTGGTCCATCAAGCAAAGCTGAGGATGAGCTATTCTGACTGGCCACCTTAGGTCAAGTACTCTTCCTTGGTCTAATAAACAGTGTCTGGGGCAGGATTTAGAAGAGAATGGAGCACGCATGTGAACCACGTGGTTAGTCAGGAAAGAACATCTCGAGGAGGAAAGGGGATGCTCTTCTGGGCGTGTGAAACAATGGATATTCACTGGATTCCCAGCGTAACCATGTAATTTCCTTTCCATACAAATAATGCCCCCAAATTCCCTCTCTTGCCACAGTGCAACCGTCCCCTTCCCGGTGGGATGGACCTCAAAGCCGTCCAGCTACTGTGTCCTGCTCCAAGTCCGGAATCTACTGGATGGAAAATTTCTTTTTCCTCTGGTTGTTTTTAGGATCTTCTTGTTTATTCTTGATGTTCTGCAGATTTAGAACAGCGTGTATAGGCACGGGTTTCTTATTTATTCTACTCAGCATTCAGTGGGCACTTTTCTGTCTGAGGATTCAGGAGAATTGTTCACTGTCATCTCTGCAGGCTCCGCTGTTGGCTCTGATCCTTTATTTGGAATCTCCTCTTGGATGGAGCCTCTCAAACTCTTTTCCATGTCTCGTAATTACCCTCTCATAATTTTCCATTTTTATCTCCTGTGCTGAGTTCTGGGTGAGCTCCTCAGCTCCATCTTTCAAAGCACTAATTATTTATTCAACTATGTTTGGTGCAGAGCTTCCCTCATCTGTTCAGTTTTTATTTCCAGTACTGGATTTTTTCATTTCCAGGGTTTCTAATTGTTCCTCTTCCATATCCACTTACTCTTGTTCATTTCTTCCCTCGTCTTTTGAGGATTCTAAACGTGCTTATTTTTACAATCATTTTCATCTTGCTCTACTATTTTCTTTTCATCTGGAGGAAGTTTATCTCCACTGATTGCTTTTGTTGGCAGCCTTTCTTCACATTAGTTTTCCTGTTTCTTTTCTATTTCCGATCCACAGAGATGTTTATTTTTCTTCTGAAATGTGGCTGTCTTCCTTTATTTTCCTCTCTTTCTTATGTCTCACTTTCACTGGAGAGGCAGTGTGGACTGATGGTTAAAAACTCAGGTCTGGGCACTCACTGCCTGTGTGCAGATCTTGGCTCCCTGACTTAATAGCTTCGTGACCTCAGGCAGGTGTCTTCATCCCTCTGAGCCTCAGTTTCCCCATCTGTGAACTGAGGGATAATAATAGCACCTACCTAATAGGACTGTTGGGAGGATTGAGTGACGGATGCACATAAAGCAGTTAAGCAGTGCCTAGAACACGCCAAGTGTTTCATACATGCTAGATATTGTTTCTACATATTTGGAGAAAAGGAGTGAGTTTGGGTGTGGATAGGAGTGGTGCTTGAAGCGTTAGCTTTGAGGGCTATTTGACAGCAAGTCCGAGTTCAGGATTCTTGAGTGTGTCTATTCCTCTTGGTCAAGTCTTCTCGTGGCTCCCCATGATCTTGCCCTCGTTGGCTATGTGATTACTATAACCACCAACACGCCTCATGTATGATGCTGGTGGAAAACAGGGTAACCGTCATAAATGCTACCGTTTAAAATGAGTGAAAAGGAGGCGATATGCAGTGGTCACTGGTCCAGCGTTTAAACCACATCCAGCTGGACAGGGATGGTGAGGTCAGAGCTGTGGCTGTTGAATATCCCTGCCTCTTGGCAAAGAATGAGTTCTCTGCTCGCAGGCTGACTCTCCAGGCTCTGCCTGTTGGGAACATTTCCCTTGCCCACGTCCATAAGACCCCTCGCAAGCAGGGTGCTGGAGAGGATCCCCACACTCAGGGCTGGACTGCCTCACGAACCACTTTCTGATGGTCTAGACACCTGGGAATTGC
This sequence comes from Equus quagga, assembly GCF_021613505.1. NCBI lineage: Eukaryota > Metazoa > Chordata > Mammalia > Perissodactyla > Equidae > Equus > Equus quagga. The sequence continues at coordinate 41,145,688 of NC_060284.1, read as the reverse complement.
CTCATGATAGAGTTTCCCGAACTTGCTGGATGATAGAAATATCCTGGGGAATTCAGTGAAAATACAGATTCTCAATCACACACCACATCCACTGACTCTCCAAGGGGAGGTGCTTGGGAATTTCTATTTTTAACAATCATCTCAGGTGATTCTTATCATTAAGAATGTTTGAAAACTAACTCCTTTAGTGGTTGGAGTAATCACACACCTCAGTTTGGCAGACTTGGGCTTTATTAACTCTTCAACTCTGAAATCTTAATCAGCTGATAGTGAGTTTCATTTTGGGGGTCTCTTTTGGCCAGTAACCAACCCCAGAAAGCTGTAAGGCATGAGGGCATATTGGACGCCACCCACGTGGCTCCAGCTTCTCAGGGCAGCTCCGGAGGCTCTGCCCTTCCTCTAGGGCTCAGCGGGAAATGTGAGGAGGGAAGGCACGGCTGGCTGCTCTGCCCTCAATGTTGTCCCTGCTCAGGGACTTTTGCATCACGCTGGGCTGTGGTGGGGGAGGCTGGCAATTCCTCATCAGTCAGGGAGTGCACATCATGAGGCGCTTGGCTGGTTGTGGTCCTTCCCAGGTATCACCACTCCAGTTTCCAGGATTCTACAGCTTCTGAATCAGAGCAGAACCTTTAGCATAGGGCAGAGCATTAGGCTTTTGCTGTTGAGCAAAGGGCGCGACTCTGTGACCTTGGCCCTTTGGGACTGCTGGCTACCAACAGAAAGACCTCTCCTAAAGCTGTACCTGTCTGTCCAGAGGCTCCCTAAATGCTTGCTTCTTCCAGGTCCTTTCTTCCTCTCTTTTACGGCACCCTACCACAGGCTGAGAGCAATCACTGACTCATTCTATTATCCTGGTATTTTCATACCAAAGTATAAGTCTGAATGGCACGTGGCTGGAGTCCCAAGAGCCACTGGAAGATAGTCTAGCCAACTGCCTTGATAACATAAAAATAAGGAATGCAATTTTCCCAGCCTAGGGTCTACAGATACTCATGGCACCCCCCTCTCCCCAACCAGCCTTGATTCAGCCATTTGGGGCTCACCAATTTCCACTCCCCAGTCAGGTTCCAATTTCTGTATTACGATTCATTTAGTAGTAAGTGACAGGAACACAACTCAAACTCCTTTCTGCAAAAAAGACATTTGTTGGAAGTGTCACACAGCCTGAAGAAGAGCAGGGATGCAGCTGACCTCAGTGACCAAAACCACTGAGACTTTCTCCCTGTCCCTCTTGCTTACTTTCCTCTGCCTGTCAGCATCATTCTCTCCAGCAGGTTTTGTGCAGATGGCAGAAACATGCCCCTGGCAGTTGGCGTGACTCACCTCTCCCTCTGCACTAACACAGAAGGATGGAGTTTGTTTCTCTAATCCTAAAATTTTAAACTACAAAGAAAGGTTCTGAACGGCTTAGCCTCCCCCAGGTGTCCAGCTTGATTTTGGACCACATATTTAGAAGGAAGAGAGGGAGCATTTCCCAGAAGAGTCTTTTCTGGTTAGACAGAACAGTAGATGTGCTCTCCCCCCAAAATCAGAGAAATACAAATTAAAATAGCAATTAAGTACCACTGGAATGAAATGAAATGTAGATACCCAATGCAGTTTTCTATTGCGGCGGTAACAAATTACCACAAATTTAGTGGCTTAAAACAACCCAGATGTATTCTCTTACAGTTCTGTAGTCAGAAGTCCCACACAGTCTCACTGGCTGGGATCAGGGTGTTGGCAAGGCTGTGCTCCTTCTAGAGGCTCTCGGGGAGAATCCATTTCCTTGCCTTTTCCAGCTTCTAGACATCTCCCACATTCCTTGGCTCGTAGCCCCTTCCTCATTCAAAACCAGCAACACGGGGCTGAGTCGTTCTCACCCAGCTGTCTTTCTGGTTCTCTTCTGCCTCTCTCTCCCACTTTTAAGGACCCTTGTGATTACATTGGGCTTATCCAGATAATCCAGGATAATCTCCTCATCTTAAGATCAGCCTGTTAGCAACCTTAATACCCCTTTACCAAGTAAGGGAACCTATTTGTAGGTCCCAGGCTTTAGAGGAGGACATCTGGGGGGGACATTATTCTGATTATCACAGCTGGTGAGAGTGCAGTGCATAGATCCTCTCAAATTCTTCTGGTAAAAGTGTAAATTTGCAGGAAATTTCTGAAAAGTAGGTTGATAGTTTGATAAAATAGGCATTAAGATGTTTATATTTGTTCATCTAATAATTCTAATAATCTGTTCTAAAGAAATAATGCTAAATATGTGTGGCAGGTGGAATTTGTACACTAAAATATTCATCACGACTTTACTTAAACCATCAAAATGTCCAACCCTAATGTCCAGTGGTGGCAAGGCTGAGTAAGCCATAGGATATCCAAATAGGGAAATTATGTTGGTAGTCAAAAGTTTTGTTTCTGAGAAACTTTTAATAAAATGAAAGTATGTGTATGCCCTAATGTTCCGCTCAGTTTTGCTGTGAACCTAAAACTGCTCTAAAAACAGTAAAGTCTATTAATTGAAAAGAAAAGAGGAGAATACAAAACAATCATAGATACAGTATGATTTTAAAAAATAGACGTACAAAAAGGCTTGGAAAGAAAAAATGTTAACAGTGGTTAACTTATGGCTGGTGGGATTATTTACAGGTCATTTTTTCTTTATATCTACCTTTTAATTTATTTTTTAATTAGCCCTTCCATGCACAGAACTGGGTTAATCATAATCCTTGTTTCATGACACACTCATCATTATTTTAGGCATAGACATGTCTGTTTATTTATTTGGTTAGTTTGGTAGTTATTTTGATAATGGAATAAGTACCCACAAACCTAACACTCAAAACAAAATACCCCTAACCATGCCCCCGACACCCTCCCTGTAGCCCTCCCTATTCAAGAAAATTGTGATCCCGAATCCCACGTTTGTCTTTTCTTTGCTTTCCTGTTTATATAGTTTTACTGCATCTGTTGTGGGATCGCTACCTCCTCGAAAAGTCCTCTTCTTTCATTTATTTCCAGGAGGTCTTGCAAGGGGGAAGCATTTTCATTCTTAGACCAAAGAAACTCTTCTACACTCAAGCAGGGGTGTTGATATAAGAATAACTGATGAAATGCCATTTTAACTATTTATCCTTCGAATCGTCTATGGTCATTCCCATAACACTCACACTCAGTTCAGAAGTTGCAATTCAACACCGGAATGTGTGGTGGTCAAATCCCACACTCTTGGTGAAGGGAGGTTTTGAGGAGCCCTTGAGTTTCATGTGGGATTCAGGCCTTCCTTGGGGGGGAGACCCACTTTCCCTGGTCTCATTCTCTGGTCTGTCTCAAGATGGTGCCAGGTCATTCCTGCCCAATGGGACACAGTTGACCTACCTGGAATCCAGATGGATAAGTTGAAGGCCTGTGGCCCAAGCTTTCTCAAGCCAAATTAATTTGAGGGCTCCCAGGCTGACTTCCGTGCTCAGGGATTTCATTTTTATCTCAACTACTTGGTAACTATTTCACCAGGAGACCTCTTATGAGTATCAGCTATATGTCTTCAGACCAAAGGTCTTAACCGAGGACCCATTTCAGAATCACCTGAGAATGCTTTAAAAAAGTACAGATGCATAAATCAACCCCATTCCAACAGGTGCTGTAAGTCTCGTGTCAGGAAGTTTAAAGCATTCCCTGGAGACTAGATGGGCACTCTCGGTTAAGAACCACAGTGTCAGAAAATGTCTGGCCAAGGTTCATGCCTGCCTTGGCCTTCACCAAACTCTTCAATGCAATTCCACTTCCCCAGGAGCCTGTCTTTTAGCCCTATGTTTCAAGAGACAGATGTCCATCTTTTTTTTCTTATGCCTCCCCACAAATTGACATTCACCTTCTGACTATCAGGAAAGGGGCCAACTGTCCTTGAGAGATGCTTGCGTTGGCAGTTTTTCATATTTTGGCCACTGTGATTTCCTGCAGACATGTTAGATCTCTCTCTTTCTCTGTTTTTCTCTCTCTCTGCCCCTCCCCATCTCTCATTTCAGATTACCCTGCAGATCAGCTTTGTTCTTTTCTCCATGGAATAGGCACCTGCAGACTTCCATCCTGCACTTCTGAGACCCAAGAGGCAAAAGGATTTCTCTCTCCAGGACTAGTTTGAAAAATCTTGCAGAAAGACCATGTTTGAGAGAAAATTCAAATGATGGCTAAGAGCATGGACTCTAGAGCCAAAGTTTAAATCCCGGCTGTATAAAACAGACAAATTATTTAATTTCCTTTGTCTCAGTTTCCCCATCTGTAAAATGAAGAGGAGAACTGTACCTACTCCAGTGGGTTGTTGGGAGTTTCCATGAGCTAACGATGCACTCAAAACAGTTCCCAGTACATAGTAAGTATTTTATAAGTAGGTGACCACATGTCCTGCTGATGACTCAAGAATGTTGAATTTGCTTCATGAACTCAACTCTCTTAAAGCAGAAGAAATAAGGTGAGCTCTTTTGTTGGGCCTAATTCTAAAACATGTGTCAATATTGGGTTATGATGTAGAAGTGACTGGACTTTGGGAGAAAGAATTCACTTCATCATGGAGCCCTTTATGGTACAAAAGGGACCTGTGCTCATTGCACATATTTAGTCATGTTCACTTCACTTAAGGAAAGCAGATTTCAACAAGTTGGGAAATTTGCATGAGTCAGAAATTTTAAAGAGATTATGGCTAAAGAGGGACAGAAATCTCCAAGGAATAAAATTCTCGTTATACAATCGTGGATTAACCAAGGAAGCATGCTTGGACATGCCTCTTCCTCCTTTGCCATGTTTCATCCCCTTCCAAGTACTGCCCGTTTTATATCCCAAATTTGTCTTGGCCTTTCTTCCCATTCCCACATCACCCCCTCTTGTTCAGGCTGCCTTAAGTATTCAGCTGGGCTATAGCATCAGCTTCCCAACTGGCCACCTCCTATCAACTCTGGCCCCTTCCAGAGTTCCAGTGCGTTCTTCACTCTCCACACTGTAATGAGAGTGGTTGTTTTGAAATACAAATCTGATTGTATTCCTGCTGTCCCTGTTCCACCCCTAACCCCTGAAAGCACTCAATGGCCTCCCTGTTCTTTCAGGATCAAGAAAAACAGCCTTAACAGCCTACCAGGTGCTGCAGAGTCTTTCATGGCTCAATAACTCATTTCTTTTTTAGTGCTGAGGAATATTTCGTTGTCTGGATGGACCACATCTTAATGTATCCACTCACCTACTGAAGGACATCGTGGTTGCTTTCAAGTTTTAGCAATTATGAATAAACATTTTTTGTGTGGACATAATCTTCAACTTATCTGGACAAATACCAAGAAGCGTGGTTGCTGGATCCTATGGTAAGAGTATACTAGTTTTATAAGAACTAAACTGTCTTCCAAAGTGGTGGTACCATTTTGCATTCCCATCAGCAACGCAGGAGAGCTCCTGCTGCTCCACATCCTCATCCACGTGCGCTGCCCTCAGCGTTTTGGATTCTGACCATTCTAGTAGGTGTGTAATGGTATCTCATTGTACTTTTAGTTTGCATTTCCCAATGACTGTGATGTGGAGCATCTTTTCATATGTCATTTGCCATCTGGATATCTTCTTTAGTGAGATGTCTGTTCAAATCTTTTGCCCATTTTTTAACTGGGTTGTTTCTTTCTCCCTTTTAGACTCCAGTCAATCCTTCCTACTCATGTTTTAGATCTTAATTCAGTGATTCCTTCCTTGCATCTTTGACTAGATTAAAAAAAAAAAACATAAATTCTTAGAGCACCATGTAACTCTTCTTCACGGTTTTCATGCTTGCAATTTTATATTTACTTGTTTGATTATTTGAATAGCATCTGTCTCCCTGAGTCTGTAAGAGCATGCACCACATCTGGTTCTGTTCTTTAGTATGTCAGTAGTGCCCAGCACTGTGCCCAACACATGGTGGGTGCTGAACAAATATTTGTGGGATCAGCAATAAACTAATAGCCTCATTGAGAAAGACGGTGGACTAGGGGGGAGGGGTCATCTAGAGAAACCACTCAGAATACGGAGTGAGCCCAGAATTTCAAAGAGCATGTCCAACAGTGGGGGTGGGGGCAGACAGCCAAAAACAAATGCCAAAAAGCACAAACCTGTAAGACTAGTGTCAGGAATACTAATGTGTAAAAGGAGCTGTGGCTTAACCAAGTGACTGAGACCACAGAAAGACTGTTTTAGAAAATTATTTGGAGCAAGAAAAATAACAAGGAACAGCTAGGCCCTGCACTTAGTGGAAGGGCATAGTTTTTAATGCCTCCTGTTTTTCTCCCTCAAGAAAAGTAATTCTCAAACCAGAAAGTATAAAGGTAAATTCCAGAAGAATGTCAAGTTCAAGATCGGTGAAGAGGTGGGGAAGCATCTGGCCACATTACGTGAGCTTTAGTTTCAGATGAGTCTCATCAGAATTTGGAGATATGAATTGCAGAGCCAACGTCCATGACTTCTGAGAAATTTGGGAAAGCAGCCAATAGCCAAGGAAATATGAAGTTTCTCGGTTTTCAAAAAGGGAAATAATGTGCACTTGGGTAAATTTATTGACCTCTGACTTCCAAACTCGACATTGATTCATGGCACAAGTGCATACTGGATTTGTAATGGGGGCCCTAGAAAGTGGAATTTTAGATCTTTCCACCTCAATAAGCCACCATTTCAAAGTCACCAGCCAGCAAGGGGGAGGCAGCGAATCACCCTAGAGGAAGTCTTTGCTTCTAGAACAATCACACGAATGATACCCTTCAGCTGTGTAAATGTAGGCAGCTGGGTACCATTATCCTGAGTATAGGCTACAACTGGACATTTTCCCCTAATGTATAGCTTGACAACAGCTGTTCTTCTCCATATTTCTTGGTATGAATAGCAGGTTCTAGAAGCAACTGGGCAAATTTATACAAGTGTAAGGAGCCTTCTGAGAGAAACAGGATCAGGACCAATCTCTTCTCATCTGAGGCCAAATATATTAGATCTTCTCTGATGGGTTGAAATGGTCATACCTGAATAGATGACTGAGCGCTCCACCCCACGCAGCTCACCCCCACCCCTACACCCCCATACACCCCCCACCCCACCCCCATCCCCACCCAAGGGGGAAACTAACCAGGGGGGAGGGGAAGTGTGACATGTTGACTTGACTGCCATCCGGCATAGTTTGTGGCTGGAGCACCCTCCCAGCCAAGTTGGCCCAGCTGAGAGGGTTTGGTGTAGGAGCCCACGTGGGGCATGAGTGTGTAAGCATGACACTGGGGGAGACTCACTGGGGCCTGTGTAGAGAGCTGGACTGTCGGCATTAGTGCATCAGGCACCGGGTGGGGCCTTCTCTTTTCCACAGGGATACAGAGGCAACAGCAGCAGAGACAGCGAACTGGTTCCCCGGCCAAGCCCTGCACAGACTGCATGGCCAAACGCAGGCAGCAGGGAGAGGGAGCCTTGCTTATTTGGTGTACTGGGCTGAACGGTGTCCCCCAAAAATTCACGTCCACTGGAAACCTCTGAATGCAACCTTATTTGGAAATAGGGTCGTTGCAGATGTAATCAGTTAAGATGAGGTCATTCTGGATTAGGGTAGGCCCTAAATCTGATATGACTGGTGTCCTCATAAGAAGAGAGGAGGACACAGAGAGACCCCTGGGGAAGAAGGCCATATGACCACGGAGGCAGAGGCTGTAGTGATGCGGCTGCAAGCCAAGGAATGCCAAGGATTGCCAGGAGACACAAGAGGCTGGGAGAGGGCCATGGAACAGCTTCTCCCTCAGAGCCTCCGGGAGGACCAACCCTGCCAACACCCTGATTTCAGACTTCTGGCCTCCTGAGCTGTGAGAGAATAAATTTCTGTTGTTATAAGCCACCAAGTTTGTGGTACTTTCTTATGGCAGTCCTAGAAACAAATTGACTCGGGCATGTGGGGATTCAAGAGATGAATTTGGAAAATAAGGAATGAGGTAAGTCTTATTTGAATGCCAATCTGGTAAACCAAGTTCCACCAGCTGCGGAGTATTAAACAACAGTCTTCTCTGTTTTGATAATCAAGAAAATGCAGAAATGATAACATCTTATACTATTTTGGTGGATGAACTAGAGAAGTGTGGGTTAGATGATGACACAAGTATGAGGGTTTTCAGCCAGCTCACCACTCAATGGGACTGATGGCTGCATGCTGACCCACAGAAGAGGCAGCCCTCTGTCCTTCCGTAGCAAGCTGGATGAGACTTTGACTATGTTCTTATCAAATGTAGGATAATATGGTAGAAGACAGATCCCACGTTGAAATTAATCAGGATAGCTGGAATGATAAACCAAAAGCCCCAAGATGAAATTTTATGGGGAAAAATGTAAAGTTAATCCTTAAGATTCAAAGAGTCAATTGCAAGAATGAACTGGAGGAGACGTGGCTTGAGAACAGTTCACGGGAGATCTGCAGTTGACACTAGCTTAAAAGGAGACCGCAATATGACACGGTTTCTCAAAAAGGTAACAAAATTTTAGACCACACTGATGCAGATCTACTCATAACAACTAATTTATTAATCAAGTTCCTTACCAATAGATTAAAATGATTTTAATATAGGTCATCAAAGTATTTACTGGGAAAACCAGAGAAGTAACAACTAACTTTGATACACAGGAGTAATGAAGTGAGTGTGTTGGTGAGGAGAGGGAGGCAGGTTCTGGGAAAACAATCAGCATATATTAAATGTGAAATGAGGAGCCTCAAGATTCCAAGCTGTTCCTTCCCATCGGTGCCCTTCCAGGCCGAGGAATAAGAGAAGCTGCAGCAGATCAGGCAGGAGCTGCGGGCGTGGCCACTGCCCCACACCAACAAGGTAAACTAGCAGATAAGCAACAAGCTGCAACAGTGCCCCAGGCCTGCAGAGTCACCAGCACTCCTTCACTCTGATTTCACGCCATTGTCTCTTGTGGTCCAAGCCAACTCTGAATTATGCAGAGAAAGAGAACTCTGGGAAATGTAGTTGCAGCGTAGCTAAATTGATACCACGCAAATCCAACATATCTGAAAGACTACTTTTTAACTTGTCATTTAGAAATAACATTAGGCTTATAAAAAGATTGCAAAAAGAATTCCTGTATACCCTTCACCCGGCTTTCCCAAATGATCTGACACACCATAGCACAATGATCAAAACCAGAAAACGAACATTGACTGATTTGTAGATCCTATTCAAATTAAGTTGGTTGTCCCACTATCTCTCTTTTCTGTTCCAGAACCCAATCCAGGTTCCCACAGAGCAGTTAGTTGTCATGTCTCCTTAGTCTCCTTCAATGTGGGACAGTTCATCCGTCTTCTGAAAGAGTTTTTGAGAGCAAATTTGACAAACCAGAAAATGTCCAGAATAGCGAGGGTCTGGAAAGCAAGAACCACGAGGAATCATTGCCAGAACTGGAGCTGTCAGCTTAGAGAGGAGACGTCGTAAGGGGACACATTAGTTGTCTTTAAACACTGGAAGACCCTCATGCAGAAGACAGAGTAGACTTATTCAGTGTTGCCCCAGGGGGTGGAAATAGAACCGAGGTGGAGTTCCCATTAGGAAGATTTCAGCTTGGTACTATGCAGAACCTTCTTTCAGTTAGAACTAACTAACTGTACCCTGGGCTTGGCAACACTTGACCCAGCACTGAGCTGGATCAGGGCAGACAGATAGGCCTGAGTTCAAGAAGCCACACAGAGGGAGGTCAGGGGTGGGGTGGCAGAACAGGAATAGCCATTTAGCAGCTAGCCAGGGCCCTCATGACTTAGGGATGTCAGACTCAGGGTGGAGAGCAGAGCAGACAGAGGCTTGATTGGCAGGCCCAGCAGAGAAAGTTGGCGAGACAACAGCACAAACAGAGGGTGCCTCATCTACAGGTTTGCCGCCAACTCCACTATTAACAGGCAACTTGAGGCATTGCCCACAGCCCTGCGAAGAGGCCATCTGTCCAGTCTGTCTAGTCTGTCCACTTTTACAAGCTCTCTGACCTCTCGTGAGAGGGAGGGTGCCTCTGAAGGGGCAAAAATTGTGTTGTATAGTCCCGAGTTCCGAGTCGGGAGCAGAAGCACAGGGACACCTCTTTGGGGGTATTGAGGCACGCTGGGGACTGCAAGGGCACCAGATCCCTGACACTGACTTCAGTCTGGCAGTTCCTGCAGCTGAAGGTTTAGGCAGGGACCTTCAAAGGGCTGGTAATCATATCTCTTTGAAATGCATGTCATCGTTAAAAACAAAGCCAATTCAATGGCAGCAAGGAAAAGCAATTAGCTAATGCCTAAGTAAAGGTCTTACACTTCTATTTTTCAAAACTAATCAACAGTTGAGATTTTCTGTCAGGTTAGCTTAGCACACATTAAGTTCACAACATCCTAGTGAGAAAGTAGTCAACAAGTGCATCTCGATGAAGCACCGTGAGTACTGTGGCCTCGTCCATTTCTCTGGCCACAGCTCTGTGGCTCTGTCCTGCCATTCATCCATCCAGCATCTGTCCCTCCACCCATCAAGCTAACCTATGTTTAACTCCTACTTCAGGCTAGGTTCTGTGTTGGAAACTGGGAGCATAATAATGAAAAAAAATCATCTTTCCTGCTCTGAAGGTGCTTATGGTTTAGTGGAGGGGTGTGGAGGTAACAAAACAATGAAACTGTCACTGGGTGAAACACAGACATAGGAAGTTTAGATTCCCATTTAAAACTCATCCAACTGAGCAGTTTCCACAGATGATTCAAAGTCACCTGTTAGGAGTAAGTGAACGGTGTTCAAAGATCAACAAGTAGGCTCAGATTTTATGTGGCTCATGAGAAATTCTTGGCATTGGAATCAGACTCAATGAAATTCAATTTAATAAATATGTATTGAGCGCCAACTAAGAGGAGAGGGATGAATACCCCAAGCCCTACCCTTTTCAGACTGAAGAGCATGAGAACCTCTCTAAAGAACCGATGCTGTCCTACCTGAGGACTGCTGGTGGGAAAGGCCACCGGAGAGCTGTCACCAACAGGAAGGGGACTGTGAAGAGATGACTGTCGCCTGCTGACTCAGCTGCCCTAGTGGGCGAGTGTGTTTGTAGGAGCGAAAGCGTGGAACTTTCTTGGCCAACCACAACACTGAGAGCAAAGGCGTGTTCTTCCTTGAAAAACCACCATGGCTTGTGCAGTCTGAGCTATGGACGCCACTTCACCTGTGAGCTGGGTGGGTCAATAGTCAATGCTCATCAAAGGACCTGAGTTCCAGGCACCTCGCTGTCACTTATTGGCCACCTGAGTTGGCTGAAGTCCCCAGCCATAGACTGGGGACATTACAATTCCTTTCTTAAGAGCGCTCCTTAAAGGCTTCATGGCTACATTGAGAGGCTACGTGGGAAGGCTCTCTCACTAACTAAGGTAAGAGTGTGTCTCGGGAACCAGCTCCAGCATTGCCACACCCTTAGACGGGTCATCAAGCATCACTTCCTACTAATTTTCACTTTGATCTGGGGGAGAGAAACTGTTGACAGAAACTTAAATCATCAATTGTTCTGCCCTATTTTGGACAGTAGCGTTCTTTGCTTTTTGACTTTTTTCTATGTAACCTTTCTAAGCCTAATTTGGCTGTAAAGGGGAGTAACACAATGTACCTCACAGGGTGATTGTAAAAATTAAATGAGGTATCAAGTGTCTACCACGAGGCAGGTCCTGGCTCAGGCATGACCTGTGAAGTCAATCCCTGCTCTCCTCCCGTCTTGCTCAATCTTCAGCTTTAGTGAGCACACACAGAGTAGTACTCAAAAACAGTTGATAACAGCCAGCGTTAATATAGCACTTACTCTAAGACAGACACCATTATGTCCCCTTTTTGTATTAACTCATTTCAGTCTTCCAACAGCCCTATGAGATGTGTACAATTACTATCCCCATTTTTCAGAAAGGACATAGGAGAACAGAGAAGTTAAATCGCTTGGCCAAGATCACACAGCTGGTAAACAGTAGAGCCAATGTACCAGTCCACACATTCCACTCCCAGTGCCCTGCTCCTGAGTGTGTGCTGTACTGCCTCCTTATTGGGGTGGAGACAGATTCGGTCCCAACTCAGCTTGAAAGTGGCTGAGAGTAATGAACTGTAGGTTACTTCTAATTTGTGCTAAACCTTGGCCAAATGGGGCTTAGTTCCACCTGCTTTTCTCTTCCTTTCTAGATCATCTCAAGAGTGTGTTTCAGTCTGCTTGTCTCTTAATTTGTTTATGCTGCTTACCTCAAGTCAGGAACAATTTGACCTTTTACACTTTCATGGCACCAAATGGTCACATGCTTGAGAGAGAGAGAGACAAGATTAACATAATACCATGTATCACAAACAGGTAGTAGCCTGGGTCCAGCTGAACATTAAAAATCAGGCCAAATTAGGGGGGAAAAGGAGGATCCTCTTTTGAGTAACATGTTTAGAAACAAACATTTTGCCCCTGAGAGGCATAGTGCAAAATAAGAATTTCCAGTATGAATGCAGCCTGGGAATGATGCAGACTGTGGCCCCAGATATGATCGGTACAGAAAGAGAAGTCTGATGCAGTTGATACCAAGGTGGAAGATGCAAGGAGGGAAAGACATCCAAGCAGCCAGAAAACCGGGGTCACCGTGGAAACCCATAGTGCTGGGAGATACGGCTCAGAAGCACAAGGGAAGGGAGAGCCCAGCCAAGGATGTTGGTGGGCAGGATTTTCTTGAAGGAGCTCTGCCTGGCTCTTTGCCCTGGTGTCAGTGACTGCCAGTATCCTGGTTTTCATAAAAACTGGGGTGAACTCTGCTGCATTTATGTTTTGAGCACTGATCATGCATCTGCCCGTTGGTGAGGGCCAGGATGCAAAGATGAACCAAAGGCTGCACCTGCCCTCAGGAGGTTTACCCTCTCCTAGGACAGACAGACTGGCAGGTGTGTGACGGCCATGCTGTGTAATGATGGCTTTTATGGACTTGGGGAAGAAGAGCAAAGAGGAAGTAGTTCCAGGTATAGAGAAGACGATGTGTGGGCTGCAACTTGGAGAATAACGTGGTGTTTTCCAGGTGACTGAAGTGTCATCATTCCTGGCATAGGAAACTCCATCTGCAAAGACACTGGAATCTGAGCTAGTATGGAGTATTCTGGAAACCATGCTGTGGGGTGCGATTGGAGTGGAGGGCCTGTGTGGGAACATGGTGATAGATGGGGCTGAAGGGGTGGGCAGAAGTCAGATCAGACGGGCTTGAGTGTATCCTGAAGATGCTGCTCACCTCTGATGGTTTGCTAACATCCCTGAACAGGGCAGACTTTGCCTGCCTGGGTGCTGCTGTGCTCGGGGCAGTACTTTCCAGTATTTTTCTAACTACAGGTCACAACCCATTAGTGGACAATGAAGTCAGTTCAGTGTTTTAAGACTAGAATTTTTTTAAAAAAATAATGAAATAGACTAGAACAGTGCCTTTCACATGATCTGTTGTGGATGATCTGCTTTTTTTTTTTTTAATTCTAATCTATCATGGACTGATCCTTTTGTAAAATACAATAAAACAGTAAAAATTAATTACTAGAAAAAAGATCACGCTCTTAGATGGCACAGCAATGTCAAACTGTTATAAAAGTCTCTAAAAATACTTACTCTTTGTTTTTTAGCAACTTTTTTGAGATATAGTTCACACGCCATACAATTCACTCATTTAAAGTGTACAATTCAATGGTTTTTAGTATATTCACAGAGTTGTGCAACCACCACCACAACTAATTTTAGAACACTTTCATAACTCTTGAAAGAGTCAATTTACCCATTAGCAGTTAAGCCCCTTTTCCCTCCAGACTCCCTCCCTCAGCCCTAGGAAATCACTAATCTACTTTCTATCTCTAGATTTGCCTATTCAGGATATTACATGTATATGAAATCATACAATATGTGGTTTTTTGGTAACTGGCTTCTTTCTTTAGCACAATGTTTTCAAGGTTCATCCATGTTGTACCATGTATCAGTAGTTCATTTCTTTTTATTACCGGATGATATTCCATTGTATGGATATACCACATTTTGTTTATCCACTCGTTAGTTGATGGACATTTGGGTTGTTTCCCCCTTTTGGCTATTATGAATACTGCCGTTACGAACCTTCATGTACAAGTTTTGGGGTGGACATACGTTTTCATTCCTCTTGGGTGTATACACCTGGGAGTACAATTGGTGGGTCATGTAACTCTTTGTTTACCCTTTTGAGGAACCACCATCCTGTTTTCCACAGCAGCTGCACCGTTTTACATTCTCAGCTGCAGTGTATGAGCATTGCAATTCCCCCACGTTCTCATCAACACTTACTGTAACCATCCTAATGGGTGTGAAGTGATATCTCATCATGGTTTGTGTTTGCATTTCATTGATAGCTACTGATGTCAAGCATCTTTCCATGTGCTAAGCACTCAGCTTCTGCACTTATCTCCTCCTTGGCGGGTGAGAAGCAGCTCACAGACCACACTTTAAGTAGCGCTGGACTGGAAACTGTGAGTGCATCACACGGGCGAGTGGTGATTCAGAAGGCTTCTGTTTCAGTTAGACACACGTGCATGTGCGCAGGACTGAGATAGAAAACGTATTGGCGTTTCTCGATGTTTGAAAACCTTCCTGACATCCATCTTCAGCTAGAGCCAAACAGGCCATCCTTGCAGAGGGACATTGTCCTTCCAAATGCACCTCCTGGCAAAGCGCCACCGTGCAAGCCCTGAGAAAGTCTGACTCGCAGCTTCAAAACATGAAGCTAATAAAAAAGGGTTTAAGTCCCAAACCAACTTAATTAATGAAATAGACCCACTGTTTTGAACTCCATGAAACATTTCAAAAAAAATGTGAAAGACTATTTTCATTGTGTTTTAATGCTCTATTAATTTGATAAAAGTTTTTAAAACTTGCTGTTATTTCAAGAAAATGAGATTGCTGAAAAGAGTTGGTTTGCTCTGAGGAATACTCAAAGGCAGGTCCCGCTGGGGTCTACACTCCATGGGGGTGTAAGCACACACCTCTCACGTGTATGTGCACTCGTCTGCACGGACGTGCACACAGGCAAAAGTCTTCGATTTAACCGACAATGCTGCTCATCATATTCGCCTCAGCATTATTCACAATAGATAAGCAGCGGAAGCGAACCGAGTGCCCATTGAAGGATGACCGGGTGAAAAAAAAATATGATGTACACATACAATGAAATGTTATTCAGCCTTGAAAAAATAAGGAAATCCTGTCACATGCTACAACATAGATGAAACTTGAAGATATTATGCGAAGTGAAATAAGACAGTACAAAAAGACGAGTACTGCATGGTTCCACTCACAGGACTTGTCTAAAGCAGTCAATCTCATAGAGACAGAAAGTGGATGGTGGCGGCCAGGGGCTAAGGGGAAGGGGAAATGGGGCATTGTTATTCAATGGGTGCAGTGTCTCAGTTTTGCAAGACAAAACACTTCTAGAGCTCTGTTGCACAACAATGTGAAAATACTTAATATTGCTGAACTGCACACTTAAAGATTGACAGTAAATTTTATGTCGTGTATTTTTTTTTTTTTTACCACAACTTAAAATAGACATTGTTTTCAAAGATGCTACTGCTTGGAAGTCACACCACTTAGGCAGAACTCAGGTGCTGGATCTGACAAAACTGGATTGAAATCCCCACTCCGCCTCTTCAGAGCTGTGTGACTCAGGTGAGTGATATCCACCCTTGATTCTTGAGAGCTTTCAACAGTCAGAGAGCTAGTTTCCCGGAACGTTAGCTGGGAGTAAAGCGCCAGGCTGAAACTGAGGGAAATCCAAAGAGCTGTGCCTTCCACGTGCAGTGTGTGACCTCCAGACCCTTCCCACTGCACTCCAGTCTGCTCGTCTGTCCTCCAGTCTGCGGGAGCCAGTTTGCAGAGCTGCAAAGCAGGGCTGCCTGGAGCTCACTGTGCCATCCCAGTGAGCCCCTCTCTGGGGACAGCTCCCTGGCCACCAAAGGCTAAGTCACACTCCCTGAGAACAGGACTTTCATTTCCTTGAGAAATTCTCTGATGCTCCGAGGGATCCAGCCTTGGGTTCCTTGTGAGAATCTTTTAGCAGCTCCGCCTGGCTTCCGGCCTCCTAGGAGGCAGCCGGAGACAAGCTGTGGGATTTTAGGTGTGTTCCAGGAGAAACAGTGAGGACTTTCTGTACCCAGGAAAACTCCCCAGCCCCTCAGGGCCTCATCCGTTGGCTCAAGGCTTTGCTCCCATAAAACACACACATTCCTGAGATCATACTAATACTCTTCCAAGTAAATAACTTTACAGTTTCCTAAGAGTTTTCACATACAGAATACCCATCCAACCTGTGAGGCTGGGTTCTAGTCTCTGCTTTTGCAGATGAAAATGTTAATGAGCACTTACTGTACTGCAGCCACCCCTCCAGCCTCTTCCTCCCACGTTATCTGCCTCCATTCGGTAAGTGGCCCAGGGAGGACTCGGAGCCAGATCTCCATGCAGGTGCTTTGCCCAGAGCACCTCAGCTGCCTTCTGAGCCATTTTTGCCTCAGTGTGAACCACCAGGCCCCTTGCAGAGAACAGGTTTTATAGGGCGAAGAGCACAGCAGGAGGGTACATAAAGGAGACAAGGCCTGCCAAACGGAGGAGTGTGCAGCCAGAGGAGACAAGATGAGGGGCCAGAGGAGTGGGGACCCCAGGACTGTGGTGGTCGGGACCCTGGGCCGCCCTTCCCTGCCCAACTTTCCTGGGCTCTCCCCACTCTCTCCTCAGACCCTACCTCCCTGATGTACTGCGCGAGGGCACTGGCCTGAAAGGCAGACAGATCTGGACTGATGTCTCTGCTAAGCCTCAATCTCCCCATCAATACAACGGGGATAATAAGAGTACTGAGCCTCGGGAATGACAGCAAGGCGGCCATGGAGGGACAGTCCCCTGCAGGATGAGGAAATTCCAAGGCGCTTAGGACTCTGAGATAGGGGTTAGGGAGAGCGGCAGGACTTCTAAGGGCTAGTGACTTCCTCTGGGATGCCAGCAGCACCACCCACGAGCAGGAGGGTGCCGGAAACCCATCAGACTGAGCTTGTGCAGAAGGTTCCTTGGGTGGTGTGAGCCCAGCAAGCTTGCTCCCTGGCTGCCGGCTCTGGATCTCCTCTGCTCTGAGCCTGTCTGCAGGATGGGACTGGGAGACCCGCTGGGAGACGTGGACGGGTGGCCTTCCCAGCCACTGTGGCCTTTGCCCCTCCTAGGGACTGAGGCTGCACCCACAGCCCCTCACTTGGGCCGGGTTAAGTGCCAGGATGCCGATGGAGTAAACAGGAGGGAGAAAGATGAACATGAAGCTCTCAGCATGACTCCTGGCATCTGGTAAGAGCTCAGTCAATGCTGCTATGGCTGGTCAGCCCTTCCCTCCATGGACTCCTGCCTCTTGTCCACTGCAAGTCCCTCGCTAGACACTCTTTTCTCACCCAGTCCTGCTCCAACCAAACCTCCACTCTTGAAAAAAGCCACAGGGAATTACATCAGAACCAGAGAGACAGCTGGGACAGGAGAGGAGCGAGACAGCAACAGAGAGTCCCTACCGTCTCCCTCTCCTCCGGGAAGACAGGCTGACCCCTGAGGTCCAGCCTCAGGAACTAAGTCCAAATTCTGTCCTTCCTGTTTACTCCATCGGCATCCTGACACTTAACTCGACCTGAGTGAAAGGGGCTGTGGGTGCAGCCTCAGTCCCTAGGAGGGGCAAAGGCCTCAGTGGCTAGGAAGGCCACCCCTTCACGTCTCCCAGCGGGTCTCCCAGTCCCATCCTGCAGACAGGCTCAGAGCAGAGGTGATCCAGAGCCGGCAGCCGGGGGGCAGGCTTTCGGGGCTCACACCACCCAAGGAACCTTCTGCACAAGCTCAGTCTGATGGGTTTCCAGCACCCTCCTGCTCGTGGGTGGTGCTGCTGGCATCCCAGAGGAAGTCACCAGCCCTTAGAAGTCCTGCCCCTCTCTCCAACCCCTATCCCAGAGTCCTAACCACCTTGGAATTTTCCCATCCTGTGGGGGACTGTCCCACCCCCACCACAGCCACCTTGCTGTCATTCTTGAGGAAATACCTTAACTGAGACCCCATCCAACTTGGGTCTCTTCAGCAAGACCACAAAGAAGGTCTCACTACAGAGGCAGCATAACACAATGGGAAGACCATGGGCTTGGCAGCCAACAGGCTTGTGTTCAATCCCCAGCCACACTATTTGCTAAAGGTTCTTTAACCCCTTGGAACCTCAGTTTCCTCACATCTATAGTGACTATAATAACACTTACTCTATAAGGTTACTGTGGGGATTAAATAAGATGATATGTGAAGGTACCTACCACACTGGTACATGCAAAAGATGCTCCATAAATGTTGTTTCCTCCCACTTCTTCTGGAGGGAGCATCACAGGCCATTGCTTAGTCCATCACCCACTGCATCCTGGTCCTTTCACAGTGTTATTTGTGCCCTAGAAACGATTACAGGGAGGAGGAGATAATGTCTCAGCCCTAGAGAAATTCCCAAGCAGGTGAGGGAAACTGTAACACATCCACACGACTAGCAAACCAAGATGTTGCCGCCGACGCCTCTTCTCGTCCTGCAGTCACTGGGACAGCGAGGTACCAAGTTGGGTAATGCCAGCACCTCTGGTGCCTCTTATGATTGTAGCATGCCCTCCTAATATATTTTGTAGGAAGTAAATTCTGGCATACAGGAAAGTGGTTGACAGCAGAGCAGCTAAGAAAGCAGACCCAGGAGCCAATCGCCTGGGTTTAGGGCAAGCCACTGAACCGCTGTCAGTTTCCTCGTCTACAGAACGAGGACATTAGTCTCCTGCCCCGCCCCAGGCAATGCGTTTGGAACACTTAGGACTTGGCCTGGCACAAGGTGTGTTCTACGTCAGTCAGTCAGCCGTTCTTTTTCAGTCGCTTAAAATATTTGCCTTTCAGTGAATTCTCTCAGGTTTTCTAGGTTTGCAATTGTGTCATCAATGGATAAGGAAAAACTGGTCAGTTCTTTTTCCATCATCTTACTTTCTGTTTCTATTTTCTGTCTTATCTCTGGCTATAATGTAGGCCATTCTTGGAAATGATGAAAACCGTGTTGAATTTTCGAGCAGCTGTAAGAAGGATGGAGGTGAGACGAGAGCAGCTAGGAGCAGAGCGATGGCTGGGAAGCTGTCGCAGTAATTCGGTGAGTGCTATGAGGGTGGCTCAGCTGTGATAAAAGCCTAGAAGACAGTCAGGAGGGGCTCCCGCGAAGGGATACCTTGGAATAAGAGAGGACTGGATTTGAGGGTGATGTTGATTATGAAAGAAAAATGACTAAAACCGACCGTCAAAATGATTCTGTTATAGTTTATTCATCTGAAAAGGAGAGAAGGAAGGGAAAAAATTCATCGTCTCACTTGATGATTAGTTTTGAGACAATGGATTTTGGAGAAGTTTACAAATACTTTCATTTTCTACTTTATCTCTACTGTTTCTCACAAGTTAGCTATTTCCAAAATACTTGACAATTTATTAATGTTTGTAAAGAGTATTTCTAGTTTACAAAGCAAACCTACGCAATTGGCCTCATTTTGTCTTTACAAAATCCCTACGGTAGACGTTCCTGAGGCGTCAGATGTGAGGCACTACAATGCAGTGACTAAGAACATGGCTCTTGAGTTTGAAATCTGGCTTACTAGCTGTGTGACCTTTGGAAGTCACTTAACCTCTCTGCACCTCAGTTTCTGCATCTATAAAATGGAGGCAATAATACGATCCCTATCATGGGGTTGCTTAGTAATATGGTAAATACTCTATAAAGGTTAGCTGTGATTATGCATATTTAGGAATTTTAGGGTTTGCAAAGCTCTCTTTCTTGCCTGTCCATCCTTGACACTCACACACTTGTTACACATTTCCTTGTAATTCACATGCAATTAAACCATGGACTGTCCTGTTGCTGGGTACCTCACGTAGCTGCCTTAATCCTGAAACTCTGGTTCAGTTAGGATAGTGATACTGCCCAGGATGCATGAGGCTGAAGGCTCAGCTCGGTCTTCAAGAGGGGAGAGGGTGGACCTGCTGGCCCTGGAGGCATGGCATGAGCTCAGTTCCGCATGCCCTGGAGAGCATTGGCAGCCCCTCTGATTAGGGTGACCATATGATTTACGGTGCTACCATAGTCTCCCCTTATCCGGGGTTTCACTGTCCGCGGCTTCAGTTACCCGCAGGCACCCATGGTCTGAAAATATTAAATGAAACATTCCAGAAATAAACAATTCATGTTTTAAATTGCATGCCATTCTGAGTAGCGAAGGAAGTCTCGCGCTGTCTTGCTCTGTCCCACCCAGGACATGCATCTTCCCTTTGTCCAGCGCATCCGCGCTCTGCACACTACCCGCCTCTTAGTCACTTAGTAGCCATCATCTTGCTTATCAGATCAACTGTTGAGATGTTGCCATGCTTGTGTTCAAGTAACTCTTATTCTACTTAATAATGGCCCCAAAACACAAGAGTAGTGATGCCGGCAATTCAGACATGCCAAAGAGAAGTCATAAAGTGCTTCTTTTAAGTGACAAGATGAAAGTTCTCCATTCAACAAGGACAGAAAAAAATCATACCCTGAGGTTGCGAAGATCTCTGGTAACTTTTATTATAGTATATTATTATAATTGTTCTATTTTATTATAATTGTTGTTAATCTTTTACTATGCCTAATTTATAAATTAAACTTTATCATAGGTATGTATGTGTAGGAAAAAACGTAGTATGTTAGGGTTTGGTATTATCCGTGGTTTCAGGCACCCACTAGGGGTCTTGGAACGAATCCCCCTGGATAAGGAGGGCCTACTGTATTAAATAACTAGTCCGCGGCAGCAGGCCAGAGCCAGGCCCGCACTGGGCAGCCAGCCTGTGTGGCCACCTGGCCTGTGAGAGCCCGTCTTCCTTCCCACACCGCAGTCGTGGCCTCGAGTGGCTCCGCCTGACCCTGGCCCTCTGCTGTCCGACCGAGGCAGCCCTTCTATCGCGCACAGGCACACAGCCAGGACTCCAGGACAGACTCTGCTTCAGGGCTGGGTTTCCTCTGTGCCATCCCTGAGACAAGCAGAGAGGAAGGGAAAACAAGGGATGAAGAGCAGGCAGAGATCACCAGGCATAGGCGGGCATGGCGGGTGGAGCTCCCGGTCAGACGAGGGTCCCGCCGGGAGGCCACTGGACGCGGGGCAAGGAGGAGACTTCCAGGAGTCAGAGGTTCCCAGGAGCGATGGGTCTGAAATGGTGTCTGAGGAGGATCAGGGTTTGGTAAGGAAGAGAAGGAACAGTGCATGTGTGAGGTAGGCGCAGAAACGGGCTAGGCCTGGGGCAGAGCCCAGAGCAGCTATTTGGTTGCAGTGGAAAATCCCAACCAGAAGCAAGAATTTCGTTCAACAAATACTTATGGCACCTACTCAGTGCAAAGAGGAGGGCCAGGCCAGGCTGAGTCACTGGACGGCCCTGTCCTGGCACCGTGGCTCGAGGGCCGCTGGAGTGGACGAGGGGCTAAGAGAGGGTGCCAGGACCAGCGGGTGCTGTGCAGCTCTGCCTGCCTCACTCGTCTACTGTTCACTCAATCCTTTCCTCTACCTCTTCATCGTTGGGATGTGTCACCAGGTGACTTCTGGCTTCACTGACCTGCTGTCCCATTGTCCTGTTTTGTCACAGGGTCTTTGTCTCAATGTGGTTTGCTGGCCCTACCCTCTCATGCCCCACTGTCCCAGCACATATGGTCCAAAGGCCCAGAAGTAGCACCAAAGCATCCTCCAATTCTAGATTCAGGCTTTGGCCCCCTTGCCTTTGAGCTGTCCATCATGCGCCCCCAAGATCCTGGGCGGGCAGCTGGTACCAAGCAGAATGACCCCACAGAGGGTTGGTAAAAGCACTAGCCTGCTGGGGTGGGAGCAGCCTTCTGTGGCCATTCCCCAGGAAATGGCACCCCGAAAGGTCAATGCAGAAGTGGGCTGCTTCTGAGGTGCTAGCCTAAGGACGCCTCGTGTTTGCAGAGCTCTTTGCAGCCTGCAAAGCACTGTCACAGCTAATCCTTACAGAAACCCCTGGGTCACAGTGATCCCATGGTACAGAGGAGGAAACTGAGGCTCAGGGAGGTTAAGTGGCCCGCCCAAGCTCAGCAGCTAAGTGGGAGAACCTGGACTCAGACCCAGGCCTCCCTGATTCCACACTCTTCACACTAGATCAAGATCCTCTCTCACTCTTCACTGAACATCAAGTCCCCAGGATGGGTTGGCAACTGCCTCCCTGCCTAAGGCAGCCACCGCTGCTTATTTATGTCCCAGCCCCCACCACGTTCTGCAGGCATTTCCTCCTTTGTGTTCCCTCAGTTACTGTCACTAGCCCCAGTGTGCCACCTGCCCTTTGCCTGGAGGGTCCTCTCCCATTTTCTGCTTGCAGCCAGTCCCTACTCTTTCTTCAAGAAATGCTACCTCCTCTGTGAAGCCCTCCCTGTCATGACCCAGCATAAACCTACTCTCTCTGGGCCCCTGCATCTCTCTGGCCCTGCATCTCTGTGTGCTATGATGTTGACCCACTAAATGATCATTAACCACTTGTGCATCTGTGCCCTCCACTCCCCACACCAGCCCAGGAGCACTGCCCCTCCTTCTTCTCAGAAGCTGTTGAAGGAGGGGATGAATGAATGAATGAAGCCCAGAGAGTCTGGTCTTGTGTCATTAAGAAGGAACTTGCATCAGGAGGGTATCTTGTCATCTTGAGAAGCTAGAGAAGCCCAGGCCAGGAGAGTGACTTCACTGGCCGTTGAGCCACCAAGGGTCACATGTCCTCCTCACTTTTGGGCCTCCCCCGTGAGGACATTACTCAGCAACCCCTCGGCTCCACCCACTCCTCGTTGTTTCACTCAAGGAAGGGACAGCTCATGGAGTCATCTTTCCCACCTCCGTTCTTATTTTCCACTTTCCATGGAATCTCCCTAGAGCCACTTCCTCTTCACCCCTGTTTCTATCCCCTGCCCCCCAGAGAAGCCACCCTGGGTCCTCCCTCAGACCTCGCTGCCTTCAAGGGAATAGTCACGCCTGAACCAGTGACTCACTCTGACCTTTGGGGCCCTATTGGTGAGGCCAATGGCGCCAGCAGTCCTCCTGCCCTCCTTCCCGCAGGCGGAGGGCCAACACCCCAGCCCTCCCTTCTGTAGAACCAGCCCACCCTTACGTGGAACCCTCGGAACACAGCTCCAGGGAGCCCCAGGAGAAGGCTGCCTCAGCTGTTGTCCAGACTTTCTGGGCATCAGAGCCGTGGTCTGAGTAGCCTCGGACGCCCCTACCTGTACAGTCGCTGCTTTCTGCCCTCCAGGGTGCTTGACATTCTACCATTAGAATCCATTCCGTTGATGAAGCCCAAGCCTTCGGGTACTTTCCTGGGAAGGCCAGATGATCTAGTTTGGTTGTTTACATCTCCATGAGGAGCCAGTTGGCAGAGCTGGAGCCTACTGGAAAGGGCGGGTCTGGAGGAGGGCACTGGCTCCTGGGCATGGATGATATTTACCTCTGAGAGGAAGGAAATGAAAGCTTGACCTCCCAGTCCTGCCTTGGGGCACCCCCAGATGGTCCTTTCGGGGACGAGGGCAGGGCATGATGTGGTTGGCACTGGAGGGGTTCGCCTGGGCTGCTCAGCCTCTGTGCACAAGGAGGCTCCTGAGCCCACACCTTCTGGGTGTAAGTGGAGGCAGGAAGCAAGGCTGGCCTGGGGCTCCTCAAGCCACAGCCTCCCCCAGGCGGCCTCCGTCTCCCACTCCCTCACACCCCCACCCTTCCTTGAATCCATGTCCCAACCCCAGGAAGTGCTGGCACGGGGCACTGGTGACTGACTCACCCGCATGGATGACAGCCGCCCCAACCGCACTTGCACCCGCCACATCTGTTTCTCTTCACGCCTGCTCAAGTCTCCAGCCAGCTGGGCACTGCTCCAGCTGAGGGGAGGATGACCCTTCTCACCCAGGCCGGGGCTTCTGCACCACTGGTCCCAGTTGCTCAGGGCACTCATCAGAGAATTCTTCCACAAAGTGTGTGGATACCGTGCTCCACCTGGCACCTCCTAACAGCTCTCCCCACGCCACTCTTGTAGCCAGAGTGGGATTTTTCAAAGGCAAGCGTGGCCATGTAGCACTCCTGCCTAGCATCTTTCAGAGTCTGCCCATTGCCCTGGCACGAAGGCGTTGCTCTGCAGCCTGGCGTTCAGGGCCTCCAAGGTCAGGCAGCCAGGACGTGATCTGTCCTCTACATCTTTCCTCTCGCTTGCCCTCTCCTCCATCTACCCGGAATACTCACAACTCCCTGAAAAGGCTCTGCTCTGTCACCTGCTTCACTCCACACTTTTCCCACCCCTGGCCATGCCTTTCCCTTCCTTTCCCGTCTGGCTCCTACATCCTTGAAGCATATGCCCTCTCGGCCCTTCCCGACCTCCCAGCAAGGTAAGAGGTTTCCTACCACCCCCCAAGGGGCTGGCACAGCTCTTAGGCAAGCAGGAACCGCATTCCAGCACTGTGTGGGGAGCACCGTGGGCCATGTGTGCCGCCTGCAGGATCCGCACAGCCCACCGCGGCCTCCCACTGGGCCTGCTATTGCTGGCCTGCTTGTGAGGTGGCAGAGACAAAGCTAAGGGAAGTCATGAGGACTGAAAGTTGGTGGCCACGAGACCTGGATGCCCGAAGGATTTCAACCCCTCCAAGAAAAGTGCAAGAGGCGTCTGGATACTGTCTGGGGGACCCTCATTACACGGACCCCTGACCAACCCCTCCCTCCTCACCCATCCCCAGCCTGGCGGGGGTCACTAAGCAGGAAATTACCTGGAGGCTCCCAACTTGAGGAGAGACCTCCTCTGTGCCCACCCCCAAGACTTTCCCAAACCACCCCCCCCAATCTTCCCTCTGCCCCTCTTCTAAGGGCAAAAAGGAGGCCCAGCTGAGCCCAAAGGGACAATTCCCTGGCTCCCCACTGTCTGAGGCTTGTGGCTCCAGGAGGGGCCCTGGAGACTGAGGGTGGGAAAAGCAGTCTGATGGCCTAGGACCAAGAAGGAGAAAGACCACCAACAATGTCTGGCAGGGCTGGGGTGGGGGCAGTTATGCTTAGAACAGGGACTCTGGAGTCAGACTCATCTGATTCAACTCCTAGCACTGGCCCTGGGTGGGACCCCCTCCTCACCTGCAACACAGGCTAACGATGGCGCCCGTAAAGTGCTCAGCACAGAGCCTGGGCCAAGAGAAGTGCTCAGCAAACGCAGCCACTCCGAATAGAGGAATAGATGGGGACAGAGCTGCCCAGGGCCTGGGGACTGGGAGCAGGCCCCACCCCCTCTTCAGGCTGCTGCCATCCAACAGCAAGGATGGAGCCACACACCTCATACCTCTGACATGCCCTGTGGCAGAATCAGCGGTTCACGGGTGGGAGGGGTGGCCATACTTACCCACCAGACCCAGAAAGCACATGCTCAACCCCAACTCCTGACCAGCCACAAAGCAGAGGAAAGACAGTCAGGGCCACGTGGCCAGCCCATTGGCTCATCCCCTTAGACACTCTCCCCACTGCCCAGGCACGCCAGGCTCCTAGCCCTTGACTTTCCCTCTCTGTCCTGCCCTCTCCTCCCTCCCCTTAGTGTCCCCTGTAGCT
This sequence comes from Equus quagga, assembly GCF_021613505.1. Lineage (NCBI taxonomy): Eukaryota > Metazoa > Chordata > Mammalia > Perissodactyla > Equidae > Equus > Equus quagga. The sequence goes on along the minus strand of NC_060284.1, from coordinate 41,120,048 downwards.
GGTCTCTGTTCCCTGCTGAGCACACTTGCCTGCCTTCCTTCCTTCTGGCTGATGAGGCCGGTGCCCGTCGGATGGTGTGGAGCTGCCGAGGCCGTGACGGCTTGACGTCTCATGGTCTTACTTGCAAAGGCTAAAGTATTCCATGACCAGTTGGGCTCCTCAAAGCCATGGTCCAGTATTGGAGGAGGGGCTTTTCCCTTGTACACCCACCCCATCCCCACCGCCCATGGTCCTCCCAGCCAGAGTCAGGATGGGGAAGGGACGAACATAGAGTGCAGCACTCAGCACAGTTACATCTGAGGCTGAGCTCTTCACTTACTAGCTGGGTGGCCTCTCTGTGAACTGGGGACAGCCCCCTCCAGGATGGACACACAGCCAGGAGGCACGTGAGAGGGAGGAGTACCCATTCCCCTGTGGGGTGGCTATTAGGAGGCCTGAAGGGCAGAAAGGGAGTCTGTCCTTTCCGTGCTCAGAACCAGGTGAAACTGAGCTGCCAACCCTGCCCGAAGGGACAGAACCGAGCCAGGCAGCAGTGGACGTAGTGCCCAGACGGAGGTCACCGGGTGAGGACAACACTGAGAGCTCTTGTCCCAAAAGACAGACCCAAGAAGATACAATCTTTTAATTATACGCTCAGGCTTCCTGGGCTGCTGGCCAGGGTACATCCAACCCTTGGCCTCCTCCACAGGCCCAGCAGGGACGCTGCCTCCCTCTGCCCTGACCCTTTCTGGGGCCCGAGGGGTCCGGGGTCCCCAGGACAGAGGAAAGGAGGCAGGAGACCCAGCAGGAGCTGGACTTGGCGCTCTTGTCTCTGGAGGAGTGGGTGGGGGTGAGGGGAGAGCAATGGGGTCCAGATCAACTCAGGACTCCCCGCACAACATACCCACTCAGGCTCTGCCAAGACCCGGGTGGGGCTGGGGATGGGAGCAGCATCAATCCTGTCCCCTGGGACATCCAAAGCCTCTGGTCCAGGTTCTCTGAAGGCCAATTCGTTGGCCTGCTGTAGCCAGGCAGGCTAAGAAGTGCTTGAAGCAGCCTGCACAAGACAACGGGAGTGCGGGCTCTGTGGTTGACTAGAGCGGGGAGCTCATCCTCTCCCACTCAAGGTACTCAGAATGTTTTTTTAATGTACTATTTTTGCTGGACAAAAAAAAAGTGTCAGGCCTGTCCAGGCCACAACTGCCGGCTTGTGACCCCTTCAGCTGGTTTCCCCTTTATCTCCAGAGGATCCCAGCACCGATGCCATCAGCCCCACCTGAGTCCAGGCGAGCAGGAGTCACCTCTGGTGGGGGTCCCACAGGGGTGGGAGGGGCACCACCCTTCCGAAGAGGAGCTTTTCTGTGCAGCGTCTCTCAAGTCAGGCAACAACTCTGAGAGGAGTATTTTTTAACCCCTATTTTGCTAGCGAGGGAACAGACTCTACGTGAGCCTTGATGAGAGGACAGGACTGCGGACCGCGAGGGCTGGATTTGGCCGCTTCGGGCTTGCTGCCTCTCAGAGGAAACTCAGCCAACCAGCTTGGATCCGTAGAGCAGTTGTGCGTTTACAAAGGGCTTTCTCACATCAAAGTGCGTCTAATACCGTGGTTTACAGATGGGAAATCCAGTTTACGGCGACAGTAACACCTCAGCGCAAACCTGGCAGGGGAAAGACTAGAGGCCAAGTTCTAGGCTCCGTCCATCTCCACCAGCCAGGCCTGCCCTGTGCAGAGGCACCCAGCGTGGGCCAGGGCCCCAGGGCTCACCTCCTAGTCTCCAAGCACAGAGCCATCCTCAAGGCACCTGGTCTATTCATCCACCCAACCATCTGGGAAAGGCAAGCAGGTTGGAACGAGGTTTGCCCCACAGCCGAGCCTGAGGGCTTCCCGGTGCTTTCTCTCGGGCACCCATCTGAGGAATGCACCCAGAGCTGAAGGATCACTTCCCACCCTGCTCACAGTCACAGCCTCTGTAAGGGCCCCAGCAGGGAGAGAAGATGGATGGCACCAAGGTAGAGAGTGTGCCAGGAAGGCCTCTCCAGGCTACTGCAGCACTGACCTGGAGAGAACTGGGCTCCCCTGCCGGGGAGCCCCAACTCTCAGCCTAGGTCCCTGCCCAGGACAGTTCACTCTGTACAGAGAAAAGGCTTTGGCTACTAGCCAGCTGACTGTAGCCTCCCCAACCCCACTCCAGCCAGCCAACATACTTGGGAGGTGAGATACATACGCTGGAGCCTTTCACTGGGGGTTCAAACCCCAGCTCAGCCACCTGTTAGCTGTGTGACTTTGGGCAAGTTCTTAACCTCTCTGTGCCTCAGTTTTCTCATCTGTAGAATGAGGACAATAATATAGTACCTACGCCATAGGATAGTCATGAGAGGTATATGAGTTAACACATGTAAGGTGTTTAGGACAGTGCCTGACACATTGTAAGAGCTACATGAGTGATAGGTTTATCACTACTACTGTTATTATTATTTTCTGACCCAAGAAAGACTATGGATATCAGAGCAGGCAAAACCTGATGCCCTGGAGGAGGTTCTGTGGGAGGAGGGGAGGAGGCCTGTTATGTCACCCTCCACAGGCGGGTGGCTCACCCAGGGGGTGACATGGGGTGGAAATTACCATTAATAGTAGTTCCCTCTTGGGCCAGTCACAGACCTACAGAGCACGAGGGGGTGAGAAATTTTACTATTGTGGGAGTGAGAAATGTTACTACTGGGCAGAATTCCATTTTTAGAAACTGGGAAGTTATTTTGGGTGGAGGGTTGGTGTTTGTGATTTTTTTAACAGCCTCTGCGCTCTAACAATATGTGCGCTTCCCGCTCTTCTCTTCCCGGAAACCAGGGCACAGTGGGGAGTCTGCCATGCTGCTGTGGTTGCTAGGCAACCCCTTGGGCCTCCCACCCCAGCTGGGGCCTAGTGCAGAGCCCACGGTGGGCTCCACGACCCCCACAAGCCCCCATTACCAGTGCCAGGGTGCACTAGCTGTCTCTGTGGCCCTCTCAGGAAGTCTAGAGAGAGCAAGCTCGTGTTTTCCTGCCTGAGCAGCAGTTCGGAGGGCAAATCAGCAGAAAAGAGCATCTCCTGCAGCTCCAGGCACGCCTCACTTTCTGGGGCTAGATGAGTTTCTTAGGGCTGCTGTTGAAAATTACCATGAACGTGGCGGCTTAAGAGAAATTTATTCTCTCAAAGTACTGGAGGCCAGAAGTCCAAAATCAGTATCACTGGGCCCAAAGCAAGGGGTCAGTAGGGCTCTGCTCCCTCCAGAGGCTTTAAGGGAGATCTGTTCCTTGCCCCTTGCAGCTTCTGGTGGCGGCTGGCATCCCTCGGCTAGTGGCAGCATCACTGCAGTCTCTGCCTCTCTGGTCACGTTGCCTTCTCCTCCCCTATTTGTGTCACAGCTCCCTCTGCCTCTCTCTTGTGAGGACACTTGTGATTGCATTTTGGACCTAGCTGGATAATCCAAAAGCATCGCCCCATCTGAAGATTCTTAACTTAATCTTACATCTGCTAAGACCTTTCTTCCATATAAGGTAACATTTATAGATGCCAAGGGGTTAGGATCCGCCATCTTTGGGGATCATCATTCAGTCTGCTATTCAGCCAAGCCCATGTCTTCTCCCAACAAAACCAGACAGCAGGTCACCACTAGCCTCCTGGCATTCTGGCCTGTCACTCTCTACCTGGAACCACACACTAGGGTGAGGACAACTGGGCACACGGTGCTGACACTGAGGCCCTGCCCATCCTGGAGGCGTCTTGTATGGCCAGGCCTGGAGCTTCTGGGAGGAGCGGGGGTGTTGGACTGCACACTCAGGCAGTGACAGCTCCCTTGAGGCCTCCAGTCACCACCACAAAAGGAAACAAGGAGCAATAGACCAGATGCCAGGACCAAACAAATTTAATAAAGAAAAGGAAAAAATAGAAAATGCTAATCCTTCAGAATCCTGGCCTCCAGAGGTAATAAAAAAAAACTTGTTGTATAAAGCAATCTTCCTTCTAGACCTTTTTCTATTCAGACAAAACCATATAATTTTAAAAAACAAAAGTGGGCTTATACTATACATTCTGTTCTTCAACCTGATTTTTTCAATAAATGATATATTTTGGGCGCCTTTCATGGCAGCGCATGCAGCATTTCCTCCACTTTTCTGAAGGCTGTTGGGGATACCACTATGTGGAGGACCACGAGGAGTTACCCTATTGATGGGCATTTGGGTTGTTTCTAATTTTTCAGCTGAGACAGATGTGCTGAGATAGTTTAGTGAGATGCTAATAGCTGACTTGCTCTCATTGCTTCAGGAGGCTCACAAAGATGGGGAGGCAATTTTCTCTCTCCTTTACACCACACAATTTACCCCAAAGCAACCAAGCCTCGGGTGAAGGAAGTCAGGGTTTCCCCAGCTCCCAGGAAGAATTAATAGGCCTTTGTTTTCCAAGGCTGAGCCTCACAGAGACAAGGAACGGGATTGTTGGAGAAGGGGAGGGACTCTGTGTTTGTGGGGAGGCTTCCCTACCAGCACACAAACATCTCCTCTCAAACTGGCTTAGACAATAGAGAGAATATATTTCCTCCCTCCTGCATCAGAGAAGCCCTAAGGCTAGGTGGGATTCAGGTGCAGTTTGATCCAGAGGTTCATGATACCATCAGGCTCTGGTTCTGTTTTTTTGTGATTCTCTCGGCTCAGTCCTGCTCTGTGGGTTATTTTTGTCCACAAAATCACTTTCCTCCTTTTAGTAAAAAAAGCTAGAGCATTTCAGGGCCCACATCCACCCATGATGCTATTCACAGGAAAAGAAAAATTTCTGTCCTAGGACTTCCAGCAATCTTCTGAGATGCATCCTGATTGGACCAGTTTAGGTCCTGTGCTCACCACCGAACCAGTCACTGTGGTGAGGAGCTGGGATGTCCTGACAAACTTAGTCTAGGTCACTTGCTCCCACTCTGGGGTTAGAGGTGCAGATGGCTTTCCCTAAGTCAGAGGGATTTTCCAATAAAAATTAGGAAGTTGCAAAAGGGGCAGTAGGAAGGAGTGGGAAGAGAGGAGGTAACCAACGGGGGTTCATGGGAGTCTTTAAGGGTGGACGGGCTCGAAGCAGCCCTGCTTAGAGGAAAAGAAATGGGTTTTCTGAACTCTGTAAACCCACACCCTGATGCCTGTAGAATTCCAAGGGGCCAGAACCCAAATCCTCGGGTATGAGGAGTAAATTCACACCAACTCCCCAGAAATGCACCCTGAGCTTCCTGGTGTGTGAGTGTATACCCTCATTCTAGGATAAATTCCTAGAAATGGAACTGCTGGGTCAAAGAGCTGGCATGTTCTAACTTTCATAGATATTGCTCAATTGCCCTCCAGAAAGGTTTTTACCAGTTTCTCCTTCCAATAATACAGCCTATGAAAAGGCCCATTAACCCACATCTTGTCAATACTAAATATTATCCATCTTGCTAATGACTGCCATCCTGATAGATTTCATTTGGTTTTGTAAAGCTGTAAGGTAGGATGAACATCTTTTCATACACTTATTAAATAATTACAATTCCTGCATCTGAAAAGCCCAGAGGGTGGGTGGGATTCAGGTGTGGTTTGATCCAGAGGTTCATGCTATCGTCATGATATGGATTCTATGGATTATTTGCTCATGGCCTTTGTTCATTTTTCTATTGAGTTGTTTATCTTTTCATTATTTAATTGTGACAGCTCCTTGTAGATTAGGGATACAAACCCTTTGTTTTATCTGTTGCAAATATTTTCCCCAGCTTGTCCTTTGTGTTTTGACTTCGTATACAGAGCTTTTGTTGTCCAGAACTTTGCAAATTTTATGTGGTTCAGTGTATCAGGCTTTTCTGGTTTTTTGCTTAGAAAGGTTTTATCCACTCTAAAATAAAAAATGGTCACCTATGCTTTCTTTCGTGACTTCTGTGGTTTCTTTTTATATTTAAATATTTCATCTATCTGAAATCTATTTTACTGTATGATGCATGTGAAGCAGGGGTGAATTTTCTGTTTTTTCAAATGGATAGCTGATTAGGATGTCAGAACTTTGTGAGATTCCAGAATCTCCATAACTTTCCTGTGGTTCTGATTTTTGCTACCATCTTGTTTCCATGGAGTGATCAGAAGGGATTAGAAGGAACACGGCTGGTACTTATCTTCAAGCTCAAGAACAACCAGGGGAGGGGGCTGAAGGAGCCCAGGGCGCAGTTGACAGACAATGCCAGAAGGATGGGGCATGGTGCCCAGAGGAGGGGAAGCGGCTGAGCCCCTGCAGCGATGAAGCAAGGAGGGAGGGGAGAGCCATGCTCCTCTTGAGAAGAGCTCAGGGAGCAAGAGAAAGACCCCAGCAGCGTCCGCCGCTCCCCAAACCCCACGGTAGGGAGGCTTTGGTACTGTAGCCACCTGCTTTCCAATCTTTCAGCCCGGAGGCCTGGGTTCGTTAGTGTGTGTTCCTCCCACAAGTATTTATTGACCACCTGTCTGAGCCCAAGAGTCCAGCCTAGTGATGACGGAAGTTCATAAAAATAACCCTGACGCCTGTGGAGTTCAGGAATCAGGAGGCAGGAAGCCATTTTAGAAGGATTTCCTTCAGATGCGGCATTTAAAATTTTGTTCTTCAGATCTGAAGTAGTATCTCCCTGACTCTGTCGGAACATGAAACGGCTCTGTTATTAACAGTCACCGCCACCCTTTCCTTCCCTGGGAGGGCCGCCCTGGGGTGTTGCCTGCCTCATTCGGGAGAGGTCAGAGGTCAGGAGCACCCTAAGGGAAGGGCACCACCATCGGCAGCCATTGTGGCCCCCACAGCAGGGGCTGGAGGTCAAAGGCTCACAAAGCAGCTGGCCCCCGTAGCTTCCACAATAGCATGTGTACCTCTCTGTCCCTAAGCATCCACATGGCTCTGGAATCATCTTTAGGTGACCTTCCTCATTGGAAGGCACAGGTCATGCATTTTGGTGTGGTAAGCGCTCCAGGAATGGCTACATGAATGACCGAGTCAGTGATGCTAGAGAGCAGGGTGGAGAGCTGGGCTGCAGCGCTGCCCGTGGGCCCAGCCTAGCTGAGGACCACATGGGCACAGAGGCCCCCAAAAGGGAAGGGAGGCCCAAGTGCAGCCTGCCGGGGAGCATGGCCCCTTACATCTGCTTCCTTGCACACGGGGTTGGGATGGAGAAATGGCCATCACCATCCAGTCACATGCCAGGAACCCTATCTCCCCGGAGTGGGTGACCTCCACGGGCAGTTCCTCTCCGTGAGCAGCAGCCTCTCCTCCCTCGGAAGCTTCAGCCACTGCAGGCCCTGTTGGTCACCCACTTGCATTCCCTGAGCCCTTTCCCGCTGACTCACTGCAGTCCCTGCCCGGCCAAGCTTGCCGCCAGCAGCCCAGCGGAGGCCAAGGGGAGGGAGGGGGAGGCCGAGGAGACTGCATCAGGATCCAGGAATGCTCTGCTGGGTGGGAGGGGGTCTACTAACTTCCCAGTTTCCGATGCTCTGAAGGGACGACCAAGAAGTGAATTGTCTGGGGACCCAAGTGGATTCCTCTGTCCTTGACTCAGTCACAGCCAGGCGTTCACCAACCCCCATTTCAGAGAACTAGGCTCCCCAGCCCCCAGCCGTTCATGGCCTGCCGTGTTAGTGTGCGTTCCATGACAATTGCCTGTGACCCTGTGTGGCTGTGTGCGGTTGCCTGTGACTGTGTTCTCGTGTGCCGACGAGCGCGATTGAACATGACTGTGGTTGTCTAGAGTGTGTGGTTGTGTGGTGTGAGTCTGCGTGTGACCGTGTGCCATTCTGAATTCCTGAGCACAGCTGTGTCCAGTTGTGTGTGATTACGTGCCGACGAATGGTTGAGAGCGAATGTGTGTGGTTAAGCCTCACGGTGCGCAGTGTGTGTGAATCCGTGGGATCATATGGCATGGCCCGCTAATGCATGATCACCCATGTTACATGGGATCCTACACGGCTGCACGCTGCTGAGGGCCACAGTGTATGATGGAGCGTGTTTGTGGGTGGTTGTGTGTGGCTGGGTGGGCTTTGCGTGATTCTTCAGGACCGCGTGTGTGTTCCACAGCACAGGCCCAAGGAGGTTAGGGGTCTGCGGCCCACAGTCCGTGACAGGTGAGGGGTTGGAATGTGTGTCTCTGTTGTGTGCTTGCTCTTTTTCTAAGTTCTGTGCCTGAGGAGCCTGTAATGGCTCCCACTTAGGAAAGGAAGCAGAGTTAGGCTGCGGGATGCTCTTCTGCCTGGGTCGCTGACCAGTTTTAGAGTGTTTTCTTGGAAGTCAGGCTGCACTTCAGGGCGATGTCAGCCCCGCTGAGCCCTCACAGCAGCTGGCTGCCAGTGCTGAGTCTCAGCAGGGCCCCGGCTCAGGCCCAGGGTGCCTCCCACCCATGCGGGGACACGGCCAGCTTCTCTCAGCCCTGGCCCTCTGAGCCCACCCTCCCCATTCCTAATCTGGGTGCGAAAATAACGCAGGCCCCAGCTCCCCTTCTTTCCCACTCTGAAGACAAGCGTGTGCCTTTTTAGGGGCTTACCACCAACCCCTTCAGGAAAGCAGAGAGAGCAACAAAAGCATCCCCCACGAGGGACTGACAAACGTGTCAGATGCCCATGAGCTCTTCCAGTGCTGGCCCCTGGACCACTGCCTCCACTTTTCTACCTGAGGAAGGTGGGTGAGCTTCCTGTCCGACCTGCCTTAAAGGGGCCCCAACAAGGCAAGGCCCTCACTCACCACCAGCACCCCTCCCCCAACTGAGGCAGGCCCTCTGCCTCTCTGAAGAGAGTCCAGCTCTCAAGGCCATGGCTCTGCCCAGAAATGACAGAAATGATCCCTCTGACTTGTCTTCTGCAGATCTGGGTTAGGCAACAGCTGCCAGATGCGGGGGCCTCAAACTGCTTCTGCTGGGAAAGCATCTCCATGTTCAGAGTCCGGAGCATCTGCCACGGCTGGTCCTGGGCCAGGCTGAGGACGAGTGGTGTGGTACAGAGTCAGCAGGAGACTGAAACACCCCAAAGGGAGAAAGTTCCGGAAACAGGGGTAGAGGGAAAAAAGAATTGAGAGTGGGGAACCAGAGCACCCTCCATAGAGAACTGGGCCAGGGCTAAGGCAAGTGTGCCCTTCCAACACCAGTGGGTCCCCAGACCCAGGTGGGAGAGCTGTTGTAGAGGAAACCTCTGGACTGCCAGCTCAGGGTACCTGGGTTCTATCCTAACTCTGCCATCCAGCAGCTGTGTGACCAGGAGAAGCCACTTTCCCTCTCTGGGCTTCAGTTTATCTACTTTGAAGGCTGAAACAACAGAGGAAATGAAATATGTAAAGCACAGAGCCCAGATGCGTGAGCAGGTGCTGACAGACTTCCTTGTCACACACCCAAAAGACAGTTTTTGAGCCCTTCCTGGGAGTCTAAGGCCCCTCCCAGCCCAGGTGGTCTATGTCTCTGAAAGAATCCATGTTTTCTTCCCCCATTAGGACCAGCAGGACCCACCACACCCAGGTCCTAGACGCTCTGCTCAGAGTTGGGTGGAGGGTTGGGGAGCCAGAGAGGAGTTGACAGTAAGAAGGGAAGAAAGCAGGGGTGAAGAGAGGTGGGCTAACCTGGCTACCCACAGCAGGGCCTGACCCTGATGCCTGCCAAGGCTCTTCCTGCACCTGCCTGACGTACTCATCTCACCTGCGCCTGCTCCCTCCCTTCCCAACGACCACACATCCCTGGGGCCACAGCCCTGGACTCAGAGCATCTGGTTGGTGCTGGGGCTCAACATCCGCGGAGCATCTAAGCTAAATTCAACACCCTAAGCCCAACAAGCTAAGCACCAGAGGCTAGAAAAATTAGTAAGACACAGGCCTCACCTTCCAAGAACTTTTAACTACAACAGTAAGAACACCTATTGATTCTACTAGTTAAGATCACACGGCAAATGCAACTGCTGTCAACGTTCAGACAGATGATATAAATGGCTGAAGCAACCTGGCAGAAGGCAGTAGGGCATGGTGGGGTCTGAGGACCAATTGTGGACCAACATATCCTTTTTCAGAGTGGGCCAAAGAAAAGACAACTGCTTCTGGCCACCTTTTATGACATTTTCTGAGTTCTTGCTAAGTGCCAGTCACTGTGTGAAGTGCTTTCATGCATTCTTTCACTGAATTCTCTCAAGAATTCTATGAGACAGCAATTAGTACTGTAGGAGACAGACTCTAAGGTGGTCCCCATAATCCCTGTCTCCTCATGTTCATGCCTTTCTGTAATCCCTTCCTCTTGAGGGTGGACAGGAACAGTGACTAGTTTCCAACCAGCAGAATAACCAATATGCCAATATCTAACCCATATTAGCAAAGGTGGGAGCACGTTGCTCCCATGATTACATTATGTTATAAAAGACCCCGTCTCGCTGGCAGGTCAGTGCTAGAGACTTCCTCTCCTGCTAGCTCTGGAGAAGTGAGCTGCCATGTTCCGAGAGGACCGACGGAGAGGGCCTCCTAGCAAGGAACTGTGGGTGGCCTCTAGGAACTGAGCAGCCCCTAGCTGACAGCCAGCAAGAAGATTTCAGTCCTACAGCCACAAGGAGATGAATTCTGCCAACAAACTGCGTGAGCCTCCAAGTGGATCCATCCCCACGGGAGCCTCTGGGTAGAACTCAGCCATGGTGACACCTGGACCGCAGCCTTGCAGAGGACCCAGCTAAGCTGCACCCAGACTCCGGGCCCACAGACTTTATGAATAACAAATGTGTGTGGTTTTAAGCTGCTAAGTTTATGATAATGTGCTATGAAGCAATAGAAAACTAATATAAGTGTTATCCCCATCTTAGAGATGAGGGGTCTAAAGCACAGAGACTGAGCAGAGTCACACAATTAGTATGAGGCACAGCAGGGACCAGAGCCCCATCTCCAGACCCCTCAGGCTGATGTTCTCGCCAGGCCCCAGCCTGCTGTGCTGGTCATTGTTCTCTCGGTGGCCACCTAGATATTAGAAGAGGAATCTTACAAGGGCTATTGGAGAGATGAAGGTTACAGAACGAGGAGGGATGGGATGTGCTGGAAGCATGTGGTGGGGCAGCCAGCCCAGGCTGAGGGCCAGGGACAATCTCCGTTAGGAAGTAACAGGCAAGTCCCCTGGGTATGGGCCTAGTGAAGAGTCAGCAACTTTGCATTGCAAGTGAGTGAGTGAGTGAGTGGGTGAGTGAGTGAGTGGGCTAGCTTTCCTGGTCTAGGATCCCCAGGGGAGAGGACTCTCCAAGCAATGTGAAATCACCCTGTTTCTGTGCACTGGCTTCTAAGACACCTTGTCCCAAAGACCCAGGGCCTCTATGACTGGCCTGTGATGCCCAAGACCTTGGAGCACCACTTCCTGGATTCGTCATGGTGGCTGGGGTAAGGGTGGGAGTTGCTTAGCTCTCACTCTCAGTCACTAAACATCCCCAGACATCTGGCAAGGGAAGAATTACAGGTGGGATGGGAGGAAACACAGGCAGATGGGAGGGCAGGGGGCGGGGGTGAGGGTATGAGCAGACCCAGAGAAAAGAGCAGGAATTAGAAAGGGGACACCCCCCTCCATGGGCCCAGCTGCAGTCTGTGATGGCTGAGCAGACCCAGGGGTCTTTACAAATGAGCTGGCAGGATGTCATGGATCAGGCAGGGTCCCAGCAGGAGGCAGACAGCACACTTGACTTGGGCCATTTGAGGAGCATTTGATAAAGAGATTATTTTCAAAGGTAAGGGCAGGGTGTAGGAGAGGATGCAGGAGCCTGGACCAATAGCAGCAGTCCAGTCTACTGCTAGACCTAATGGGGCCAGAGGAGGGGACCAGAGCTGGTCTAAGTGGAGACGGCCACCTGAGGAGAGCTGCAGCCTCAGTCGAGGGCTGCAGCCAGATCATGGCAACCCCACAGCGGGTGTCAGGGGAATAACTGCCCTGCACTCTCCTCTCTGCCTCCCATATGCTGTGGGGGCTCTGCACGGGACAAGGTGGAGAGTAAGGGCACCCACTGAGGCAGTCCCCACTGGCCAGCCTCCAGGGCACAGCGCAGGGTGGAGAAGTTGGGGAGCAGACCTGGAAGTGAGAAGAGGCCCAATCCCGACTCTACCTCTTCCCAGCTGGGGACTCTGGACGAGCCACTCAACCTCCTCGGGTCTCAGTTTCCTCCTCTGTAAAAGAGGGGTGGCAAGGATGCTTACGCTCAGCTGTTCCGAGTGGGGAATGCAATAATATATTTAAAGACTCCAGATTGAGCCCCACATGCATTGGCTGGCTCCCAGCACTTGGTTTCTAAGAGTCGGCAACAAGAACACAAAATTGGGGCTACTGAGAAGCCAGACGCCAGCCCAGAAACACTGAACACGTGAACAATGAATGCACTGAGGAGAGGCCGGCTCAGCAGGTCTTAGAGTCGCTGTCAGGATGGGAACCCAGACACCCTCTCTCCCTCTGCAGGGCCCTTAGGGGCACACACACTCATACCTGCTCCCAACTTGCAGCTGCGGGAGAGTGGCACCATGCCTCTTAGCCCCCCTGGAGAGAGGCAGCAGCAGGTCTGTGCAGAGCCCGGGGTCTGCACTCAGGGCATGTCTGAGGGGGGCAGGGGCAGGCGGCAGGCCTAGGGCCCAGCTCTGCCTGGCATCATGGTCCCGGCTAGAGGGACACTCCCTGTGTGGAAGCCCTCCCATGTACCCTAGACTCGTGCCATTTAGGTGGGACCCCGGTAGCAACAGGTGGAGGGGAGCTTACCTCCCCACAGGGCACCCAGGGCAGGCCCCTGCCCCTGGATGTCCACTGGCCTAGAGCCCGAACAGCCCAGGCCCTGCCTAGGACAGCCCTCGGAGCCTCAAGGACAGACTCCAGCCCCCCACCCCCGAACCCCCTCTGCCTGTGACATCACTTCAGTGCCCAGAACAAAGGCCCCTGGTGAGACCCGCAAACCTCTGCCCTTTATGTTTCTATCACCCACATCTAAAGTTCACAGGAAGAGGGTTTTCACAGCATCGAGTCAAAACGGCACTGCACACTGCGGTCAGTTTTTTCCGAAAGAAAGGAAGCCAAGATGGATCAAAGAAAAGCAGGTGCAGCAGATTAAGGCCCAGCCCGGGCCGGCAGGGGCGTAGGGAAGGATGTGAGTGCCCCCGGGAGGAGGCCCGTGCGCTCCCAGCTCTCCAGGGAGCGGGAGGCAGAGAGGTGGGGTAGGGTGCGGCTCAGCCTCCCCTGGGAGAAATCACCGAGGGACAGAAGAGACAGCGTGGCCTCTACTGCTTTTTAGGTTGAGAGATGACAACCCAGGGCCTGTGCCGTGAAAGGACCAAGCACAGAGGAACAGGGCTCACTGTGCCGCCTGGGAGGAGCACAGCCCTGGCCAGCACCGGCTCCCGTCCCTCTCCAGCTCCTCTGCCCGTGGAGGCCCTCGAGATAAATCCAGCCAGCCTCCCTCTCCTGCACAGCCGAGCCCTCACCTGCTCCTGCCTGGACCCGACAACAGTCTCCTGCCTGTTCGCCCACCTGGGTTCATGGTGTCGAACTCCAGCCTCCATGCTGGATTGGCAAGTTACCTTTTTCTAAGCCACATAGTCGCCAGTGTTCTTTATGTCTCAGGTGCATCCCAGAGCTCGAAATGGAAACACAAAGTTTCTGTATCTCCTATGACACTGTGATTAAATCGACAAAGTTGCTCTTAAAAATGTGGGCTATAAAATTATTTATTTTACTGTTCCTGTTTTCCTTTTGCTTCATTTTTCTGGCTTCTTTTTCTTCTATTTTATCTTGTATTGAATGAATCCTTTTTAAAAAAGCTTTGTGTTTGTGTGTGTGAGGAATATTGACCCTGAGCTAACATCTGTGCCAATCTTCCTCTTTTTTCTTGAGGAAGATCGTTGCTGAGCTAACATCTGTTCCCATCTTCCTCTATTCTACGTGGGATGCCGCCACAGCATGGCTTGATGAGTAGTGCTAGGTCCACGCCCAGGATCTGAACCTGCCAACCCCAGGCCGCCGAAGCAGAGTGCACAAACTTAACCACTATGCCACTGGACTGGCCCCAAAAAGCTTTTTTTTTTTAAGTTGTAAAATGTTCCAAACATTTGGAAAAGCACAGGGATTATATAATGAACATCCACCAGCTTTATCAATTCTTAACATATTGACACATTTTTGGGTTTTTCTTTTTCTTGTGGTAAAACATACTAACATAAAATTTACTGTTTCAACCCTTTCAATTTCTTTTAGAAACGACATTATACACACAGTCAAAGGGCCCTGTGACCTCTCTCCTTTGCCCGTCTCTTCTTCCCCAGAGGTAACCACTCTTCTGAACCTGATCCTCCTATAGAAGTGACCCCTGTGACATGTGTTTCACAATGAAGACCACCCATCCAGTGGAGAGGGACATAAGGCCCCAGGTAAAACCCCCCAGCTATCCCCAACCTTAAACTCACTCTCCCAGAAGTGACCATTGTTAAAACTCTCTATGAACATTTCCGGATTTTTTTTATACATTTGAATTATGTTAGCTTGTTTTCTTCTTTGACACAAATGAACTTACACTATGTGGATTGTTCTGCAATTTGCCTTTTGTTTCGTTATTGCTGTGCCTTGGGCGTTTTTCCCTGGGAGGACTAATAAATCTACCATATTGCTTTTAACAGCTGCATGGGATTCTACTTTATTCAGTAGTTTCCCACGGATGGGCATTTAGGTGGTTTCCAGCTACTTAGTTATTCTCAACAAGTCTGCACTGAACATTCTTTTTTTTTTTTTGGTGAGGAAGATTTGTCCTGAGCTAACATTCGTTGCCAATCTTCCTCTTTTTGCTTGAGGAAGATTGTCCCTGAGCTAACGTCTGTGCCCATCTTCCTCTATTTTGTATGTGGGATGCTGCCACAGCATGCCTTGACGAGTGGTGTGTAGATCCATACCCAGGATCCGAAGCTGCAAACCCCAGGCCACTGAAGCAGACTGCGCAAGCTTAACCATTACGCCACTGGGCTGGCCGCCAAACACTCTTGACACATATTTTTACTTACTTGTGGGAATACTGTATATCTGTAGAATAAATACCTAGAAGTGGAGTTTCTGGATAAGAAGATATTGAGCATTTGATGTCTTGAAAGATATTGCCACTGCCCCCCCAAAAATGATCAACTTAAACGCCACCCAACACATGACAGTTGTCTCCCCATGTCCTCAAGAATATCTTTTCACACCATTATCAGCCTTTTGTTATATTCTGTGAACTGTCTGCTCTTATCCTTTTCCCCAGCATTTTATGGGTTTACTTTTTAAATTTGAATCTTTGACTCACCTGGAATCAATTTTAGATGCAGTGAGATATTCTCTTCAATTACACTTATTGCTCTTCTACTCTGTCAATAGATTAAGTACCAAGATAAAGGGGAAAGCGTATCTCTCCACTGCTAACAGGCCACCAGCTACCTGATTTTGCCTCCCAACTTAGAGCTAGTCCATTTCAAGGTTCTAGTTTAAGAAACGGAACATTGCCTCTGCTTACCCCTCTTCGTAATGGATGGACCGGACCCAGATGCTCTGCAAACATCCAGTCAATTATTCAACAAATAGGCAGCAACTGATGCAGTCACTGGAATTTCGGTTTTTTCCCGAGGAGAAGCATATTGCCAGAGGAGCAGACCATGGCAGACTATGAACAGTCCACCCAAACCTATTCTCCTTCTTGCATTGCAATGGAGTTGAAGCAGGGCACGTGGCTGCCTAAATAGAAACAGCATTTCTCAGCCCTGTACATTCAGATGGGGGCCTAGGACTACATTCTTACCAGAGGATGATGTGAGCAAAACTGGCTTGTGCCCCGCTGGCTATAACAGTTTCAAAATATAACACAAATTCTTCGACTCTCTTCCCATCAAGAGGTGGGGGGTCTAGGACCCCTCCATTTGAACCTGAGCAGTCTTCAGCCAAGAGTACAATGGGAAGAGCCAGCCCTGATGCCCTAGCAGTTAAAAGATCTGTCTTCTCTGCTTCGGCAGCCCAGGCCTGGTTGCCGGGTGCAGAACCACACCACTGGTCTGTCCGTTGCCATGCTGTGGTGGTGGCTCACACAGAAGAACTAGAAGGACCTACAACTAGAATATACAACTATGCACTTGGGCTTTGGGGAGGGGAAAAAAAGAGAGAGAGGAAGATGGGCAACAATGTTAGCTCAGGGCCAATCTTTTTAAAAACAAAGAGTACATTGGGAAGTAATGTGACTTCTGAGGCTAGGGCATAGAAGGCTATGCATCTCCCACCTTGTTCTCTGGGAACACGCACTCTTGGAGCCCTGAGCCTCCATAACAGATGCCCAACTCCCCTGAGGCCACCGAGTTGGAGAGGCCACGTCTGGGTGCACTGGTGCAGGCCCAGCTGAGCTCAGTCTCCCAGCCAAGCACCAGGTGAGCAAACATGCCTCCAGATGATTCATCCCCAACCATTTGAGTCTCCCCGAGTCATTTGAGTCTCCCCCTTCCTTTGAGCCTTCCCAGCTGAGGCCCTAGATGTTGCAGAGCAGAGAGATAAGCCATCCTCCTTGTGTTCTGTCCAAATTCCCCACATTCCTCAGAGACCTACAAAACCTGTGAGGATAATGAAATGGTTGATGTTGCCAACCCATATGCAGCAGTGACCCAGCCTCAACTATACAGATGACAATTCCTAGGGACAGCAGAGCCACAGGATGGAAGGAACCTGGGTCCCTAAAGGACCACAAGGAGCCCTCCTGCCAGCTGATAAGAAACTCACTTCAAGGGCTATGTGAGAGAGGAGTCAATGTCTTTATTCCCTAAGCCAAACAAACAAAACAGAGATACAGCAGTGAGCAAGGCCATGTTGAGGCAGCATCTCACATGCCACAACCAGAAGGACCCACAACTAAAATATACACCTATGTACTGGGGAGATTTAGGGAGAAAAAGCAGGGAGAAAAAGAAGTTAAGTAGGATGGGAGGGAGGGAGGAGGAGAAGAACATTCTGGCACCGGAAGTGGGTAGAGCATGTGCAAATGCTCCAAGTCAGGAAGGAGAGAGTGAGTTTGAGAAACCGAAAAAAGTAGCCAATGTGGGCCTTGTGGGTCAGGCTAAAGATTTCAAATATGATCTCTAAGAAACGAGAATCCATGGGATCCTTCCAGCAGGAGAAGGACCCAATCAGGTTAGCTGCTGGAAGCTGTAGGGGAACAGACTGGGGGCAGGGAGACCACCAGGAAGCTGATGGAAACCCCGAGAAGTGATTACATCTGAGAGATATTTGGGAGGTGGTTGACAGGATTTGGAGGGTAAGGGGAACTTGTTGAGAGAGAGGAGTCAAGGATGAAACACCAGTGAGACGGTGTCTGGTCTATGAGTAAATTATAATGTCATGGCCAGAGGAAACCCAGCCGTGGCCAAGTTCAGAGGCAGCTCAGAGAAGGAGGAAGGGGATTGGATTCATTAGTGGGTGCCTTTGAGCAAGCCACCTTTTACATCTTTATATCTTTGTCTATAATATGGGCACAATCCACTACACAGGGCTGCTTTAAGCAGAAGGACAGTGGCTGCGTTTATTCGCCAAAAGCCACATAGTGAGCAGTGCCTCTGATGTGTCACAGATAGGATGAATACATAAAGTACATGGCGTGTTAGTGAAAGTGCTGAGAACAAACGAGGCAGGGACAGCAGACAGGGCAGCAGAGGTCAATGTTTAGACAGGATATTCGAGGTACAGGGTGGATCCAGGTTCTGTGGAATCTGAGGGGCATCTCCTTTAGAGAAAGAATATAAAAAATCTTATTTTTGCAAATTTCACAAAAATACGTGGTCATGTGTATAGACGTCTGGGGCCTTGGAAGGGGCAGGTGTAAGCGAGGCGCCCAGAGCAGAAGCTTCAAGAGATTCTCAGTAAACCCACCTCCGCTTGTGAGTAACAGAGCTGTGGGGAGGGGAGGCGTGCAACCGGTGTCATGAAAAGAACCTGTTTTCTGTGACTGAGGACAAGTCATTCAATTACTCTTGACTCTCAATTTCCTAATCTGTAAGTGAGGAAAACAATATCACGTCCTTATAAGGTTTTAAGGAGTAAATAAGGGCATGTGAGTAAAGTTCCTGTCTCATAGTAATAAGCAGTAGTTGTTATTTTAATTTTTATTCCTATCCCACACAGATGGAGAAACATGGTCTCAGCCTTGGGGAGGGACCAGGAAGAACCAAAATAAAAAAAGGATTGTGAGCCCCAGTGTGAGTGCTGGCTCAGTGCCTCTGGGATACATGTGCTGTACGTGTGTTCTTTGACGTGTGGAATAGGTGTGTGGCAATGGCTCTCGTGCTATGCTCTGGGGCACAACCTATGGAGATCACACATCCAGGGGAGACCCAGCTGCCCCTACAGACATGATGTGTGAACAGGATGAGCAGAAAGCGTGGAGGCTGGGCATGCAGCTGACATTGTCTTCTTCACACAACTCTTACAACCATCCCCAGAGCCTTCTCTTGCCTGTGAACAATGGCAACTCTTGAGGAAAAACTGATTGCCTTGGTTGCAGAAACAGTCCCAAACAATAGGATCACGGTAGTGGGTATTGGACAAGTTGGTATGGCGTGTGCCAGGAGCACTCTGGGAAAGTCTCTGGCTGATGACCTTGCCCTTGTGGATAAGGGAGAAATGATGGATCTGTAGCACAGCAGCTTATTTCTTCAGACACCTAAAATTACGGCAGATAAAGATTATTCTGTGACGGCCAACTCTAAGATTGTGATGGTAACTGCAGGAGTCCCTCAGCAAGAGGGACAGTCATCTCAATCTGCCGCAGCGGAATGTGAATGGCTTCAAGTTTATTACTCTCCCGATCACTGAGTATAGTCCTAAATGCATCATAATTATGGTTTCCAACCCAGTGGGTATTCTCACACATGTTATCTGGAAAGTAAAAGTGGATTACCCAAGCACCATGCGATAGGAAGCCGGTGTAATCTGGAACCTGATAGATTTCACTATCCTAGAGCTGAAAAACTTGGCATTCATCCCAGCAGCTGCCATGGATGGATTTGGGGAGAACATGGCAACTCAAGTGTGGCTGCGTGGAGTGGAGTGAATGTGGCAGGCGTTTCTTTCCAGACTCTGAATCCAGAGATGAGAATGGACGATGATAGTGAAAATTGGAGAGAAGTGCACAAGATGGTGGTTGAAAGTGCCTGTGAAGTCATCAAGCTAAAAGGATATACCAACTGGGCTATGGGGTGAAGCGGGATTGATCTCATTGAATCCGCGTTTAAACTCTATCCAGGATTCATCCAGCGTCAGCGATGGTGAAGGGGACGTGGGGCATTGAGAACGAAGTCTTCCTGAGCCCTCCACGCATCCTGAATGCTGGGTTAACCAACATTATCAACCAGAAGCTGAAGGCTGATGAGGTCGCTCAGCTCAAGAAAAGTGCAGATGCCCAGTGGGACATCCGGAAGGACCTACAACACCTGTGACTTCTGGGTTCTAGGCTGTAGAAATTCAACAACTCCAGCGTGGTTAACCACGAACCCTGAGTTTTCATTCATGTACGTTGCTTTTATCTTCCTGGATATGTGAATGGGGGCTCGCAGAATCAAAGTCCATGCTTGGTTTATTGCTTGCAATATGAGCCCTTGAATAAATAAAATTAACTATTATAAAAAAAAAAGGAAAAGTAAAGAGAGAGTGGAGGCTGAGGCCTCAGGCAGGCCTGGATGCCAATCCTGCCCATGCCTCTGCCAGGCTGTGAGCATGGCCGGTGGCTTCACCTGTCTGAGCTGCTGCTTCCTCAGCTGTCACACAGCAGGATGGTCCTCACACTGCTGCACAGGGGCTTGAGGACATAATGTGCAGGCACACACAGAGCGTGAGGTCGCTGCTCCTGTCTTCCTCCTCTTGCCGCTTAGACACTCTCCGGGACGTGTACAAAGGAGGAGACGAGGCTGTGACGGCCTTGGGCACCAGTGACTGAGAGTTCTCCCAGGCCCCGGGTGTGTGGCTGCCACTGCAGATGCTCTCAGGCGTATAACAAAGCAAGCTTGGCCCGTGGCGGGTGATGGTGACGTTCGATGACCTAAAACAGTTAAACCCATAATCAGAGGGTGCTCCAACTCGGCTGCTGTGGGTTTGTTGGCCCACAAGTCACGATCAACTTGCTGGGAGCGCACATCGGCCGTTAGCCCTCAAAGTTCTGTTGCTAAGAGATTATGAACCAAATGATGTTTCTAAAAAATAACCGTGACAGGATGTTCCAGGATAGAGCCATAATAACAGCCCAAACCGAAGGGATATGCTGTTATTGATAAGTCCTTATGAAGAGCTGAGGAATGGGGTGATGGGGAGGGAGCCTGGCCATACACATCCTATGGAAATTACTGGTTTGCGAAGGTTTGGAATGTAACAAAAAAGACTCAGTGATAAAACTGTAAGGGATATAATATAACGTCTTCATGATTCTAAAAGTTCTTCAAGCAGCCAAGATGTATTTGTGGGGCCTGTTATTTGCCTATTCCATGCCTGTTTACGACCGTCTCAGCCACATTCAGTTGCAGGCGGTGACTAACTCTAGCATAGCCGTAACCACCCCTGTTTGGCACAATGCCCGTGGGCAAGAATTGATGAAGTGATTTAACATAGCTGTTTGCAGCCACCTCCACAATTGCTCTGTTGCTGGAGCAACAGGAACCAGTCAACTCACAGAAGGCCAGGTTAGAGCAGGACAGAGGTTCCATCGATAGGGAAGTCAGCAAACAGGCACTGGCAAGAAACTGGTTGTCATTTGGCACCCAGAACAGCTCTGCCCAGGGGGCTTTCCTGGGAAGGGGCAGCAATGCAGCGCTGTGTCCTCACCAAAGGCCACTGGGTCACCTCCTGGTGACCACTGTCCAGCAGAAGGATGAGTGCAAAGGAGCTATTATCTCTTAGGAAGGGAGCTCCTGCTCTCTGCCAGCCTCACTCCGGACCTGGGAGCAGAGCAGTGAGATGCCAGCCCTACACGCCCTTCCAGCTGCCCCCCCCCACCTCCTCCCCTGCAACCCCTTCCCAGCCACCCTGCTTTCTGTCTGGTCAGGCCCCCGGCTGCAGTGGCCTCATGGTCTACATTTCATTTCTCTGAGCAGATCATAGATGGCAAGCTGTGTTCTGCTCTCTCGTTTCACACGTGAGGGAGCCAAGATCCAGAGAGACACAATGGGGTGTCAGTCACACAGCTAGAAAGTCAGGAGGCAGACTCGTGTCTTCTACCCCAAATCCCGGGACCTTCACTGCTCACCAGACCCCAAGCACCCTATGATGCGTCGCACAGGAAACCGCTGGGTGTTGCAATAGCTCCCAGAAAGGGGTCAATGTTTCCATGGGCCAACCCTGCTGACCCTCGGTCGCTGTGTGGCCCCCAGGGGAAGGGAGCAGAGCCACAGGCACTCTGCCTTCCTCCTTCGTCCAAGGGGCAGAAGAAGGGAGTCATGAATCAAGTGAGTCATTAAGATCCCAGACTGGGAAGTTTATTCTGCTGCTCGCTACCTGGGTGACCTCAGACTAGTGACTTAATCTTCTGCAATGCTGTTTCTTATCTAAAAATTAGGACAAGACTAGAACCTACCTACTTCATAGGGTTGTTATGAGGAACGCATGAGATTAAACAGGTAAAAGTGGTTAACAGGGTGTGTGGGAAACACTCAATAAATGATAATAGCGGCGGCAGCCACAGCTGTAACAATATCGTCATTTTCACTACCACCATCACCACCATCCACTTCTGCTCGGGACCCGGGGTGCAAGTAGGTGACAACTGGAGTGCCATGGTAGTCCCCAGTGGTGACTGGTGTGTACCATGAGGACCTCTGGTGACAACGGGACACATTTCTCAGGGTTCCCGGTGACAGATCCTAAATGTTTCAGAAGCTGGGCTCAAAGAACAAGGCAGCAGCATTGTGGTTTCTGTGCCTGTCCAAACACATGTGCTTCCAATTGGCTCCCCTGGGCTGGAATTCCCTGGTGCCGAGTCCAGCACAGCTCCCCCGACTGCCTAACGCCCCCCACCCTGAATCATGCTGGGCTTCTGCCCTTGGCCAGGCCTGGGGCCCTCAACGGTGGACTGCTTCCTCCCCACCACTTAACAATTCTGCCCCTTGGAGTGGGAAAGAGCTGGCCAGTCCATGGCCCCCCTCAAGTGTGTCTGAAAGTTGCTACCCAGAGAACGGCATCGAAAGGGGTGCTGGGGGTTGGGGGGTGGAGATGAAGGCTGAGGTGGAGGGGTCATGAATTAACCAGCCCTGCCACTTGGCACCCACCCCCAACACAGCGGCTCCAGTTGTCCTGTGGGGTCAGGATGCTGTTTCTGCCGAGTCATCCTTTCTTGCCCAGAGGGATCCTGGCCCAAAGCCACATTCCTAGTGGGGTCTGAGTGCCACAGAGTATGCAAACTTCCGTTCTCACCAGCCCCCAGACCTCCAGCCCTGCACACAGGCTGGTCTCTCAGCAGCCTCTGCTGGCAGCGAACTCTCCTCCAAGTCTGTGTGTGTCCCCCCAGAGCTCCATCCGGCCCACCCCAGACCCTGAGCTCCAGGAGAGCTAAGAACATTCCACAGGGAGGGAAGGGCGCTAGCATGCAGCGCAGGGGGGGCAGGGTGGGGGAGACTGGACCTAAGGGGAGGGGACTGCAGGGGGATTAAGGAACTATTTAAAATTCCTGCCTGCCCACTTGGTGGGCCCTCCTGCAATTGAGGGTCCAGCATCCCCTTCTTGTGCAAAACCTCGGTGTCCCCAGACAAGCAAGCTGGCCCCACCGTCTCCAGCGCTCATGTTCCAGGAGCACATTTTGAGCACCTGCTGTGTGCCAGACACTGTACTAGGCACTGGCCCCACAGCTGTGGACAAGGCAGATGCGGCCCAGTCCCTGATGTCTCTCCCATCCTTTCCAGGCCCACAACCCTTGCCTCTACTCCTGTTCTCATCGCAGACTGCTTGGGTTAAAACCTTGGCTCACCACTTCTTGCTGTGTGACCTTGAGCAAGTTACTTTACTTCTCTGGACCTCCATTACCTCATCTGTAAAATGGGGGCAGGCTAATACCTACCTCATAGGGATGTTAAGAGAGGTAAATGAGTTAATACATGTAAGATGTTTAGAACAGTTTCTGGCACAAAGAGCTCAATGTGTGTGTGTGTTGTGTGTGTGTGTGTGTGCGCGTTTGACACTGTGCCTTGGCTCAGGCTGTTCTCTACCTTGAATATCTTTCCCCTTTTCTTCGAGAGTCTGTAAGTTCAGCCTCAGTAGAGTTTCCAGAAGGGAGACAGATGGGGGACAGGCCTAAGGTCAGGCCACAGCCCTGCTAGGGCCACCAACACTTGCAGAGCATTTTCCTGTTTGCCAAGGATCTTACATATCCCTGCGAGGCAGACAAGGGAGGGGGCTCGGGGAGGTAAGACACCTGCCCCAGGTCGCAGCCCTAGTCAGGGTTGGACCTGAGAGTGGAGCTTGGGTCTTCTGACTACAAGTAGCTCTGTCCCTGTTCCACCTCCCAGTGCTGGTCCCCAAGAACCTCCAGATGCCCTGAGGCCATCGCTAGAATCTCAGAGCTCCCCCGAGGCTCGAGACCCAGAGGATGGGGCCTTCCTGGCCCTTCCGAGTCAGTAGGGTTTGTCTCAGAGCTGGACAGGGCCAAGGAAGGCCTCAGGACAGGGGGCGCCGGCCTGGCAGAGCCCTGAGGAGGGCCTGCAGGAAGAGCTCAGCCCAGGAAACTCTGAGCAATGCCGGCAGACCACAGGGCCCCGGGCTTCCTGCCCTCTCCACACAGGCTGCCCTGTCAACGTCAACGGGTTTGTGAAACCCTGCTGGGCGGGCAGTGGGGACTCGAGGGGCCCCCGAGTTCACTGGCTGTGGTCACTCTGCTCCTTCACAGCCCGGGAGAAGGTGGCTTTCCAAAGACTGCCATCTGCATTGTAATGGGATCCAGCTGCTGCAGGAGACGGGCACCTGATGGGGGTGCCACCATCTCGGGGCCCAGGCCTCCAGGCTCCAGAGCACCTCCTGGGCCCCCACAGATGCAGGGAGCTGCTGAACGCAGCTGTGGGGTGGGGTCCGTGGTTGAAGGACTTTGGGGTAACAGATAACGTGAGTTACAAGCCCTTGTTCATAGCTTTGCTTACTGTGTGACTGGGCAAGTTGGTTAACCTCTCTGTGCCTCAGTTTCCTCATGTGAAAAATGATGATGAAAACCACCTGCCTCCCTGCAAGGATTAAACAGAATGATGTATCTGGAAGGTCTGGAGCAGAGTGAGCTCTCCATAAATAGAAGCTGTTGTGTTAGCAACCACTATGAGTGGCAACGGTGCAAAGACTATTGCATTTCTTTGATTTTGAAATTTTAATTAAAACCACCCAGATCCAATCTACCCTACTTGAAGGAAGTCTATACCTTCCTCTTGAAGTCTCTTCTCCCTCTAAATTTTCCAAGAACCCCAAGTCTTATGTGCTCCAGAAGAGGGAGGTGGAGGGTCCAACTTCCACCCCAGAGCCAGGAGAACTGGAACTCTGAGCAGTCCCACTGCCTATTACTGACACTATTCCCATGAGGTCAGAAGGAGGAAGCTGGTCCTGTGCCATGCAGGGCCCCACAGGGCCACATGGATCTTGCAGGGGGATGATTCCCAGGATGGCCAAGGGTGCCGGTGCCTCTGTCCTGCTCCCACGCTCGTGGCCTCTTCATGCCCATATGTGGCCGTTCCCAATGAGGAGTCTGCGGGGCTCCTGGGTCCATTCCTCCCAGACTGGCTGGGGCCTGAGTCCCTTTTCCTTCCCCAGGATCCATGCTGGGGTTGGGTCTACTTCTCCTCTCCAGACCCCAAAACACATGGTTCCTCCGTGGTTCCTCCGTGTCTAAAAGTCCCTAGAAAGCTGTACACCTCGGCCACCCCCAGCACCAGCCCTCGACAGTCAACCCCACTGCTAATTCTCTGCCCGCAGACCACCCAGGTCACTCTCGCACAGAACAGAGACACAGTGGTCTCGGGTGGGCCGTCCTGTGTATTAGTTTTCTTCTCAGTAACTGGACAGCAGGGAGAAGCCAAAGCTGAAGCCAGGGCAGGAGGGGAGCCCTTTTCTCTTTATGCCCGAGGAGCCCCAGATGTGAGCTCCTGGAACAGGGAGCCAGGGCCTCAGAGGGTTCCATTTCAGCATCGTCTGGCTCCTGGCTCCAGAGCCTGAGCTCTCACCAACATGTCCGTATGGCTCAATGAATGCTTGTTGACTGACTGACTGACTGACTGACTAGAGCAAAAAGACATTTCTGAAGGATGAGGGATAATGCAGAGACGTCTGGTTGGACAGAAGAGGGGAAAATGGACTAGGCAGACCAGGGCAATGGGGCAGTGAATGGGTCTGCAGGAGGGGTGCGCAGCCTGTGGGAGCAGAGGAAAAAGGATGCATTTCTAGGGTGGTCTGAGCAAGGGGCAGTCAGGGTGGTGCTAGGGTTGCTGAAAGACCCAGGAGGCATCTCTGGGAGGACCCTGGAGATCACTGGACTTCTCCAGGTGCACGGTGGAGGCTGGGGAGCAGGAGGGCAGGACCCCGTGGAGGCAACCGCCCCAGTGGAGGAAGTGTGGGGGAGGTGGCCCCCAGGGAGATCCAGAGGCAACCATCAAAACTATAACTCCCCTCCGTGAAGGCACCCCTGGGCGTTGTGCACACCGTAAATCAACAGGAAGCACACTGCCCTTAACAGTGTCCAGAGCCCAGGTTGCCCAAGAGAGGGGCTCCCACTGCCTGGAGGTGGCTCCAACATCATTTACGTCCAGCTCAGTGCCCTGTGCTGAGACCTAGGCCTCCCGAGGCCTCTGGGGCTTGAGCAACCTGGGGTGACCTGGGCTCTCTCAGGAGCAATGAGCACAGGGAGTGTCTGAGGGGCACGGGAGCAACAGCCAGGGCCACTGCAGAGACCACTGGAGCCACAGCCTTTAGAGCCCAATAACCTGGTTCAAACCCCAGCTCGGCCACCCACCAGCTGTGTGACAAGGTACCCTCTCTGAGTCTCAGTCGTGCACAATGCCAAAAGAATGACCCTCGTGGAGCCGTTGTGAGGATTCAATGGGAGGACATAAAGCACTCAGCATGGAGCCTAGCATGTGGCACGTAGGATAATGGTGGCCTCATGTGACATTGTGCTGGTAAAGGTGTGCCAAGGAACCAGGGAAGGGTGACAGAGACTTCTCCCAGCCTTGTGCCTTTCCAAGAACCTACCTGGCATCTCTCCCTCCTCCAGCTGGGGCTCCAGGCCCAACTGGAGGGGGCTGGGCCTTGGCCCAGAGAACAGGAGGTTTCTCACCGTGGCAGGGAAATTGCTGGGTTGGGGGTGTGGGCAGCCACAGTGACCGTCTCTCTGCAGGACGGATGCGGCTTTGCTGACAGAGAGTCTGCGGCCTGGACATGCCAGCGGTGCAGGTCTGAGGTCAGCAGTGGGGAGCCGGGCCCGCCGCGGCCTCACCGCTCCCAGCAGGGCCCCACCAGGGCAAAGGCATCTGCTTTCACTCAGCTGCCCCTTGGCCCAGGGAGGGATGGGGGCTGGGACCTCCTCCCCAGGCCTGACTTCTCACCACACAGAATGGACGCCGAGGGCGAAGAAGGACCGGAGATCAAGGTTTGCTGTCGTAGGTCACTAAAGCGACATCCTGCACTGGCCCCTTTTTGCAAGGCCATGTCTAATCCAGCCCCATCAGTCCCCCAGCTCCCCACACCCTGTCACAAGCCTCTGGCTTGTTCCCCACTCCAGGACCTTGCACTCACACCCTGGAGGCCCCTTCTCTGCCCTGCGCACGGCTGACCCCCATCCTTCAGCTTAAACCCCATTTCCTCAGGAAAACCTCCCCGACCCCCATTTGGTCCCCATGAAACAATCTTGTAGGGCACAATCTGGTTTGTACTCATGTATTTATCTGTGAGGCTATTTCACGCCTGCCTCCCCTCTAGGCTGGAAGCCCCGTGCAGGTAGGAACTGTGTCTGTCTTCCTGAGACTGTGTCCCTAAGATCCAGCACAGGGCCTGGCCCAGTACGTGCTTGACAAATACTTGTTGAATGAATCATGCCTCATAATTTTTCTAGCAGTTTCCTCCAGTCATCTTCAGTGTTTTGATCATCACTGGATCCCTCTAGGATAGTCAGTGCCTACACTCATTTTACAGGCCCAGAGTTGAGGTCAGAAGTGAGTTACTGGCCCCTGGCTCCTAATCCTGTGCTCACCCTTATCTAGGAGAAGGGGTTTATGCTGGGAGAGGAGAGGTGTGTGCCGTGGACTCAGCAACCAGAGAGAGGGCTGTGAGGGCCAGGGGAGGGTGGGGTGCTGCTGGACCCCTCTGGCAGCCAGGTTCCCCCATAAATAATGTACCAGTCAACCTGAAGCAACAACATTTCCAGAGAAAGTCCAGGCCAATGCCACTGAGGATGTGTCTCAGCAGCCCCCCAACTCTCACCCCCAGTGACCCGCTCAGAGACCCCCAAGCTGGAGTAGCCTGCTTCTCCCCGACGAGGGGGGTGAGCTTTGCAGTCAACTACCCTGGGGTCAAAACCAAGTGCAGCCACGGACAGCTGGGCCGTCTCAGACAGGTCACTCACCTCTCTGGGTCTCAGTCTCCTCGTCTGTACAATGGTGCAATAACAGGCTGAGGCTTCCACGAGCCGGTGAAGGTCCAGGGCCCAGCTCTAAGGATTAGGTTTCTGTGCTGTCACGCCCTCAATGGCTCACGGGCACCCTCTCTCTGGCATTAAGTGGTTTTTCCGTTGGTGGTAGACAGGCCTCATGCCCCTCTCCCTGGGAGTGCCTTGGGGACAGGGGGCAGTCTCTGTCTCATGCCAGCCTCATGAGACAGCTCCCTCTGACCCCGTGCCTTGTCTAACATGGCCGGGGTGGCTGCTCAACTGATGAGCGAGTACGTGAGAGTTTGCTTGGGTCCAGAGCAGAAGCTCTGCTCCTGTCCTGCTGACCAGAAGACCAGGGCGCCGGGAGGAGGCCCCTGTCCTGCCTGGACCTGATGGCTGGAGGATGAGGGCCGAGGGCGGTGCTGTGGAGTAAAGGGGACCTTCAGAGAACCTGTGAGTTCCAAAAGAGGGAGCAACAAACTCCTGAGGAGAAGGAGGGTATGACCAGAGTGGGGCAGAATCCAGAAAAGAGGCTGTGATGGGGCCCCGCGAAGGGTAGATTTGGCCTGGGACCCAAGGGGTAGCCCCAGGGCCTGCAGAGACAGGAAAAGGGTGCCTCGAGACAACAGGACAAGGAGCCCAGACCTTGGCCTGCAGGTGGGGAAAAGGAGGCCTAGGAACCTGGGAAACAAAGACACGAGCGTGCCACCTTGGATGCCAGGGCTCACAGGGTGTCTGTCCCACTCTTCACCAGGATGGAACTGCACCCTGGGTACCCTAGTAGCTCCTATCTAGACCAGGGCCTGGCACAGAGCAGGGCCCAAGGAACACTTGTTAAAAGAATGAAAAAGAAGAGATTTTTCTATGAGCCTCTTAACTGGTCTCCGCCTCCTCGAGTCTGCCCTCCTTACAGCCATGTCCAGAAGGCCGCCCTGGGGAGCGAACTCCGACCCCAGCGTCCCGACTCCTAACTGCGGTGCCTCCCCTCCCACTGCAGCCAAAGTCACACACTAATGGCCTGTGAGCCAAATCCGGATCACAGACCTTTCCGCTTTGGGCTACGCCCTGTGTTTTTGTTTTGTTACGTGTTAAATTTGAATTAGTTGCTAACATCTCAAAAGGAAAGTGCCCACATACAAATCTATGTTTCCAGTTTCTCTGAAGAGTCCCGTGGGTGACATATCACACGGGGCCTGCCTACCCACCTGGGACTGTGGCCGGAGTGGCTGGGAGAAGGCCTGCCCTGCCCAGACCAAGCTCTTCCTGCACCTGCATCTTCACCCCGCCCATCCCACCCCGGCCCCTGCAGACAGCAGAGCGTGCAACCCCAGCCCACAGGCTAAAGGCCAAACTCGTCCACCAGGCCCCCAAGGTCTCCGGGAAGCGACGCTTGGGATGAGCTTCTCCATCTGTCTGTCCCTACTGTCCTTGTCCCTCAGATTCTGGCCGCATCACTACCTCTAGTTGTCTGCCTCCTTGTGCTCTTTCACGCCCTTGTGTGCTTGCACCAGTGGACCTCAGCCTGTGGTGCCTGTCCCCACCGTGGGGACCCCGCCAATTCCCATCTGGTCTTCATTGTAGGCTCAAGGCCACTTGGTGGTGGAGCCTCCTGCCACCTAGAGCGAACAGCCCCTCTGTGCCACCACAGCAGGGTACCCACAGCCACCCACATGTGGCTCCAGTTCTCTGCATTGCACCCTGGCTGTGGGCTCAGGGCCGTGGGAAACACAGCTCTGTGTCCCCTTATGGCTGGTACCCACAGGCCCAGTCTCAGACCTAGAGTCTCAGGACACTCCTTGAGGGAATGAATTAGAGAGAAGCCCTTGATTTCATGGGTGGCAGCTGCATAAAAAATCCCCAACAGGGGTCGGCCCAGTGGCACAGCAGTTAAGTTTGCATGTTCTGCTTTGGCATCCTGGGTTCACCAGTTTGGATCCCTGGTGTGGACCTATACACACCACTTGTCAAGCCATGCTGTGGCAGGCCATCCCACATATAAAGTAGAGGAAGATGGGCCCAGATGTTAGCTCAGGGCCAGTCATCCTCAGCAAAAAGAGGACGATTGGCGGCAGATGTTAGCTCTGGGCTAATCTTCCTCAAAAAAAAAAAAAAAGAAAAGAAAAATCCCCAAACAACACCAAAGAAATCAAGAAACCTTTGGTTTGTGGCCTTATCAAGGGCTTCATTTTATCACATCTACTTCCAACCCACACACACTGCCCTGCCAGTTCCAGGACAGACTCTTCCTCAATCGGGCCAGCTCCAGAAAAACAAGAAAATGGGACAAATGTTATTTTTGGAGACGTACAAACACACACACACACACACACCACTTACATCAGCCACATGCATGCACGTCCCATGTCCACTACCATCATGCACCTCCTCTCTCACCCCCAGCTGGGGGGGCCATGCCTCTTTCATGTTCCAGGCCTTTCCTGACCCAAATGGCTGTGTCCTGAGCTCTCAGCCAGGCCTACTCCTTGCACCCAGCCTGCTAAATTGATCGTGGAGTTGGACAGCCCAGGCCCAGAGCTAGAGGTAGAGACTGGTATCAAACCTGGGAGTTAAAAGAGACTTCAAGACCCGCCCATTTTACAGATTCAAACAGTTGGCCCAGAGTCAGAGTCCCAGGGGCAGGGCCTAGCCGGGGTGAGGGCGGGCACACCCCCTGACCCGCCCACCCACCCCGGCCCTTGGCCCTTCCCGGAGCCCTGGCACGCCAGGCAACACTTAATCCTCACCGCGGCCAGCCGGCTGGGGCGCTGGGTCCCGCTGGCCCCCTTTGCAGATGTGGAACAGCCCACACAGCCAGCTCCTGAGTGGCAGGGCCAGCTCTGCCCCTCGTCTGCCCAGACCTGGCCTGGAGCCTCCTTCTTCACCACCAAGTTCCGAGAGTCACCCCTGGGTGACGGGCTTGACAGGGACCCGGAGAGAGGAAACGGAAACTAATACACCTACCCAGTGGTGCCATACACGGAGCTGGCATTCACATTCGCTGTCGTGTAGATTTGTATATTTAATGAGATTATCTTCCCACAGCCAAAAGTAAAATGTCTGGAAGAAGGGGCAGTTTTTTCTCACTGCCTCTGACCCCACTGGGGCCCCAGTGGGCTGATGGAGCCACTGAGACATTTCAGGAGAGGGAGCCGGGCACTGTCTATCAGTTGCCTCCTGGGCCAGTGAAAAGAGGAGACTCAGGCTCCGCGGGTGAGTCATTGGCCCAGGGGCATCTCCAGGACAGAACCCAGGTTGGCCTGCCTCTGGCCCTTGCCCCGGCTGTGTGCCCCCCAGCCTCGGGTCTACCCACCAGACAGAGAACAGGCCCAAGCAGTACCCTGGGAGGCTGGGGAGTGTTAGTGGGAGGAGGCAGGGGGACTTCCTCCCTAATAAGCCCAAGGTCTCCTCCCCCAGCCCTGGGGTGGGCACCCTGGGTCAGCAGAGGTGTCAGTCCTCCTGGGCACCGTCCACAGCACTGGGAACCAGGGCTCCAAGGGTGGCAACTCAGTTCTTCTTGGCTGCCTCCGACTCTGCCTCCTGTTGTCCTGGCTACCCTAGCCAAGCCCATTAATCACCTTCACTTGCCAATCCCCCAGGAATGTGGCGGTCTCATAAAAGTCAGCCCTGGGTTAAACAAACAAACCAACCTGGAGGCCTCTAAGTCAGCTGCAGAGGCTCCACCAGGTTTCTGGCCTCTTTCCTCTGCTCGGCACGCAGCACCCCCCCTCACCCCTACTGCGCCTACCACCACTGAGATCTCAGAGCCACCCTCCCACACACACCCCAGAACTAGGAGGGAAAGGTGTCATCCGGTGAAACCACCTTTAGATTGGGGAGTGGGTGCCCAGAAGTCTGAAAACTGCCTCCCCCTGCCCAGGGCCTCCCCTCTCCACCTGCTCCCACCCCACCACCATCTGTGGCACCCACTCTTCCTCAGGACTCGCAGGGCATATTTGGCGTCTAGCACCCCACTCCCCAATCCAGGGCTCTGCAAACCACCTTTCATCCTACCCAAACCACCTCTCATCCTAGCCTGTCCCCACCCTCGAGGGAACAGGACTTGGCTCTGGGGAGATTTCCCTATGGAAGTGAAGAGGCCAGAGGAGTTGGGGCCACTGGGAGGCTCTGGGGGTAAGTCTCTTCCTGCCCCCATCCTACCCTCTTCCACCCCCTCCTCAATTCCTAGGACTCAGCACCAGTAAAGTCCCACGGGCCCTGGCCTGGGGGCAGGTTCAGTCCTGCCTCAGGGACTTTCTGCTGAAGGGAAGAGGGACCCACACCCCTAAGTGAATATAAACAAGGGGGAAAATATGCAAACACTCAGCCAACTCACCAGAAGAGAAGAATCCACAGCTGGACAGAGGGATGCACACAGGTGCGGACCACACTGCTGCTCAAGTGAGCGGGCCAATCCAGGGCTGCGGCTCCCAGTGCAGGGCCCAGGACCTCCAGGGTTCCCAAGCCACTTAAAATATTTCAGAAAGCCAACGGACATCCTATATTTAGCCATGGTGAGGCTACTGGGGTTAACAAAAATTCCAAGGCTTTGCATTTGGC
Source organism: Equus quagga (assembly GCF_021613505.1). Classification (NCBI taxonomy): domain Eukaryota; kingdom Metazoa; phylum Chordata; class Mammalia; order Perissodactyla; family Equidae; genus Equus; species Equus quagga. The sequence continues at coordinate 41,087,915 of NC_060284.1, read as the reverse complement.
TGGAATTACATCAATGCAGAAACACTGGCCATCTTGTGCTGATAAACATTCTAAGGGTCCATGTACAAGTATCAGATTGAGGAAATGGAGAAAGAAGTAATAACTTAACAACAGCTGTTTAATAAATTTTTTCCAAACATGGAGTTTGTTGTGAAGAAAATAATAATATGGATCGTAGATGTTTATTTCCTTAATATACAAAGAGCTCCTACAAATCAATGAGAAAAAGATGAATAACCCTCCCCCAAAATAATCAAAGGCCAATAACATAGGATTCACAAAAAAGGAAAGGAAAGAAATTCAAACAGCTAATAAATAAAGAAAAGTATGCTCAGCCTCACTCTTAAAGTGATATCATTTTTCACCTATCAAATCAGCAGAGATTTAAAAGTTTGATAATCCCAGTATTGGTGTGCATATAAGGAAATGGGCATTCTCATACATTATTGGGGGAACTTTAAATTGTTAGTGTTTTTGGAAGGCAATATGGGAACATATCTTCAAATTTTAGTCAGCTGGCAATTAGCCTACAAATATAGTTGTTCATCTCAGCACTGTTTGTAATGGCAAAAATTGGAAGCAGTCTATAAATATCCTTCTCAAAAGGAACTGGTCATTCAAACCTTTACAATGGACTTGGCAGTCATTACAAAGAATTGGTAGATCTACAGATATCGACAAGAAAAAAATGTCCAAGATATGACATTAAATGAAGAAAAAGCAAGCTGTAAGACAACATGGTTATAGTATGGTCTCATTCGTATTTTAAAAAAAAGAAAACGCACATAGGGGCTTGTAGCTATATATGCTTGTTTATAAAGGAATAAACAAGAAATCATTAGGAGTGGTTCCCTGGGGAACAGCATGGGGCAAGGGGATAGGGCACACAGAATGCTTTTGATTTTTATAGGCCCTTCTCTGCTCTTATAGTATTTACCATAATTTTTGTAATTTTTAAATCAATTGTTTTTATTGAGGGATAATTGACATATAACTTTATATTAGTTTGAGGTATACAACACAATGATTGGATATTTGTATAGAAATTGATTTTTAAGGGGTCACTGGCAAGGAAAGGATGGGGGCCCCCAGTTTAGAAGCTCCAGATTATCGCCAAGAATGGGCCATCGGAAGACGAAAGACGAGGCCAGCTGCAGCACGGAGGAGGGGGGCCTGCAGGAGCAGGCGTCTCTTTCATCTGCAAAAAGAGGGCCGTGGAGGGAGGTCTGCCCTCTTGGCACCCCCGTGCCAAATGGAGGCTGAGGAGAGGAACAGACCCTTAAATACCAGCACCAGCCTCGCAGGGGCAGCTGACTCGCCCTGGGGTCTGGCCCAGCCCCTCCTCTGCTCACTCTGCCTCAGGGCCCCTCCTTCTCTCTCTCACCCAGGCCTGGACCAAATCTCTGACCCACAAGAACGGAATTTGCACAAGAACTTTTCTAAAAGGAAAACAGAAAGTGAAAAGGCCAACCAAGAGATGGCTGTTTGAGAACAGGTTTATGACCAGAAGATCTTACAGCTGGGCCAGAGATGCTGGGGCGAAGGGTGGGGTCCTCTGGGAGAGGAGGACTTTTCTGGTCTCTGTGGGATTCCTCCTACCCCCACCTTAACTGCAGTCCTATGGAGGCAGAGTGGGGTCACAGGGCCCTCGACTGTGATGTCAGCTCCTGAGCTTCTTAACAGGGTTGTCACTCTGCTTCCCTGACCCTCAGTATCTTCATCTGTAAAGTGGGGACTGTGGTACCTTGAGGGTAGATGTGAGAAACAGAAATAATACAAACAAACATTACAGCACAATGTTTGCCATATAGCAAGTGGTCATTAAAAAGTATATAGTTAACTAATCTTATTGTGGTAATCATTTTGCAATATATTCACAGATCAATTCATTATGTTGTACACCAGAACTTTAACACAATGTCACATGTCATCATGTCTCAATAAAGCTGGGGTGGATGGAAGCATATATAACTATATCTGTTCACCAACATTCTCCAAACACAGCCTCACCTCCATGCCTTTGCTCAGGTGGGTTCCCCTGTCTGGGATGCCCCTCCTCGTTCTCGCAAAATCTTACTCATGTGTCAAGGCCTAGCTCCAGCGTCACCTTTGTCAAGGCTTTGGTAGCCCTGGCTGAGCAGAAGCGTCTCTCCTCCTCAGGGCTTTGGGCGCTTTGTTCGCAGCCCTCCCAGCCCTTCCCCCAGACTCGCGCGGCAGTCCTCTGCCCTATGCACTGGGGGTCCTGGGCCAGGATGCTGTCCTGGCTGGACACTGCCCTTCCATCCTTGTGTCCCTGTCCCGCTGGATCAAGCTTTGTCAAACGCCCACAGGAATGACTCCCCGTAGGGAGGGGAGTGAGTAGGGGAGTGGAACTGCTTTCTCACTAGTTGCATTCCGGCATTTGGTTTGATTCCAAAGGGGATGGGGTGCCCTGAGGGGCCCAACTCAGATACCTCCTGATGCTGGGGCTCCCTCCACTGGGAGGGAGGGGCTGGGGCACCAAAGGCAAAGGGGCAGAGCTGGAGAGCTGGCCTGGGGGTGGGTTATGCCCAGGAAGGGTGGATGCCCACCCCCGTGCTGTCCCATCAGGTCACCCAACCTGGCAGCTTCAGGGGCCACACAGTGGCCTTTTGAGGAAAGGAGCCGGCCTGCCCACCCCCCCAAGGCTGTGCACAGCTGGCCCCTTCCCACCAAGCCGGGTGCTCCTCCCCACTCCCAGAAGGGCCTCCCCACCCAAGACCTGGGCTAAGGAAACGTCATGGGTAAGTCCTGCCCCCTGCTGGCCTCCAAGGGAATGGCCCTTCAGCTGGCAAGCTGGGGACAGGGGCTGAGAGGAGCTGGGGGGCTGCCTGGCCACACTGTGTGGGATTGATCCAGAAGACAAAGACCTCCCCAGCCCTGGTCTGGATAAAATCCACCCCAGGTCTTTCCCATTGGTCTGTGGGTCTCACCATTCCACCTTACTGGCTCAAGTCGGAACCCCGCGGCCTGGCAAAGCCCTCCAGGACCTGGTTCCAAGGTCCCTTTCCAGACTCACTTCCCACCATTCCCTCCCAAAGCCCCTGGCCTGGGTAAAGCACCTGCTGTTTGTCCTTCGAATACACACCCCTGTGTCCTAACCTCCCGCCTCGCAGGTTCTCCCCGCCTCCAGCAATGCCTTTGCCTCTCCTCTCTGCTTCCAGAGCCAGTACAAGTCTCTCCTCCCGGCTGACTCTCAGCTCCAGGCAGCCTCACCCTGCTGAGTCTGTCCTCTACACTCGTTGGCCAGAGTTCAGTCCTGTCCCCTGCCACTTGTGCCCACTCTAGTCCCATCTGCAACCAGACCAAAAGATGGTCACACTGGAACGTGCACAAGCCCAGAGGTTCAGCACAGAGCCCTGCACAGTCGGGGAATGATCAGAGCTGGGTGGGGAAGGTAAGCCATCCTGGCACCTCCTGCTCCCATTCCTTCCACCAGCCGCAAGGCTTTGGGGAGGCTGGCAGGGTCCCTTGGGACGGAGACGGATGGTCTCAGTTTAATGTGTAGGGCACTGGTCAGCCTCCAGGCTCTGTGTCCTCCCAGAACTAGCATCCAGGAGTCACCGGCTGTCAAGGTGAGTCAGGAAAGGGGGACACCCCCTGACATGCAGCCGGACATAGGAGGAATCTGTGTCCATGGGACACCGACCCCTCCTCAGACCGTTTCTTTACATCCCCAAGACTCAGTTTCCCCGTTCATGAAATGGCCCTGTTAATACCTACTTTGTAGGATTATCGAAAGGAAAAGAAATAATACCCATTAAGCACATCACACACCTCCTGGCAAAAAGGTGTTCAATAAATGAGAGCCACTATCATGAATGGCAAACATGGAGAAGCTACAAAGTTTCCAGAATCTTCCAAGTCTGCTAGTGTTCCTGACTGGAAGCTGCTTTGGGCCTCTACCCACCACTTTGTCACCAGCTGGATGAGCAAATCCAGGCGGGACACAGATATCCCTGAGCAGCCCAGGCTGGGAGACACAGCTGTCTGGGCCTCTGTCCTTCCCAGGGATGGTGTGCTCTGGATGGACACCACAGCCCACCCCTCCTGACTTCCTGCCTTGCCCTTCAGGACCTTCCCTGGACATGCAGCTTGCTGGTTGGAAGGGCATGGCAAGGGCCTCAGCCTCTGCCCTGTGCCTGCATCCTGGTAATGTCCTCTCCATCACACGGGCTCTCCGTCTCCACTGGGCAGCCCAAAGGAGAGAGGTGGGATGGGATCAAAAGGGGTTTTGAGGAGTCAGGGAGCCAATTAGGACTGGACTGCCCAGTTCCCCACTGTAGGGGGAGCTCCCCAATCCCGGGGCCATGCAGGCAAACTCCATCCAGTGAGGTGGCCGCCCTGGCCTCAGTTTCCTCATCTGTAAAACACCAGGCTGGGCCTGGCCACCTCTGAGGACCCTCCCACAGGGACTGTCTGATTCGGCCTTCCCTCTCCTGTCTTAGATTCACCTGCTGTCCAGCAGGGGGAGCCCGCACCTCTTCCCAGCCGGCCAGAGCCAGGGCCTGGAGGCTGGCCAAGGGTCAGGAAATGTTCTTCCTACATCCCAGTTGTGCAGGGCATGTGACATGCTTAGTGCTGTGCCTGGCCAGGGCAAGCATGCAATAAGCAGTAATCGTGGTTGTGCCCATTTCAGATCAGGAAACAGATTTAAGAGTTTAATTTGAACCCAGGGGTTCAGGAACTGATGATGATCTGGGAGGCCCCAGGAGGCAACGATACTATCTCTGAGTATCTGAAGGCCTTGTCTTAAAAGAGGGGGCACATTGGGTGGATGTCCCGGGATGCAGGCCTCACACAGGCCGATGGAAGAATGTTCTAACGGTCAGAGCTGGCTGGCTGGAAGAGGGACTGCCTTGGCTGTCTGTGAGCATACTGTCCTAGGGAGTGTTTCAAGGAGTCAGGGTTTAAGGGATGGTGGGTCTCTCTAAGGTCCCCTCCAGCCCATGGGGCCATGTTCTGAGAGGACTGAAAGGCCAAGCACAGGGGGTGCCTGCCTGGAGTCACAGCGGCCACTGCCCTTCAGGGGGCTTGTTTCCCCCCAGGGCCTCAGGGCTATCTGGACACTGCCTGGGACATGGTCAGCCTCATGGCTGGAGGAGCCTGGGATGCTGTCTGCAGGCCTCTGGATCCCAGTCACAGGCCCAGGAGCAGCCCCTCACTGGCTGTTCCACAGCTGGCCCCTCCCATTCAGGGCTTACTCTGGAATCCAGGGCAGGCCTCCCAGGGCAGGGCCGTCAGTGGCTTGAGTCCTGTGCTCTGTTCACGGGGCCACAACCCCTCCAGCCTGCACACACAGACTAGGCTCATTCCAGGAGCCCTGCAAAGCTGTCTGCTCAGGCCTCTACATGGATGAACATTCCGGGTTGGAGTTGAGAGGCTGGGCTCCTGACCCCAGCTGCTGTCCCGTTGCAGAGCAGAGCATGGCAGGAGAAGCTTCTCTGGAAGGACGCTGCCTGTCGGTGGCACAAGCACACACCTTAGGGCACACCCAAGGGACTGAGTGGGGAGGGCAGGAGGCAGGCAGAGGGACAGGTTCTCAGGGCCAAGCTGGTCAGGCAGCAGCCTAGCACGAGTCACTTTTGGGCGACACACTTAAGGCAGGACATTGCCAACTGGAGAACAGGGGAGCACTAGCTCCCATGAGAACCTCTGGGGAGACTGTAAAAATTTGGGTTCTGGGACTCCTTCCTGGGCTGGGAATGGGTGGAGTTAGGACCTTGTATTTTTAGCCAGCCTCTGCAGGGATTCCCATGGAGCCAGGCATTTGAGAAACTGCTCTAGAGACCATGATGGCAGCCTGCCTGGGCACCGTGCTATCTGGGTGGTTGAGCAGGCCAGGGAAAGCCTGCCTTGGGAAGAGACGCCTTGGAGGTATCGGGTCTACTCTGAGTGGCTCCACAGGGATTGCCGGGAGCAGCAGGAAGGACTTACAGGGAGGCCAACCTGGGGAGCATATTTATGGAGCCGCTCCCCTGCTCCAGACAATGTGACCTACGCTGTCTTATGTAATCCTCACAGTCATCAGCAGCCCTTCCGACAAATGATGAACCTGCAGCTCGAAGAACTCAGGTTCCAAGGCCACACGGCTAAGAGCCAGAGCTGGGGTTCAGACCGAGTGTTTCTGACTCTGAGGCCCTTGCTCGGCACTGCGGAGAGTCAGCGTGGCCTGCATTGCTGGCGGGTTAACGAGCCCCCGGTCACTAGAGGGTCCCAGCAGCAGCTGGACACTGCCGAGGAGAAGCTGGCTTTGTGGAGGCCCAACGACGTGGCATGGGAACCTGTGGTGGGAATGTGAGGGCTGAGAGACCAAGGACAGGCCTCCGGACTCCCCCGCTGGCTCTCCTCCCACCTCACCACCCCCCACAGACACCTCTCCCAAGGCTCCAGGAAGGCCAGCAAGGCACATCCAGTGCCTCTCAAGGCCAACCGGGGTGAGGCCTGGCCCCAGCCCAAGACCTGGGTGGCCTCAGTGGGGAGGCCTGAGATTCCTCAGGGTCACAGCCAAGGGCGCATGGCACAAAGGGGAGAGCTGAGCCTTCCCAGGTCCCTTCCAGGCCACGTACCTCACCCTCCAACAGCCACCCCTGTGTAGGACCGAGTTCCAGGGCTGCAGGAGGAGTACCTCTCTGGGGCATTTCTGTCTTGTTTTGTTACTTTAAAAATTCCTATTTGGGTGATGTGGAGTGGGAGTGGAGAGGCACTGATTACAAAAGTAACATGCTCTTTGGGAAAAAGTTGGAAAATATAGAAAAGTGCAAAGAAGAAACCACGTAGGAGTCCCCGCACATCCTAGAGATGACTGACATTGTTTCTTTTCTTCAAGCCAGGCCGTGTAGGTTCACACGGCACTCCTGCCAAGGACGGGCTTGTGATCTGAGACAAACCACTGAACCTCTGGCATCTTGTGCCTGTTTCTTCATAGGTCACTTGGAGATGAAAACTATAGGATTTGCTTCAAATGGTTGTTGTGAGCATTCCACGTAAAGCACTTGGATAGGTGTCTGTCACAGAACAGGTGCTGAATAGATGTTTAGATTCACATGGTGACATTTTTTCTATGTTTAGATTTTCAAAATTACAATTTTTTTACAAAATTGATATTACCATTTGTAACAAGCCTTTTTCACCTACTAGTACACTATGAACATTTTTTGTACTTAGATTTACATGATTGCAATGTTTTCTTTTTAGATTTATATGATTACAAATTTTGTTTTGATTTTTTTCCATGCTTCCATTTATATGATTTCAATTTCTGTATTTCTTTGTTTATTTCACAAAACTAGGAACTTACGGTATTTACCATCTTGTGGCCTGCCTTTCCCAGTTAATGCTGCATCATGAACTTTCCCCCACATCCTTGACTAGTCTTTTACATGCGGTTTGAATGGATGCATTGTGGTCATCTTGGGCAGTGGATTGAAGTGGGGGCAGGAGCAGAAGTGCAGGATGGAGGCGCTGGTTCAGGCCCCTCCCCTGCATCCCCGCGGCAGTCGGCCAGGCCAGCCCCAGGGAGAGCGGCCCAGGGCATCATCCCTCATGGTGATGGGACAGCCATGAGCTGGGCCCAGGTCAGGCCCCTCCCTTGAGATCACAGAGGGCATGCCCTTCCCAGAGGCTGCCCCTTCCTAAGCAGCCCTCCCCAGCCTGGCCAACAGCACCTCTCCAGCCCGGCTTTCCTGAAAGCCTGCTCTGAATCACAGTCCAAGGTCCAGGCCTCTGGCAAAGGATTTCCAGACGTCCCTGAGGGTCTCTCCTCCAGGGCTGTCTGGGCAAGCGGGGCTGGCTGAATCCAGGCCCCTGGGACCACCTACCTCCTTGGATGAGGGGTGTCATGCAGAATGGAGGGGAGGGAGGAGGTGGCAAGTGTGGGAGTTACCCACTGGATCCAAGGCTGGAGAGAGGCAGAACCAAGGGCACAGAAGTAGGGGGAGGGGTGCTGAGAGCATCTAGTATGATATCCTGCTGCCAGGGACAATGAGGAAGAGATAGGAGAAGTAAGCCTGAGCACTGGCTTTGGGTTTGGGGGTTTAGGAGACTGAGGGACTCAGGGTGAGCTAGGCAAATGGGGGTCAGTCTGAGATCCCAACCCGTCTTCCCAGTGCCTGGACGGGGTGGTTTCCAGGAGCACCTAAGGCCCAGCCTTCTCTCCTGAAAACTCAAGCCTCTGACACCACACTGGCCCCAAGAATTGACCATATGCCCTCAAATCACCCCTCCCCCAGCCTGCTCCTGCTGCCAGGCCCCTTTCCTTCCTCTGCCTGGGTGGGGAGGGTGAGATGGAAGTTGAGAGCACAACAGAGTCTCCCCAGGGAGGCAGGCTAGAGGCTGTGCGCCCAGGAGCCTCAGCTGGCTTGGGCCGCTTCTCTCCCAGTGAGGTCAGCCCTTCCATCTACACTCTGGACCCCATTCTCTGGCACCTTCCCAAAGTCCACTCTTCCAGGATGTCTCCTGTCTCAGCAGTAGCTTATTGCCGCTAGTATACATGCTGCAATGTCTCCCATCATAAACACATTTGAACAAGTTTCCATATCTCACCCCCTGACCCCACAATCCCATTCCCAGCAGAGACTCTTGCACCCACCATCTACACTCACTGTCTCTACCCCCTCGCCCCCTTTTGCTCTTCAACCCTCTCCAACAACTCCAGCCCCCACTGCTCCAGGGGTCTCTGACTCCATCAGGACCACCCATGACCTCACGTGCACAATTACACAGACGATTCTCTCTCTGTGTCTTGTCCCCCACCTCCCAGTAGCACATGACCCAGGTGTCCACTCCTTCCTCCTAGAAACACTCTGCTCTCCTGCTCTCCTGCGATCTCATGGGCTGCCCCTCTGTCTCCTTAGCGGGTCCTCTTCACCTTCCCAATCTCTGAATGTCGGGGTGCTTGGGCTCCATCCTGAGATCCCTTCTCTTGATCTACATACTCTCCCCAGGGGGTCTCCTCCAGCCTCAGGCCTCTTATTATTTGTGTGCTTACAACTGCCAACTACTGACCATTTGTAACTTGCCTTTTCCACCTGATGAACTTTCCCCCATATCACTGAAGAGTCTTTTGCCGCACGGTTTTGAACGGCTGCATCACAGTCACCTCACCCACTGAGCTCCGATTCCAAGCTCCTCCTGCCTTCCTGTTACTTCCACTGAGAGGCCATAGAAACCTCTCTGACTGAAGCCAGCCAAAACGGAACGGAAACTCTTCATTCCTCCCCAGCTCCCAAACCTTCTTTTCTTTTCATTGTCCCCATCTCACCAAGTGTCACCATACCCCACCCAGTTGTCCAAGCCTAAGCCCTGCATCCTCCTGAAGTCCTCTTTCCCTTCACCCCCAATCTAATCCATAGCACATCCCGTCCGCTCCACCTGCACCCTAAGTGTCCATCCTCACGCCCTCCATTGTCCTCCCCCATCACTGGAGTAGCTGCTCTCTGGTCTCCTGAGCCCACCCCCACTCCCACCACAACCCTTCTCCCCACCACATCAGAGGCATTTGTCTAAAATGCAAATCAGGTCATGCCCCTCCTCTGCTTAAAACCCTCCAGTGTCTTCCTATTGCCCTTGGAATAAAAGCCAGACTCCTAGCTGTGGTCTGCAGAGCCCAGTGGTGTGGGCTGGGCTGCCCACTCTGCCCCTCCCTGCCCCTCTCCCTCACTCACTCCACTCGTCACCTTGGCTTCCTTCCCAGCTGCAGGACTTTGTCCTGCTTACCTGAGTGTTTCACACAACTGGCTCCTTCATTCCTCTCAGCTCAGGTCTTCTCCAATTACATGCATCCAAAGTATCCTCCCAAGCTTATGCCCTCAGTCACGCTACCCTGTGGATTTCTTTCCTGTCACTCATCAGGGCTCTGATTACCTTTACATTTGTTTGTTTCTTCTACCTCTGGAATGTAAGCTCCAAGGGTTGAGATGTCATCTCTCTTGTTTACTTCTCTGCCTGGCTCATAGAAGCAAATTTCCCCCACGTGCCAAGACTGGGGCCAGCAGCACAGAGATGGGGCCTGTGTCTGTGACTCCCCAGCAGTCCCAGGGCCAGGCGTCAGCCCCTAGCCATGACCACCATTGCTCAGGGCCCAGCCCCAGTCTGACATCAACGCCATGCCTCGTCCATGCAGTGTACCAGCAAGAGCTCTCTGGCTGGATCCTGCCCTGGCGTCTGGTTCCTCGAGCCTGAGGTACTCCTAGCTGGCACCCCATCCGTGGAAGTCTTTCAGCCACAAGCAGGCCTCTCTCCCCAAATACCAGAGCCCTGCCCTGCCTCTCACTGCCCTTCCTAAAAGCAGAGCCCCCTTTCCCTAGAGCCCTTCAGAGTTCCCAGCTCTGACCTGGGGCTGCTCTGGAGTCTCTGAGAGGTCCAGGCCCGCTTCCTGGGCCGGCCAGGGTGACCTGGAGGGGCTCCTTGGCCTCTTCTGCCTAAACCTGTGCACCTGAATCTGTCCCTACACTCCACCCCTCAGCAGCCTCTCTCTATACCCTGAGAACCAGCAAGTGGCAGGGCCTTCCCATGTGTCAGCGGACCAGCAACATCCTTGTCACACGTTTGTGCAAAACCATCCAGTGACCACATTCACGGCCAGGTGTTGAAGACACACATATCCCCTGCTCCCTGCTAACACCTCCCGGCCGCATGCACACACACGGCTCATGCTCTGGCCATACTCAACTTCTCATCACAGCGTTTCACCCACCCATCCAGCAGGATCGCCACTCCCTCGGCCTGGCATTCCCTCTTGGCTGTACTCCAACGTGCTTGGTAAGAGCCTGCCCCAGCATTCCCTCCTCTGAGAAGTCTTCCCTGATGCACCCAAGCAGAGTATGGTCCTTTGCGCCTGGGATGATGCACATACTTGTTCACAAGTCCTTCTCTCCTCTAGACTGTGGCAACAAGTCTAGCCTAGGTCCTCCAGGATCCTAGTCTGATGAGGACGTGCCCCTTCTCGTGACGCATGCAGTAATGGAGGGACCTGTGTACAAGATGTCTTGGAGCTGAGGGCCAGAGTCCCCACCAGCCCTGGGCAGTGGCAAGGCTTCCAGAGGGGGCAGCGCTGACATGTGGACGTGAAGGCATAGTGGGTGTTTCCCACAGACCAGGAAGGGATGGGCATTCCAGGCAGAGAGAACGGCAGGTAGCCAGGAGCAGAGGCACGACTCGTCCAGGAATCACAAGTCATTCTCTAAGCTGAGTGTAAAGTGCAAGGGGCGGGGAGTAGGGGAGATAAGGCCTGACGCAGAGGCTGGAGCCTCATACCGTGAAGCTCCTATTCCAATAAATAGGAAATATGGTGCTATTTGCTACATTTGGATAAGTGTGACTCCAACTCTCTCATCTGTCCACAATTTCACCTGCTGCTGCTGACGAATTTATCAAGGTGCAGGGACAAAACGATACCAAAAGAGGGCCTAGTCCCAGTTTAATAAAGAATGTAATATTGAAAGCTTTTTGTAAGGAATTCTTTCTAAACCTTTTGGAATCTAATTCTTGAGACTTCTAGGTTTCCTAGAGTTAATAAGAATTTATCCACTCCTCTGACTTCAATAAATTGTTAAATATCTTCAAAGTTTTAATAAATTTATGAATTTTTTTAATGCCATGATAAGGAGTGGGGATTTTATCTTAAGAGCAGTGGGGAGTCAGTGATGGGTTTTAGACAGAGGAGGGGATGATCGAATTTCTAGTTAAGGAAGCTCCCCTGTCCGCAAGGAGGAGGGAGGGCCACTGAGAACAAGACCAGAGGCAGGGAGGTTGGGCGGTGCCCACACGGGCACAGGCCGACAATCTCTCAAGGGTCTGCGCTCAGGCCGCAGCAGTGGGCCGGGAGGAGGGCGGGGGCTGTAGGAACTTGCTAAGGAGGTGAGACTCACAGGACGGGTGATAGGCTGGGTGTGGGGGCAGAGGAAAGACCTGGGGATGGTCCCAGGCCCCTGCTTGGATGCTTGGCCGGGTGTTGGTGCCTTCACTGATCTGGGGACATGGGAAGAGAGGCTGGATTATTTGCAGGGAGATACTGAACTCAGGCTGAGTTCCAAGGTCTCTCTTAGCGTCTAGCACAGTGCCTGGTAGACAGGAAGCCCTCAGTATATAGCTATGGAGGAAATGAATGAGTGAATGAAGGAACGAATGAGGTCCCACAGCCTTCATAGCCTCACAATTCAAGCAGCTGCCCTCTGAGTCCCTACCTCCTTCCGCTCCCACCTGAGTCCTGGCTGCTGGTGCCCCAGCCACGATTACTTTGCCAAAGAATTGCTCTGGCACCAGGAGGTTTCTTTGTGCAAAAAGCATCAGTTATGGCCCCCAAGTCCCCAGGGGTGGGTGGCCTGGTCTCTTGATCCTTCCTAATGCCCCCCCTCCCTGGGTGGCTCCACTCTAGCTGACATCCACAATGCCTGGCACTGAAGAAGCCCAAGGCCCAGCCCCGCCCAGGCTGCAAAGGGTCCCTGTCCGAGGAGACTCACACCACTCCCAGGGCCACCTCTACAGGGCACTGCAGAGTGCAAGATGCCGAGGATGCCAGGTGATGCTCCTTGTTTCTCTGACTGAAGAGTTCACAGGGATCTCTGCGGGGATGCACTCCTTCCTCAGCCCCTGCCCCCACATCCTGTGAGAGTGCCTGCCATGCTCACACCGATGTAGGAGAGGCCTGTGGGCAGGATGGGCCTGGGCAGGAACACAGCATCTGTTGGGAACCTGGGCCAGGGATGGGGGTGGAATGTGGCTATAGCCTTGACGAAGCTACGGCTGGGACTGGGAGAGACAACTAAGGACAGGCCATCCTGTCTTGAAAGAAGCTGAAGGACCAACAGGCTGAGACCCAGGGAACAGAACAGCCAGGTCAGGAGGGCAGGCTCCCATAAGGCCATGGCCAGGGGCTGGCCCAGCAGGCACCCAATCCCTGGGCCCCTAAAGCTGGTTGCCCTATGGACTCTTACAGAGGGGAAGACCCCTGGCCAGGTGCAACTCCCTGGACTCCCTGCCATTCAGGGCAGTGTTGGTTGGCATGGGGGCAGGCAAGCAAGATCCCAAGATCTCCTGGGATGGCCCCAGCAAAGCCAAAGATGGAGGTGCAGGATGCAGGCTCCACTCCCAGACCACAGGACTCTCCATCACAGATCCTAACACCCACCAGGGCCCCAACCCCCTGCCCCACGAGATCCACCACCACACTGGCATTTCCCTCCCTCATTAGACTGTGAGCTTCCAGAGGGGAGGCAGCCCAGCCCACCCTGGGACCGAGGAAGGTTGTTAAATAAAATGAAGCACAGGGACTGGGTAGGTTCATGAGTAGGGAAAGAGGCAGGCCTCAGTTTCCCCCTCTTTGCAGAAGTCAGCCAGGCATCCACCAGAGGTCTGGGGGCATGGGACAGGGTGGAAGAGAGTGGAAGAGCAAGAATTGGGGGAGAGGGCTCCCTGCTGGGAGGGAAGGGACAGAAGAAAGGACATAAAGAGGCAGGCCCTGCCAGAAAGAAATCTCAGCCCTCCACATAACACCTGTGAGGGTCCCAGTCCCATCCCCATCTGCTCCCACAGATCCATGTCTTGCTCACAGGCACCAGCTGGGCACAAATGATCACGCACCCACATGTGCAGCACACGCACACACACAGGCACACGTGCCAGCCCAGAGCTTCCCCCAAGCCTGGGGTCCACCTCCAGCCACCTGGCCCCTGACCAGAGCAACCAGACTCTCCAGGGCTATGGGTGCCCTCTCACCCTGTCCCAGCCCTAGAGCCTGATGCTGACCTGGAACCCCAAAGGAGATACCCAAAGGCAGAGGGGCGAGGGAGCCACACCATAAAGCCAGAGGAAAGCAGAGGAGGAAGCTGGGAGGCAGTGTCTCTGGCTAAGCTTGGGACACCTGTCAGCACAGGCACTGCCATGGGTCCAGGCTTTGGTGTCAGGCGAGTTGCGGCCTAGGAGGCCTCCCCACGCACCAAAGTCCAAAGAGCACAGGTGTGGCCGCCTTGTGGCGTCATCTCCATAAGGCCTGCCTGCTCGCCCAGGGCCCGCCTGATCACAGGGGCTCTGCCTGTGGCCGCTAGCAGAGAAGCTACTGGCCTCCCACCACCAGCACCGGACCACCAGCTCAAACACCCGCCCCTCGGGGGCACCAGCCAGCCGGCCTCGCTGGAACCAGGTAAGGGCCTGATCCTCAGGAAGATTAGGGCCCAGCCCAACCGCAGGGGACCCCAGGGCTGTGGGGGCAACTCAGTGGCTTCCCAGGCCAGGGTCTCCAGCCCATTCCCAGATGCAGCCAGGAGGAGCAACCTCAAGAAGGCCTGGGACTGAGGCGCTGGCCGGGAAGCAGGACCGGGGAGCCAGGGTCCAGAAGCATCTGGGCTGCTTCTCTGAGGGTCGGGATGCAGACACCCCTTCCCTGCTTCAAGCCACTAAATTCAGGGGATAAATGGGGGAAACTGCCCCTGCCCCAGGGGGAAGGCAGGCCAAACCCAGCCCCCTCCCTGCCTCGACTTGCCCACGGGGACCCACAGGGACCATCCTGGCCTGGGGGACTTTAGGAGCAGGGCTGACCACAGCCGAGCTCACTTTCTCTCCTTTCTCTTCCGTGTCTAGAAGCAGGAAGTGCTGTAGCCTGGGGGGAGCTGGGGAGACAGGGAGCAGGTTTCTAGCACCCTTACCCTTGGAGAGGAAAGGGGTCCCTCAAACAAGGCAAATAGAGCACCAGCCACCTCCTCCACAATCCCTTAGTTGTTTACTAGCAACTGACCTCCCCATCACTGAGTCATCTTATGAGATCCTCTGTTATTTTCATAACACTGCTAATAAATGGGTGTGGGCCACTGTCTTATACTTTGCCCAGGGTATTCCAGGGTTTCTGTACAACTCAGGTGCACCACATAGAGGCATGGATGCCCACAAAACTGACATCCTATTCATGATATAGACACACCTCATTCAAATAACACATACCCTTGATCCACAAGTTCAGTTAGCTCCCGCCCTGGCCCTGCACACACATACGCACCACATTGACCTCCATCCCATTTCAACATATTCTAGACCCCTCTGTGCCGAGAAGGCGCTGGGGAGATGGGGTGGCAGGTCTGTCCTCAGGAGGTCACAGCCCAGTGACAGTGTTATATACATATAACATATGTAAACAGTTAAAGCATGGAGTTGGCAGCCAGACTGGGCAGGTTTGGTCTCCATTAAATACTTACTTGTGACCTCGGGCGAGGTCCCTCTTTGAGCCTCAGCATCCTCACCTGGTAAATGGGCTAATAACAGTATCCACCTGGCGAAGTTGTTTCCAGGATTAAATGAGAAGGTAACGTCCATGGAACAGCGCTCAGCACAGACAGCCAAGGAAGAATGAGCGAGGGTAGTGAAAATTAAAGGAGGGGCTTGCACCAGGCTCACAGCACTAACCAGGGGGCTGTCCTTAGGGAGGAACGCACAAGGTTCTGCATGGCATTAGGAGGCCACTCTGGGCAGGGTAGGGTGTGGTGGTCAAGGAGGGCTTCACTGAAGAGGTGATACTTGAGCTGGAACGTAAAGTGTTGGGTGAGGAGGGGCTCTGGGCAGAGGGTTCAGAGTATGGAAAGACAAAGAGACAGGAGACTTGGCCAGACATTCAGGGAAGTGCAGATCACTGACAAATCCTACAGAGCCCCATCATAAACGTGTGTACACACATGCATGTGCACACGCACACACACCTCTCCTGAGCGGGTCCCCCTTTTGGAGCCAATATTGGCCTCCTTTCCGTGGCAGAATGGAAACAGGTTTGGACAAGAGGCTACTTTGGCAGGGAAGTAACAGCATCCCTCCAAGAGCTGGGTGTAGCCCATCCATCTGGCATCTTTCACACTCAAGCTCAGGGCGGGACCTGGTCCCAGGTACCTGGCCACACAGCTTTCCTGGGACCATCGGAATGCACTTTATTGACCAAATAATGGGAAGCTGGAGGCTGCCTTGGGGCCTCCCAGGCCCAGCCAGGATGGAGGGCTCCTCAGCGGAGCACAGGGCTGGAGATGGCTCCAGAAAGGCCCCTGGAATGGGGGGCTTTGGGTCTGGTCCCACATGCTCCAGATCACAGCCTGGTCCAAGCCTCAGGCCCGGGTCAGGTAAGAGCTGCAACAGCGGCTCTCCTGCCCTCTCCGCCCTCGTGTTCCTCTCCCCACCTTTGATGGCTGTCTCTTTGGTTCACTTCGGGTTCTAGAGAGTCATCTCAGCCGCGTCAACATGTCCCGGCCCAGCAGCAGAGCCATTTACCGTAAGCTCTCTCTCCAGTCCCCTCTCCCCTTCCCTCCTGCTGAGCTCCCTGAACCCCCTGCCCTCCAGTCTCTCTCTCCCCACGCTGACCACCCCCTGTAGTTGCATATGTCTCACCTCTTCGCTTTGTCCCCCTGCAGTGCAGCGGAAGGAGTACTCCCAGAACCTCGCCTCAGAGCCCACCCTCCTGCAGCACAGGGTGGAGGTGTGTAACCCTGGGGCCCCAGTTTCCTGATTTAACCTAAGTTTTCCCACGTGCCTACAGCCCTGCCAAAAAACAGACATCTCAGACAATTCCCTGCCACGGAAGCAGCGGCCCAACGCAGCCCGATTCAGTGGCTCGGGTCCAACAAGCCTGAGCATCTGCTAAGTGCAGAGAAGGAAGATGGGGCAGCTGGGTGTCGGCTAGGGAGGCTGGGCTGGAGGTTGAGCCGGTGGATGTCCTGTCCCCAGGCAGGAACAAATAGTGGAGGGAGGGTCAGGAAGCATCTGTAACCACCCCATCCCATCTCCCAACCCTCCCCCTCGCCTTGCCATACTGGTCTCTAGGGAACTGCTCTTTGCCCAGGATCTGGCATGGCCAGAGGAAGGAATGTGTGAGGTCACCAATCCCTGTGAGGACTTGAAAGGGACACTATCAGAGATGGGAGGTGTCTGGCCTTGAGCTCCCAGGATGGGCGTGAGCTGCTTGGAGGCTGGAATGAGTCTCCGGCCCTGCCTAGGAGGACGACACTGGCACTGCAAGATCCAGTTGCCTGAAGGGCGATCCACACCACAGTGAAAGTACACGCTAGAAGAGTGGGGGTGGGCGGGTGCCCTGCTCAGGCCGAAGCACCTGGGTGGAAACTGTCCCCGGGCAGCAGCAGATATAGGGCCCTCCTGGAGAGGAAACATGGAGGGACACTGGGGTCTGGAGTCTCCAGAGGGCAGCAGAGCTAGGGCTCCGCCAGCGAGCTGGGTTGAGACCAGGGGGTCTAGGCTTCACAGCAGGGTGGGGTTGGGAAGTGGCTTCACTTAGGCCCAGCAGGCGAGAGCAAGAGGAGGCATGTCCAGGATGCCAGGGAGTTTGCTCATGATGTCAAGGTCCGCTGAACGTGTGAGCAGTGTGAACACCTGAAGAGGAGCTGGGAGCCATGCAGACACAAGGTGGTGGGATCAAGGGGCAGGAAGCAGATGGCATCCCCTAGCAAGGGCCTGCAGAGGAGGCAGGGGCCAGGTGCTGACTTGAGAAGGTGCGTTTGGATGGGAGAAGGGAGGGGTCTCTTGCAGGAGGGAGAATTACAGCAAAAACCTGCCGAAATGATCAGACTGGTGGTGGGTAAGGGCCTGAGCGGAAACCGATATCACTGTGGACCTCTCTGGGCTAGAGTCAGGGAGAAGATGGGGCTTGATCTTCTTCCTGAGAGCCTAGGAGGTGATGGACTAGCAGAGGTGGGAAAGGCATTCTGGGTACAGGGAAGAGCATGAGCAAAGGCATGGAGACAGGAGTGCTAGGTCAGTGAGAAGGACCAGGTTGGGATCGTGGGTTCCCAAAGTGGGCAAAGGAAGCCAGGGACAGAATTTGAGGGTCCGACATCCCACCCAGAGGAGTGCAGGCTTTATTTGTTGGGTGGTTGGAGCCCACAGCTACCACTATGCAGCTCCCTCACCTGGCCTGGAATGTCAAAGGCCATGACTGTCCTTCCTTCAAAGTCCTAAACCCCCTCGTGCAGCCCGTCAGATCAAGATTCAAAGGCTCTATCGAGCCCAACCAACTGCTTCCAGCCCTCACATTGGCCCTTGAAGGCTACTCCAAGGGGATTGCCTAGGACCTCCCCTACATGGAGGCCAAGGACACATCTTCCTCCTCTGCTGACTTACCCCCACCACCCATCCCCACTCACCACCACCTGTGCTCCCCCTCTCCAAACCTTCTCCCAGTCCTGGTCCCCTCCTCTCCCCTCAGCACCTGATGACGTGTAAGCTGGGGGCTCAGAGAGTCCGGGAGCCCAAGGATGCTCTGCAGAAGCTGCAAGAGATGGATGCTCAGGGCCGGGTGTGGAGCCAGGACTTGTTCCTGCAGGTCAAAGATGGCTGGCTCCAGCTGCTGGACATCGAGACCAAGGTCAGCCGTCCCACCATACCCTGCAATGGGTCATAGCTAACCTAGGCTGTGGAAAAGAAGGCATTGGCTCTTGAACTCCACCCCTCCATATATAATATATACCTGAGCCCAGAAAGAGACCAGGGACAGGCTAGGGATCAGGGGAGATAACACCCCATCCCAGGCCACTAGGAGCGCTAAGTCAACTCAGGTCAGGAGCTCCTAGGAGCCACCCTGGCTCTCAGTGGCCCTCATAGTCGATGTCTCTGCCTGGCCCAGGAGGAACTGGACTCTTATCACCTGGACAGCATCCAGGCCATGGACGTGGCACTCAACACCTGCTCCTACAACTCTGTCCTGTCCATCACCGTGCAGGAGTCAGGCCTGCCAGGCACCAGCACTCTGCTCTTCCAGTGTCAGGAA
Organism: Equus quagga; assembly: GCF_021613505.1. Classification (NCBI taxonomy): domain Eukaryota; kingdom Metazoa; phylum Chordata; class Mammalia; order Perissodactyla; family Equidae; genus Equus; species Equus quagga. Next base: position 41,069,152 of record NC_060284.1, on the reverse strand, counting down.
GTGGGGGTAAGAGGCCGTGGGTGGGGTTGGGGAGAGAGTAGGTGCAGGGTCCAACAGCTGTCACACACACACACGTACACGCACGTGCACACACACACACACACACACATACACACTGTCTGATTGCTGCTTCCTCCAGGCAGAGCAGCTGAGGACGAGCCTGCAGAAGGCCCTGGATGAGGAACTAGAGCAAAGGTAGGTAGCCTCAGCCCCAGCCCAGCTGCAGGACCTCAGAGCTCAGGCCTGAGTGGGCTCAAACCATAGCTGGGGGAGCCCAGGTGTCTGTGGCCCAACCAACCTGGGTCTGGAACTGGGGAGGGGCCGGGCTGGGACTAGGGTGCAGATGGGCCCTGGGAAGGGTCTGGAGCTAGGCCCAGGGAACACTGGGGACTGTCCCCAGAGACTGGCATGGGACTGAGAGGGCGCTAGGGCAGGCAGCTGAGGCAGGGTGGAGACACGGGAGGGACTAGATGGAGACCAGGGAGCGGGAGGGTAACAGGGAGGGGGCAGAGACCAGGGAGCAGAGGCTCCTGGAGAGAGGTGGCAGTGCCCCTGGGTCCTGCGGCAGAAGTGTGGGCAGGGCCTCTGTCCCAAGAACCCTGTTAAAGCTGTGTCCCCACCATGTGCTCAGCAGACCTCGATTTGGAGCCCTTCGCTCAAGCCAGGACAAATGGAGGGGGCCTCCTCTGGAAAGGCCACTCCCTAAGGAGCAGGTACCCCCACTGGAGCGGGGGCCCCCTCCAGAACAGCCCCACTGGATGACCCCAGAGTACAGTAAGTGTGGGGTGTGGGGGCAAGTGAGAGGAGAAGGTTTAGATCAAAGTTCAAAGAGGCTCTGGGCCATGGTCCCCTTATACTGCAGGCATACCACAGTCCCCAAGGCCCCTGACACGCCACTCCAGTGCCCGCGAACCAAGCACCTTCGCTCTGCCTCCTCCCATGCGACCCCCATCCCCCGAGGACCTGGAGAGGGATGAGGTAACTACAGGTTGTCTTGGGTTTGCTGAGGTTTTCTGGGCCTGGCTGAAGGGAGGACACCAACCTCCCCATGCCCCCTAGAGGCCAAGTGCCAGAATGGCCAAGGCTGGCCCTGGACTGAGGAGGGACAGGGAGGGTTGGGCAGCCCCTGGACTGGGCCTGAGGCTCGGCTCGTGGTGGGCAGGGGGCAGGGGCAGAGTCGGGAGTTCCAGGGTGGGCCTAACTGCCCACTCAAGGCCACAGTTGTTTGGGGTCCAGGAGGTGCTGAGCCACGTGCTAAGGGATATCGAGCTGTTCGTAGAAAAGCTGAAGGAGGCCCAGGCAAAGATCAGTGGTAAGAAGAAGAAGAGACTGGGGAAGAAAAAGAAAAAGGATCAGGGGGGTGAGTGCTGAGGGCCGGGGGGAGGAGTTGCAGGGGCAGGGTCTTGGGATGATCCGTGACCCACCACCTTCTCCCCTTCTCCCATAGGGATGACACAAGCACAGTACATCGATTGCTTCCAGAAGATCAAGTACAGCTTCAACCTCCTGGTGTGTGATTCCCTACAAGTTCCCCAGCCCTCTCCCCTCTTCCTTTCCCGCTACCCCTACCCCCGCCCCCCCGGCACCGGAAACCACCTCCTCTTTGGTCTCATAGACATCACAAGCCTTTTCCTTCTCCAGCTTCTTCCCCAGAACCTCCACCTACCCCCGTATGACTTTTGGAGAGTGCCAGGCTCCCAAACAAGCCTGGGACCCTGAGGCTCTGGTGAAGGTGGGGCGGGATGATGGGTGGTGACATGCATCACCCTGCGTCCCCAGGGGAAGCTGGCTATCAGACTGCAGGAGACAAGTGCCCCTGAGTTCATACACATCCTCTTCCAAACTCTGGACTTCGTGAGTTGGGGGAGGACAGGGTGGTGAAGAGGGACAGGGTGGAAGGCAGGGAGCAGAGGGAGGTTGTGGGCTCTGCCATTTGCTCACCCCTACACACCCTCGTCCTTGAACCCGAGGCCCCACCCTGCTGTGCACAGCACTGGTCAGCAGACTAGAGGGCCTAGGGTCGGAGTCAAGGATACCAGGGCTCTAAGGCAGATGGGAAGGAGCAGCGGGCCTGCGGCAACGTGGCATTGCAAAAGTGGGAAGTCGGGGACTCCGGGCCCTTTCCCACTCGCATTTGGTCCCGTGGGAGCCTCGAATTCCTGACACCTTCCATCCCTCCCCTAGATCCTGGCCCAGTGCCCTCAGCCTGGCCTAGCAGCGCAAGTGATCTCACCCCTCCTCACCCCTAAAGCCATCGACCTGCTGCAGTCCTGTCTGAGCTCACCTGAGAATGACCTCTGGAAGGGACTGGGTGTGGCCTGGACTACCAGCCGGTGAGTGAAGACAAGCGGTGAACCGAATCATGGTAAGGGGTATGGGGGCATAAGGCAGGACATTGGAGGTGGCCAGGCTCTACGTTGTCACAAACCAGAAATGTCTCAAAAAAATTGGGGGACTCTAATGGAATTCTCTAACTTTGTATTAGACTAAACAAACAATTTCTTTACAAAACCACCACTTATCATCACCCACCACCAAAGGAAAAGCATTATCTCAGAAAAAAGAACAATTCTTCCCAAGAAAGGAGAGCTGGCAACCTTCCATTACAATATTTTCTCATTTTTGTCAAGGACAAAGTGAAAACTTTGTCTCAATCCAGCCCGGAATTTAAGAACTACTGATGTAAGAGATGCTGCAAATGTAGTATCAGTAAGACTTGGCAACCAATGGACCAAGGAGATAAGAGGGAAAGAGATATTCCATGGTGGTCGAACCGTGAGACCGGCAGCTGGACAACAAAGCCAAACCGATGAGAGCCGTGGGGGTGGGGATGAAACCAGCTTGGATGTGCTGAGCTGAGGTGTCAGTGGAACATTCCACAGACACAAGATGGCCGGGCCCTCACGTGAGAGGCCGTATGGGTTTGAGGGCAGTCAGCACAGAAGTAGTAGCTGGAGCCTAAAGGAAAGCGCTCTGTGGGGGAGGCCCAGAACTCACTTTAACAGCACAGTCTGCTCTTTTCCATGAGAGAAGGGCCGTGGGAAACTTCCGCATGTAGGTGGAGAAAGGAGAAAGGGTTAAGGAGGCAGAGAGAAATTTCAGAAAGTTAAAAGGAGAAACAAAAAAGCAGAGGCATGACAACCAGGAGAGAAGAGGGCTTTAGAAAGACAGAGACATCAACCGGGAAATAAGCCAGTTGTTCTAGTGGGTCTTTTGCCTAATGAGCGATTCTTTACAGTTCAGCCTCACTGAAAGATTTTTTGTCTAATCCATCTAAAGACATGAATTATAATTCAAGGTAACCTATTTCTTTGCAGATTATACATAAGAATATACATAAGACAAAATTTACCATTTTAACCATTTTTAAGTGTATAATTTAATGGCATTGTACATTAACAATATTGTATAACCATCACCACCATCCATTGCCAGAACTTTTTCATCTTTCCAAACAGAAATGAATGTTTGAAAGTTGAAACCCATTCAACAATTAATTAAACAAAACTCTGTACCCATTCCCACCTCTCCACAGCCCGTGGGAATCTCTGTTCTACTTTTTGTCTCTCTTTATTATTTCAAATAGAAAATTAAGTCAGGGGCCAGCCCCATGGCTGAGTGGTTAAGTTTGCATGCTCCACTTTGGTAGCCCAGGGTTTCACCGGTTCAAATCCTGGGCACAGACATGGTACCACTCATCAGGCCACGCTGAGGCAGCGTCCCACATGCCACAACTACAAAGACCCACAACTAAAATATACAACTATGTACTGGGGGTATTTGGGGAGAAAAAGCAAAAAGAAGGGAAGATTGGCAACAGTTGTTAGCTCAGGTGCCAATCTTTAAAAACAAAAAGGGAAAATTAAGTCAGATCTGTCCTATGTTTTCTAATTTCTTAACCAAAAATTTGTTAGTGAATGAATTGAAAGACAAAAATACAGAAAAGAGACTAACTAAAGAGATGTTAAAACCCTCAAAAGAGTTCAATTTCAGGCAAATTATATTTAGGTGACTTGATTTTAGGCAAACTGACCCAAAGTTAGAGATATTATTAAATGCTGTGATAATCCAAAAAGATATAGACCATATAAGGCCATTGTATCTGGCAATCAGGAGATTATCAGGACTTTAGAAGAACTAGTTTCCATAAAGTAACGGCAGAGGTAAAAAGCGGGTTGCGAGGAGTAACGAAAGAACCAGAGGTAAGAAAATCTAGACAGGGCCATTTGCGACAACATGGGTGGACTTTGAGGGTATCATGCTGAGCGAAATAAGTCTGATGGACGAAGACAAATACTGCATGATTTCACTTATATGTAGAAGATAAACACACAGATACAAAGAACAGATTGGTGGTTACCGGGGGGAACGGGCATGGGAGAGGGTGAAAGGGGTAAAGGGGCCACCTATATATGGTGATTGATGGAAACTAGACTTTCGGTGGTGAACACGATGTAGTCTACACAAAAGTCAAAATATAATGATGTATACCTGAAATTTATATAACGTTATAAACCAATGTGACCTCAATAAAAAATAAATAAATAAAATGTAGGCAGGGCATGTAGACACATTCTCAAAAAACTTGGTAAAGAGAAGGTAACAGAATGACAGCTTAGAAGGAGTAATAACAGAGCTGAGGGAAGACTTGAGCATGTTTTTAAGGCAAAGAAAAGAAACCAATTAGAAAGATCCAGAGGAGAGAATAATTCATTTGTTCCCATTGAATAAATATTTATTAGCTGCCTCCTATGTACCATCCACTGTGCTTACAACACAGCTCTGAAGGAGATCGATATAGTAAGAAACACACACATGTGAGAATCATGCACAACACAGTGTAAGGCGAGCAATAATCGAGGGTGTCCCAAATTCAGCGGAAGAAGAGGAGATAGTCCCCTCTGCTCCGATGTGGCAGGGAGGGAACTTCCTCCAGGAGGCAAGTGGGCATTCCCCAGGCAGGGAAGCAGAGGATATTTCAAGCAGAACAAGCTTGGAAGCCACAAACAGCACCACCCATCTTGGGTCCTGTGCAGTGGGTGAGAGGGAGGCACGTACCAGCGCCCCCGCCAAGAGTCAACCAGAGCAGCTCTCCTGTGATCACAAGGTGGCGTTCCACACACTAATCAGCTAGAAAGAACCAGGTCTGCTACAGGGAAACTAAAATTAGGTTAGAAAAAGACTGCACAAGACTCCGGGGGCCCTTCCAGCCCTCACACTCTGTGGTTTTGCCACTTTAATTCAAACACCTAATCAGTGTGATGAAATACCCAGCATGTTCCTACAGAATTGACAGAGCTGCGCATCATGGGCAGAGGTGAGGCTGGCCCACAGACATCTGCACGGTGGGATTTGCTCACTCTTAACTGTTTGACCCTTTGTGGGGTTCTGGGGCCTTTCATCTGTGCACATGGGCCATGTCCTCCATTACCTAGAAGATCCCCGAGCTAGACCCTTCATCTCCACCCTCACCACATCCCACAGCCTGGCACAGAGTGGACTCAGCTTTGTTCTTTCTCCAGGGCCGACTGGACAGGCAATGAGCCCCCACCCTACCAACCTACATTCTACGATGGTTGGCAGCCTCCAAAACCCTCCAACCAGGTAAGGACAGCTTAGCACAGTGCCCTACTCAAAGCCCTGGTTTCTGTCCTCTCAGTCAAAACCATGGCCACATGACAACCAAGTGATGGTGGGTACCTATATCTGTGTGGTGGGCAGGCAGGGGAGGGGACATGAGGGCGCTGTGTGCGAGTGGGTCTGTGGCCTGGTACCCCAGCTCCCTAGCACCATGCCAGCTGACTCCCTGCTCTGGCTTACTCTGCTCCACCCTGCAGGCACCCTCAGGATACCAGGACTCTCCTTCCCTCCGGTATGCTCTGGGCTTAGGATGGGATGACCCTGGGCAGGGACGGAGGGGCTGACCCTGTGGATCTGTGCATTCTACATCTCAGAGACCCTCTGGGCTCTTTCCAGGCAGACATGTACATCTATGAGCACATCCCTCCCCTACCTTGGGTAAAAAAGCCATTTTTTACCCTCCTAGGCGCTAATCCATTTTCACAAAACTACCCACACATGCCTCTGATTTCCCAGAGCTCAGGTATAAAGTGCTAAGGGGAAAACTCAGATATAGAAAATTCCACGGCTGGAGGAATCTTCAGAAATCAACAACATTTCAGGCCCCTCTTGCCTGCAGAAACCTCCACCCCAAGCCCCACCTAACAGTGACCTGCCATTAAACTCTGTGGGAACCCAAAAGTCACCACCAGACTCCAGGCGGACTATATCTAGGGCTCTGGGACTGGGTCAGGGGCTCAATCTCTGAAGTCCCATTCTCCAGCCGTCCTGACTCTGTCTCTGGGGGGAAGCCCTAGGTTAGGGAGTACCTCACACTTCGCTCAAGAGGAGACATACAACTATGGCCCTCAGCCTGGGGACCCCAACTTCAGGCCCTCCAGCCCCAGACCTGCCAAGCCTGCCCTGCAAATGCAAGTCCTATATGAGTTCGAAGCAAGGAACCCACAGGAACTGACTGTGGTCCAGGGAGAGGTGCTGGAGGTGAGGCATGGACTTGAACCTAGAAAAGGAGATGATGGCTGGTGGGAGCAACAGGCAGCGTGGGGTGGGTGGTCCGGGTATGGGGCTGCTGGGGTGGGTGGATTAGAGAGGGAGAAGGAAAGCGGGGAAGGGCCAGGAGGGAGAAAGCTCTGTGATGTGGGGGGAAGGCTGGCTGGACAGAGGCTCTGATGACTGAGGTAGTAACTCTCGGCAGGTTCTGGACCAGAGCAAGCGGTGGTGGCTGGTGAAGAATGAGACAGGACAGAGTGGCTACATTCCCAGCAACATCCTGGAGCCCCTGCAGTCGGGGACCCCTGGGAGCCTGAGCCAGTTACCCCCTCGGGTACTACCCAGCCTAGACTATCCAGAAGCTATTAGGCCTGAGTCGGAGGTGGGGGCAGGGAGGACTCAGTAGCAAGTGGAGGAAATAGTCCTGGTTTGATTTAATCAGTATTATTGCATGTTTACTGTGTGCCAAGTTTATCATGGGGCCAGAGGGGAGAACAAGCCTTGTCCTTGCCAGACAAACAAACCACGGAGTGAGATAAGTGATTTGATGGGAGCCCAGAGAAGGGACGCAAATGATGGGGGCTGTGGGTGGCTCTGACCCCAGTCCCCCTGATTCTAGGCTCCAATGCTTCGACTTAGCTCAAGGCCTGAGGAGGTCACGGCCTGGCTGCAAGCAGAGAACTTCTCCACCGCGTGAGTTCCTAGGCCCATGGGTGTGTTAGGAGAACCTTTGTAAAGGACTCAGATAATAACCAAGGAAATCCAGAGACCCAGAACATACAACCTAACCTACACGGGACCAGACAGACCCACAGGTGCTGCCCTATTGCAGCACTGCCACTGCTGCATCAGACAGCAGAAGAGGAGGCATGCCCCTGCCTCCGTTAGAGCACTAAATGAGGAGTCCTGCCACAGGGAAGACAGCAGGAGCAGAGGGAACTCAGGAAGAACCTCGGCTGCCAGCCACCCCCCTCCACCACAAGATTCTCTTCCAGGCCCTTCTCCCTTCAAACACAGGAGTTCTGAGATTGGTTTAAGCCAATATGCATATCTTACTCCTTCACCTCCAGATACCCTGTTCCATGAATCCTCCTGGAACCCCGGCCTCCAAGCCCAAATAGCCCCTTCTCTACCCAAATACTTAGGTCCAAGACCTTCTGCCCCAATACTGATGGCTTCTGCTGCTTTTGTTCCCAGCACGGTGAAGACACTTGGGCCCCTGACAGGGAGCCAGCTGCTTCACATAAGACCCGGGGAGCTACAGATGCTGTGTCCACAGGAGGCCCCACGGGTCCTGGCACGGCTGGAGGCCGTCAGAAGGATGCTGGGGGTAAGGACACTCTGGGGTCCTGACCCCTACTGGAAATATGGGATGTTCCCTGGACAAGCCAGCAGGCCCAGCCCTGGGGTGGAGGTGAGGTGGCAGTTGCTGGCACAGGTTATCCTTCCAGGGTCTTGACTTCATGTGCTCTGGCATGCCTTGAGGCTCCAACTGATTGTTGACATGAGCTGTGGGGGGGCCTCGCCTGGCACCAGCCTCATCTCAATCCTTTTCTTTCCTCAGATGGGCCCTTAAGCACCAACGCAGACACCTCCAAGACCAAGGCCCTCTCACAAACAAGACGGCGGATCCATCTTCAGAGCCCCAAGAATTCCTCTTTCATGTCCCCAGTTTGCAGCAAACCCCACACCCCAGCTCACACAGCAAAGAGGATGAGCAAGCCCAGAGGTGGAGACAAATGGTGCCATTCTTGCTGTGTTGAAAGCCAACCCCAGTCACCACCTATTTATTGTATCTTTTCTAAGCCTGGAGCACTTATGCATAGATTTGCCAGGACTGTTTAGTTGCTCTCCTCCAGAATAAAGGCATCTTCAAATTTGTCATGTGCCTCCCTTCCAGATGCTTCTGGGCCTGATGAGGGACAAAGGCAGGAAGGCAGGAAGAGCTGGGACACTGGGCATGAGACAGCAGCAGCCCTGCATCCATCACTGGGCCAGACTGTTGGAACGTGAATGGGAATTCCCACTACAACCTGGAGCTGAGAGTCAGAATTTGAGAATTATGTCCCAAGCTCTCCTTGCTTTCTTTCTAAACAAACTCTAAATGCTCACCATCTTTATCATTCCGAGTACATTTCTCCCAGTATATTCCAAGGCACCCAACATGACTGAGGGCACAACACTTCACAGCAGAGTACCAGGGCTGAGAGCGGTAGGTTTCAATCAGCGACACTAGCTGAATATCCAGAGAAGCGCTAACAAGCATGTCAGGGGCTCCAGGCTCTAATTTCAACTTCCTCTTTTAATACAACTTTTATCCCCTCCTGTTGGGTGAGCCAACCTTGAGCTCTCTCCCTAGCCTGTCTCTATAGCAACAGAGCATAGGGAACTTTGGACTGGAAGTCAGATGTCTAGCCATTGGCTGTGTGAACTCTGGTAAGTCATTTGATTCTTTGGGTCCCTATTTTCTCAAAGGTTAAGTGAAGAGTTTGGACTGTCCTTGGCTTCTAATATTTAGTATACACATCCTTCTTTAATCTCATAACTGTTATGGACTCCCTTTCCAACATAACAGAGGTTGTACTTTTACTGATTTAGTCAAGGGCCCCTTGAGAGTTCTTAAGTTGTTCCCTTAACTCTCTCTTAGCTGAATTTGTCCATGACCCTAACATTGTCTGAACCTCAGATTACCCTATTTTCAGATTGCCTATGTCATTCTCTCGAGTTCCTGGCCTCAACGAATCACCTCTCTCAGCTGGTAACACTGAACAGGAAAGCAAAAATTTTCCCTCACAAGAGAAGAAAGGTGAGACCTTTAGGGCCTATCAAGGGCAAAAGTTAACCAGAAAAGTTAATTTCTTGGGATGGGGAAATGGGGTATTAGCCCACTGCCCTCTGGGGATTTGCGGAGCCAAAGGAGTCCTAAAAGCAGGGAAACTCCCAGGACCAGAAAAGAAGTGTTTTAGCCCAATGCTCCCAGATTTCCCAGTAGACTGAGGTGAGGCGAGGTGAGGGGCTGCCTGGACAGCCAAGTCACTGAAACCAGCACAAGCTGTGCTATTACCCACACCTAGGTTTGGATGCCAGGCCACGCACGAGAACCTGAGCTTATAAAGGCAACGCATCCAATCTCTCCAGGCCTCACCTATCTTCTTCTATAAAATGGACATAAAACCTACTTCATAAAGTTACCGTGAAACTTAAGTGGGAATAAATTAGCTAACATACATGAAATACCTAGACTATTACCTAGCACATCATAGGTGTTCAATAAATGTTAGTTTTATACCTCATTAACTTGTGACTGGCCCTTTGTCAGCTTGGGAAGAGAAAGTAAGGCATTATAAATTCATACCCTACACGTTTGCACTTTTTCCCTTCCGTTTTTTTACTGAAATGTCCTTTTAAAAAGTCCCAACCTTGCTTCAGCCGGATTAATGGGGAAATGTGATTTCCGACACCCAGGCAAGGGGCGGTAGAGGCTCAGCATCCGAAACAGCCATGCTGCGGAGGCCCCGGGCCGGAACCCGTCGGAACAGCTCTGGACTCCCCACCTGCCCGTAAAGTGCACATCACAGCTGGCGATCCCGTGATGGCCAGAGGCTGGGTCAGACCCTCGAGGCTCGTCCACCTCCTCCCGAGCCCCACCCCGCTCGATAACTTTACAGCAAGAATCCTACTCTCCCGGGGTAACCAGCGCCCCACTGCCCGGACGGTTGGCGCTCCTTCCGCCCTGACTGGCACTACTAACGGGCGCAGAGGCCAATTCCTGCCCCGCAGCACGCAGGCCACACTCCTGCCCCCGACTCGCCACGGGGTCTTTCCGCCCCGAACTCCAGGGACTTTAGAAGTCGCGCAGGCGCGTGGACCTCCGTACGCGCGACGCGAGGGGCGCAGAGGGTGGGGGCGGGGCCAGGGCGCTCACGTTGGCCCCGCCTACCTACGTCGGGTATAAAGCCAACCGGTTCGCAGTCTCCCTCTGCTCTTCGAAGGTGTGGTGTTGGTGTGAGCATGTCGTGCGAGTCGTCTATGGTTCTGGGTTATTGGGATATTCGCGGGGTGAGTGCCGTCTCAACGACTGCGCCGCTCGGTCAGGGAGACGGACGCGGAGCCGCCGGGGGCTCGGTCCGCGGTCGTCCAGAGAAGGGGCTGTACCCGGGAGCCACGCCTCCTTCGCCGCGTCGCGCCGGCGGTGCTCCCCGGCCGCGGAGGCCGACCCCGCTCCTGCCTCTGGGATCTGCGGCCCCGCGGAAAGGGTTGAGGACGGCGGGCCGGTCTCGGGGGACGCTTAACGAGCGCCCGGCAGGATGCACCGTCTCCGCGGCCCCGGCCTGGGGGACGTTGGCGGACGGGGGTTGGGGGCCGGCGGAAGCTGCGCAGGCGCTGACCTGGGCCTTTCTCTCCCAGCTGGCGCACGCCATCCGCATGCTCCTGGAGTACACGGATACATCCTATGAGGAGAAACGGTACACGTGCGGGGAAGGTAATGCGGCTCTGCGTCCCGGTGCGCCGGCGCACTAAACCGGGCAGGCCTTTCGACTGTCCCTTCTTGTGGCCTGAGGGTGGCATCACGCCAGAGTCGGGGGGACTTCTGCCCCAGTCACCTGGAGGCTCTCTGCTGTGTCCTGTGTGGGCAGAGAGGCATCCTTTATCTGGAGCTGGAGATTCTCCCCCTGCCATAGCCCAACCCCGTGTTAACCGTTCACCAAATAGGCCCCAGAGAGTAGATGGTTGAGCTTTTGGGGTCCGGAAGTGTGAGATATTGGAACTAGGTTATTTCATTAGATCGTTCCCTTCTCCTCGCATTAAGGAGGTTGGGTTCCACTTCCTTCTCTCTCTTACAGCTCCTGACTATGATAGAAGCCAATGGCTGGATGCGAAATTCAAGTTAGACCTGGCCTTTCCTAACGTAGGTGGCTTAAGGAGAAGAGTGGGCAGAAGGGAAGGCCTTCAAGTCTATCCTTGCTTCTTTCTTCTGGGGTCTAGAAGGAGCTAGAATAGGTGCTCTTAACCTGGATGGAATAGATAGAATTCAGGACGTGAATTTGGAACTTGAACTTGGTTGGAGAAAAAAATTACATTTTCGTTTCCACTAACTGAAAGTTAACAGTTCCTTCTATTGTGAATATAGGCAATAAGTGACGTTAGTTATTAGCCATGTCTGTGACTTTGTTACTAGTAGAAGTTGAGTATTTTCATATTATATTACGTGTGTTGTAGATATTGTAAATATTATTTACAGTCATCATACTTTGAAATTATAGTTATTACATGTTAGTAAATGCGTTAATAGGCACATATTACTCTCATAATTTTTTAATGTTTTATAAATTGTGTAAATGTATGTAATTTGCTTTCTGCATTTAAACACCTTATTCTCAGAAAGGATCCATGGCATGCACATACACATACACACAGGTTAAGAACCCCTGTCTAGAATCAGGTGGGGAGCTAATTCCTACCTTCTACTTATTTTCTTCTTTCTCCTAACTCAGCATCTTTTCTCTACTGTTTGCTTCCCTGTAAGTCTCGTTTTCCTCAGAAGAGAGAGTCAGGTGGTTCGTTTGACCTGTCCTTTTCCTTCTAGCTGCCCTACCTGATGGATGGGAAGAATAAGATCACCCAGAGCAATGCCATCTTGCGCTACATCGCTCGCAAGCACAATATGTGTGAGTGGGGTGGGGCTGGTGAGGGAGATCCGGCTGGTTGCTCACCTGGGAGTGGATAATGCCAAGAGTGCTTTCTTGTCATTTGGCCTACAGGTGGCGAGACTGAAGAAGAAAAGATTCGAGTGGACATCATGGAGAACCAAATTATGGATTTCCGCATGCAACTGACAAAACTCTGCTACAGCGCTGACCTTGTGAGTTTACTTAGCAGGCAGGCATCAACAAAAAGGGGCATTTAGGAACCCAAGGGTTAATTCTGCTCCATTCTGCTCCTGCTACCTTCTCACCAACCCAGTCTGTCAGAATAGGAAATAGAACTCTTCTTTTCTGGGGGTTTGTTTGTCACATAACTCTGGTGTTGACCCCTCTTCCTTTCCAAACCCCTCCTTTCCATCCTGCCATCGCTCCCTGAAGGTAGTGAGAGGAAGGCACTTGGGGAAGGGGCCACTAAGTCTCTGTCACTGGCTGGTGCCCTGATTAGCTATAAGGATGACAGCTATTCTCACTCTCTCTCTTTTTCCCTCTCTCCCAGGAAAAACTGAAGCCTCAGTACTTGGAACAGCTACCTGGACAACTGAAACAATTCTCCTTGTTCCTGGGGAAATTCTCATGGTTTGCAGGGGAAAAGGTAGGAAGGAAGGAAAGGAACAGGATACTTTTCTATCTCTGCAGATGTTAATGAACTCCCCACACCTGACTATCTTATTGTCTGTCTAGCTCACCTTTGTGGATTTCCTCACCTATGATGTCTTAGATCAGAACCGTATGTTTGAGCCCAGGTGCCTGGATGAATTTCCAAATCTGAAGGCTTTCATGTGCCGTTTTGAGGTGATGCTCCCTGCACCTTTGCCTTACAAAAACACTCACCGGCTCCCCTGAGCCCCAGGGGACCCCATTGTGGTAGATTCTTGCCCAACACTAGATTTTGCCTAAAGGGATCAATGGTCGGATACCTCTAAACCTTTAAGTCTTGGGAAAGGCCTGGGTTCTACACCATGAAGGCCCTGTCTACAAAAAGTGGGGAGCGGGAGCAGGCAGCATGTGAATGTCACTGTTTTGGAGTGGGTCTGTTGGACTGAGTGAGAGTCTTTGTAAGATTTGGTATGCTTTCCCTTCAGGCGTTGGAGAAAATAGCTGCCTACATGCAGTCTGACCGCTTCTTCAAGACGCCCATCAACAACAAGATGGCCCATTGGGGCAACAAGAGAATATGTTGAGCAGGAGGCAGACTTGCTCTGCTTGTTTTGTTCCATCCCGTCCCTAAGGGCCCTGTACTCCGTCTTCTCTTTTCAATAAATAGCACTTAGGCTGCTGGTGTCTAGCTGGATTTCTTTTGGGTGTAGGGGCTGGAGGAGAAACAGTAAGGGTATGTGGAGAATTACCAAGATCTGAGTTCAATCACTGCAACATTGACATCCGCCACCCCCAGCTGTGTTCAATGGCTAGGGGTTCTTGCAGAAGCCTTGTTGAGTGAGTACTAGAAATAAAGGTGAGCTCGCACAGTTGTAGAGAACAGGTGTATTAAATGGGACTAGAGCCCCTATAAACACCTGGTGAACATATCAAGTAAAACTGTGTGGTACTGGGGACTTCACAGAACTGGAGTTCAGAAACAGACCCTTGTATGTGGTACTTTAGTGTGATGAAGATCGTATTTCACACTGGCGGGCTAACCAACAAATAGCATTGAACAATTACCAATTAAAAATAATAGAACCCTTCCTCATACCATTCACTAAAATTAATTCATCTGGAAGGTAAGGCCCAATGTTAAGTAGCAAGCTGTAAAAGTATTAATGAAAATGTAAAAATGTTTTTGATCATAGGGTAGGAAAAGATTCTCTAAATAAGACATAAAAATTGCAAATTGAACAGTACCAAATTCTAAAAGTTATCTGTGATAAGGCACAAATAAGCAAAATTAAATGACAGATGGGATAAAAACAAAGGCCTGGTGTAAAGACTTATGTAAAGAACTACAATAAATGACTAACACAACTCAGTTTTAAAAAATTGACCAAAAAACCATGAATGAATAATTTACAGAAAGAGAAATATTGATGGCCAAAAAAGAATGTTAAAAAGATGTTTATAATCCAAGGAACTGCAAATTACACCATGAGAGACCATTATTCCACCTATCGGATGAACAAAAAGTAAGTTTATAAAGTGTCGGCAAGGCTTAGGAAGGTGATGTGCATTTCCTACGGGTGAACTTGTAAAGTGGTATAGCTACTTTGGAGGATAGTTTGTCAGTCTCTTCTGAAAGTCAGATCATATCCTGTGACCTAATAATTCCATCCTATTAATAACTCACCCATATACCTAAGGTATATACCAAGATTGTGGTATTGTTGGTAATGTTACCACACAAAGGGCACGATCTGCTTGCCGCAAGATGAAAGCCACTCATCAAGAGGCAAGATGGTGGCAGAGAAAAGACATTTGGTTAAGCAGTGAGCTGGCAAATCAAAATGGGGGACTCGTGTCCTAAAGAACCATCTTAAGGAAGACACAGAATCTTGAAGCAGTTATATAGGCTAGTGGGTTATAGGAGAGATGGTTAGGAATGTTGACCCTCTAGTATTACAGACTGGGAGTGGACACACCAGGTCTTTCAGTTGTCATTGATGATGGCCATCAGCATAGACACTGTCCAGGCAGCATCACCTTCGTAAGGAACTCAAAAGGACAAAGTTACTGTCATCGCAGCTAGGAGGTATATACACAAGCAGGGGTCATGAAATGTACAGAGTAGGTAGACAGATCTCCTGGAGGGGGCAGATCCAGCAGGGTTAGTTAGTTAGAGGTCATTCAAAGTTACAATATGATTTCTACAATATGGCTTCCCTTATGTCAACCTTGTGTTGACCTGGTATTAGTAATAACAAATAAGTGGAAATTATGTAAATGCCTATCAATACAAGGAATACCATGAGACAATTTGAGATTCAACTGTATGAACTAACATGGAATGATCCCCAAGACACATTGCTGAATTTTTTACATTAGGTTGCAGATTAGTATGTTCAGTATGACATCTCTTATGTTTTAAAAAGGGAAATCATGCAGTAAGCATTTTCTGCAGATAGATTTATGTATGTGAATGCATAGAAAAAGTTCTGCAAGGACAAACCAAATGATATCAAGGCTTACTTCAGGCAAATCAGAGAAAGGCCCAGGCTCCAGAATGGAAGTAAAAGGAGACCCTAGAGATAGGCTAAGGACATTTTTCTTTTTTAACTAGGAGAATGTATTCATGTGTTACTGTGTAATAGAAGCTTGTTTTAAGAAAAGAAAGCAAACTTAAGGGAAACCGACTCCTGTGGAGATTGAATTGGCACCACTCTCCAATTGCAGAGCAAAGTCTTTGAGTAGTTTCCAGCCTAAGACAGTGACCTGAGGGCCAGATTGCTGCCCACTGTGGACCAGGAGCCAAGGATCCCTCTAGGGAGGGAGGGCCAGAGGGCCTGAATGTCTGGGATGCCCAGTGATGTTAGGAGGGCTGCCTCAGGAGGAATTAGTACAGATACGTGATACTAAGCAGACAGTTCAACAGCCACCTTTTGCCAGCTCTGGTAGCAGTAGTCAGGTATTCAGGCCAGTATCTTCAGTATGGGGAGCCTGTGGCCAGAAGAGGTGTAAAGCTGAGAGTTCCTCTGCAACCTGGTAACTATGGACATGAATTTCCATAGTGTGAGTGAGTGAAGTGTGCCCTAAGAGAAGGCCTTGTGGATCTAAGGGAGGCCAGAGAAGCTGAGGATGCCTGTCTGACTAGATAGAGGCTATGACCAGAACTCAGAAAGGGAATGTATTATTTATTGCTGTGTGACAATACTACCACCAATTTAGCAGCTTAAAACAATACACATTGTCTCAGATTGTCTGTGGGTTAGGAGTCTGGGTACAGCTTTACAGGGCTCTCCGCTTCAGGGTCTCATCTGTAAGCTGTTGTCAGTGTGTCAGCCAGGGCTATGATCTCATCTCAAGGCTCAACTGGAAAAGGATCTGCTTTCGAGTTCATGTAATTGTTGATAAAATTCAGTTCTTTATGACCTATTGGCCAGAGGGCTTCAGGTTCTTGCTGGCTGTCAGCCGGAGGCCACTCTTGGCTCCTTGCTTCATCAAACCCAGTAAGGGGGAGAGTCTCCTGGAAAGAGAGACACTATAGTCCTATGTAATGTAACCATGGAAACAATATCCCATCACCTTTGCTGTATTCCATTAGAAGCAAATCACAGGACCTGCCCACACTCAAGAAGACAGGATTTCACAAGGGCATGAGGACCACAGGTGGGATTATGGGGGCCATCTTAGAGTCTGTTCACCACAGGGAAGAGAGCATGGAAACAAGAAATTGGCCCTTCAGTCCTCTGAGAAAAGAATCCCGGGAAAGACAGATGACAGAAGAGAACAACATGGCAATTGGAAAGGAGAAGTTTAAAAAGCATAGGTCTGTATTGCACACGAATTCCAGAGAGAAAGACTACAGGCAAATCATATGTTCCAACTTTTCTAGTTACTATGTTTGTTAGTAAAAATCCACTTAACAGTTTTCGAAAACCAAGGACCTTACTGGCCCAGAAAGCAGGGAAGGCCACTGAGAGGAACAGATCCATTCACAGAACTACAGATGTGGTTTCCCCAGGCTCTAAATCCGCCCCACCTCTAATTCTGACATAGGCCAAGAAGAGAAGGCTGTCGCAATGGTTCCTTCAAGCAAGGAGGGGAAGTGCATGTCCTGTCATCCCAGAGGCAGAGGCCACAGAAATGTTGAGAAATTAGTATACCAGTGATGGGTTTGTGCAAGTAGCATCAATAACAGCTTTTCCAGAAAACAAACTTGCGATAGGTACATTAAATTTGGTGGAGCACTTCCTCAAAATGTATAAGGGTAACTCGTTGTACTCATTGTTGAAGGTTAGGCAACTTAATTAAGGCATTTCCAGTTCAGAAGGAAATGTATTATGTGATTCAAGAAAAATTCATTGTAGAGTTATTTCATTGAGAGAAAGGGTGGAGTAGGGGGCACTGATGTGTATGGACATGGATCCCCCTTTAAAGCAAGCTTAAGGGCTTATGAGAACACCAGGACTTCCAACAGAAAGCACACATTCCTTCTCCTTCAGCTCCAAGACTAGATGGAGCAATGAGCTCCAATAAAAAGAAATTTAGAGAATTCAGAGAGTTGGCAGGGGAGAGGGAAGGAATTGACCTGTAGTGAGTGATTTGTCTAATGTGCAAATTTGCTCAGGTCACCCCCCTGCTTAAATACACTTGACGGCTTCTTAGGCCTCCAGAAAAAGGCAATCTCCACCAGTTTACAAGATCCTTCATAATCTGTCTTCTGCTTTCGTGATCTGGCTTTCTCCTTGCTAGGGCCAAACTGGAATGAAACATTTCTGAAAACCAACAAAGATGGGCTCTTAGTGTTCTTTGGGGATTTTCTGTGGAAATAATTATAGGTGACTGATTCGTAGCATTTAAATCCAGAAGAAAAGATTCACTGGATGTGTGTATACTTGATTTTCAAATGAACAGCTGCTGCTGTGTGGCCCCACATGGAGAAGAGGGCCAACCTAAGGTGATTAGAAGGGAGTGTTTTCAATGGTGCAGATGGATGGGAACAGAACAAACAGGATAATCTTCCTATTGTGTTAGAAGTTTGAAGGAAACTGAGAATAGCTCTCTATTTTAGCTTCTATGGTGTAATGTTTCCAATTGTATTAACAGATTTTTTTATTTGGAGGAAGATTAGCCCTGAGCTAACATCTGTACCCATCTTCCTCTATTTTACATGCGGAACACCTGCCACAGCATGGCTTGACAGGCAGTGTGTAGGTCCGCACCCGAGTTCTGAACTGGTGAAGCCCGGGCCGCTGAAGCAGAGAGCACGAACTTAACCACTACGCCACTGGGCTGGCTTCAACAGATATTTTTTTGAACACTGACTGAAACCGTATCTGCTTTCTTCCAAAATTATGTTTCAAATGGGAAAAGAACTGGAAGAAGGTAGGAACTGCAGGGCGGCTGTTGGGTCTTCTGGACAGGACTAGCCTTATGGGGGTAAATGTATGTTTAGTTCTAGTAGATATCACTGGTATTTCAAAGTGGTTGTCCCACCAACAATGAATGACAGTGCCAGATACTCCACAAATTCAAGAACAATTGTCAGTCCTTTTGATTTAGCCTATGTGGGTATGTAATAGGATCTATGTGTATAACTCCCCCAATATCTAATGATGTTGAGGACCTTTTCATATGCTTATTGCCCACCTGGATATTCTCTTTGGGGAAATAACTGTTCAAGACTTGGCCCTTTTTTCATGGGATCTGTGTTTGGATAAATTATTTTTGCATAAGAGTCCTTTAGTGATTTCAGTATTTTCTCCCAGTTGAGCCTTGCCTGAATACTAGACCCACAAGTCAGCAACTATTTATGGTGGCATGGTTTGGGAACTCCTCAGCTACTAGAATCTTCCTCTTAAGCAGCTAACTCTACAGTGTGATTTAAAATTACTTCCAGAGGATGCAATGCAGATGGAGGAATGGTGACTATTCAATGGCCTGAAGGAAACCTATGCTTAGAAATGTTCCTGGGAGGGTATGAAGTGGGAACACATCAGCCCTTAAGTCCCCATGTAGACTCTGGACTTGCAATGGCAAGAAGAACCTAAAAGTTCCTTAAGTTTAAAAAAAAAAGGTCATCTATAAAGAGATCGAGTCAGACTGGCATCACCCTTCTCATCAGCAATGGTGAACTCTAGAAGCTGTCAGTAATTCCATCACATGTCTGAAGGTCTACGTCCTAGAAGTCTAGATGCAGCCAAAGTATTAGTTCAGTGTATACTAGGTGAGACATTTTCAGACATGCAAGGACTAAAGACATTTAAATCACAGGTACCTAGGAAAATGGAGTAAGCAAGAAACAAGGTCCCAATGACAGCTGTGAAGCAAGCCAGGGGAAGGCGCTTGAAGGTATCTGAGAAAAGAGTAGAGATACGATCCTAGAGACCTTACACAAGTGATGAAGCCAGACGATGGAGAAGGGAAAGGAATCCTGGTTCTCTCCACTGGGAATTCCCACCACCTCTGGGCCCACCTCACTAAGACACACAGCTCTGCACAGCCATGAGCCCTCAATAATGGAGGATGGACGAAGGAGAGATCCAGGCCCAGAGGGAGGCCTCCCTTCCACAGACAGCCCAAGGAGGCTTCCTGTGTATGGGTGTCAGAAACAGGAACGAGGAGTCTCAGAACACCTTCCAACCACACAGGATGCCCATGGACTCAGCCACTGCCAGCATCACCACTCAGACCGTCAGAAGCAGCAGGGCCAGCTGGAGACTTCAGGTGGCCAGGAGAGAATAAGACAAGACACAGCAGGTGTGATTAAGGCTTTACTGGGGACCAGGCATGGCTGGACAGGGACAAGCTGGGGGAGCAAGGCCAGGACACCAGGACAATACTGGCGTTCAGAACAGTGCCGGGAGCTCAGGGCTGAGCTCTACAGACCAGGGGTCTGCTTGGGGACCTCAAACAGAGCAACCACTGAAGGGAGGACAGTCTGGTTGACTTTAGTTCATGAAGGATAATGCTGGGGGGACTTTGCTGAAGAAATGTAGGGAACTGAAGCTCTCAATGGCCTGGTTGGATGTGGGATAGGGGTAGGGAAAGAAGCCAAATGAAAGACCTGAGTGGGGGTGAAGGGAAAGAAAAGAGGGACTAAAGAACAAGAGGGGTGACTCTGTGAGTGAAGGAGGGTCCAGTTGTTCTCCAGGGCCCCAGGGCAGCAATCAGAGCACTGGCTCCTCGTTCCCATCTCCTGGCCATACACAGTTTTACTTGTTGCCCCACACAGCAATCTTTAGAAACAGAGGCTTTGGGAGGAAGCGGCTGGTCTTCATGTAGGCAGAGATCTTCTTCAGGCCCTGAGGGTGAGGAAAAAGAAGGTCAGATCCCAGGGACTGCTGCCCCACGGGGCTCAGGCACAGCCGCTCCAGGCACAGTGAATGCAGGACCCTGGTAAAGCCCTTCCTTGGGGGCTTAAGTGTTGGAGCATTACACAGTCTTTCTGGGGTCCCCAGCTCTGGAAGGTCAACTCATCCAATTTCCTGGAACTAACGTGCCCTCTCAATAGTTGACACCACTGCCGGAGACTCTGCACTGCCAGGAGCTGCATAGCCACCAGGGATACAATATAACTACAGAATCTCCATACAACTACCTACAGGATACGATCTACTCTCACCACGTATCACGAGGGAAACTGAGGCACACATAGGGGAAGCACCTTCCTCATGCTCACACAGCCAGTAAGCGGGAGGGCTGGAATGCAGCCTGGCTCTCCCTCCAGTTCTCTGCTCTTTCTGCCACGCTCCCCTCCTCTCCTCCCCACAGGAGGCCCTGTCCTCCCTGTCTGCACAAACATTCCCCTTTTGCAGAGGGAGGTGCCTGGCTTCCCAGGCTTTGCTCACAGAGGGACCCCTAGCAGAACAAAGGAGCTCAGAATGTGCCTGTGCAGCTTAGAAGAGGCCACATCTCACCCAATGACTCAGCAAAACCTCAGTGAAAGCTGATAGGAGGATGTGGAGCAGTGAAGCCAGGCCAGACTCTAATCATTCCTCTTAAAGGAGAAAGTCCATTTGCTGGCCTCTTATCTGGGCCCAATCTCACTGGACCCCAGCCTACCTCATTCCAGTCCTGCTGCAGCCAACTAGGCAATATGACACGTACGTGTCTTTGGGCACCATCGTCTCACATAGACAGTGTCCAGTAAGTTCTAAAGGATCCAAAGATGCTGGCACTGTCTGTACCCAATGGGCAAGGCCCCACAAGCTGCAGGCTGCAGCCTCCGCTGTCCTCCATCCCTCCCTGTCAATCATTCATCCCAGCAATTGCCAAATCCCCAAGGCCCGGCAGCCTGGACCAGAACCAGAGCTGATGAGAACTAGCTGATGAAGCAGATTTCACTATGGGGAATGGGAAAGGAAAACAGATTGTGGGCTGAGAAACCTGTTGCACTAATGCCTCAAATTCGCAAATCTGTAATTAAGCAGACGTGCTGCTCTCCAATGAGTGGACTAATCATGACTCCAATAAGTGGACCCATGATGAGCTGTGAGGGGGGTCCTGGCTGTGCTCCTCCAGCAGCCAGCTGGTCCCGCATGTACCACACAGCCTCGTTCCTGTAGTTCTCCAAGTGCACTGAGCCCCAGGAGGCTGAGCTCCAGGCCTGGGTCACCTTTGCAGCCCCACTGTGCCTGACACAGTGCCTCATACACAGGAGAAGATCTGATCAGTGAAGGTGATCTAACATAAACGTACTACCCCATCGCTGAGGCAGAATCTTGGGTAAGTAGTTGGAAGAAGGAAAAGGAGATGGGGGGAAGGTAGTGCCCCAAACAGAAGACAACAAGATAAACTCCTTCCATAGGGGCACCCACACGTGGACTCAAATCCCAGGGCCAACTACAGCCTTGGAATCTCAGAACTACCCACAACAAGGATCTGATACCTGCCAAGGTTTCTGCAGATCAAGAGTAAATACTGTCTGTGTCTCTGGTGCTTCATATCAAGCCTACTGTGTCTCAACTTCACTAATGCCAGCTACAGACAGACCCCTGAACGCGCTCCTTCATCCACGTTGTCCTCAGCTGTGTCACCGAGGCTGGGAAAGGACCTGGGCCTTCGCTCTTTGGCACAGGAAAGCAAGAGCCACTGACTGCTGCCCATGGAAGCCAGACACTGACAAGGAGCCCAGCACAGCCTGTCCTGCCTCTGTGACCTTGAGCAAATTACTTATCCTTTCAGCCTCAG
Organism: Equus quagga; assembly: GCF_021613505.1. NCBI lineage: Eukaryota > Metazoa > Chordata > Mammalia > Perissodactyla > Equidae > Equus > Equus quagga. The sequence goes on along the minus strand of NC_060284.1, from coordinate 41,047,094 downwards.
TTTCGCTGTCTGTAACATTCCAGCAGGAATGTGAAAAGGTTACATAGGACCCATTGTATGGAAAATCGTGACCACAGATCCTGACATAATGCAAGTCCTCAATTAATGATAGTTACATTCATTTTGGCTCCAGGACTAGGAAAGCATCAAGGAGAAAAGGAAAGACAAAAGAGATGTAAATAGAAGGAGGATTAGTGAAATCACCTCAAAGCGGGCTATGAAGTCCTTCAGGTTTGGGAACGCATCCAGGCACTTGGGCTCGAACATACGAAGTCGATCAAGGAGGTCATAAGCAAGGAAATCCACAAAGGTGATCTGCAGACAGGCGAAGGAAATGGGTACCAAACTCTGGGAAGAATGACAACTCCCCATCCACAGCCTTCCTCCTTACCTTGTCCCCTGCAAACCAAGGCCTCTTCCCTAGAAACTGTGAGAAGAGCTTCATTGTTTCAGGAAGCGCCTCCAAGTACTCAGGCTTCAGTTTCTCCTGAGGCACAAAACAGCTGTCACCACCCTCAGACACAGACGCCCTCGGCAGGGGGACAGGCCTCCCTAGGGCTGCATATGATCCCCAGCTTCCATGGGTGAGCAGCCATGTGCCCTGTGATGAGAGCTGGGTTGGTTCCCAGACTATGAGTTAACCTACCCTGCGGTCATTAGACTCCTGCTGGGAACCACCTCCCATCTGTGGGAGGCAATGGGAAGGCAGAAATCAATGCCACACTGTCCCTGCAGCTGTCACCACTCATCTCCAACCACC